>NC_136069.1:424317542-425011248 GCF_964261635.1 Lissotriton helveticus | reverse complement strand
AATAGTGTTTGGTAAACGTTTGTGGTGTAGACCATGTAGCTGCTTTACAAATGTCAGCTATGGGAATGTTACCTAAAAAGGCCATCGATGCTCCATTTTACGAGTAGAATGTGCTCTAGGCGGTATAGACAAAGTTCTTTTGACTTTAATATAGCATGTTTGGATACATTTAACCATCCATCTAAAAAATACCATATTTAGAGATAAGGGTGCATGCACATGTATTGTTGGACATCTTTGAATATTTTACTCGAGTAAAAACAATTTAAAGATCGCCATCTGTGCATGCACACATGAGCGGCCATCTTTGAATTTTTACTTGTCATAGTGTACAGTACAGGTAAAGCCAACCTTTATTCATTGGATGCCTTAGAGTTCCATGACTTCAGAAAAAAAACATGGTTTGTGAAACTTTTATGAACTTCTTCAGTAACTTGATACAACCTAATATTTATAGGTGTTGGTAGTCTATCCTGCATATAGATTCATAATGTGTTATTCAGCTCTTGGACGCACCATAATTCATGAGCTGTTGGACACGCAGATGACGCATTGATTCAATAGTTTGAAGAACTTTTAGATAAATTGTACGTTTTGATTAATCTTCATTGTACTTATGAGTAAACATGCCTGAGGAAATCGGTAAATCACCCGTTTGTGTCTGAAAGGGAGCTCAGACAAGGTCTAGGATTGCTGAACATTTACAGAGGTGTACCCCTGGGTGAAATTGCACAACAATCTTAATATTTACCTTGAATAACCAAGGCTTAAGAGCTGGCTCTAATCAGAGTAAATGTGCCTGCTCCTGGAATTCCTGTTTTTTAATTTAATTAATATTGGAAGAAAATACTCAATGAGTTATTGCGAGTAACCGGCATGGCGACGCAAACATTTGCTTTTCCACTACGCATTTTTTTACTCATTCTCACATTAACATTTTTGTTGTTGATCACCGATAACCCTAGTTGCTCTGAAAGTATGTCAGCATCCCTGGGAGGTGTCCGTCTTCCATTGACAAAATTGTGTGTTGAAAACGAAGATCAACTATATTGAAAGGCGAAAGACCACCACAGCAAATGCTTTCTTTCAACTGCACATTTGAATGGATGAGTTTATCTCTTTCTATTATTTACTTAATATTGAATGGATTTACACAGAATTTGGATGTGGCAAAATAGAGCATAATTTAACATCTTGGCAACAAATGGGGTTGACAATGTAAAAGAGGTAAGTAATACTTGTACAAACGGTGTCACTACAGGCACTCCTGTCAAAATAGTTAGCAAATGCCGAGGAGTAGCAAATGAAGGCATTAGCGTGCCCTTACGGTATTGTACACAGGATACACACCATACTCAATCCATTGGCTTAGACAATTGGCACAAGATGTTTCTCAAGCCAAACTGTCCCCAGCAAACCTTGCGCCCACTTCCGGATTTCAGAACAGCCAGAAAGGTCATGTCCTACCACAGCATTTAAGGTTATGCACAGGATAGTCTTTAAAAGTGGTGCTATTAGTTGTGGACTCTTGCATGGTACGAGGGGGAGGATCAGGGGGGAGGGTTGAATCTGCTTGTGGAAGGGATAACAGCAATACTTTACAGAAGCAATAATATTGACCAGTAGAATTACAAGATAAAAGGTTACAGCGCCCCATTTAGCCAGAGAGGCCAATAATGACTTTACATTCAGTAGTTTGTATTTTCTTACTGTATCGGAAGGAAAACTAATTTACCAAGCTCTATGCTCTGCAAAGGCGGTCACTTAGCTTAGAAGTGGTGCTTCAGACAGTACAGACACCTGCTCATTACTTCCGCGTCTTTTATTGTTTCAAAATCATACCTTCTAATCATGCAGATGCACATCAAGTTCCCGATTCATAAAACCAGTATTAAATGGCGAATAGTAACAGCTGGCTAGGCACTGTGGAGATTTGCAAGTGTCTAAAGGTTTCTGTCACGACCGGAGGCGAGGATTATGCTTTTGCTTTCTTCACTTTATTCAACGCAGCTCTTTTCATTTTAGTCAAACAAGAACCACATTTCCCATGGAACACTGAGAGAGGTAAAAACAAACAATGGACAATGAACTCCCACAGTCCAACAGGTGTCTAATCACAGGCCAGTGTCTGCATTATAGTCCTTCTCCTCTGTCCTCAATGCCTCTTTCTTCGCTGCTTGCAGCCCAGATAAGTGGCATTAGCATTTCTCTCTTACATTATGTGCATTGTTGACAGTTTTGATACTCCATGTGTGTGTGTGTAGACAGTGTCGCGGGACTGCTTTGCGCTACTACACGACTGCATTACTTTATTGGTGATTGCAAGGTGCGGAGGAGTCGTCCCTCAACTAGGTGGCACTGTGGTAGCGCTGGTGTTTTATGGTTTTGGGGCACACAATTTTCGAATTTCTGTCAGTGAAGTGAGCCAAAATCGTGACACCCCTAGCTTGGGATCTGTACAGGCTTACAAGCCTGAAAAGTACTGAGATTGGACGCTTGAGGGCTTGTAGTGAGTGCTAGTCCAACGCACCCCACAGAGGTTTGTACCAGTGTAAAGGCTGTGAAAACATTGTGGGGACATGCTTCCAGGCTGCTGTTTTTCACGCAAATTTCCAGATATAAAACAAAGAGGGTGGTTTCTCCGGGGCTTGGACCCCATGAAAACGTGAGGCTCTGCCCACTATTGACCTGCTGGGCCCCAGCACCAGAATTGTTAGCACTTTGCGCTGAACCCCCTTCCATGCACTCCAGTAGCGCTGCGCACAGAGATTCATTCAAGGCAGTACACCTGCCCTTGCCTATGATTGTCTGCTCCCACTTGGCTATGGAAGATGAGGGAAATGTCCTGTATGTAAGGGACAGCCTAGCTTCCCTCCAATGGGATGAGGACTTTTATGATGCTGCAGATGCCTCGATATATCGGACGGTGGAAGAAGCCGTGGCTGCCATGGAAGAGCGTTTATTGCAGCAAATTGCGCGTGAATGCGCAAAACTGGTCAATGCACAGGGTCCTGCAGCCGCTGAGCCCCCACTACTTCCTGCCCAGCCTGTAGATACTGATACGGTCCAAACATCCCCGTGAGGCGGGGGTTGACCATGATGTCTTTGCACGACTCAGGAATGCTTTCCTGGAGCAAGCCCAACCTTCTCCTGTGCCAGGGGACTCCGCAAAGGGGTCAAAAGACCCAGTCTCCCCCCTCCCTCAGATGATGATGCCCACAGGAACACTGACAATGATGCCGCCCCTTCTCAGCCTTGGCGCCCTTCTCCTGGCTCTACTGCCCCTGATGACAGGTTGGAGATGCTTGACCCAGAAGAACTCCTCTATTTCTGGTCCTCCAAGTGGGCTCTCTCCACGAAGGTGGTGAATTATGTGGTGGGTAGATCAGAACCCTATTGGGGAAAGAAGCACGCGATTGCCGCAAAGCCAAATGCCCAAGCACCTCGTTAGAAGGGAAGCTCGACCTGATCCCAGAATCACCACCCTTAAAAGACCCCAAAAGGGCATCAGTAGGTCCTGACAGGGAAGCCAGAATAAACTCCAGGACACCCTTGGCTCCTTGACCAAGATCCTTGATATGGCGCAGGAGGCCAAGGCTTCGGGTTTCCTCATATCCCCGGAGGTCCTGTCCGGTTGGGCGCAGTTTGCACTTGCCTTCATGGGTAAAGCCAACTGCACTCTGGACACTGAACAGTGTCGCTCTTTCCTAATAAAAGTGGACACCCAAACTGGATGACCTAGCTAATTTCGAGGTGGGAGCGGTAGCGCAAGTGGGGCTCTTCGGTGAGCCGTTTATTAAGGAACTAAGGAAATTTGTCAATACGATTACCTTCCTAGACAAGGCCCAGTCCTCCATAAAAAGTGGGTCTTCTCCTCCTGGGTTTTCTGTGGGGCCGGCCAAAGCAGGGGTCTCTCAGTCAGACATTATTCCTCCCAGTATCCTCCAAGAGGGCAAGCCTTCAGGTGCAGGCAGTATCAAGAACAAGACCATTTTTGTCAGGATCTGAAACCCGGACCATGGCGCCTACCTAAGTGTTGAGGAACTACATGTCTCAGAAGTCCCGGCGAAATGGAGGCGGGAGCTACATATACGGTCTGAACCCGGAAGTCGGGTTGTATCGGATTCTGTTCGTTTGAGTTGCTCACGGTGCGGCTGCCCGTTAGTCTCTTGCAGCCCGTGGTGCTTTGCAGGTTCAGTCGCGAAGACACGGACATCTGTTTGTTTGACCCGGCTGGGTCGGGATCTTTACCGCTTCTGCGGAGGAGCGAGGTGACGGCCTCCCTACTGGTGTGGTGTGGTGCTTCGCAGCGTCCGTTCTGCGCGAAGACACATCCTCCAATGGACCTGTGTTTTCCTGGACGGAGGGGGTGTATCGGCTGACACGCTCTGCTGCGCTGTGGTGCTTCGCTGTCTTGCGCGCGAAGACATGGACGCTGGATATTGTTTTTTCCGGATTCAGGGAGGTAAGGCTGGGGGAAGCCTCCTGTGAGCAGCGCTTCTAGGTTCAGGAGAGGAGCCTGTTAACTGCCAACAGAGGAGCCCAGTACACTGTAGACTGCAGAGGTGACTGGCGGTAGGCTTCGAGGCTACCTCACCTTATGAGCCTCCTTGTTATTTTTCTTTCTTTGTTGTCTTCTATTTGTTTCGGGCTCTGGTGCAATTACTTTGGATTTCAATCCTTGCTTCTGTGACGGAACAGAAGGAGGGGTGTTAGTGAACCTTTGTTGATCTTGCTGAAGGAACCGGTGAAGGGCGAGGCCTGACATATTTCTTAGTGTCTTCGGGGTGTGAGGCTCTGGTATGTACACGAGGGAACCGATAGCATGAGAGACTAATGACAGGAGAGCAGGAAGAGTGTAACTTGTGCTTGTGTCATTGTAGGTACCTCTCAGGGGCTTCACGCACGAGAAGAGCGTCAGGTGACCGCATTGGGTATTCCGCACCGGTACTCTTAGCAAGGTACGAGTAACACCTTATAGAGAATTCGATTCAGAGAGGTGCCCTAGAGTGGTTGTAACGGGTTCTTCCTTTGTCTTTCAGATTGATACCCTCCAGGCCGCACCATCCCGGCCTTATACATTTTCCCTCGCCAGACGACCTCTAAGCTCTGGGTACAGGTTTGAACCGAGCTTGGGGAGGTCTGGAGGTGGACCCTTTGAGCATCACCCGGATCCCGAAGAGCTTGGCGATACCTTGACAGAATCCGATACCCACGAAATACTGCTCTTCTTGGTCTGGGTAATTCGCAAACATGGCAACCTTGGATGACGTGCTGCAAGCTCTTGTGCTGGTACAGCAGGAGCTAGCAGATTCCAAGGCTGAGACCGCAGCTTTGAGGGAAAGGGTGGATAGACAGGCTCGCAACCCTTTTGATGCTTCTCCATCCAACCCTCAGATACACGTCACTGTTCCCCCGCCAGTCCCATTAGCCACGCCGGGGAGATATTCTGGGGACCCCCATAAAATACAGACTTTTCTTGCGCAAATAGCATTACACTTTTCTGGTCGACCCGCGTCTTTCCCTACTAATGTCTCTAGGGTCGCTTTTGCGATATATATCTCACTGGGGATGCGGCCGATTGGGCGGTTCCGTTGGTACGGAACGATGACCCACTGCTTTCTAACTGGGATGATTTCAGGAAGGAGTTTGAGAGGGTGTTCGACTGGCGGGCAACCACTTTCAGTGCGGATAAAGAACTTTTGTAGCTCAAGCAGGGCAAAAGGGACCTGGTATCCTACATGACGGCGTTCAACCGCCTGATTGCGGAGACCGCCTGGCCGGAGGAAAAAAGAATGTCCTTATACTACCAGGGATTGTGCAAGGAGATGAAGGATGTTTTCGCACAAATTGATCCTTAACCCACCTCCAGCACAGATCTTATCAACCTCACACTAAGACTAGACCATTGTATGTCTGAAAGGCAAGGGGGAGGACGAAGGGGGGAGAAGTCATCTCCAGTACGAGCACTGGATAACCGGTCTCAGGCCGCTCCTAAGGACGTAGGGCCGGAACGGATGGACATAGGGGCCGTTAGGCCGCCCTTATCTAGGACTGAAAGAGAGAGCCGCAGAGCTAAGGGACTATGGGCCACATGTAGGTAGGACTTATTTACCGATTCTTAATTACCGAATTTTACCGATTCGGTAATTAAGAATCGGTAAATAAGAAGGGGGGACATGTAGGAGCATCCAGATGTTTCATTTACCGATTCGGTAAAAATCTGTATTTACCGATTCGGTAAATACCGAATTACACAAGGGTGCAAGGGGTGTCACTTTGACACCCTCTGGCACCCCCAAAAGAGGCTCGGGTGCCATGTGGCAGGCATACCTGCCCTAAGGGCAGGTCTGCCTGTCATATGGCATAGGTGTGCATGCACACATGTGCATGCACACCGGAATCGGTATTTTACCATCAAATTGATTTGATGGTAAAATACCGATTCTGTAAGGCTTGTGGGACTCAGAAGAGTCCCACCTACATCTCAAATTTACCGATTCGGTAGAAATACCGATCGGTAAATTTACCGATCGGTAATTTTACCGAATCAGTTACACATGCCCCTACATCTCATTTCTGTAATACCGGTCGGTAACGGCCGAAAATACCGATTTTCGGCCGTTACCGACCGACCTACATCGGGCCCTATGTCTCTACTGTGGCAAAAAGGGACACTATGTCCGAGATTGTCCGGTGAAACCCAAGAGACGGAACTCCTATTTTCCAGGGAAGAAAGTGGCTGTGAGTGTGGTGGGAGACTCCGATAAGAGTCTTCCGTCCACTGCAGGAGACGGGGAGGTAACACGGGGTGCGGGATGGCAGATACCCTCTCTGGCTATAGCGGAACATAAGAATTCGGAATCGCACATAATTTTGGACATGCAGTTGAAAGTCCATCAAGCAACGTATCCCGTCCGGTCCATGATCGATTCAGGTGCCACGGGGAATTTCATTGACCAGGGGTTGGTACAGCGGCTAGGGCTTACGCGAGTGTGCAGCAAGAAACCTGAACCGGTGTTGGCCGTGGACGGCACCCCTTTGAAGTCGGGCCCTATTATTGAACACACGGAAGCACTAGAACTGACTCTGCCTGGGGATCCACAAGACCATGTGGAAAGTATTGTCCTCAATATCATCGAGGCTCCTCAGTATGAGCTCATACTAGGTATGCCGTGGCGACACTGTCCTACCATGGACTGGCGACAAACATCTATACAATTCCGGTCTAGGGAGTGTTTGTCACAGTGCATGAAGGACCACCAATCTATAGTCCGACTCTCGCTCTGGTCCACCAGGTGGCCACGCGGCAGAAAAGGAGGTCGTGCAACGTCGGAGTATGTGGCATTCCAGGATGTTTTCAGTGAGGTTAAGGCTGAAAGGTTACCCCCCCATCGCGAGTATGACTGCCGGATTGACCTGGTGGATGGTGCAGTCATACCCTCCTGTAGGGTTTATGCCTGTTCCGAACCAGAGAATAAACATCTACGCGAATATTTGGATCACTACAGCGCCTTGGGGTTTATTCGACCATCACGCTCCCCGGCTGCCTCTCCACTCTTCTTTACAGCTAAGGCCAACGGGGATTTACGGGCCTGTATAGATTATCGCGTCTTGTACAAGAATACGGTGAGGAACCGGTACCCGCTTCCGCTCATCCCCGTGTTGTTGGACCAGGTGAGAGAGGCTGCCATCTACACCCGCCTCGATCTTCGAGGGGCTTACCACCTGGTTCTGATACGGCAGGGAGATGAGTGGAAAACAGCGTTCAAGACGCGATACGGTCTGTACGAGTATTTGGTCATGCCGTTCGGGCTGTGTAATGCCCCAGCGGCATTCCAATATTTCCTGCACGATGTGTTGAAAGAATATCTGGACCGCATAGCGGTCGTGTATATAGATGATATACTAATCTATTCTGCTTCCCCTGCACAACAGTCCGAGCACGTGTGTATGATCTTACAGCGATTGCAAGAGAACCACCTTTATTGCAAGTTAAGTGTGAGTTCAGTGTTAGGCAGGTGGAATTCTTGGGTGTGATCTTGAGTCCCCAGGGGTTCAGTATGGCGGAAAGGAAAGTTTCAGCCATGCAAGAGTGGCCTATCCCCAAGAACGTGCGAGAGGTACAACGTTTCCTTGGTTTCGCCAACTACTATAGGCGTTTCATCTCGCATTTTTCACAGCTGGCAGCCCAATCACCAGGCTGTTGAGGAAAGATGTTCCTTATGTTTGGACTCCGGAGTCTACGAAAGCGTTTGTACAGCTCAAGGAGGCTTTCTGTTCTGCACCGATCCTACGCCATCCTCAGGTCGATGATCCTTTCATCGTTGAGGTGGATGCGTCGGACTTGGCTATTGGCGCAGTCCTGTCACAAAGGGATCGGGAGACAGGACAGTTGCATCCGGTGGCGTTCCTGTCCAAAAAACTGAATCAGGCCGAGACCAACTATACCGTGGCAGAGAAAGAATTGTTAGCGATTAAACGCGCCTTCCAGGAATGGAGGCACTACCTGTGGGGGGGCTCAACACCCTGTCACGGTATACACGGATCATCGCAATCTGCAATTTATGAAAACTGCTCGACACCTATCACAGAGGCAGATGCGATGGACTTTGTTCTCTGAGGAATACAATTTCGTAATAACCTTCCGTCCTGGCACCGACAACCGGAAAGCTGATTCATTATCAAGACAAAGCGAAGAAGATGCCACGAGCCTGGTAGCCCGGGAGGCCATCGTGCCACCTGAGAAGGTTTTGTGTGTGGTCACAGCGGACGGATTCCTGGATCTGGTAAAGAATCATCACACCTTAGCCCAATGGCAAGAATGGGTTAGGAAGGATAGGCAGCGCTCTTTGCAGCATGGTATACCGTTACATCGTAACCGACTGTATTTGCCCCAGCATGAAGTGCCCCAAAAGGCGTTCAACTGGTGTCATAATGCGGTGTTAGCGGGACATCCCGGATGCAAGAAAACGCTGTCATCCTTGCAGCGATCCTTCTGGTGGGAAAACATGGCTAGGGATGTAAAAACCTGGGTATCCCAATGCGACACCTGTGCTCGGGCCAAGTGAGAGAACTGTAAAGTGAAGAGGTTTCTGATGCCGTTGCCCACTCTTTCCAGCCCGTGGCAGACCATCAGTCTCGATTTTGTGGTGGGGTTACCCATGGATCAAGGGTGAAACGCGATCCTGGTGGTGGTGGACAGCTTAACCAAAGTCGGACATTTCCTTCCATGTAGAAACTTGCCTACGGCCGCTCAGACAGCCCAGATGGTACTTCAACAGGTGGTCCGGTTGCATGGCCTCCCTAAGGTCATTGTGGAGAAGTGTGGCTCAATGGTTAGAAGAGGCAGACCATGAAGCAGACGTCAGACCCGGGACCAGGGTTCAATTCCCGACGCGGCAGGGTCTTTAGCCCAAAATGTCCACGGACTCGATAATTCTCGCTTCGGTGCCTGCTCGAATCACGGGTTCACACTCTGCAACTCCGGGCAATAGCTTGCTTATTTTATTTATTTTGAAAGTTTTATATAGCGCGAACAAGATCTTTGCAGATATCAGAGCGCTTCACAGCCGAAAAGAACAACGTGTGAATAAATGACAATTGGGGTGGGGGAGGTACATGTGGGAGCATAGTCAGCCAGATACATCAATAATGATACAAGTACAAATAATTGATAGCGTAAACCCATAGGCAGGTCAATAACACGAGTAAATACAGAATCCAAAAAAATCAGTGGAACTGAGTGGTACAGCGTCTGTAAATAACATCCCCAGTAATGATTCAAGTGTATTTAGCCATGAGGATAGCTTTTACTTCTCTCTTAAAAAGTATGGTAGAGGAGATGAGCCTTATTTCAGGGGGGAGTGAGTTCCAGATCCTGCGTGCCATTCCTGAGAAAGAGCGTTTGTGCGTTTTTTCCTTGCGGAATCTTTGGGGCTTTAGCAAGAGATTGTTTGTGCCTCTGGTGTTTCTGGAGCCTCCAGAAATCGTCAGCTTCTGGGCGAGGTATCCGGGTGAGCACAGGTGGACAGCCTTGTGCGTCATGCAGGCGATTTTCAGATGTATTCTGGCTTCAAAAGGCAGCCAGTTCAGGGCTTTCTGGTCAGGGGAAATGTGTGAGTGTTTTTTTGATCCGGTGATGAGTCTCGCTGCGGCGTTTAGAGAAGCTCTTAAGGGCGCCGTAGTAGTTAGGGGAAGACCGCATAGGGCGATACTGCCGTAATCTATTCGAGGTATGACTAGCGCTTGTACAGCAGTTTGGAAATCTTTGGCTGGAAGGAAGGGTTTGAGTTTCCTTAATGTATTGATCTGGTAGTTCGCCCCCTTAGTTGCTTTGTTGATGTGTTCCTGCATGTTGAGGTTGGTATCAAGTGTTATGCCTAGCGATTTTGCTGAGTCCACGATGGTGGGATGAACATTGAGTGCGGTTAGGTGTTTAAGCCAGATTTGAGTGGTAGTGATCTTCGCAGGAGGTGAGATCAAGAGGAACTCTGTTTTAAGAGCATTGAGTTTGAGATGATTAGCAGCCAGCCATGATTGGGTGCTTCTAATCGTTGAATTCAAGAGCATAATGTCTTTGGGTGATTGTAGTTTGAGATAAAGTTGGGTGTCATCGGCGTACATGTGGAACTGAACATTGGATGCTTGTAGCAAGGTGGTGAGAGGTTCCATAACTAGGTTAAACAAAGTTGGGGATAGGGCGGATCCTTGTGGGACGCCTAGCGATACCGGTATTGGAGCAGACATCAAGTTGTTACTCTTGAATTTCTGCGATCTGTTGTGTAGAAAGGACGAGAACCACTTGAGTACAGTTCCAGATATACCCATTCTTGTCTTTAATAGATCGAGTAAGTTCTCGTGTTTGACGGTGTCAAATGCAGAAGAGAGATCAAGAAGGATAAGGAGGCAGGTATCATTTTGATCTAGGATTTGGAGGGCGTCGTCAATTATGTGAGTCATAGCAGTTTCTGTACTATGGTCCGCTCTGAATCCTGATTGGTGAGGGTTGAGTAGATCAAACTGATTAATGTGTTTAGTCAATTGAGTTTGTGCGCATTTTTCCAACAATTTGGCAAGAGTCGGAATATTGGTAATGGGACGGTAATTATTTAGATCAGAGGGGTCGGCTGTAGGTTTCTTTAGTAGAGGTGTGACTTGTCCAACTTTGAGGGAGTCGGGGATGGTCCCTTGTTGAAGTGAGCTGTTGATAATTTTAGTCCAGAGTGGGAGGAGCGACGGGGTAAGGTCTTTGACAGCGTTGGCAGGAAGGGGGTCCGTGAGGTGATTGGCTGGTTTCACGGTGCTGAGCAGTCTGCCAATTTCATCTTCCGAGTAGGTGACAAAGGATGACCATGTAGCATTGTTTTTTGGTTCAGTGGGTGCTGTGCAGAGGGGTTTGGGGTAGAGACTTACGTCAATGAGGAGATCGTTCCTTATGTTGTCTGTTTTTTGGATAAAGAAAGAGGCGAAGTCTTCACAGGAGGGAGCTTCGCCCACATTGCTGAGTTGTTGGGGTTGTTCCTTGGATTGTGATCTGATTAGCTCAAACAGCTTTCGCGGACGATTTTTGGCTTGGTCGAGCTGACGGCTGAAAAAATCAGATTTTGAGCGTTTTATTTTCCTGAAGTAGGCATTTCTCTTTTTCTTCAGAGTTTTTAAGTGCAGTGCGGAGGGAGCTGATCTCCAGGTGCTCTCTGCCATTCGCATGGCCCGTCTGTCGTCATTGAGACTCCCGTCGTACCAAGGATTGGACATTTTTGTGGATGCTCTTTTTAGCTGCATAGGTGCAGCTTCATTGACTATAGAGGTCATAGCGTTGAGATAGTGATCAGTCAAGGATTGGACATCAGTAACGCCAATAGGAGGAAGTAAAAGATTGCAGCTGTTGGGGGGTAGAGAGTTTGGGTTGAGTTTTTTCAGGTCTCTTTTCCAGACTTTGGTCTTGACGGATTGAACCGTGTTAAATTTGACTTTTTCGTTGATGAAGAATGTGACAATATGATGATCAGACCAGTCACAGGGTTGGATAGAATCAAGTTGGATAGAGTCCTCTTTGGAGATGATAAGGTCGATGATAGAGCCCTTCTCATGGGTCGGGCTGTTGCATATTTGGGTGAGGTCAAGGGCGTCGAGGAAGTTTTTAAGACTACTTACCACCGCGTCATTAGGATCGTTCCAGTGGAGGTTGAAGTCACCAAGGTATATTTGAGTGAGTTGTCGCCCTGAATTGGTTGTGATCAAATCCATGATTTGTTGCGAGAAAGTAAGGTTGTCCCCTGGTGTATGGCCCCCCGCGGCGGGATGCCTGGCTTTCACCTTGGGGGTGCCCAGTACGGGTTATCTCACAGGGAAAAACCAGGACGGGTTCCCAAAGCAAGCGCTTAGAGACCGTTGGTGATAATGCGCTATATAAATATAAATATAAATTACAATTACAATTGTATCGGACAGGGGTCCGCAATTTGTTGCTTGGTTTTTGAGGGCATGGTGTAAGGCGTTACGGGTGGAGGTGGCCATATCCACAAGTTTCCATCCGCAGACTGACGGCCAGACCGAGAGGTTAAATCAGACTCTCAAGAAATACCTGAGATGTTATGCAAAGGAGGCCTCTGAATCTTGGGTATCGTTGTTGTGGCTGGCGGAACTCACGTATAACAACTCCTGGCACAGTTCCATTAATGAAACCCCTTTTAGGGCGAACACCGGGTATCATGCCAACACGTTGCCTGTGACGGTGCCAAGTGAGGTACAGAATCATCCCTCGTGCATGCTCAAGTGACGGACCTATTGAAGATTCACACGCGTATACAGGCGGAGCTGGTCCGGTCCAAGCTCACCTATAAGAGGTGGGCAGATCTCCATCGTCAAGCCGGACCGCAGTACCGAGCAGGGGACCGGGTGTGGTTGTCCACTAAGAACATCAGGTTCCGCTATCGCAGTGTGTTCCACCCTCGCTTCATTGGTCCTTACGTGGTTGTCCGCCAGGTGAATCCGGTGGCGTATCGGCTGAGGTTGCCTGCATCCCTGCGGATTCATCCGGTTTTCCATTGCAGTCTGCTGAAGCTGGCTATCAGTCGCAGGCGCGTGGCGGTTCCTCCCGTGGTGAGAGATGGCCAGCTGGAATACGAGGTGCGCAGGATCCTGGATTCCCGGTTCCGTCGGGCCGGCTTTGGTACCTCGTGTCCTGGAAGGGCTATACCTCGAAGGAGGACTCATGGGAGCCTTGCTCGGGGGTGCATGCTCCGAGGGCGGTGCGTCTGTTCCATGCTCGCTTTCCTGGGAAACCCGGTTCTAGGAGGCGCTTGGGAGGAGGACGTACTGTCAGGATCTGAAACCCGGACCATGGCGCCTACCTAAGTGCTGAGGAACTATATGTCCCAGAAGTCCCGGCGACATGGAGGCGGGAGCTACATATACGGTCTGAACCCGGAAGTCGGGTTGTATCGGATTCTGTTCGTTTGAGTTGCTAACGGTGCGGCTTCCCGTTAGTCTCTTGCAGCCCGTGGTGCTTCGCAGGTTCAGTCGCGAAGACACGGACATCTATTTGTTTGACCCGGCTGGGTCGGGATCTTTACCGCTTCTGCGGAGGAGCGAGGTGACGGCCTCCCTACTGGTGTGGTGTGGTGCTTCGCAGCGTCTGTTCTGCGCGAAGACACATCCTCCACTGGACCTGTTTTCCTGGACGGAGGGGGGGGGGGGGGGGGTGTCGGCTGACACGCTCTGCTGCGGTGCTTCGCTGTCTTGAGCGCGAAGACACGGACGCTGGATATCGTTTTTTTCGGATTCAGGGAGGTAAGGCTGGGGGAAGCCTCCTGTGAGCAGCGCTTCTAGGTTCAGGAGAGGAGCCTGTTAACTGCCAACAGAGGAGCCCAGTACACTGTAGACTCCAGAGGTGACTGGCGGTAGGCTTCGAGGCTACCTCACCTTATGAGCCTCCTTGTTATTTTTCTTTCTTTGTTTTCTTCTATTTGTTTCGGGCTCTGATGCAATTACTTTGGATTTCAATCCTTGCTTCTGTGACGGAACAGAAGGAGGGGTGTTAGTGAACCTTTGTTGATCTTGCTGAAGGAACCGGTGAAGGGTGAGGCCTGACATATTTCTTAGTGTCTTCGGGGTGTGAGGCTCTGGTATGTACACGAGGGAACCGATAGCATGAGAGACTAATGACAGGAGAGCAGGAAGGGTGTAACTTGTGCTTGTGTCATTGTAGGTACCTCTCAGGGGCTTCACGCACGAGAAGAGCGGCAGGTGACCGCATTGGGTGTTCCGCACCGGTACTCTTAGCAAGGTACGAGTAACACCTTATAGAGAATTCGATTCAGAGAGGTGCCCTAGAGTGGTTGTAACGGGTTCTTCCTTTGTCTTTCAGATTGATACCCTCCAGGCCGCACCATCCCGGCCTTATACATTTTCCCTCGCCAGACCACCTCTAAGCTCTGGGTACAGGTTTGAACCGAGCTTGGGGAGGTCTGGAGGTGGACCCTTTGAGCATCACCCGGATCCCGAAGAGCTTGGCGATACCTTGACAATTTTGGCAATTTCTACCAAAACCGTGGATGGTGCTTCAGAGGCCATGGACACAGAGGGTTCGATGCTGCCTCCAAATCGGGTGAGTGTTGAATCTTCTTCCCTCATAAAAGTAGGGGGAAGCATGGTGAATTTTTTCCACCTTTGGCAGTCAATTTGAGACGATGCGTAGGTCCTGCAAAAGATTCAGGGGTTTCATTCAGAGTTCTGCAGATCCCTGCAACAGGTGACAGTCTGCTGCAGTTCTCACAACCAGGCAGAACTGGTGGACGCAGAGGTTACCTAGCTACTCAAAAAGGGAGCTTTGTGTGCCACTATCTCCTACACATGTGGCTTCATAAGCAATCTTTACCTAGACGACAACACCGACGGAGGACAGAGACGAGTAATAAATATACGCAAATTCAATGAGTGGTTGGTTCACCTAAACTTCATATTGGAGGGTATACACCTCCTTCTAGATGCTTTGCGCCCTGCAGATTGGATGGCCCTTCTGGACCTGAAGGATGCTTGTTTAGCTGTATTCTCCTCAAGAACAGAGGTTACACATCAACTGTTTTGAACTTCTGGCCGGGTACTTGGCGGTCCATTGTTAGACTGGAGTCAAGATCCAGTCCTGTGTCCTGTTAAAGATGGACTACTTTTCGAGCGTCAAGTATATAAATCACCTGGGGGCACTCAATCCAAGGTACTCTCAGACCTAGCGACCAATCTTAGCCAGTTTTACCTGGATCATCAGATCTCGGTCACAGCAGAATATCTCCCTGGTCAGGAGAACAGGGTGGAAGACTGGCCGTCCTGTCACTTCTGGGACTCCAGCCTTTGGAAACTTCAGCCAGAAGTATTTGCCAGCCTCCAGAACTGCTGGGGTCCGTTTTTCGGTGCACCTGTTTGCCTCCAGGTTAATTCATCAGCTTCCAAAGTTCTTTAGTTGGAGACCAGATCCTCAGGCTGTGGTCAATGAGGCATTTCTACTGGACTGCGAGCCTCCCCTGTTCGCAAAGATTACCAAGGCTTCAGCCCAGATCAGGTAACAGCGGACAGATGTAGTTATGGTCAACCTGATTTGAAAGACTGAAGTTTGGGTTCTGGTTTTTCTGGAACTTTCTTGGGATTTTCCAATCCCTCTTACCGTTTCTGAATTTTTTTCTCAACCTGGATCAGACTTCACCCAGGTGGTGCTGGAGGGATCGCTTCCACTGATTGCATTGCAGATTACAGGGGTCAATGGTCGTTGCAGAGACTTTCGGTAACGGCTGAAGTCATCAAGTCAAAGGCATGGTCAGATGGTACCATCAAAAGATACCGGTTGGCTTGTAAGAGACGGTGTCGTTGGTGTGTGCAACGGGGTTGTGATCCCGTGGATGCCGACAGTACAAGTCTTGAATTTCTTGGCCAGCTTAGCACAGAAGAGAATGACATACCGCTCGATCAACACCTTCCGTTCAGCTATCTCAGCAAGACATGTCCCCATGGAACAGTCCCCTGTGAAGGAATATTCTTTTGTGCACCGTCTTTTGCGTGGCATACGGTTATCTTTACCTCCAAAGCCATGTTACTCGGTTCTTTGGGATGTTAACAAGGTACTTAACCTGTTCCTATCATGGCAACCCAATAGGTCCCTGTCAAGGAAGGAGCTTTCGGTGAAACTGGTGATGTTGCTCTGCATGGTGTCATGAAGACAGGTTTCAGATGTCCGAGCCCTAGACATTATGGGAAGATCTTTTTCCACCCTTAGGAGTGTCTTACTCCTAGCAGGTCTCTAAAATCTAATACCAGAATCATTCAAATTCCCTTTGCTTTTGGACTCTCCTAAACTGTGTATAGTTCAGTGACTTACTCTACGAGATGTCCACTGACTTCAAGCCCCCGGGAGAGAGACAGCTCCTAATCACCCTCAGGAAGCCGCACAAAGTGGTGTCTTCCCTGACCATAGCCCATCGGCTACGGTGGGTTATGCAAGAGGCTGGAGTGGATCTTAAAACCTTTGGAGCACATTCCACTCATGTAGCGATGGCTGGGCATTCAGTGTGGGTGCCCACCAGGAAAATATAATGAAAGCAGTCGATTGATTGGCTCTCTGATTTTTCCTTTAAGAGGTTCTACTTTAAGCCAGTCTTGGATATGGCTCATTTAGTGGTAAGCTTTAAACTAGCATAATTCTCGCCTCCGGTCCTGACATACTGAAAACTTTCCTAGCTATTGTAACGGAACGTTTCAAATCTATTAAGGGCTTGGAGGCAAGGATTATTCCACTCACGGATTGCTCATCTGGGAAACCCTGCCTGAGACTAGTAAGTATGGATTTATGTTTTCGTGTCATTGCAAGTGTGGATTGATGCTGATCAGCAGAAGTTTGCATACGCTATGTTTTGTACAGACTTGCTGTGGTCAAGGCACATGTATTATGCATACATTGTGTATTGTGTAGCCTTTTTGGCTGGTGTCCTATTGGCAATTGCATCTCCTTTTTCCAAGAAAGGAAAATGGGAAGCAGGATTTGTAAAAAAATAAAAAATAAAAAAAGAGAGCTATGGTATGACTTGCGCAATGAAAGAGGCATGGAGGAGAGAGGAGAAGGACTATGAAGCAGACGGTGCCCAGTGATTGGATACCTGTTGGACCGCAGTGTCCATTGCTTGTTTTTACCATTCCCAGAGTTCCATGGGAAATGTGGTTCTTGTTAGCCTATAATAAAAAGGGCTGCTATGTATAAAGTTAAGAGTACTACCATCAAAATAGATTCCGAAAACGTATCAGGTTGCGAAGGTCAACAAAATATTGTCAAAGTGGTGTGTTTCCTCCTCTGCTTCTTAATGAACGGCTGTGTAAAGTCCAATTAATTAAAGATTTTCTTGCTAGAGCGGAGCGAAGCATTGTGAACTCTCAAAGGGTGAATGAAACAAACACCAGATACATAATCTTTTAAATATATATCCGTGTGCATTTAGGGGTGGTAGCTTTTATTGACTAGAGTAAACCAATAAGCAAACAGTGAGTGGCCAAACATAGGTAACTGTTACTTGACAGCATACACATAGGAAACTATTTCTCTTAGGACAAAATGGCTCAAGATTTAAAACATTCAACATACAATAAAAAAAAGCTTACCAAATACACCATAAATTTACATGTAATTTACAGTATTCACGTTACAGTCTTGTACAATAAAAACATTATAGCTGAGCACAAGTAAAGACATTTTTTTAAAAAACTATATGATTATTGACTTCACCAAATTCACTTCTCTTTCTGCGTTGTTTGAAGTAGTCATAAGCAAACATGAAATTGTTTATGCTGGCACAAATATTCTTAAGTCAAAACTTAAAAACACACATACTTACTTGGAAAGAGACCAAATAAGAGGTATGCTAAAATCGTTTGAGTGACTGCTCTGAATATAAAATAAAGTGACTAGAGATAAGTTAACCTAAAAATCAAACACTGTCCCGTGGGAAAGCTAGTTTTGCATTTCTGAAGACGCCAAAGATGTTACGAATGCATTCGTAGCATTAGATAACAGAAAGAAGACTTTGCAGGAGGCACCGCTAGGAGAGAAGGCAGACTAGTGCTCCACATGGCTTTGAGCACTTCTACCATATCCTGCAATTTTGCTTCCACAAGCGAGCCAATGAGGAAAGTCGAGAACAAAAGATGTGCTGAGGGCGCATCATAGGGCTTCAAGTTAGCTACACTTCTATTCCTGCCTTCTGCTACTCCAGGTGTTTCCCACATCCAAGACACTCCTAACTTTAGAAGAGATCCGAGGGAAAGACTTAAGGAGGGAGAAGTGAATGGGTTATCTTTAGTTTGTGATGGTAGGTGTTTCCTCTGATCATGTTGATGCTACAGTCAATGACAAACAAGAGCGTGAGAGGAAACGCAAGCAAGAGGGTTCGGGATCAACTAACCATAGCCAAACCTGCTCGCATATCCAGTAATGAATTAAATATAAGAAATTAAAAAACGAACTGAAAGTTTTCTGATTTGCTATCCTTGAGGAACTGGACTTGATGCCGTAAAATCTCCGTACTGCAAGCTTCATTGTAGTTTGATTTCCTGGCAATAAAGGCACAGAAATCTAACACGGTGGCAGCCCAAGTGTGAGAACTGGTTCTCATCATTGACTTTATTTGGTACTACTGCGGACTAAAAGCACATTAAATAATCTTCTGTATTAAATTAATATCACAACCTCATTAGCACAGGTAACAGTTGTCATATGCAAACTATACTCCACCTTTTTATGCAACTTCGAACGAAATAGTTGCATTCACACTTACAACATCCGTTAAACACAGCCAGAAATAATACTGCCGGAGTTTCTCATCTGCCCCCAAAAAAGGAGCATTTCATTTCAACAGATCCATTCTGACCCCTATCGGCACAATGGAAGAAGCGCAGGCCAACAATGGAAATTACAAATATATATATATCGTATGTCTGCATTCCTCCAGCTGCTGTGGGCCTAGCTACCTACAATTCCACTCCAACTTTTAAGTGCTTCAATTTTACAGTTTGTGACCTGAAACCCAAGTCCAGGATTACATGGTGCGTGCAAATAAGGATTTGAAATTGTGACCACATACCGCACACCGGGGGCTAAACAACAAACCACTTATCTTCATCTGGCAGGTACGTTCACGCAGCCCCGCTTTCTGTCTGAGGCCAAAATACTAGTAAACACGGCAAAGCACAGATGGTCACGACGTTCAAATATCGAACAGGTAAATAGCACAGTATTTGCTAGACCGTATTTACACTTTCAGCGTGACAACCCAGAGCTACACAATATTATCTGCTCTCCAATTTTCCATGAATTGCTGCGAACGTACAACGCAGTAGTACCCTTTGGCAGAGCGATTTCATGATGCAAAAGTGCATTTCCGTTCAGTCCCATCAATGCTGGGAGATGTATTGATGATCACACGTTATCCAGAATCCAACCGAATAAAGGTTTGTGCGGCCCTCTTTCGGATTCTGACGTCTTCTCCATCATTTCAGAGTATTTCAGCACAGCGTGCAAGAGGTCGCCGACTTTCCACTCTTTTTCCCTCAGTCGTTTTGAAAACTGGGAATAAAGAGATGAAAAGCACTCAGATATGGTAGCAAAACACCCGGAACTGCTAATGTGACAACTAGCAAAACATTCGTTAAGGCCTATACTGAAATTATGCGGTAATGGAGTTCCAATCATGCAACGCTAGGTCTGAACAAATTATGCAACAATGGAAGGCACATTATGTGTTTAACTAGGTCCTTAAGGGATAGTATCTATTAACATTTTTGTGGCATTATCATTTAGGTTAACATTAACATTTTAACGCAGTCGTTTATAGAGATCCTAACTGTATAACTAGAAGCATTGACATAGCCAATAGGTCTCCCCTTTGGGATCTTATATGTATTTAGCCATGCAGCACAGTATCCTGGGTGGTACAACATCTTACTGTTCTTTAACTAATAGGCACTTTATAGCACTACATTGAGAAGTAATAATTTGAAGTGTTATTTTTGTACAACTGGTAGCCTGAACTCACATCTCGAAGTGCTTTCATACGCAATAATGAAGAAAAAAAACATTTTAGCGAATTAAATAATTTGCCTGATAACACAATTTAAGCAAGGAAGCCACAATGCGTCCAGGTTTTCTGGTTTCACTTTGTACAAATCAGCCAATACATGGATATCAATGTGTTTTTCCTTATTCCAAGGTTTGTTTTAACTTAGTGCACTTTTTAAAATATAGCGCAAACACGACTGGAAAGTTATTGTAGCACTTTACATGGGCACCAGTTCCTATACATAAACACCCTTTGCAACTCTCAAGCAATGCACTCAAGCAATACATCTTTAACGTGTTTCAATACAAATACAATAATAAAATATTACGTACCGAGCGGCACAGGCCATGCATTATATGTACATGCAAAGGTACAGGAATTTGTTCAAGATGTGAAAGACTGGAGACCCCTTCCCCCTTTTCTTTTTTCCAATTTTATATCTAGCAAGGTCGACCGTTCAAGGTTCGTTGCATCTTCCTTCTGTTCCTCATTTAAAAAGCACATGTAGGCTAATGATCTCCCTAGAGAGGGAGAAGAAGCGTGTTTCTCAAGCAGTAAGAATTTTACACTCCTCTCTTCTGGAAGCTTTTCTTTTCTGGTCTAGCTAATGTCCCAAATAAGTTACCCACATGATTAAAAACAAGCATTGGAAATGCAATAGGTCTCGCCTTTGATTAAGTTAAAGCCATTTGCTTTGCTAATGGTATTGTATAGCAAAGCAAATGGCTTTAACTTAATTAAAGGCGAGACATATTTCATTTTTAATGTTTGTTTTTCATAGCAAAGTTGATCACAATTTCCAGCTAATCTTAACTGCCTTATTGTGTGCACAACAAGCATTCGCAGTGCAATAGGTCTTCCATTACTGAAAGTTTGAGCTATTGGCATTGCATTAATATTTGCAACGCCAATAGCTCAAACTTTCAGTAATGCAAGACCTATTGCATTGCAAATGCTTGTTTTATCTGTGCTGGTGATTCTTGTATTTTCAAGGTTCACGAGGAGCAGATGTGGTTATTAACGTCATCTGGGCCCCACAGCAAGTGAACGATTTTAAGAAGACGAAGTCTCATTCAAGCACAGTCGTTCATCAGGTTGTTTGGCACATTACATATTAGATTGCAAATGATATTCATGCTAAGGGATTTTTCGTTCGTAATTTGGGTCACAAAATCTGCTTTCCTCATACCCGGCAGGGTGATCAGGGAGTTAAGCGCTCGCTGCTGAAATCTGGGGTGACTTGCAGGTCACGAGTCCAAATACCAGAACGGAGAGCTCAGCCATTGACAATTCCTTTGTCGATACATTGTGCACCCGTAAACAAGTTCAAAATTACAGCTATTATTTACAGCCATTCGAAACTACACAGCTGTGGAAGTAAATGCTGTGGAAAACACAAGGTATGAGAAGTTAAAAGAAGTTATTCTCTGTTAGACAGTCAGCATCCACATTCTCGTCCGCGCCCTGCCTGATGTAATGGCTGCGTGACCCTTCAGACTTCCTTTCCTGTTTGAACAGCAGCCAAACCGTTGCTGCCTGTGTGGAATAAGAGACCAGACAAATTGCGCCTCGCTGAAGTGTCTGGAATGCAGGTCGCTCAGAAAATTACGTCACTTATTGCCCACTGCTCACAATTTTGGCCTTCTTCAGCCAAAAGATTCAACAATTTGTGCGCATGTTGGCAGCCTTGAATTATCCGGTACTAACTTAATATTGCAAATGGAGGAGAAGGTCAATAACATTGGTCTTTGGCTCTCACAGTCTACGGGTGAAAGCTGCAAGTTTCTTTTACTCAGCCAGAGGTAACTCTGTTTCTGGACAAACCAGCTCGCGCTCTCCAACCCCGCCATTCCCGTCCTCTCTCTCTCTCTCAATCACTCGCGCCTGTAAAACGAGCTCTAAGTCACAGGAATGTGCGGAAGAAAGCGTGACAAAAAAAACGAGAAAGCTACCAGCAGGACCCTCCGGGGTTAGTCATGGATGCAGCCAATGACAATATCGAACATTAGGTGAATGAAGTGCTGCCACGCCTCGCAATTTCCCCCCAAAAAGTTACTATTGCTCTGAGCCGGGTCATAGAAAGACGCAAAGTCTGGAGAGAAGGACCCGGTGTAAACACACATCATGCCGCGTTTATTTATCCTAAACGAAAACGGCTGCTGTTAAATGTTACTATTGCTTACTTTGCAAGCATTGGAAAAGGCAACATCTGAGCGGGCAAGTTCATGTTTTCAATCCCCTCCCCCACATCACAGCGATGGTATTTCCTTTCCCTCACTGAACCCATCACAGAAAGACTGAACTCTGCGCCCTGACAGGCATGTGGACACTATGGATTATGTCTGCCTGGAGTGACGAGCCTCCCGTCCCCCACCACAAGTCCTCCAGGCAAATAAGTAAATAAACGGAGAGCGGTGTGCCTGAAGCGGGCGCCGCGCTCCCAAATACAGTAAAAAACAAGGCTCATGAAGTCATTTGCATTGTGTGGAAAACATAGTGCGTCCCAGCTAATGAGGGAGAGAGTGTCACGCCGCCGGTAAAAGATCAAATAACGGTGGGCGTGGCCAAAAGTAGACAAGGTGGAAACAAGGAGGGACTGAGAAGCCTCCTTTACAATAAAAAGCCTACGTTTTGCATACTACATGACAAGAACCAATTAGAAAGATAGGCAGGGCTTCAACTCCGCCTCCGAGAGCTTCGGAATCTGTATTGATTCCAAGAAGCTCTCGATGCCGAGAGCAGCGTATGCGCTGCTTTCGACAGCCAAGACCTAAAAAGGTGAAGAGAGGACACCATTGGTGGAGGCAAAAGGCTGATGGCAGGCATTGGTGGAAGCGCTGCTGTGTGTGATCAATGGGGTGGGAGGGCCTGGATGCTGATAAGGGGGCTGGCACTGACCCATGATGCATTTGCTGTACGTCTGAGCTCCCGCGCTCCGAAAACTGTGCTAAGCTGAGGAAATCGGAAAATATTCTGAGAAGCAGAGGGTTAGGGGGGGGAAACCCTCTTACTGCAGTGACTGAGCCGGTGAATCGGAAGCGGCTCCGTCTGCACACTCACAATGTAGCACAGACAATGCTGCTTTGCAGAGCCACAAGATTTAATTTCCATTTTCAGGCAACTTGTGCCTGAAAGTATGGATAGTATAATGGACTAGTTTTAGGACTACCGACACTGCTTGGCCCCATCGGCCACTGGATGATGACAGGTGTGGCATTACATTTGCCTTTCCAAGATGAGTCTAATATTGGAGTTGTAAATAAACAAGATAAGGACATGATTTACAGCAGTAGGCTGAACGCATTTGGCATTTGGAAAGCCAAACATGTTGTGCCTGGGAGCCGTCCGCAGGGCTGCAGAGGCAAGTCTGGACGGCCATCGCGCACCGAGCAGCCTTGGAAAACTGCATGTAAATGTGACGAGAAAAGGACAATATCTACAGGCCTGTTACACCATTATCCAAGAGCTCATATACTGCACACGAGAATGGAGGGGGACATTACAGCCCTGTTTACAGAACTCGTAGCTTGGGGCCACTGAATATATCGAGCATGCAATGGAGTACCTTGTTTGTCAAACCGTTGGTCCATCTGCTCTATTTAGGTTTGGGTGGAACGCCATCTTTCAAATGGCAGTACCCCAGCTGGCTCCGCCACTGGGAAAGAGTGTTCCATTTTGTTATTTATGTGTACCAGAAACTAACCTGAATCACCTTCTGAGCCATCTCCAAAGAGCATGGGCTTAACAGGCCCACAGGTAAATAGCAATACAAGAGCGTAAAGCCACAGCACCTGATGAGGACAAGTTACTTACCTTCGGTAATGTCTTATCTGGTAGAGACATGATCTAGCTGCAGCATACTTACCTTCCAGGCGCCAGATTAGATCCGGAAGATTTTTCTTAGTGGTATCCCTAAGCACTGGTAGGTAATGTGGGTAGACTACGTGTGACGTCGTCGTGACGTCCACGTCGTTAATATAATTGCCCTACCGGTGCACAGACGTCAGTACTTTTCATGACTTTCCACGGCAGAAGTGCATAGCCATGAAGTGACTGACTATAGTGTGTTAAAGAGCTAGGACCCTGAAGGGGAACAGTCCTGACACTAAAAACAATTCTGCAGTGTGGGAAGGATGGGTGGGTCAGTAAGAAATCTGCTGCTAAATCATGTCTCTACTAAATAAGATGTTACTGAAGGTAATTAACTTGTCCATCTGATAGAGACATCTAGCCACAGATTCCTTACCTTTGAACAGATACCCAAGAAATAACTTTCCCGGAAGCGGGACTGTGGAAAAGTTTAGGCTAGAAAATCCTGTAGAACAGAGTGGCCAAGCAGGCCCTCCCTGAGAACCCAGGCAATAATGTCTGGCAAATGTGCGCAGAGATGCCCACGTGGCCGCTTGGCAGATATCAGCAATTGGACCCCCACACTGGAGGGCTATGGAGGCTGCCTTCGCCCTGGTGGAATGGGCCCCAAGGTCTTTAGGATCGTGCTTCTTTGCCAAGGAGTAACAGATTTTTATGCAGAGGATAACCCAACGAGAGATGGTCCTCTTTTGAGCAGCACGCCCCTTCTCTGCTACCACGTACCATATAAAGAGTTTGTCATCCACCTGGGACTCTTTAGTGTGATTAATGTAGAACAATAACGCTCTTTTTGGGCCCAGACAGTAGAGACGCTCCTCTTCTTTGGAAGGGTGAGGAGGTGCATAGAAAGTGGGTAGAGTAACGGACTGTCCCAGATGGAAGGGAGTTACAACCTTGGGGAAAAAGGATGGCCCAGTTCTTAGTACCACTTTGTACGAAAAGACAGTCCGGTAAGGAGGCTGTGAGGACAGGTCCTGTAGTACGCTCACCCTCCTGGCAGAGGTAATTGTCACCAAAAAAGCTGTTTTGATAGTGAGCAACCTTAGAGGGCAGTTGTGCAGCGGCTCAAACAGTGCGTATATCAAGAAGGTAAGGACCAAATTATGGTCCAATTGTGGCATAAGAAACGGAGAAGGGGGAAACAAATGGGTTAACCCCTTCAAAAATCTCTGCACCAGACGGAATTTAAAAAGTGAAGGCTGATCTGGCAGCCAAAGAAAGGCTGAAGGGGCCTTTCAAAGTGCCCAAAGCAGAACCCTGCGGGGCCAAGGAAAGTATAAACAGAAAAACATCTAACAGAGAAGCAGATAAAGGGTCAATAGACCGTTATGTACAATATTTACAAAATGTGTTCCATCGGCAGGCATATACCGATTTCGTGGAGGGACGTCTGGCTGCCAGAATAACTTTGCAGACTTCGAGAGGCATGTCAAAAGATGTCAACTGTCGCCGCTCGATCTCCACCCAAGGAGGTGGAAAGTGGATAGGTTTGGGTGAAGGACCCTCCCCTGCTGCGTGACAGAAGATTCTCCCGAAGGGGCTGCCTGATCAGAGGATCAATGCTCATAGCCCGAAGCTTAGGATACCAAACTCTCCGTGTCGAATCCAGACCCACAAGAATGACTTGTGCCCTGTCGCTCCAGAGCTTCTTGACCACTGTGAACAGTAGTGGTGTGGGCGGAAAGGCGTACAGGAGGCCTGGCTCCACTCACAACAAAATGCGTCGCCGAGTGAGAGCTGCCTTGGAAACTCGAATGTTCAAAACTTCTGGCATTACGCATTCTCTTCGGAGTCGAACAGATTTAACCAAGGCTCTCCACACCACTTAAAGAGACCTTGTACCACTCTGGAGGCGCCACTCATGATCCGCAAGGCACTTTCGGCTGAGTTTGTCTGCTCTGGCGTTCAGAGAACTGGCCAGATGTTGAACCACCAGGGAAATGCCCTGTTGTTTCAGCCAAGCCCAGAGACACAGGGTCACTTGACAGCGAGTCCATGACTGCACTTCACTCTGTTTGTTGCAGTACCACATGGTGGTAGTCTTGTCTATGAACACCTGAACTAGCCTCCCCTTGATGGATGTTAAAAAGGCTTTGAGCGCAAAACGGATCGCACATAGCTCCAATAAGTTGATATGGAGCTTGGCTTCCACCAAAGAGCAGATTCCTCTAATCTCCACCTCCCCCAGTTGGCCGCCCCATGCGAAAAGAGACACCTCCGTCTTACTGTGAGATCGGGGCTGGGAAAGGGAGAGGGGTCTGCCTCTGACACAATCGCGGTCTGTCCGCCAGCACTGAGATCTTTCGCAGTGCCCTTTGATATCTGAACCAGGTCAGTGAGATTTCCTCAATGCTATGCCCATTAGACTTCAGGTCCCATTACAGAGCCCGCAAGTGCCACCTTGCATGATAAACCAGCAGGAGGCCATGAGGTCCAACAGACGCAGTCAGTCTCACCGTAATCCAAGATAGAGACTGAAATATCATGATCATAGCCTGAATATCCTGGACTCGTCGGCTGAGAGGATGGGCCCGAAACTGCACTGTGTCCAGGACCGCCCCAATGAGAGGGAATCAGGTGCAACTTCGTCATGTTGATAATGAACCCCAGCAAGTGCAGGAGCTTTGCCGTAGTCTGGAGGTGGGAGACGACAGTTTGGGACGAGCCTGCCTTTAACAACCAGTCGTCGAGATTGGGGAAGTCTGGAACCCCTGATCTCTGCAGATGGTTGAGGTATGAGTTCGATCATCGATTTTATAATTTTATCCAACAGACATGCCTCAAGAAGGATTATAAAATACATAAAAAAGGCACTGAGTGACCACTTCCCACTGAGGGCGTCCTTATCTTTTTGGAAAAAGTTCTTAAAATCCCAGGGTAATTCACCCTATCTGGTATAGAACTTATCATTGGATAAGATAAGGAAAATGCGACCTACTCAGTATGCATCTGTTCTTGGCATATAGAGCTGTAGATTCATATGCGTTAACATAGATCACCATCTGGTGCGGGCTCCCAACCCAGGACACTAACGATATGTTGGATCCCAAGGACATTATTTATCCCCGCTCTTCGGAATGGGCCCCAGCGAATAAGGTCACCAATTATGTGGGGTTACGTATTTACAAATCCCTGGGGAAAGAAGCCTGAAAATGCTTGAGAGCAGTTTACTCGACTTTCCCTTGACGGTAAAGTAGCCCTCACACCAGATATCGACACAAGAATTGCCACATTCCTGAGGAAATTCATGAAAGACCCAAAGAAGGGAATTGACAGGTCCTGGCGGGCATGCCAGGACAAGTTACTGGACATCCTTAGGGTCCCTCACAAAAATTCTGGACATGGCCGAAGAGGCCAAGCTGACAGGGTCCGTAATCTCCTCGGAAGCACTTTCAGGTTGAGCACAAAGGACCTTAGTATTTTTGGGTAACGACAATTGTGCCCTTTCAACGGAGTGTCATAGCTCCTTCCTCATCAAGGTGGACCCCAAGTTAGGGGATCTGGCTGATTCAGAGGCAGGGGCAGTGGCTCAAGAGGGACTCTTTGGGGAGCCTTTTGTCAAGGAGTTGGGAAAGTGTGTGAATACTTTCACCTCCCTTGACAAGGCCCAGTCATCAATTAGGAAACTCTTCCCTTGGGTTTTCCGCGGGGCCGGTAGAGGTAGGGGCCGCTCGACCGCCCTTCCAACCAACTCCCTCCATGGGGACAAGGCCCCAGACAGGGTCAATACCAGGACCAGACAAGATTTGTCTGGTCCTGGTACTTCATGGAACTTCTATCCCACAAGAGGCCGGCGCGGCAAGGGCCGAGGATATCATGGAGCAGCGTCCTCCTCTACTCCCGGTGAGTGTTCTCCCTTCTTTCCGCTTAAGGGTAGGGGGGAGGCTGGGGAATTTTTTACAGGCTTGGACTACCATCACAGGGGACTCATGGGTACTTCAGACGGTTCAGGGGTTTCAAGAACTAAAACCCGGTCCCATTCAATTCCCTCACCAAGAGACCAATCTGGTAACCTTGGACGTTTCATCCCTACTAGCCAAGGGTGCTATCACCCCGACAACCCCTCATCCATGGGGGTTCATCAGCAACATCTTTTTAGTAGACAAAACAGAAGGGGGCAAGCGACCGGTAATCAACCTCAGCGAGTTCAATGAGTGGCTAGTTTACCGCCACTTCAAAATGGAGTGGATTCATCTCCTCAGGGATGTCCTATGACCTCTAGACTGGATGGTACGGCTGGATTTAAAAGGCACCTACCTGGTTATCTCAATCTTTCCTCCTCATCGCTGTTTCCTCCAATTAATTTCGCGACACCAGACATACGATTTTACTGCCCTTCCCTTGGCTCCCTGGTGCTTCACCAAGGTCCTCAGACCAGCAGTGGAGTTCCTGGGGGCTCAGGGTATCCGAATGATGGTCTACCTGGATGATATGCTCTTCATGGATGCATGCCACCACCAATTCTTGCACCACCTCAAAACGGCAGAGGATCTTCTTTTAGGTTTGGGTTTGTGGTGAACGAGACAAAATCTGTCCTAACGCCCTCACAGACCCTTACCTTTTTAGGATTTGTGTTAACTCCACTTCCTCCACTCTCAGTATTCCAACCAGAAAGATTTAAAAAATGAGTCACAAATTGAGACGTTCCCTCACCAAACCTCAGACAATTAGCCCGCTTGTGGGTCTTCTCTACCCCTCCATCCAGGCCATCTTCCCAGGCCCTCCTCATTATCAAGTGCTTCAACGCTTCAAAGCAACACACTTACAGAGGAGCCGCTCATACTCTTACAAAGTTCCTCTGTCTGAGGAAGCTCGGGAGGAGATCATGTGGTGGTTAGAACACATGGAGGCCTGGAACGGTCGGGCAATATTCGGGTCCGCCTCAGACCTAGTGATAGAATCCGATGCCAGCAGACAAGGCTGGGGGGGCAGAGTTTTCCACAGGAGGATTGTGGTCTCCACAAGAACGGAGGGTACATGTCAACTGCTTAGAACTCCTGGCAGGTTCTTTCGCCATTCGGTGCTGGACAAGAGATTCAGTCCAGTCTTCGTTCCTCTTAAAGATGGACAATATCTGGATATGAATGACCAGGTTCTTCAGCCATACAATGTGAGACATAAAACTCGCACTTGGTATAAGAAGCTGTTTACCAACCTGATCCAGTTGGCAACATATAATGCGTTATGTTGTTTTATCATCAGACCATCACAGGAAGACTCGTGTTTTTCCTTGACTTTCAGTTGACCATCACTGAAAGTCTTACTGCTACAGAAGCAGCAACCTCCACTTCATATGCTCTGGAGGATGTAGTAGGGCTGCAGGATCTGCACTTTGCCACATTACTGAAACAGCTCAAAAGACTCACCTATGTCGTCGCTGTAAAATTACAAGAGCTCAAGCAGCACTCATCGCAAGCATTGTGCTTAAAAGACTAATGAGGCTAGGGGAGCAGGTGTTATTAATGATTGTGAAAAAACATCAGTAGACCCAGGGATCTGGGGAGAATATCAGATTTCTGAGTTTGACTTTGGAAAATGAGACAGCACAAATCATAATACTTAGTGAAAAGGAGTGCTCCTTGTGAAAACACACAGTGCTATCACCAGGGTCATTGGAATCATGCAGCTAGACAGCACCCAATTATAGGACATGAAGACTAAATTATGCGGCAAGAAAAGGCAAATTATGCTGCACATTGTTTAATAGTATTACATAATAAGTTTATGATTTGACAACATGATAGATAATACTGCCTGGACAAAGATTTCACCTCAATATCATAAGTATAACAACCAAATAACAAGCATTTGCAATGCAATAGGTCTCGCATTAGGAAAGTTTGAGCTATTGGTATTGTAAATGGCAAAGTTTTTATTTATGTTTCTTTTTTTTTAAATAGCTAAATTAATAGCTTCGTCATTTACAATGCCAATAGTTATAACTTTCGCAAATGTGATACCTATAGCATTTGTAATGCAATATGTTTTGTATTTACAAACCGCGAGAGGACAAAAAAAAGCTCCGGACCACTGTCTCCTCCCAGGCCTTCAAAAGGGACCTCAAAGTTCTCCTCCTCCAGAGACACCTCCAAAAGTAATTCACGTCCTCTTGCTATTTGTGAGGAAGACTTCCCACTACTGATAATTTCTACTTTCCATGACCATGGAAGTGCCTTCCCAGTGTATGCCTGTGATTGGAGGGTCTGCCTTTTTGCAGTATTTTCCATGTACTGGTGTTCGGTGCCCTTTTGTAACATGCACACACCACTCTGCCCTTGCAACACACGGCTGCTACCTCTCACATGTCTTTACCTTTGATACTTGCACAAGTGCCACCTTGCCCATGTAACGCTTGTTCCTGAGCCTGAGTGTTTAGCACTTATTGCAGGACTATACCTCTAATTATACTCTATTTTCTCTTATAACTGCACACTTGTCACTTTCATTTCCTCTTGTGCACTTTTGACTACCTCATGTATTTTGTTTGCTCACGATTGTCACTATTACCTTTACTACCTCATGTATTTTGGTTGCTCACAATTTTTACTCAAGTATTTTGTTTGCTCACGATTGTCACTATTACCTTTACTACCTCGTGTATTTTTGGTTGCTCATAGTTTTTACTACCTCATGTATTTTGTTTGCTCACAATTGTCACTATTACCTTATGTAAGTAACGTATGTTTTTGCAACCTGTTCTTTTGTAATGTTTCTCATTATGTTTCATTTCTGTTCCTAATGTGAAGCGCTCTGACGCCTTCGGGTAAAGTCCGGCAGGTCCGGCCTTAGGCATGTGCAAAGTGTGCACCAGCACAGGGCCGCCAAACACCAGGGGCCGCCACGACGACGAGGATCGGATCGGATACCATACCAATCATACAATATTCGTGCTGGAGTTCAGAAGGCAATGAGCAATGAAGAGGCCTTTACATTTTGATGTTATCTTGCCATCTTTGCGGTGCCTTCGAAGACAGGAGTCAAATGTCAGGCGTTGTCTTCTGGCAAACTGCTGCTTACTCTTTTAACAGGGAGACTAGTGTTTCGTTTTCTTTCTCTGGCTGCAAAGTGAGAGGATTTTGTGAAGTGAACTGTGTGGCAGTCTCACTGGGTGAATGGAAAGGCTGCTGAACGTGTATTTATTTCCCAGGTGCACAGAAAATCTAAATACTCGTAAATTAACTCTACTCATATTTCAAAATCTGTCTGCAATTAGGAAAGGACAAATGAGGCACATCTTTTGTAGTTCAGTAGTGTGGTAGAAACAACGATTTCAATACAAACAAAACAAATCAAGACCCTTCACTTGGTGAAGCATAAATGATATAAACATTCTCTAAAACTCCACAGTTCTCTATCGTTTGTGTCTTGTGTAGTTTTATTAGTAACACTGGCGGCCCCTGGCAGGATTTTGGCGCGTGGTGGGTTACGCCAGGTGCGTTTAATATTACTTCTTCATTCTTTGAATGTAGAGTCGATTCTGATTCTGCAGTGTCAGTGTCACTGACTAGTCTGACTGACTGCGTCAACGCCATGAACCTGGAAGGTGTGTGGGTTTCACATGATCTTGGCTTGAATGTCAGCAGCGGCCGGCCCGAGCTGAGGCCCGCTGCAGCGCGAGGTCGGACGCTGAGTAGTGAGTGCAGAAACAAAGCGCCTTGCGGCCTTCACTCCGCTCCGGAACTATGGGGGGCTGCAAGAGACCCTTCAGAATCTCTCTGTTCACAATCACCCGACTGTGCCAGGCACCAGATAGCTCTGCTGTCTGAAGTAAAAGGCATAGTTCTGGTGTCTGCGGTAAGAGGTAGGGTGACCAACTGGCATTGGTGCAAATTCAGGACGGTGAGTGTAAAAATTCAGGACAAAGGGTCAAAATTCAGGACACAAATTCAGGACAGGAGGTCAAAATTCAGGACAATAGGTAAGTTTTACAGACACATCAGAGGTCGCGCAATAGTATATAAGTAAGCCCAGCCATTTCCAAACATATTCAACCATTTGCAAACCTATCCATCATGTATCCTTCCATCTATCATTTCACTCATCCATCCCTTCATCCATCCTTTCACTCACTCATCCATCCATTATCCATCCATCCACCCTTTCACCCTATCCATCTGTACACTTATCCATCCACTCTTCATCCCATCCATCCATTCACTCATCCATCCAGCCATTTACCCTTTCACCAATCCAGCCATCCTTTCACTTACTAATCCTTCCACCCATCCACTCTTTTAGACGTCCATCCATCCTCCCTTTCTCTCTCCATCGACCTTTTCACTTAGCCAACCTTCCTTCCTTCCATCCATCCATCCACCCACCCATCCATCTACTCATCCACTCATGAATCCATCCATTGACCCCATCACTCATCCATCTATCATTTCACTCCTTCACACATCTATTCATCCTTTTGTCCATCTACCCTCCCTTTCACTCATTCATCCACCCTTTCACTCATACGTCCATTCATTCACCCTTGCACTTATCAATCCATCAATCATTTCACTCATCCACCCACCCACCCACCCATCATCCACCCAACCATCCATCCACCCACCATCCACCCACCCTTTCACCCACCCACTCATCATCCATCAATCCTTCCCCTCATCATCCATCCATCCTTCCCCTCATCATCCATCCATCCTTCCTTCCACCCAACCACTCATCATCCATCTATCCATCCTTCTTTCCCCTCCATCCATCCATCCTTCCCCTCCATCCATCCCCTCATCCACCCTTCCCCTCCATCCATCCTTCCCCATATCATCCATCCATCCTTTCACCCACTCATCCATCCATCTCCTCCATCCATCCCCTCATCCATCCATCCTTCCCCTCATCCATCCATCATTCCTTCCCCTCATCCATCCATCCTTCCCCTCATCCATCCATCCACCCACCCACTCTCCATCCATCCTTTCACCCACCCATCATCCATCCATCCATCCCCTCATCATCCATCCATCCATCCCCTCATCAACCATCCATCCTTACCCTCATCATCCATCCATCCTTCCCCTCATTATCCATCCATCCATCCTTCCACCCACCCACTCATCATCCATCCATCCATTCTTCCTTCCCCTCATCCATCCATCCTTCCCCTCATCCATCATCCATCTTTCCCCTCATCCATCCATTCTTCCCATCCATTTATCCTTCCCCTCATCCATCGATCCTTCCCCTCATCATCCATCCATCCTTTCGCCCACTCATCCATCCATCCATCCTTCCCCTCCATCCATCCCCTCATCCATCCATCCTTCCCCTCCATCCATCCATCCTTCCCCTCATCCATCATCCAGCTACCCTTCCACCCATACATCCAGATATTTACATTTTCTCTCATCCATCCTTCCCCTCATTCATCAATCCATCCATCCTCTCTCATTATCCATTTATTCACTCTTTCATTCATCCATTTACCCTTTCACTAATTCATCCAGCCATCCACCCATCCCTTCACTTACTTACTCGCCCACCTTTCCATATTAATTTTGAGCTGAGCCCTTTTGAGAAGAGGCCCATCAAGAACTTCACGACTGGGACAGAAGCCACCCAGGGCAGAGACATGATCCACCACAGGGGGGACAAGCACTGGCGTTGCCAATAGGTCTCGCAGTAGGAAAGTTGGAGCTATTGGTTTTGTAAATGACAAAGCCATTTATGTTTTTAAAATGAAAAAAAAAAATAAAAGGCATTGTTATTTGCAATTGTAATAGCTCCAACTTTCCTACTGCGAGACCTATTGGCAACGCCAGGAGAGGGGTGAGGGGATGAGTAAGTTACACATGGTAAATTACGCATCTGAGCGTGCCTGGCGTAAGAAGTTTTCACGATACCGTGACTGGCACTCCCTTGAGGCTAGTTAAGGCAGCATCCTCGGCGCACCACCGCGTGGTGGCGCTATGCATGAAGAAAAGGCCCGAAAACTGCCCTTTAGTGGTTGAAGAGCGCTCCAGCGGCAAGGTCGTATTTTGCCTGGCGTGATGAACACCTTGGCTCTGTTCTTGCTGATTATATTCCTGCAGCTATTTCCTAAGAGACCCGCCTTTTCCATGAAACGTAGGCATATGTACAGTATGCACATAAAACGCGCCCGTATGCTGAGACAATGTACGCAACGCTTACCTTACACATGCCTAAGTTCATTACTGGTGCAAGCTCACACTTAAAATTCAAAAAGCACAATCAATCTATTACGTCGACCCTTTTTAAACTCGATGAATCAATGCACTTCATTCCGTTACCCGTGGTATCTTTGCCAGGCCCGGGCCACCATGATATATTTATTTATTTATTACGGGAGCTATGTAGCGCCAACATCGCCACTTGGGCAGCTCAGCGCTTTACATCACACATGGAGAAATGAAAATCCCGGACCGTAAGAGAGAATGAAGGCGTTAAGCGGGCTTCATTTCTGCATCGGGTTTCTGAACCGTGTGAATGTTACAGAAGCATTTGTCACATGTTCGGCCTTGTATTTTTGCTAATTATTGCGGCGCACTTATGTATTTATCAGTGCACTTATTTCTGAAGCACATCTTTACAGCACTGAGTTGGGGAAGCAGCTTAGTTGTTCCGGATGTCTGTTATTCGACTTGCAAGTAATGAAGTGCAAGCCTCAGTGTTACAAAACGGGAACTCTACCTAAGAAGACTTTAGCTGTTGGTTTACCCACAGTGGCAGGGAGTAATACTATACGTGAACCACTTACTGGTGGGGAGGGGCTGATCCCGTGCACGGGATTGGCAAACAGTAATCGGTTTTGCATCTCGCATGACTCGAAACAACATCTCGTGCTCATTTACATCGCTGACGCAACTTCTTAGAGTAGGACGGGGGGGGGGGGGAGAATGAAGACATTACGTTAATGCACATTGCCTGCCACATGATGTTTTCTCTGCGGTCTTGCCAGACGTACATGGGCAATCCGTGGGGGAGAGAGCGGAGGGGGATGGTGTGTGGGGGCCAGCCTGCCGGCCGGCCAGCCGGCCATGATTAATTAGGGGAGGAGAAGCCTTAGGGGAGGAGAAGCCGCAGAGCGCACGCTGGGCGAAGCCCTTTGATGTGCTGTGCGGCCGTGAATGCGCGTGTTTGTTTGCTCACGTGATTCACATGAACTTCAAGAAAACCGCAGGAACGAAGCCCGTGGTTTCACGAGGATTTTGAGCACTTGAATTCTCGCTCCCTCAATGCGCTTGCGCGCATTGTAGGTCACGAAACCTAACAAGAGCCATCACAGGAGGGGGAACAGGATCCACCAGGGTGGGCATGCAGTATTCAAGTATCATCTTGGGCTCCGCGCCCCCTCCTGCACAAGAGGCTCTCTGTCCAAAATGCCATCCCCCACTGTGATGTACAGTACTTACAGGAGATACTCTAAGAGAACTGATTGAACTGATTGTCCTCCATACTTTGTTAATCAGTGTGGGTGCGATTGTGCATTTTCTTTATTGTATTACATTATAGACTGCATGTTCAAAGAACCGAGGTTTGCTTACAATTTAGTGACAGTAATTAAGCTCTGTGAAGAGAACCACGTGCTGCCTCGGTGTAATCAGGGGTGTAATCTGGCTGAGCGGAGTCTAGGATGTTTGGGGCCCTGGGTAGAAATGGAATGTGTGAGGCCCCTCTAAATTGCAGAGACGTGACCATTCAGGGCTGTTTGCATCTGAATAGATGCCCCTGCTCCTGAAGCTGCAGCCCCTCCCTCTCAGTCACCTTCGAAGCACCTCTTAACAGCTCATCAAGGGCTGGAGGTGTCAGGGCTGCCATCCCGCTGTGCCTTCCAATGCTGCTAGATATCTGCGCTTTGATACTGCATCGGAGTCAAGAAGGGAGGTGGGGGCAAGCTGTGCCGGCTTTAGGGTGGGGGCGACCAGGGCCCGGCTAAAATGACGGACAAATGGCGTCCGTTAAAGAATCCTTCACGGACAACAGACAGACGGCCAAAATTACGGACTGTCCGTGAAATTTACGGACGGTTGGTCACCCTAGTAAGAGGTGTGGCTCTGCTGTCTGTGGTAAGAAGCGTGGCTCTGTGTGTGAATCGGCCATAGAATACTTCATGTCACTTTCCTTTGATGTCATCATGGGGACAAAGGGTGTGTGATGTCACGTCTGCTGCTATTTTTGTGAGTCTACGTTCATGATGTAGAATAACTTTACGGTCTGTGGCAAGGAAGGGACAGCTTTGTGGTCATATGGTAACAACAAAATCCCGGAGCATATTAACATCATGATCTAAATGTACCCCATTTTACATCTGTGTAGAAAGCGACCTGAATGAAGGTGGCACGTGGAGCCTCCAGGGTGCCCTCCCAAATATCCACCCATGACCAGTAGCAGTGTGTGATCATTTACTTGGCTTCTTATCCATTGGAGCAGGGTGTCACTGACTCAGTGAGTGACCCTGGAGTAGTAGTACTGTCCTTTCCAAATTCTGGCGCAAAAAGGAGGAGATACATACACTTAAGGCACCGCTAATCGGCCTGCTCGAGGTGGAAGTGGGCATCTCGTCCCTAGATCATGAGGGTGCAGGCAGCCTTTCCACATTGCGACGTGAAATCGGAGATCGATTCGTTCATCTCCAACATATTATTGCAGTACTGCAGTGTGCCAGCTGCTGCCCGCCTGCTGAGAGACTGCACAGTCAAGATCATGCTAGACAGCGCAAAAGCAAAGGCAGCGGCGCGCTCCTTGCAAGTCGCTTATGCAGGCCATTGTGCCAGGGTAAGAGTGACCTACAGCTTTTCCCCGAAAGTGAAAGTGTCATTAAGGTTGATGGCCGGCTACATTCTCGACAATAGGTACAAGTGCTGTTTTTAATGTGTGCATTTTTTTAGTACAGGGACCGTTAAGATTCTCACGATTTTGAGCACTTGCTCTTCGGTAAAATGATTTTATGCCTATCGCCCCGCTCGCGCTGCCTAAGTATGCTGACTTACTAAAATAATACAACGAAGATCTCTACATTAACTTGGGCGAATATTAAATCTCACTGTCACCTTCCTGAGCTCCGCCCCGCCCGTACCCCCTCTTCCGGGGCCCACACCAACGCTCCCTGCACAGGGCCGCCTAGAGCCGGCCCTGAGTCCGCGCTATATAAAAATGCATAAATACATAAATAAATAAATACCGCCTTCGGGTAAAGTCCGCGCTATATAAAGATGCATAAATAAATAAATACCGCAAATCAAACATCCTCGTCACTCTGCCGGCCTGCAACCAGGAAGTCAGGCAGGCCGGCGCGACAACCGGAAACAGGAAGTAGGAGGGCGGGAGCCTACCCCGCCTCCCACGGAAGAGCCGCGATTGTTTGGAGCACAGGAGCAGGCAGGAGCCTACCCTGCGCCCCGGTGCCGAAGGAGGGAAGAAGAGTCCTGCTGCCGGGCCCTGCAGCTGAGGAGAGCCGCCGCACGAGAGCCGCCGCACGAAGGAAGCCGGTGAGTGGGTTGCTGAGCTGGGGGGGGGGGGGGGTGTGCGCACGCACGCGGGGGGGGGGGCGGGCTGTGTATGTGTGTGTGCGTGCGTGTGTGTGTGTATGTGTCTTGGAGTGCGTGTGTGTGACTGTGGGGGAGGGGGTGTGTGTGTGAGCGAGTGTCTGTCTGCGCGCGCATGTGTACGGCGCGGGACGCGACGTGCGCGTTCGCGCACACGAATCCAGGCTAACAAAGCTCGTACACCCTCTTGTCCTCCTTCCCCCCAGACTGATCGCTATACGTCTCCAGCTGGACACATGCATTGCCAGCGAGACCCAAAAAAACTGAAAGGGGGTTTGACTTCAGGTGGCAAATGCTTGATCTATCCTTCACCAGCCAGAAAGTGCAGAGGCTCAGGTGTGAGGTGGGCATGGAGAGGTGCAGCAAGGAGTAAACCCATAGGGCATCAGACAGCACCATAAACCAAACAACATCCAAGCCAAACCATCACCCAGTTTACAAATCCCAAGTACCGGGACTGGTGAGAGCAAAGCAGCATGCTCCCAGTTACATGTTCCTCAAGCATTCTCCAGCATAGATATGGGAATATAGAGTTTCCACAGGGGAATCTATAATTGTCTTTCCTAGCTGCCGCAGGTGTCGCGATAAAATCTCTAGTTAGTCCTCCAGTTTGGAAACTCACTGGGGAGGCTAAAGAGGGCTGCCCTAATTTAGAACCACTGGCTATATTGGTCTAGTCCAAGCCATTAGGGAGATATTTTTATTTTAACCCCCAGTCCCTACTTCTAGGATTGAGTAGTCTCTGATTGCTCACGGCTACTCCAGTGCCTTTTGTGGGTGCCTTGCCACCAGAACATTGTGACCACAACTGAGATAAAGGCCACCTCACCTCACCTCACCATGCACAACCTAACAAATACTAAGGGAGAAATTACACTCTTCCTATCCATTATAATCAACTACTAACACAACAATGGCTTCCGGATTCACAGGCTCAAGTGACTGAGCAGACGTCCTGGAAAAGGTGACCAAATCAGCTGCTCACCAGACAACATAGCCAGGTTACCCAACGAAGATCATCTTGCTAGTGGAGTTCACTCAGGCAGATTCTCAGACAACCAGTGGATCGAAACATTCCTAGGCACATTTTTAAATCTCTCCAAACCAAATCATTGCAACTGAAATCTGAGTGGGAGTCAGGTGTGACTTTGGCATGTTGACAATAAACCCCAGCAAGTGCAAGAGGTTTGCCGCAGTCTGGAGGTGGGAGATGACAGCCTGGGGTGAGCATGCCTTTAACAGCCAGTCACAGAGATAGGGAATGACTGGCACCCGAACCCCACAGATGAACTGCAACCGCTGCCATCACCTTGGTGAAAACCGGAAGGGCATTCAAAAGGCAAAAAGTGAACTGAAAATGGTCGTGGCCTACCATAAACCGCAGATTGCACTGGTGGACAGGCAGGACAGGAATGTGGAAGTAGGCGGCCTGCAAGTCCAACACCACTATACAGTATCCTGGGTCCAGGGCAGACATGACCTGAGCCAACGTGGGTGTTATGAGTTTCTCCTTCTTGAGGAAGAAGTTGAGGGCCTGCTCTAGAATAGGACAAAGGCCATTGTCTTTCTTTGGGAACCAGAAAGTGGCGGGAATAGCAACCACACCCTACTACTGGCACTGGAAACCTCTCTACAGCTCCCTTGTCCAAGAAAGCCATAACTTCCTTGCTGTGAAAGGGACAGATGATCCTCCGTCAGCCAGTTGTGAGACGGTGGCATGGAGTGAGTGGTTGTCATGAAGGGGAGGGAGTAGCCCCTTCAGAAAACCCACCTGTCTGATGTAATGGATTGACAGTGGGGCAGGTGATGGCGAATCCTGCCACAAACTGTATGCTCATGGTGGTAAAGGGGTAGATTAGGAGGGTTTGGAGGCTAGTGGACTGACCAGACCGCTGGCTACCCGACCCATGAGGTCTGTGTGTCTACCGCACCCTCTGTCATGTGCAGGCTAGGGAGCATGTGCAGCTCAGTGGTAGGGTGGTGACTGGCGCAGTTTAGAAGCACGTCTGTAGCCATGAAAGGTAAATTGGGGGGTGACATGGGGCCATATAAAGGTTGAAGCCAGACTATCCTTGAAGCGCTCCAGGGTCGAATCCACCTTGTCTCCGAAGAGACAGGTGCCATCAAAAGGCATGTCCATAAGGGATGCTTGGACATCCCCTGAAAAGCCAAACGTCCTCAACCAGACGGTGTGCCTCAGGGCACCATCGATGAAACCGCTCTGGCCAGTGAATCGGTCAGGTCAAGTCCACAGCGGATAGTGAACTTTGCTGTCTCTCTACCATCAGCAACAGCCTGAGAGAAAATGGCCCGAGCCTCCTCCGGAACATGTGGCAGCACCTACGCAACCATGCCCGACAGAACAAGAGCATGTATGCTCAACAGGCAAGCGGTGCTCACAATGCCAGGTTGACAGAAGAAAACATGTTCCAGCCTCTTGGAATTCCGGTAAAAGGGGAGGGGGGCAGTATGGAATGCACCATGGGATGTTGAGGCTTGAACCACTAAACTAGCCGGGGTAGGGTGTTGGGTGAAGAAGTGCAGGTCCCCTGGAGCAAGGCAGTGATGGCGGACAATGGTCCTATTCACCGGAGCCCCTGTGTTGGGTTTGACCCAAGTCCCCAAAAGGACATCAGTGAGGGGGCCATTGAACGTTAGTAGTGGTTCCGATGTGGAGACTCCTGGTTGAAGCACCTCTAGCAAGATGTTAGTTTCGAATGCCACCAAGAGGAACTAAAGGTCAAGGATCTCAGCCGCCCTCCGCACCACCACTACGTATGAAGCTCCCTCATTTGTAGTCAAGGTAGTGGGAGAAAGCATACCAATATCTGGAAAGATATCCAGTCCACTGGCTTCACCCAATTCCTCACACCAGTCCATGCTAGGGTCTTCCTCATATGGCTACTATTCTCAAGGATCTAGCAACCAGTACCATTCTTCCCGAGTCCTAGCCCAAGAGAATAGGGCTCAGGCTTCAATCTAGGAGGCAAGAATCCTGTCAGCATCGGAGTCTGGCAACGCCCATCCATTTCCGTATCGGAGTCGGGGATCACAATGGGGATGGCGCTAGCATTGGCATCAGGACGGGCATCGGGGAAGGTCCAGTTGGTAAGACTCACAGCAAGCAGAACAGATCCAGGAATGGATCCTTGGGGGTCCTCTGGAACCGGAGCCACCGGCGCACAACCAGATGTGTTCCCCTCAGAACCAGTGGGGACCACATGTGTATGGCCTCATAGAACTCTTTTAGTTGGGCGATGGTCGCTCCGGGTCCTGGAAAATCATGGCTGCGCTGCAAACACAACAGGCAGACAAGGAGCCGGTCCATCACCAACATTGGCTGATGACAGGCTCCGCATGGCTTGAATCCTGTCTACCTAGAGGACATCCTACACACCAGGAGGACAGAACCTCAAAAAACACTCGTCAAAACGTCAGAAAAATACAGTCAAACAGTGATTAAAGGCTTGGTTGGAAAGAAAAGAACTGGTGTCAGCGCAGACTTCAGTTCTGGCACAGACGATGGCGACGACGCACGCACAGCCGAACACCACCTACCAGCGCGAAGGGATACTGCTAATGAAATAACTTCCATTTACAGTCGGACGCATGGAAAATTCAAAGTTAAGGAATCTGTGACTAGTAATCTATCAGATAAAATGATGTCTACATACATCTTTACCGTACAACTGTAGTGATGGTTTGCTTCTTAGTATACAAGTAGGAAAACTCATGAGTCTGTTGTCTTAGATCTGCAGATACACATGACTACCCACACAGGTAAGCGGATAATAATACAGTTATGTGGTGATACCCAAGGATATAACCACTGGCATGCAACAAGACACAACGGCGCCTATTTACAAACTGCATTTCTTAGAACTTGAAGTACTGCAATTTTACTACTAAAGTACTACAACAAGCTACAAGTGTAAATCTCCACCTCTGTCTCTCCTATCTTTTCCATGGGTTGAGCCTCATACATGTAAGTTTATAACATAATAGGATGCGGGAGGGGCAGGGGGAGTGGTTAAAGAACAGTGTGTTCTTACTACAAAAGAGGTGGTGTTTCTGGAGGAGAGAGAGAAGGAGTTGGGTGGATAAAGCAAGGTTTAAGAAGGGACAGACACCCACCCACAGAAGAGTAAGCGCATTGCTAAACACAAACTGCACTTCTAAATATTATATAGGTAAAAAATCCCAAAACAGAAGTAAATGAACTCCAGCTTAGACCTCTAAAAATGTACATTAATATTTAACAAAAATATTTTCAATCTTTTTTTCAAAGGTTAATAACATTTTTTAATTTTCTCTATACAGTAACATAGGGAGAAATCAACCCCAGTGGCGGAGATCTCTCTATGGTGAAGTATTTGGAAAAGAAAAACGTTTCTTAAACTTAAAAAAAAAAAAAAATGAAACATATTTTATGTTAAATATTGATGTAATTAATTTTTATATTCATTTTAAATGTAGCACATAATAAAACATGTTACAGCACTAATAACTTGAGTTACATTTAAAATGCCACTATTTTGAATATGATAAATTGAAATATTTTGCTGAAGTTTACATTAAAAACAGCTCCTACCTAAAATGGAACATACATATTTATGTTTTAATAATGACTAAACGTGATACACAAAGTTAATTTAAAAAAACTAATTTTACATTAAGCTTTATAATTAAAAAAAGGTTATTAATATGTAAATATAACAAAAAGTTTCATTTTTAGAAACATGAAATAACATTTATTTACATTTTAACTGTTTTAAATAATTTAATTTAACAAAGTTTGCTATGGGGTTTTCTTTTAAGTCCCCCACCTCAATTATTTTCTATGGGAGGGTGTTGTAGTATCAGTGGCTGGCTATCTGGACTTACCACTGCTCCTTTTGCCTGCAGTAACTTTAGACTCATCCAATCGGCTCCACCCCTTGTATCAAGGGGTAAAGGTATGCAAGTCAACACTTTTGAGTAACTTTACACTTGTAAATGGTGAATAGCCCAAAGTGATGAAGTTACTCAAAAGTGAAAAGTACAGAAGTAAACTTAAATGTGTAGATTTACTCAAGTGTCTGTTTACCTTTGTGGATAATCCCCAATATTTTCAAAGGTCCTAAAAGCTAATCAGCTGTTTGACTTACACTTTGACAGCTAATATTACATGGACTCCCTTTGTCTCACTGTTAATATTTGTTCCATGGCTTGTACATTTGCTCAGTGAGCATGAAAGAAATGAAAATGCTAACCTAAACTCTGCAGCTAACCAATTCACCGATAGCAGTCCAGAATGTCAAGTTACTGTGCACAATTCAGAAAATCTAAATAAGTCAAGAGATTGAAGTATTCAAATAATCTTTTAAGTCACGCATTGGCAAGGCCAATACGTCTCACCTATAAGATCTATTGGCTTTCAATGATTTTTAGCCCTGATGTCCAGAAGCACAGATGTAGCGAGTGAGGGTTGGGGGACGAGGCAATAAGAAGGGAGGGAGTGGGAAAGAAGGGTGGGAAAGGACAGGCGAGCAAGACAACGGGGAAGCACATGGACAACTGACATGGATAGGAGGGGCTGGGGAGTCAAAAGGAAAATAGAGAGATAGCGGCAGGGCCTGTGGAAGCAAACGGACAACTGAGGGTGGTTAAAAGGGGCTGGGGAAGCACGTTGATAAGAAAGAGGGTGGGGAGAGAGCGAGATGACAATGGAGGGTTGGCGGGAGGGGATGGGCCACCAAGCCGAAAACTGATAGGAGGGGAGGGGATGGAGCACCAAACTGACAACAGTAACAGCAAACTGACAATGAAGAAGGAGAGTCAGCAGACAATGGCAGGTGGGAGGCGATGAGGAAGCACGCTGACAAAGACAGGCAGGAGAGGCTGATAACAGAGTGTTTTCAGAGGGGGTTGGGGAAGCAGGCTGACAATGGAGGGTGGGCAGAAGGGGCGGGAGAACAAGCTGAAAATGGAGGGCCAGCAGAAAAGGGTAATGCAACAAGCTGACAACGGATGATGGGATAACACGCTGACAATGAAGGGAGGTTTTTAGGGTACCAAGCTGACAAAGGAGTGCCGGTGGAAGGGGGGCTAGGGCTGAAATCCGAGGGTGTGTGGCAGGGGTGGAGAAGCAAGATGACAATGGAGGCTGGGAGGATAGGGTTGCAAGCTGACAAAAGAAGGTTGGCTTGAGTGACTGGGAAGGCAATCTTATCACAGAGGGTGGGCGGGAGAGACTGGGAGAAAAGCTTACAACAGAGGATAGGCGGGAGAGGCTGGGGGAGAAAGCTGCCACAGACAATGAGCAGGAGGGGCTGGGCACCACTTTGACAACAGAGGGCTGGTGGATGGGGCACCAAGCTAACAACGGAGGGAGGGCCGAAAGCTCACCAGAATGATAACGGTGGGAGGACAAGAAGGTCACCAGGCTGACAATGGAGGGTAGGAGGGAGGGGGTGGTAAAGAAGCTGACAAAAGGGGGCCAGTGGGAGTGGATGGGATAGCAAGGTGGCAACTGAGGGTGGTTGTAAGCGGCTTGGGCAGCAATCTGACAAAAAAGGGAGGTTGAGGGGTGGGACAGGATGCTGTAAATAGATGCGGAAGGAACGGGAGGGCAGGTGGGAGGGGCAGAAAGCTCAAATCAGAGAGCAGATGGGAGCGGCTGGGGCAGGTGGGAGGGGATGGGGCAGCAAGACGACTGAGGATGGGCAGGAGTTGATTGAGCAGCAAGCTGACAACAGAGGGTGGGCGGAGGTTTATTGTGCAGCAAACTGACAACAAAGGGTGAGCGGGAGGGAATGGGACTGCAAGCTTAACAACAGCAAGCAGGTGGAAGGGGATGAAAAAGCAAGCTGACATCAAAGGGCGCGAAGGCCTGGGGCAGCAAGCTGATATCGGAGAGTGAGTGAGAGGAGCTGGGATAGCAAGCGGACAATGGAGAGCGGGTGGGACAGACTGGGGCAGCAAGCGGTCGGTAGAGGGTGGTGGGAAGGAGTGGATGGTGCAGCAAGCTAGCAATGTAGGATGGACGGGAGGGGATGGTGCAGCAAGCTTTACAATGGAGGTTGGGTGAGTGGATAGGGCAGCACGCTGACAATGAAGGGAGTGTGGAGGGGATGAAACAAGCTGACAATGGAGGGTGGGTGGAAGGGGATGGGACAACAAGCTGACAATGGAGAGTGGGTGGAAGGTGATGGGGCAACAAGCTGAGAATGGACGGTGGGCGGGAGCGTATGGGGCTGCAACCTGACAATGGAGGTCGAGTGGGAGGGGATGAGGCAGCAAGCTGACGACGACGATGGCAAGGTAGGGAAGCACGTAGAGAATGGAGGGTGGTTTGGAAGGAGTGGAGAACCAAACTGATAACAGAGGGCAGGTGGGAGGGGCTGGGAGAGTAAACAGAAAAGGGGCTGATGGGGCAAGGGAAAGTTGGCGGGGAGGAATCAAGAATGACAACTGAGAAAAGAAGGAGTACACGTGGGAGACTGCTGGAAAACATACACCCTCTAGTACTGTGCTTAAACAAAAAGAAATAAGTAGCACCTTAAGAATGAACAGTGGATGGACACAAGTAACGCACCATGCTCCTGAAGAAGGAACACCACCAGAGGAAGGAAATTCTACAGAGGCTGACAAATAAGAGGGGAGTAAATGAGAAATTCTTGCAACAGACAATACATGTACTGAGTAAGGTGAGACCTAAAAAATATGTAGAAGAGAGTGGGAGTTTAACATTCTAAGGGCTCCAGCTTCTGCCTAATGTGGATCAAAGTTTAAAAAATTGTCTCACTCCACAACTTACAACAGGAATGTCCGCCAAATATATGTGTTTTGAGAGAATGATTCGTAATGGAGATAAGGAACACAGACAGTGCAATACAGAAGAGTAGAACTCAGATGATATAGACAAATTCAGACTTCTAGCACAACTACAACCATCAGATAATGTATTTTCATCTTTGTAATACCCACACTCAGTCAGTGCCTTACACATTTGGATCATTCATACTTTGTCTAATTTAGCCAGATAATCTATCAGTTCAGCAAAACCTGTAGCTAAAAAGAAATTACAACCATAAAATCGATGACATAATGCAGTACTTACAGTCACAAATTCTCTTTTGATGCTGTCTTGGAAACGCAGTTCAGACACCGCAAACTCAGAAGCAACAGCCCACTGCAGTGCTATCCTAAGTTGTGGGTCCACTGTGCTGGATTCCATATCAATGTTCTTTATCAGCAACATTCTTCCACTGTGAACTAAATTTAAAAGCATAAACACTGCCAGATCAATGTGTTATTCCTTCAAGTTTGAATTCCAACTGATTCTCTTAAATCCTTATATACTATAAGTTTAACTTTATTAGCTCAAAAATGCAGTTGCAACCAGGCACTTTTCAATAAGTATGCAATTGCCCTCATGTACAGGAAGAGGTTTCATTGCTTCACTTACTAATATCCTGCCAGCTTATCACAATTTAAGATGCACGCATTTGATTCAGTTATGTTATGTTATTTGTCTAACCATGGCCGTTCACAATAAGAACTTACAGAAGTCAGACTTTAAACAGTCAAGACGGTATGTTATGTTTTACTAGACAGCAAATTTTCTTTCTTTTTTCAACATGAAACAGGTACTACAAGTGCCTATATCAGATTGATTTACATTAATGTGTTCTTACTTCACCTTTTCTGGGTAATCTGTTAAATTCTTTGATTCAGAACAAAAGAGGGTTACTGCCTGAACATCAACTTCATAATCATATAAATTAATTTGGACTTTTCCAAGTGATGGTATAAAAATACAAATTGGGAGAGAGGGGTGGGAATAATCGGGGTGGGAATAATCACAACCCTTATCAGGGTGAACTATCAAAGTCACTAAATTAAACTGAGCTCAACCCTTCAGTAGCTACAGCACAATGCAGACAGGATGAAGTTAGGGCAATGTGTCAGCCCGGTCCAGTCCATGCCTGGGCCTGGCGGAATCTTGCCCAGAGGGCGCAACTTGATTACCTGTACGACCCAAAGCTCCCTATTGCTGCACATCCCGACATATCGGCAGCCCAGGAGCACCATGTGCTGGCGAAAGCAGGTGTTACACGAATGGGAGACCTGTATGAAGGTGGTCAGTTCCGCTTACTCTAGAGTGTACAGGCGGGCCGCGACTCCGGGTTGATGCTGGGATTTACTTACGTGAGAGGGTGGCAGGCGGTCAGATCCGTTTATCCTAATTATCCCACTGAACCACAAACATTGAAGGTACTGCAGGCGGTGCTAGCTGGGACGGAACGCAAGGGCCTGCTCACTAGGCTGTATGATGCATCACAGCGTGAGCGGTGAACAGGGGGACCACCCTTCATATCTCAAATGGAACACTACGCTGGGGTCTGAGTTATCGCTAGATAAATGGAAATGCTGCTGCGAGCTGACTGGTCGCCTCACGGCGAACTATAATTTGCATATCATTAATTACAAAATTTTGCACAAGTTATTTTACACCCCAGTGCAGTTACACTGATTCGGCCGGCGGGACACAGCTGATTGTGTACGGTGCGGGCAGGCTGATGCTGATTTTTTACACCTAGCGTGGCAGTGTGATTGGATAGCTGCAATCTGGGCTAGGGTTGCAGGTGTGCTCTCGGATGTTGTGCTGGAGAGTGTGTGGTGCGAGCCTGGGGGGTGCCAGCTAGGAAGTGTGAAATATCTCAAACCATGCATTAGGAGATTTATCACTGTTTTGACCCTGTTGGTTAAGCGTGTTGTGGCACAATGTTGGAGCGCAAAATCCACGCCCACTGTAAAGAAATGGATCAAAGATTTAATATACTGTAGGGAACAACTAGAGGTGTATGTAGAGGAGTTACCGGAGGCCTCACGACCCAAAGATTTATGAGCTCCACTAACGGTGCATTTATTGAGCAACCCTGTGGAGTGATTCGTCCTGCTCTTATATACGATATATTTTTTCCTAGGTCTGGCCGGGACTTGTTGGACTTGGAACTACCTCTTATGGACTACCACCCATATGTGTTCACATGGTCCTTTCTTATTGCTTTGACAATTGCATGATACATATTGGTTCAAGAGCCGGGGGAGGGGGCACGGGGAGGTTCAGTTGTTCTTGATATTCCCTCAGTTATACACAAAATTTGGCGGTCATCGACATATGCGAGGATTGTGTTATTGTACCCCAGCCTTGGGGGTTTTTTGTATACATGTTGCAAGCCTTTTAATAAACAAACAAAAAAAAAAAAAAGAAGTTCGGCAATGTGTAAAGTATTTGTACAGTACCAAAACAGTAATAAAGTTTAAATGCAACACAATAAAAATCCCAAAACGAACTAGAAAGGTGGAGTAAAGTTAGTAAACAAAATTACACCAAAAGTCAAACAAACACTAATGGGTCCAGATATGAATTTTTAAAGTTTTAAGTAAAAAATAGTACCAGGAAGCACAGGTGCCAATGACAATTAATTCTTGTGGTAGTACGGGAGCTATGCTCAAATGAGCTGACTGCAATGGAGCACAGATTAGATACACCAATAACGTCCATTTCCAATTCTGTTTTTGATGTTGAGGTTTTGACAATCTGTTCTTATTCTTGACGAAGCTGGACTGGTCCTGCTCTATGTTTCTGTAACATTGAGGTTGGGTGAAATCCTTACTGGCTGATAAGAGCTCAAGCAGTAGCAATCCCTCCTTTCTGCTCCTTCTGCAGAATCTCATAGCTCTTCAATCAGCCATAATCCATTTAATCTTCATGTTCCCATCTGGTTGGAGCCCACTGATTTTTAGTTCTTCAGCTAGTAGATAGCAAATAGCTTGTGCTTCGCCTAAACCCTGTGCCATCCAACTTGAAGCTGCATTGCCTGAGTCATCTACTCAACATTGACACGGATGAAAGCAGATTATTTAAAACTCAGTATAGAAAAAAGGTACAAATGGCTATAGCAGTACCAACTCACTCTGATCAGGCACCTTTTGGACCCCACAGTGGGAAATCCATGTATTTATGCGGCTAAGACACACAGTGTGGGGATTATTGGTGATCAACATCTATTCACTGTGCTCTAGATAGTTAAAATTGCATCCTCTGTTTTTTAGTCTTGAGGCCGTTTGTTCAATCCTATCAATACTCAGCTAGGTTTAGCAGCAAATTAGAAACAATCTATAATGTTCACTTGTCTGAACGCTAGCAAGGACATATGCTTGGGTCTTTCACAAAGTATGACTACACAGCTGCAACAAAGTTTCTCTACTGTTTTAGGCTTTTCAATCCAGAGTTCACATCTTTGCTCATCTATCTGCCCAACATCAGCTTCCAAGTCACAAGTGCATCTTTTTCAAATGATTGTCCAAATGCACATAACAATTGAAATAGGCCCAAACTTTCTCAGTGACTGAAGTACTATGCACCTTTCCAAACCGTTTCGTCTGCTTTGGCCTTTATGCCTAATATCCAGGTACGTTGTTACAGAACTGGAAGAAGAGCCTTCTCATTCCCAGCTATAAAAACATACAATTGGCTACTCTTCTCCATGAACTTTCATGGTTTTTAACATCTTAATCCTTTAGGAATAGGATATGTTTTTGTGGTCACTGTTGTGCTTTAGCAGCATCATTTCATCCAATTAAAAAACAACATTATGGGACATGAGTACATTAGCTGTTATTTCTAGCCGGTAAATTGGTGCACAGAAAAAAGAAAAGCCCTGTAATAAAAAAATAAAAAAATGCAGTATTCCTATATGTCCTTCTTTCGCAGCAAATTACCAAAGGCACAGCCAAAATCATCTAGTAGGGAATGTTTTCGGGACCGACGAGTTCCATTACAGAAGTGTCATCAGTCGAGAAAGAAATGTACTCTCAAGTGTTGGACCCCTCATTTGAAGATTTCCCCATCACTGGCAATTACCAAGAGGTTTCTTCAGTTTTTCTATCCCACCAGTATGTACGCTTCCAAACCTGACAGCAGAAAATACAATCTGAAGATGGCGTCTAGAGCGTGCCACACTGTGGACTTCAGTTAGACATCTTCATGAGCGATTCTGACAACACCTATTGCTAGTACCCAAAGCCATTATTACTGTACACAATATACTTTTTCAACTATCTGATGGCGAGATGATGCAGAGCATGTGAATGTATAATGGGGCAACACTTCAAAACCATATAAAATATTGCAGCCTTTCCCACTAGGTCATAAAGAACACGTACCACTAGCTCAGTCAACAATGCACTGGCTCCCAGGCCACGAGCAGATTATCTTTAAGGTGCTTTGCGTCATTCACCAGGCAATCAATGAACTGGAACAACCCTTCTTATGTAGTAAATGCCCATTTTACTCAACAACACCAGTATGCTAGCAGTCTTAATTGTAGTGCTGTAAACAAACACGGTTGACTCTTATTGTTATTCCAAGGGAACAAACTTCATCCACCCTCACATTATTTCCAGTCCACTTTTGCTGTCAAGCACATGCTATAAATATTCCTGTTTCCATCTGATTTGGGCAACTGTTGTGTTGTATAGATGACAATTCCTCGGAGCAAACGCGCTCATACCACGTAAGTGTACGCAACAAATCTAAGTAAGTCAACATTTGATGACTTAAGAGTACTGTACAGCATTAACACTCGCCATTGAAATCTGACATGAATTGAAGGTCACAAGTGTGAATCCCAGAACACGCACTTAAGTTTCCATTCTTCCATGGTAGGTGAATTAAGTGCCAGTTCAATGTTACCAGTTATTGTAACACCTAATATTTGCAGCGCTAATAAACTCCACAACTGCTATAGGAATTACTATATCAAAAATGAATGGCATGTAAATATGATCACTACATTGAATCTGACTAAAATGTTATCATAGGAATGAAGCCTAGCGTACAGAAAAAAACTGTGCTGTCACCTTGAGGCTATTGAAGCTTGGAGATCACAGGATCTTACATCGCAGGATTTGCATCCATTCCTGGGTTTTTACTGGGGACGGGCGGAGAATCTATGTTACAGGTAAAGTTGTAACTATCAGGGGAATTACATTAATACTAATGAACAGTGAGCTTATAAAAATTTCACCTCGAAATAGACACAATCATTGGAAGCAAGATGAAAACAAATTCTAAAAAGGACAGCAAGCATCTGAGATGCATGTAAAGAAAAACAGCTGAGACACTCTGGTGACAACTTTGCAGTGACAATAAAACCAGGGTATATAGAGAGCTTGATCTTGCACAGAAGTGATCGACCTGCTCTTAATTATTTGTGTATTGATTTTCTTTTTCAACATAAAAATATCTCTTTATAACTACATATCAATGGTGCATGACAGTCAATGTATTATCAAGTTTTTCCTTTCAAGTTTCGTTAACTAGAGTATTTTTTTCAACAAAAAATGCAACGGCCATTATGCTACCAACATTTCTTCTTGTCCACTAGTTCTCTCCGCTCCCCTCCATTATTACAAAGTATGCTTTCAATGAATCCCATATTTTATTACATTTTCTTGAGCATTCTCTGCCCTTGTATATTACTAGTTCGGAACCTACACAAATATTCATGCCTTCTCGCCATTGTTGCTTCAAGAGTACAATGTGGGCCCCCCAAACTCATATTATCTCTTTTGCCGCAATAAAACCGCGGGGGCAAATAATTGTTTTACACTTTGTTAGTGATTTGCCTCCCTGGCTTCCCAGTATATAATTTTGGGTTGTCAACTAAACGTCCTACGCCAGCACCCACAACAGCCTTTCCCCCATAGTTTTTCCGAAGAGTGCTATTCGCCTACACTTCCACAATCGGTGCTGAGGGTTCCTGATCCTATGTGGCATTTAAGGTACAGATTTGTGGGAGAGAGACCCACCTTATGTATCCACATTCTATGGTAGTATGCCCTGAGTAATATCTTAATTGGATTAGTCTAGTGTTGGATCTGATGGCTATCTCACTTGTGTGCCTCAGTGCATCATCCCAATTTTCATCTTCCAGTTCTCCTAGGACCGTCTACCATCTTTCACACAGGTGTGTTTAGTTGTCCACAGTATTGCTGAAGGTGATTTAATAAACTTTGGAGAATTCACCCTGAAGAAAGTGGATTATTTGGGTGGGCGGTCGTTCACCTCATAAAATAATGACCCTAACTTGTCAGGGTGAACCCCAAAGTGATCAAATTAACTTGCGCTTAACCCCGTGGTATTTATGGATCACAGCTGACAGACTTAACTTCAGGCAATGTGTAAAGCATTTATGCACTACTAAAACAGTATTAAAGCAAAAATAATACACAAAAATCCCAAATCGAAGAGAACAATATAGTAAAACTTTATAAACAATGACACTAAACAAACAAAAATCAAGTAGGAAGAAGCAGAGCTATATTTTTTAAGTTTTAAGTAAAAATAGAGGCAAAAAGTACTAAGCGCCAATGAAACTATGGAAGCGGTAGACCAGGACCGAGGCGCAATTTCAGGGCAACAGCAATGGAGCACAGTTTGGACACTCCAAGTGAGTTTGTCTAGGTGAAAAATGTTACCTTCTGACTTAAGGGCTTAGTACGAGCTTACTTGCTGTGGCACAGCGGTGGCGATCGACCTTCTTTTAATTATTGTGTTTCTTAGTAACATCTTTGTATTGATTTTCCTTTTCAACATAAAAAAACTCTCTTCACAATTCCATATAAATAGTACATGACATTCAATATATTATCTAGTTTTTAATACCAGGTTTCGTGAACTAGAGTATTTTTTTAACGAAGCATACAATGGCCATTAGGCTTCCAACATTACTTCCTGTCCACTTAGTTCTCATCCCTCCCTCCATTATTCCAAAGTATGCTTTCAATGAATCCCATATTTTATTACATTTTCTTGGGCATTCTCTGCTCTTGTATATCACTAGTTCTGAACCTATACAAGTATCCATGGCTTTTCTCCATTGTTCCTTCAAGGGTACAGTTTGGGCCTCCCAATGTCTCATATGATCTCTCTTGCCCACCAAAAAACAGAGGCGGTAAAGAATTGTTGTATACTTGGTTAGTGATTTGCCTCCCTGGCTTCCCAGTATATCATTTTGGGTTGTCAATTGTACGCCCTCCGCCAGAACCCGCAACAGTTTATCCCCTATAGTTTTTGCATAGGAGTGCTATTCGCCTGCACTTCACAATCTATGCAAGAAGGTTCCTACTATGTGGCATTTAAGGTACACATTTGTGAGGGACAGAGCCATCTTATAAAGCCCTCCACTTGGACACTCCAAGTGGGTTTGTCTCGATCAAAGATTTACCTTCTGACTTACAGCTAGATTCATCAAAGACCCGTTTTGCGAGTCTTTAATAGCGATTCATAAGGAAACGCTATTAAGGACTTGCAAAACGGGATTCATGTAGGAATTGCAAAAAATATTGCGATTCCTACATCTTCCTTATTTGCGATTAGCAAATTGCTAATCGCAAATAAGGAATAACTTCCCATTCATTCCTATGCGCCTCCATAGGAATGAATGGGGAGTTATTCCTTATTTGCGATTAGCAATTTGCTAATCGCAAATAAGGATGCGATTTCAACGGTGCCAGGGGTGTCCAAAGGACACCCTGTAGCACCCCTGAAAAGCAATTTTACACAGGTGTTGCGCACACACATGTCCAAAGGACATGTGTGTGTGTAACATGCAACTGAGAAAAATGCACTAAAGTGCTTTTTTCAATTTTTTCGCTATTTACCACGAAGTCAGACTTCGTGGTAAATAGCGGCCAAAAATTGCGAATTCGCAATTTAAAATTGGTTAATGAATTGCATTTAAGGAATCTCAAAACGAGATTCCTTAAATGCAATTCCTCGCAAATATGCGATTTCGCAAATAGCGATTTTTGCATTTGGGATGATGAATCCCAAATGCAAAAATTGCGCTCGCAAAGGGCCAGATTCTGAGAATCTGGCCCTTTGCGAGCCGATTTTTCGTTCATGAATCTAGCTGTTAGAGGCGTATTACGAGTCTAGCAGTCCACAGACCGCCAGACTCGCGGGGGCGCAGAGGTGGCGGTCTTCTGACTGCCTTATTATGACCAGGACGGTAAGCCGCCCTGGGACCACCGGCACCAGTATTTAGTCAAAATACTGAGTTTGAAATGTCGACTTACACTAATATCGAGTTTTAAATATCGTGGCACAGAAATATCGACAGCAAGAATATCTTTGTCAAGAATATCGACTTTAAGGTAAGAAATATCGATTTTCAAAATGTAGAAGTCATTAATATTGTTTGCAAACATATAGTTGTTTAAAATATCGATTTTTTAATTAGTGTTATGCATTTTAGTATTTATTTTAAATGTATGTGATGTATTTTTTTGTACACAGTGTTAAATGTTTAGTAGTTAATTTTATTTTAAGTACATTTCGTGTTTCTCATTTCCGTAGCGGGTTGTGGGTTCATAGGAGAATAGGGTGGGAAGTCGTTTCATTATAATAATATAATCAATATATTTATTAATATTTTTTAATTGAGATGTTATAATGTTAATTGTGTTTTTAATTTTTGTGGTAAATTTTAGGGGCGGGTTGTGGGGTTTATAGTGGTAAAATTTGGGAAGTAATGTATTTTTGATTATTAACTAGTTGTTAATATTCATTAATTGACTATTACGGGGAACTGTTTGTGTAGCTTGCGGACCCGTGAGAGGATTACCTGCCGACTTTGAACCTTGTCTCCTTGCTAGGTGGACGCCGGGAGTTAAGCACCCAGCCTCCCGCTGCCTCGCTGTGCCCTACCATCGCTGCAGCGCGGCCGCCGAGCGGAGTGCAGGCTCTGAACTGCAAGTTCCATCACCCCACGTGCCCAGCGCTGTCACAAACCACGCCAGGAGGCGCATAAAATCAGCGCAAGCCCCAGCTGAGAGGGGAACTGTTTGTGTAGCTTGCGGACCCGTGAGAGGATTACCTGCCGACTTTGAACCTTGTCTCCTTGCTAGGTGGACGCCGGGAGTTAAGCACCCTGCCTCCCGCTGCCTCGCTGTGCCCTACCATCGCTGCAGCGCGGCCGCCGGGCGGAGTGCAGGCTCTGACCTGCAAGTTCCATCACCCCACGCGCCCAGCGCTGTCACAAACCGCGCCAGGAGGCGCATAAAATCAGCGCAAGCCACGCCGGGCAAAGGGCGGGCCCTCTGTAGCCCTCAGAGGCCTGAGGAGACTGGACTGGGCCACAGGATTTGATTCGATTTTGCGGGAAAGGACCCTATGTTACGCACTGTGAGTCTGTATTCTAACTTTTGGTACGGGCAAAGAGTGCCTATAGTTTTGGGGCTGAGTGTATAAATATTTGTTCATGTGATGCCTGAAGGTAATTGTGATAAATTTGCATCTGGTCAGGGTACTATGGATAATTACCTGATAAAGAAGGTGAATCAGATAAATATTGACAGAAGGGCATCATTAGGCCATGGGAGTCTTAAGATTATACACGAAGAGGCGTCTCTCCTAGTGGCGGACACCTTGATGTCCTTAATAATCCCCCAACTGGAGTAAGGAAAACTGTGACGGCGTTGGCTCAGGTACATGCCGAAAGGCATGAAGAATCGGCCAGACATCCCTATGGAGGTCATAGAGCATGCTCCGTCACCTCCAAGATCGGTCAGAAAATATAAAAAAGCACAACCGAGACGCAGGGGGAAACAGAATAATAAAACAATAAGCACTGCTAACCCTAAAAAGGGTCTTTCCCTGGATTCACTGATCGGTAGACGATCCTCCCTGGGACAAATAGGGACTGTAACATCGCTGAACTTAACAAACACTAATCCAATACAAAATGGTTCAGTTAATACAATAGATACAGAGGATAAAGGAGGAATGTTGGCCAATCCTAGCCCCGATGTTTCCTTGTTGGGTACACCTCCTAATACTTGTGTGTCTTTGTTGAGTTCATACAATAGTGAAGATGAAGGGTTATCTAACTCCCCTAGATTTTCTATCACATCTTCGCCTAATGCAAACTACATGTCACCACCCAAGGCAAAAACCAAAAAAAGAAGGGGCTGCCCATTAAAGAATCGACACGGCAAAGTACAAAAGAGGGGCCCAACTCCAACACTGTTAGAGTCGAATGATTCACTAATCCCACCTAGGGTCCCCTTAATGACAACTGACTCTGCTACTAGTGAGGGTGGCTTGCTGGAAAAAATAGAAATTTTGGTTATAACATTAATGAAACCCCTTATAGAAAAGACCAGCCTGATTAATGCTCTCCTAGACTTGATTGATAAGAAGGTGGAAAAAAACACACTCCTATTATCGGAATTGGCGAAGGGGTTAAATAACAAACCCAAATGCAATACCTGCAAAAACAAGGTTAGCAACAAAAACAGCTCCATTATGCCTCATTCCCTCCATAATACCTAACCAGGTTGGAATCGAGTCAATCTCTCTACCCCAGAAAAAAGTACCCCCTTTGCTGAAGATGAAGTCAGCCGCCAAAGTTCAAACTACTAATAAAGTAAGTGAGCAAAGGGATGATAATGTGATCCTAGAAGAAAAGGCAGTATCCTCGCAAAATATAGCCTCTAAAGATAATGGGGTTGGACATCAGCATTATATAAACTGGCAGACGCATAGAATAGTTGATTTACCACCAGATGCTGCCCCTTATGCGATTATCATGAGGGGTGTCCCCGAGCTCCCTTTAGGCACTAGGGAAGACCATCGAGCCCTAAGAAACAAAGTCATTTACTGGCTATGTAACAACAGACCTTTGCCTGCCCATATTAACGGGGACATTTTGAATGTCAGGCGTTCGATCTGGGTGGGCTCAAGACCCAAACATAGGAAGGGGGATGTAATTATAGTCAACTTTAAAGATCAAAGAGCTGTTAGGCATATTGGGGACTGGTATGACTCAAGAAGTAGCGATTGCATTTCCACACATTATCTTAGCTACTTCTATCCATACCGCCCAGCTCAACATCCTAAAAATTGGGAAGTAGAAAAGCAACCCCTTAATAGGTTTGGATTTAACCACCGAGATTATAGTCAAATTCCCTTTCCTCAACCACATAGTGAATATGCTACTTACCAGTATGCATCTGTTCTTGGCATGTAGGGCTGCTAACATTCATATCTATAGCATAGATCGCCGCCTAGTGTTGGGTCCGAATGATTGCACATTGTTGTCCTGGAAGAGTCTTCGAAGTATCACGAGATAGGTGGCTCCTCCCCTGGACTACAGTGCGCATGGGCATCGACTCCATCCCCAGATTGTTTTTAGCCATTGTGGCAGAGATGGAGTATGATCGTGTAAGTGATGTCCATGCTAATGATTGAATGCAAGAAGGTCTGCAGCCGCTACAGGCGCCGGGGAGGAGGATGGGCGATATGAATGTTAGCAGCCCTACATGCCAAGAACAGATGCATACTGGTAAGTAGCATATTCAGTTCGAGGCATGTGGGCTGCTAAATTCATATCTATAGCATAGAATACATAGCAGTCCCTCCATTAACGGCGGCCGCCCGTGCCAGCTGCAGAAGTCTGAAAAAGTGTTTTGAGAACAGCCTGTCCTACAGCTGCCTGCTGTTTGGAATGCACATCTACACAGTCATGTTTGGTAAACGTATGTGGTGTAGACCATGTGGCTGCTCTACAGATGTCTTCCAAAGGGATGTTACCTAGGAATGCCATGGAGGCCCCCAACTTGCGGGTGGAATGGGCTCTGGGGGGGACCGTTAAGGTGCGCTTAGCTTTCTGATAGCAAATCTGAATACACTTAACGATTCACCTGGCTATTCCTGCTTTGGAAATGGGGTTGCCTTTGTGCTGTGCAGAGAAGGCAACAAAGAGTTGCTGTGTCTTTCTAAAAGGTTGTGTTCTGTCAATATAGTACATTAATGCCCTTTTGACGTCCAGTGTATGGAGCATTCTTTCTGCTACAGTTTCTGGGTTTGGAAAGAATGCGGACAGTTCAATGGTTTGATTGACATGGAACTGCGACACCACCTTAGGAAGAAACTTGGGGTTAGTGCGGAGCACCACCCTGTTGAAATGAATTTGTATAAATGGCTCTTGAATCGTGAGCGCTTGTAGCTCACTAACGCGTCTTAAAGACGTGATGGCAGTGAGAAAAGCGACTTTCCATGTGAGGAATTGAATCTCACATGAATGTAGAGGCTCAAAGGGTGGACCCATCAACCTGGTGAGGACCACGTTGAGATTCCACGCAGGAGCTGGTGGGGTCCTGGGAGGGATGACCCGTTTCAGCCCTTCCAGGAAGGCTTTAATGGCAGGCACCCTAAAAACAGAGAGATGCTGCCTGTTTTGAAGATAAGCTGCTATGGCGGATAAGTGTATCCGAATGGAAGCGTATGCTAGATTGCATTTGTAAAGATGTAACAAGTAGCAGATGATGTTAGGAATGGATGCATCTAGCGGGTTGATATTGTGTTCTGTACAGTAAATGACAAACCGCTTCCACTTTGCTGCATAGCAAGCTCTGGTAGTGGGCTTTCTTGCCTCCCGGATGATGTCCATGCATTCAGGAGGCAAATTAAGGTAGCCAAACTCTAAGACCTCAGGAGCCAGATCGCCAGATTGAGCTGTTGCGGATCTGGATGCTGAATGTCGCCATGGTTCTGCGTCAATAGCTTGGGTGTGAGGCGCAGCCTTTGATGCGGTACGACGGAGAGTTCTAGAAACGTGGTGTACCATGGTTGGCGTGCCCACGTTGGAGCAACCAGGATGAGCGTCATCGAGTGTTGCTTTAGCTTTCTTGCCACCAGCGGAATGAGAGGCGCTGGGGGAAAAGCGTACGCAAATCTGCCTGACCAGTTCATCCATATCGCATTGCCCTGCGACTGTGGGTGAGGAAACCTGGCGGCAAAGCTTTGGCATTTTGCGTTTTCTCTTGTGGCAAAGAGGTCTATCTCTGGATGACCCCACTGCTGGAAGTACGGGCGGAGTACTGATGGAAGTATCTCCCACTCGTGCATTTGGTGGCTGTATCTGCTGAGCAGATCCGCCATCTGATTGTCCTTGCCCGGGAGGTGTTCCGCCATGAGGAAGATGTTCCTCTGAATGGCCCACTTCCACATGCCCTGAGCCAGATGAGACAGCTGTGGAGAGTGTGTACCTCCCTGCTTTTGTATGTAGTACATGGCCGTCCGGATCAACACGACCTTGTAGCACAGATGTACTTTGAAGGACTTGAGTGCCATGAAGATTGCCATCAGTTCTAGGTAGTTGATGTGCATCTTCTTCTGTTGCGTTGTCCATAGTCCCTGCACCGTTTAGTGGAGCACATGAGCTCCCCATCCCTGGAGAGATGCGTCCGTCGTCGGGGTAATCTGTGGCACAGGCTCTTGGAACGGTCGGCCCTTGCAAAGGTTGTGTGGAGTCCACCAATGCAGAGAGCTGTATGCCCGACCGGTCACCAACACTAGGTCTTTCAACTGGCCATGAGCCTGAGTCCACTGACGTGCCAGGCATTCCTGGAGCGGACGCATATGCAACCTGGCGTGCGGGACTATAAAGATGCAGGAGACCATCATGCCTATCAACTGCATGAACACTCTCGCTGGGAGGGAGTGTTGCGGTCTGAACCGTTGGATTAGCGACTGGATGTTGTCGATCCGTGCTTGGTTCGGCTGAGCTGTGGCAGTCAGAGTATTTATTGTCGCGTCCAAATACTGCCGCACATGGGCTGGCAGGAGGTGCGACTTGGGATAGTTCAGGGAAAACCCCAGACCATGAAGAAGGTGAATGGTGTGAGACATGTCTGTGGCGCACTGTCGCTCCGACTTGGCTTGAACGAGCCAGTCGTCTAGGTAAGGGTAGACATATATGTTTTGTCTCCTGAGGTGCGCTGCTACTGTTGCCAGACATTTGGTGAACACTCTGGGGGCAGTGGTCACTCCGAAGGGGAGAACCTTGAACTGGTAATGCCTGTTTTGTATGGTGAACCTGAGATACTCTGTGTGAAGGATGGAGTGGTATGTGGAAATAAGCATCCTTGAGGTCCAAGGTTGCGAGGAAATCTCCCTGGTTTAGTAATGGAAGAACCTGTTGCAGTGTTAACATGTGGAAGTGTTCTGAAAGAATGTACTGGTTCAGAGGCCTGAGGTCCAGAATCGGTCTGAGTGAGCCGTCCTTCTTTGGGATTAAGAAGTACAGGGAATACACCCCTGTGCCTTCTTTCTCCACCGGCACAAGCTCTATAGTGCCTTTTTGCAGCATTACAAGAACTTCCTGCTGCAATAAGTGCAAGTGCTCGGCTGATATAGGACGTTGTCTTGGGGGAATGTTGGGTGGAGTGGATGTTAACTCCAAACAATAGCCGAACTGGATAAGTTGCCGTACCCACCTGTCTGTGGTGATGGACTGCCAGACAGGGAGGAACCGTTGTAGTCTCCCCCCGACAGGTGTTGGATGGTCGGGGGGCAGTGACAGGAAGTCACTGTTTGTTGGAGGCAGAGGAACGGGAGCTGTTGTTGCCTCTTCCTCTGCCTTTGGCACTGTTTCCCCGGTACCCTCCTCTACCTTGTTTGGGGTACGAGGATTGCGCCCCACCCTTGTTGTAAGGCGTTTGCTGTGCCAAGTGTCCTCTGGTAACACCTCGATTGCCTGAGAGACGAAAAGTGTTCCCACGGAATTGCTGAGACTGGAGAGCACCCATGGATTTGGCTGTCTCCGTATCTTTCTTGATTTTCTCGAGGGTGGTGTCCACCTCTGGGCCAAATAACGGGCCGGATTAACAGGCTGGTTAAGGATAGCTGTCTGGATCTCTGGCTTGAACCCTGAGATGCGGAGCCATGCTTGACGCCTCAGCATAACACTAGTGTTTATCGCCCTCGCTGCTGTGTCCGCAACGTCGAGTGCACATTTTATCGCAGCGTTGGAGATGAGCTTGCCCTCCTGTATAAGCATCTCAGCTCCCTCCTTAAACTGGTCTGGAAGGTGTTGCAGCAGTTGTTCCAGGGTGTCGTAGTGCGCCCTATCGTATCTGGCCAGCAGAGCCTGTGTGTTTGATATGCGCCAGATGTTTGCTGCCTGAGCTGCCACCCTTTTCCCCGATGCCTCCAGCACTTTAGACTCTTTATCCAGGGGAGGAGCTTCACCCGTTGTTTGAGAGTTTGCCCTCTTGCGGGCATTTGAGACCACCAAAGAGTCTAAGGGCAACTGGCCCCGGATGTAGGTTGGGTCGCCAGGTGCGGGCCTGTATTTTTTCTCTATCCTGGGGTTCACCACCCTAGCCCTGGTGGGTTCCTTGAAAATGTCCGTGGCATGTTTAAGGACCCCCTTTAGCATAGGAAGAGTTTTCACAGTTTTTTCCGCTGCAGAGAAAGTGTCAAATAAAAAGTCATCTTCCACAGGGTCAGCATGCATCTCTACTTTATGATTTGTAGCTGCCCTCTCAATTAAAGCATTACATGCCGCAGAGTCTTCTGTGGGAGAGGTTTTTACACCATAAACCTGAGTGTCCTGGAGAACCTGCTGGTCTCCGTGATCACTATTGGCCATCCAGGAGTCCTGCTGATCATCAGTGTCTGTATTTGCAGGAAAGTTATACTCCTCATCTTGTTCACCTTCATCTCCTTCTGAGCAAGTGGGTGAAGGTGTTGCCCCTCTCCTAGGCTGTGGAGGAAGTTGTTCAACTAGCACTGGAGTATCTGGTGCCGGCCTTTTCCATTTGAGAGGAATTACAAACGACTCCAGAGGCTGGGAAGTAATTTTCCTCTTGTACAGCGTGAGTTTCCCTGTGTCGGCGTCAATAAAATGCGCTGACTGCTCCTCCAGTAGAGGTTGTCGAGGACCGAGACTTTTGCCGGAAACTGGAGTCCTTGGTCACCAAGCGTGGTGCAAAGGCCTTCGGCGCCACCTTAGGCGGTAGAGTGTAGAGGATCGGCATCAAAGTCTTCTTCGGTGGGGCCAGTGGTTGGGGTGCTGAAGGTGTGCTCGGCTCCGACGCCGACGCCTTGTCCTGTATCCGTTTGAGGGAATTCGAGACCTGCTTGGTAAACGAAGCGGATGGTTTCGTCGACCCGAGTGATGACCTCTGTCCACCTCCATGTGAAGAGACGAGCGTCGTGGATGGCTGTTTGGCCGCCGTAGGCGCAGACGTTTCTTCGACCACTGCGCTACCGTCACCGACCCCAGCCGCAGGCGCGGACGCCGACTTCTTTGGATCGACTGCCTTTGTTTTTTGCTTCGGGACTCCAGACTGTTGCTGGGTGCCCGTCGCCGACTTTGACTTCGACTCGGCCACCTTGCTCGACACCCGCTCGAGCACACCCTTCGAGCTTGGTTCCTTGGTCACTTTCGACACCTTTGCTGGGTCGCTAGCTTTAGAAGGTTTTGAGGTGTTCGAAGACGACGGCGTCGATGGCGGAGCAGGCGTCGTCGGTGTCGATGGCGTGTCGGCCATTTTTGTTTTCGTTGATACCGATGTTGCGAGTTTCGGTTTCGATTTCTGTAATGGCGGCTCCCCTGAGGTGTCGGCCATCTTCGTCGACACCGATTGTGTGAGTGTCGGTTTCGATTTCTGTAATGGCGGCTCCGCTGAGGTGTCCGTAGCCGGGCCGGAAGGCGGGGCCGTGGATCGAGGTGGAAGGTCGTGGGTAAGGCCGCGTGGCGATCCCGTGACCTGGGCCATTGTCAGAGTACGAACGGGGCATAGCTCATCCTCCGAGCTATCTTCCACGGCCCCATATACTTCTTCGTAGTCCCCTACCTCTTCGACGTTTTCGTCCAGGTCTAGAGCCACGACATCTGCCTCGGATTCGGGCTGGACCTCCGCCGATGAAGGTGAAACTTGTAGTTGAAGTACTGGTACGTCTGCTTCGGGGCCTTCGAAGATGTCGTCCGGCGCCGGGGCCGACCGCTGTGCTTCGAGGCGCGCCACGCGCCGAAGTTTGAGAGTCTTCTTTGACCTGAATTTGGGACAGGCCATACAGTTGGTCTCGTTATGGTCCGGCGACAGGCATTTATTACACACAGGGTGTACGTCGATGTGTGGGTACTTCGAGCCACACACGGGGCACTTCTTGAATGGACTTCGTTCCATGCCGTCTAAGTCTTGCTGCGTTCACAGGGCCTCGATGACCGAAAAGTCACCCGACTCCTCAGCTATCCGACTCGACGAGTTGGGGTGTTCACGAGACCGAACGCGAACAATACCGACGGGATAAGCGAAGGCCTTTTGGCCTTGAAAAGAGTGTTTTTTATCGATTCCGAACAGGAGACGTCGAAATCACATCCGAACCCAATGGCGGAAAAAAACAATCTGGGGATGGAGTCGATGCCCATGCGCACTGTAGTCCAGGGAGAAGCCACCTATCTCGTGATACTTCGAAGACTCTTCCAGGACAACAATGTGCAATCATCCGGACCCAACACTAGGCGGCGATCTATGCTATAGATATGAATTTAGCAGCCCACATGCCTCGAACATCATTTAACTTCCACCCTAGGCAGCTTTATCCATCAACCCCAGGCCCTAGTTATGGAAATAATTATTTCTGGGATGGTAGAGGTACAGCCCTACCTACCTATAATATTCCAACCAACAATAGATTTGATGTTTTCTCAGGTCTTGATTATGTGGATTGACACAAGAAGGATACTCGCCAAAATAAAATATCAGGACTAGGGGAGTATACTGGTGAAATCAAGGGAATTGAAAAAGATCAGAAGTTAAGGGAAGGCAACGAGGCTATTATACCAGTAGAAACTGCCTGTATAGAGAACCCTGGTGAGACTGAAGAAGTTTGTTACAAGACCTTCAGTACTTTTGATTTAAAAGAGGGGGATAAGCATAGAGGAGTGAGTTCCCCATCGCATGATAGGGTTCTGGGTAATGTGTCTCTGTCTGATTCCGTAGTAATTGAGTATAGTAAATCCTGCTCATTGCTATTTTGGAATGTGGCAGGATTAAGGCAGAAAATTAAAAACCCATTGTGGGAAATTGTGATAAATGGTTGTGATATCTTGGCCCTTCAAGAAACTTGGTCTACTGTCCCTGTGTACATAAATGGTTATAGAACCTTCTTCACCCCGGCAGTGGGGGGGCAACCGGGGAGAGTAAAGGGAGGCCTAATTCTGTTCCTCTCAGACCAGCCCAAGTATGAGCGGGTATGTTTTACGCCGAAATCCTGTTACTATCAATTAATAACCTTAAGCAACAAGAGGGGAATTAAAGTTGTGGTTATCAACTTCTATAACAATATCCCGAAAAATGAAATTCCCAGCACCTTAAAAATGCTGAGGGCGGACATACAATACGAAATAGATAAAAATGACAAGGAAGTTATAATTTTATGGGGGGGGAGGGATTTTAATTGTCCGCTCTGTGCAAAGGGAAAACAAGGTATCTGTGGACTAATGTTAGACCAGGATATTGCCCTAACACACTTTGACCACTCCTTGATTGGGGACTTATTAAATGAATTATTGTTCATGTATGATTTGGGTTTTGCTAATGAGATAGCTCATAAACCGACTCCCTTTATGCCCACATTTATTGGTAGAGGAGCATCATCCACTATTGACTACATCATTTCCTCAAACAGTTTTAGTTATAAAATCATTAGGATAAAGCCTATGGAGCTACCAATAAGTGATCATTTACCCCAAATAATGGAGGTTGAAAACCCATTTTTGGTTCAGCATTAAGACGTGGATTCTTCGTGAATAGCTCCTGAAGTGGTCCTTGGGAGACAAAATGGGTATACTCTAAAATGGAGTAAGGTTGTTCCAGAAATGTTCCTAGGCAAATTGCTGTCAGTGTGCTCGGATAGTTTTGCGATTTGCCTGGGTGAGAAGTCCAATAGTGAGCAGATATTAGAGCATTTTAATAAAATCGCTTCAACAATTAAAAATAGCCTGCGGGTGGAGGCAAAGTCTCGGGCAAAGGGTAAGAAACCTGGTTCGATAATGCATGTACTAGGGCCTTAACTAATTTGAAACATGCTATCCATAGGACACCCCGAGACCCTTTGGAAATAAGAAGTTCTAGGAAATTATATAATGAGGCTTTAAAAAAGAGAAAGAATGTGATTAAAAAGGAGGCCTTAGAAGTCTTATGTGAAGCTTCACTGTCCAAGGATGCATCCGCATTTTGGAGGGCAGTAAACACTCCTTTCCTCTATGACAACCTCAAGGCTCGCATGGAGATTGCTATCACTGAGGAGGATTGGGTAGAGCACTTCTCAAATCTTTATAGGTCTCATGATGAAAGCCATATTTTAGTTTCGACTACAATGGGTGATTTTGAAGCAGGGGCCGAAAAATTGGTGATAACCCTAGAGGAAGTTACGATGGGCTTGAAAGCAACGAAGGGTGGCAAGGCCGCAGGTCCTGATGGGATCCCGGCAGATCTGTACAAAGCAAACATCGAGATCTGGGGCCCCATGCTGGTGCAGCTTTTTAACGCTGCGCTAGCAACGGGCTTAAATCCATCTTGGCTTACCTCGGTCATCGTGCCGATATATAAGAAGGGAGACAGACAAAACTGTGTTTGTTATAGACCAATCTCCCTTCTGGACTCATCGATAAAAATCCTCGGGAGAATCATCTTGGCAAGACTTCAAAGCTGGGCTGAGGAGAACGAGATAATGAGTGATCTACAGTATGGATTTCAGAAGGGCATTGGAACTGTTGAACAATGTTTAAATTTAATGACTATTCAGCAAAAGTACACGAGGGTAAAAGGTGAACGCTTGTTTTTTACGTTTGTAGACTTATCGTCGGCTTTCGACTGTGTGTCGCATGTCAAGCTATGGGTAATCTTGAAAGGGTTGGGTGTGGAAGATTCCATCATCTGTTTTCTGAGAGAACTATACGCAGGAGCCACAGCATCAGTTCGTTATGGTAAGGGGGGTGAATGTACCAGAAAATTTGGCGTGGGTCGCGGAGTACGCCAGGGGTGCGTCCTGGCACCATTCCCATTTCTGGTATATATAAATGGACTTGAGCACCATCTGCTGCAGGAGTGCAGGGATATGCCCAGGGTTGGCAAGAGATCTATCCCTGCACTCTTGTATGCGGATGATGCAGTCCTAATGGCACGCACTCCCTTAGCCTTACAAAACTTGATAATATCTTTTGAGAAGTTCATGTTGAGTTTAGATTTAAAAATCAATTGTAGTAAAACCTTCTCCATGGACTGCGGTATTAGATCTAGGAAGCAGATGCAACGTATGTTTATAAACAATGTTCCTCTGGAAAACACTCCCACTTTTCCCTATCTTGGTATTTTGTTCCATGAATCTGGGCTTTGGACAAGTGCTGTAAAGGCCAGAACTCTTCTGTTCTTAAAAACAATAATGGCCTTAAAGAATTTTATAAAAAAGCTGGGCAACAAACCAATTCGAGAAATTTTAAGCATATATAATGCCACGTGTATATCAGTAGCTTTGTATGGCTCGGGTCTTTGGGGATATTCGAACATAGAATCAATTCAAATAGCCGAAAACAAATTTCTGAGGTATGTCCTCTCAGTCCCACAAAGTGTGGCGACTTACATCATTCATATTGAATTTGGACAACCTCATATCTGACACAATCAAAACACAACCCATCCTCTTGTGGCATAGGGTATGGACAACTAATGAGTGTGTCATGAATCGGGCTATGTTACAGGATGTATTAAAACTGGACAATGTGGGTAGATTTGAATGGCTAGATTACGTTAAACGTTTTCTTACTGATATTGGTTGCCAACAATACTACGAGGACCCACTTTTAATGTGTAATATATCCAGAAAAGTGTTAAAAAAACTGTGTATGGAATACCTCGTGGATAAGAGAAGGCGAGAGGAAATGAGAACAAGCATTTGCAATGCAATAGGTCTCGCATTAGGAAAGTTTGAGCTATTGGCATTGTAAATGACAATTTTTTAATGTATGTGTTGGTTTTGAGAATAGCGAAATTAATAGCTTTGTCATTTACAATTTTTATTTATTTATTTTTATTTTAAAAGTTTTATATAGCGCTAGCTTGACCCGTAGGTATCAGAGCGCTTTACATACATACAGTAAACAAGTAAACATTATGTAAAAAGGAACCACCCTATTAAAAGAAAATTAATATATACACTGTCTTCCAGTATGTCTTTCCTGTTGCTGAGATAATGCTATGCTGATACTCAGGTGATGCTGAGTTAAACTGACATGGTGCTGAGTGATGCGCTAATGCTGAAGTTGTGCTGAGGTAGTGCAACGCTGATGCTGTGATGGGGCTGCGCTGGTACTGAGTTGGTGCTTTGCTGGTGGTGCACTGATGCAGAGGTGGTGCTGTGCTGATACAGAGGTGGTGCTGTGGTGGTGAGTGATGCTGAGGAGATTCTGCGCTGGTGCTGAGTGATGCTGTGCTGGTGCTACGGTGATGCAGAGGTGGCAGTGCTGCACTAATGCCAAGGTAGTGCTGTGCTGGTGCTCAGATCATGCAGAGTTAAATTGAAGTAGTGCTTAGGTGGTGGTGTGCTTGTGCGGAGGTGGTGCTCATGTGGTGCGGAGTGATACTGAGGTGTTGTTCAATGATGCTGAGGTGGTGCAGAGTGATGCTGAGGTGGTGGTGTTGAGTGATGCTAAGGAGATGCTGGTGCTGAGTGATGCTGTGCTGGTGCCGCACTAATGTTGAGGTTGTGTTGGTGCTGAGGTGGTGTTGTGCTAGTGCTGAGGTAGTGCTGCGCTGGTGCTAAGATGGTGCTGCGCTGGGGCTGAATAATGTTGAGGTGGTGTTGTGCTGATGGTTGTAGTAGTGCTCAGCTGCTGCTGAGTGATGTTTAGGTGGTGCTGCTGAAGTGGTCCTGAGTGACCGTGACTGGTGTTGAAGTGGTGCTGCGCAGATGCAGAAACGGTGCTGAGGTATTGCTGCACTGATGCATTGGTGTTGCGGTGGTGCTCAGGTGGTGCTGTCCTGGTGCTGAGTGATACTGAGGTGGTACTGTGCTGGGGTGGTGCTGCGCTGGGCCTGAGTGATGCTGAAGTGATGCTGTTGTTGTGGTCGTGCCCAGGTGCTGGTGAGTGAAGCTCAGGTGGTGTTGCTGCAGTGGTGATGAGTGACGCTAACTGGTGCTGAAGTGATGCTGTGCAGATGCTGGGGAGGTGCTGCGATAGGTGTTGTACTGATGCGAAGGTGGTGCTGTGCTGTGTTGATGCTGTGGTGTTAAAATGGTGCCGTGATCAGTGATGCTGAGGTGGTGCGGAGTCAAGCTGAGATGGTGGTGCTGGTCTGGTCTATGACATTTATTTTCTGAAATTCCGTCTGCTTACAGTGTCTTAAACCCTCTGCAGAGGATAAAGTGCCACACGTTGGCAGTCAAAACAATTACATAAACATACATATAAACCAGTCAGGCAATATTTCTTCTAATGGAGGGTGCAAAAAAATGAAATTTCGTGCAGTTTACTCCCGTGATTTGTAGCCGGTTTTCTAGCAGGAAATCCTGGGAGCAAATATTTAAGATGTGATTTGCACCCTAAATTGTGAGTGGCAGTAGCGTAGCCAGCGTGTCATGGGCCTAGTGCAAGCAATGGGCCACCCTGGTTGCTGTTTCAATTATAAAATACAGCAATAATCAGGGCTCAACGGGCCCCTCGGGTCTCTAGGTACCGGTGCCACTGCACCTGCTGTACGAATGGAAGTCACGCCGCTGAGAGGGAAGAGGGGAGGGGTTTGGGAGTTTGCATCTGAAACAGAATTAGCATCACAGTTGTAACTAAAAACTTGGATCCGAGAAATGTACAGCTGAAACATAACAGTGCGGGAGTGCGAGGGAATGGAGATTGTGGGAAGGAAAAGTGGAAGCAAGAGAGCAGGGAGGGAAAAAAGGTGAAAAGAAATAGACTTAGGCATTGTGAAAAGAAGGAAGAAATGTGAACAAGCCTAAGCCAGCAGCACATGTAGTTATAGGTGCAGCAGTAATGAGAACCAATTAGCGCCCGCGCTGCCCTTGAGCACATTTGAAGGCACAAAAATGAGAAACTCGGAAGCCAAGCCATTGCCTCGTAACATTGTCCTCTTTCTATTGGTGATGACGGTTGGGTAACTGACGCAGGCACTGAAACTTCTACTATTGGAGGGGGGAGGAGGGTCGGGAGGTGCCACGTTAGCCTCATCTCTTCAGCAACCTTTTATGCACCCCTTGTCATTACATATACCTGCAGAGCCTGCCACATAACCCAGTTTCCCTTGCACACAGGCCCACTTTTATTGTTCCTCGACTTGCTGTTTACCCTGGAGCGTCTTAGACGCCCATTCTCTCTGCTCTGGTGTCTCAGGGAGAGGAGGGGGGTGGCGTTTAAAAGGAACGGAGGTATTGAGGCATATGCGGTGGAGGGAGGGGCGCATGCGAGATTTGCGTGTGGAATCGTGCCTGTGTGAGCTGTGAGGTGATGGGATGCTTCCTCTGCGAGGTGGGGGCATAGTGCATTAAAAGTGTACAAGCACGCAAAGAGAAAAAAAAAGACGCGAGTACAGTGAAGGTGCGTGTGGAATCGTGTCTGTGTGACCTGTGAGGCGATGGGATGCTTCCTCTGCGAGGTGGGGGCATAGTGCATTAAAAGTGAACACGCACGCGAAAAGAAAAAATTATGTTATCGACAGTACCTTGTTTTCAGCACCCCGAGCTCTTCCAGCCTCTGAGGGGCGCCGGCTTCAAAGGCCTCCGGCGCCCTCCTCTGACGTGTGCAAAGTGCGCCTCGCGAAGCCCCTTGGGCGTTGTAGGCACAGGGGCTGCTGGCGCAAATGAGCGCTGGCCGTTCCCCTCACTGCGTCGGCACCACAGGAAACAAGGGGGCAACAGAGATGCGTGAAGTTTCTTGTTCGGGTCTGACAGCAATTGGCAACAGCTGGGCCCTCAAAAAAGTTACATAAAATTAATACGGAATGAAAACAAGGGATAGAGATGAAATGGAAGGGCATATAACGGGGAAGTAATGAAGGAGGTATGTGTTTGATGTGGGGTTAGCAGCACAGGGTTGAGAGTAAAAACATATGGAGTTTCATGGAGTGCTTTACAAAAAAAAACGGAAGTCAGGCACTTTTGCCTGAGACGGGTGCGGGGCCTGCAATCCAGCAGGAAGTCCCGCCCGCCGCCACAGCCGCCGCCGCCGAGGAAGAAGTGGAGCGATGAGACACTGAACACGCCGAAAGAGCCCGGTAAGTGGTGGGGATGGGGGTCACACGCGTGTGTATGTGTCTGGAGTGCGTGTGTGTAACTGTGGGGGAGGGGGGTGTGTGTGTGAGCGAGTGTCTGCCGTGTGCCTGCGTGTGCATGCACTCGCCTGTGTGTGCGCATGCAGAGGGGTGGGGGCTGCCTATATGTGAAGCGCTCTGATACCTGATTCGGTTCGGGGGTGGGAAATAAAAAAAAATAAAAAGAAATGCTGTTACTCTGCGCATGCGCGGGTGAGACGCGCGCTCCCGCGGTGAAATCCGCGAAGGAAACGCTCGTGTCAGATTGGTGTCCACTCTCCCAATAACGGGCAACATTAGGTCTGAAGCAGACTCTCTCAATGCTCACGCATTGAGCGTACGTCTGCTCGACCTAAAAAAGACTGTTACCTCGCATCTCTTGTTATTAACTGGTGACAAAGTACAGCCATACTTAACCCTTCTGATGTCCAATTATGATAGATTTCTCTTGTCCCGGTTTAGATTAAATATTGTTTTTAGACTCTTGTCCTTCCCTCTAATGAATTCATGGACGCGAAATTTGCCCACCTGCCCGTGTGAGGATTCCTCGCCCCAATCTGACATCCACATTTTATTTTTCTGCAAATTTTACATTTTACCACGTAGAAAATTCATTATCCCATTCCTCAAAGAAATGAATCTAAACCGATGTTGCCTAGCCTTTTTAGAATTCCAGAGAATGGACACTGTTTTAACTGTTACTGTAGTTTTAAACTTTTTTAAAAATGTTTTTAAATTACGGAAAACAATTGGTGATGACGAAATGTATTAGAATCACCATTTTCTTTTTTCTTTTAAACTTCCTTGTGTAAATGTGTATATTTATACTGTTGCTTTCATGGTTATTGACTTTTAACCGAATAAAGTACTTTTTGAACCTTTTGAACCTTTGACTATTACGGTAATTGTGTAATTATTTTAGGTGCGGGTTGTGGGTTTTTTGGGGTAAAGGGTGGTAAGTAATTGTGAGAAAGTGGCTCTATATATACTGGACCAGAATAAGGTACAGTGTGTATAGAGTCCACAAACCCCAGAGGTATAACAGAGGTTAAAGCGAGGTGTGACCTTAGTCTCTAAAGTGGTAGCTTGGTCGAGCAGTAAGGCAGCACCAGAGGACAGTGTAAAGCATTTGTTGTACACACTTAGTCAGCAAAAGGTTTCACACACTCAAAGACTGAACCCCAGGCCAATTGTTTTTATATCAAAAGATATAGTGGTTTTATTTCTAGAACCAACAGGTATCAAAAATATACTGTTCTCAATATGAGAGGTCTCAGATGAGTACTTTGCAGAAAGGCAATGCGGTGTAAAGACAATAGGTACAGGGGTTGCAGTAGGCAACACAATTCTACACACAATTTAGCATTGAGCGCAATGGATTTCCTTATATAAACACAGTTCACACTTAGAAACTTTTCAACAGAAATCTGGCAATGTTATCTAATGGTAGAAAATTCAGGTTGCAGGTAAAGTACGATCTCGTTACTTTTGTAATCCAGTACTGGTCTCCTGGGGCCAGCACTGGCGTCTCAACTCAAAACAGGTAAGTAATTACGTTTCAGTATTTCGTATGATTTTTAAAGAATATTTCTAGTTTTCAAAAGTAGACAGAATAAATTTAATAGAAAAGCAGACAATGGATTCCTATGGAGAAAATACAAGTTACTAGTAAACCCGCTAGGGATTACTTTTGCGGTTCAGTACCGGGCTACTGGGTACAGTACTGGCTCCTCTCCTGATCACAGGTGAGTATTTCGGAATTCGGATGATTTTATATGAATATTTCAAGTTTCCAAAACTTCACACTTGTGGGAGGGGGGCAGGAGCCTAGCTGGGATTGGGCAGGGCTCCCCATCTTCAAGATGGCCGGAGCCTGGGGTCGTGCTTCACCTCGTCTCCCCCACCTGAGGGGTGGAGTTGGCACAGGCTGGCACACCCCTCTTCCTGACGTAGTTTTTCCCGCCAGTTTTCCTGCCAGAGTGGGGGTCAGGACTGGTGGGGGCCAGTTGCTGGGTACAGCAAATGGTCTGGAGAAGCTCACAGAGGCAGAATGCCTTTGAAGCTTCCCCCTGCCCATCCTGGGGGAGGAGACCTAGCACCTCGCCCAGGATCTGCATTGTTTCAGGCCCAGGAGAGCGGGGGGCTCTCCACTCAGAGGTCCAGCAACATGTCTGCTGTGTGGCAGCCTCTGCAGCCAGTCAGCCCAGACGTGGATTATGGTTAGGTTTCAGGGGCATCTCTAAGATGCCCTCTGTGGTGCATTTATCCTTAAATCCCACACTGGCATCAGTGTGGATTTAATGTGCTGAGGAGTTTGATACCAATGTCGACCTCCCAGCACCATATACTCTTAATGGTATCACTGCACCTACAGTGCCCAGGAATGGCCCTGGGTACTGTAGACGCACAGGGCTCCTGCACCTGTGCCCTCACCACTGGCATAGGGCACCCCGTTAAAGGGGTGACTGATGTATGCCAGGGCAGTGGGTTTGTGGGCATGGCACACAGGGATGTGTGCCATGTCGACTCTTTGTTTAGTCCTGTACTAAGGAAGTGCGTAGGCGCCAGGGTACAGGACCCCTAAGGGTAGCACAATAAGTGCTGCAGCCCTTAGGGGTCTCCTCTGGTCACCAGGGCAGGGTACCTAGGGTACCATTTACTAGGGGCTGACAGGTGGCCAGAGATGCCAATTGGGCTTCAGTTTCAATACATTTTTTTAGGGAAGGGACACAGGCCCTGGGTACCTAGTTGGCAGGAGTCCAGGGAACACTCAGTCAAGCACATCAGCAGTCAGAAAAAAGTGGGGGCATACCAACGCAAGAAAGATGGCACTTTCTCACAGTAATTTTTTAATTAATGATTAGTTCATAATTAATAATAATCAATTGAGAATTAGTGTAATTGTTAATGATGTTTTATGTGTTGGTTGTGGGTTTATACGGGTGAAGGGTGGGAAGTAAATAAATGTTACTTCATAATTCGTTGTTAATATTAGTTATTTAATTGTAAAAGTTTTTTAATTGTGTAATTTTTTTACAGTTAATTTTAGGTGTGGGTTGTAGGGATTATAGGTGTAAAGCATGGGAAGTTAATTACATTTGATGTGTTTTCATTTGTGTTTTAATTAATAATATTTACTTAATTGATTATGTTCTTTATGTAAATACTTTTTTTTTTACTTTCGATGTGGGTTGGGAGTGGTATGGTGTTATAGGGTAGGAAGTAAATAGACTAAATTTATGTAATAATTAATATTTTTGTTAATTTCTCAACGACAAAATATATTTGTTTGAAAACATTTATTTAATATAATATTTGTAGGTATTTGTGACCGGTATTTAACATTATATGTTTTCTTTTTAATATTAAAAAAAAAATATATATATATATATATATATATATATATATATATATATATATATTACCTACTGGCGGTCGCCAGTAGGTATATATAGTTAGGATTTTTTCCCTATGGGATTTTTGAAAATTCTATGTCTAATAACTTTGGCGTTTGTGGACGGAATTGGCTGAAATTTTCTGGAAAATGGAACATTTTGTTTCTGAGCAGCCCCTGGAAATTTGGGGGAGTGGGGGGTTCGTCCAGGGGGGGTCGAGAAAAAAGGGGGGTCCCAAAACGTGTTTTTAACATTGAGTTTTCCATAGGGCGGTTGGCCTCACTTTTAGCCCGAACGGCTGAATGGATTTGCATGAAACTTGGCAAAATTGTAGGGACTGGTAGCCCGATGTGCCTTTTGTAGGTCTCAATATATGTGCTCCAGTGGATTTTGAGAAATTAACGTTTAAAAAAAGATATATATCTGTAAGCGCGCTCTGGGCAGCGCTCCGGTCCGCGGACCTTAAGCGTACCGGAACTTCGCGTAGCGAAGCTGATTGGCTCTCCGGTGTCTGTCAACATTCTAAACAGTCCAGAGCGGCCGCCATCTTGTCTCTCGGTAGGATTGAGAGACAAGAGGAGGCCAAAACAAAGGGGGAAATAACCATAAGGGGGCATACTAGATCCTCCCTGACCCCCTAGGTTTAATGTGGAGGTTTTAAAAGGGCCCCACGGGGCAAAAAAAAAAAAAAAAATTGTTTTTTTTTGCGTGGGGAGCGCCCGGTCCGCGAACCGGGAAGCGTTCTGGGCAGCGTACTGCAATGAAAAATGAATGATAGACTTTTCAAATGCTGTATGTTAATTGATTGTTGGTTTTGTTGATTATTTTTTATTTTCTTTATTTTTTAAGCATTTTTTTTTATTGTGATTGTGTTTCATAATTTATTAAACTTTCTAACATTTCATTGTCAGAAATTTCATAATTATCATTGAATATACATTGTAGTCTCTGAGGGTGTAAAATGTCCTCATTTTCAAGGAGGTTATCTACTGCTTGTACACATTGCAGTAGTTCTTTGTCTAAAGTTTCATCGAAAAATTCAATATCATTTTCATCATTGATTTCTTGGCTGCTCTCTTGCAGGACAATTTGAAATTCAACTTTCTGTTCGCCTTCCATTTTGCCTGAAATTTAGATTAAAAAAATATATATTAGTAGAGATAGGGCACTGTTGGGATTAATTTTGGGCAGTGTATAGTATCAGAGTGGAAGTAGGAATATAAAAAAGTGTATGTGATTTAACGTAAGTAAATTCATAATTATACAAGAGAAGCCTAACTCCAGAAAAAGTTTACCATATTAACTTATAGTGCACAATATACTTCAGTTTTAAAAATAAAAACTTACCTTTAGAAAGAAGTTGAAGGAATTAGTGAAAATCCTATTGAAATGTACACCAAGAAGTAGTAGTCAAAATGGCTGTGTTTTCTTCTCTTCCTTTATATATATTCAGGTATATAACCAATCAAATGTCAGGTAAAAAAAGTTGAAAATGAAAGTAACATTTTAATTGGTTGTCAATTCCAACACTTCAGAAGTGTTTTGTGAAGTAATTTACCTCACGGTATTTAGAGAGGTCTACAGGCTAAATGGCTAAATGGAATTCCAATCGAATTTGTGAAAATGGTAGGGATTGGTATGTAGTATGAGCTAGTCTATATTTGGTGAAATTGTCTCCAGTGGCTTTTCTGTGAACTACTTTCCCACCTTTTTTGATGGTGCGCTTCCCAGGGAGCGACCCGGTACGCGAACCGTTGAGCGCCCCGGTTCGCGAACCTTAAGCGTAACGGGAGTCCACCATTTTGTGTTTCGGTCGAATTAAGATACAAGATGGAGGGCAAATAATGTTCAGAATGGGTAGAAGGGGGCACGGTAGACTTATCTTGACCCCCTAGGTTTTGTGAGGGTGGCTGAGGAGGCCCATATGTGCGAAAAAAAAACATTTTTTTAAAAAATTTCGCGAGGTTAGCTCCCGGTTCGCGTACCGGGTAGCGCCCCAGGGAGCGTACTTTGTTGAAAATTAGTGAAAAATGTTAGAGTAAAATAATAATTGTGAGTGATCAGATGTAGGGTAGCTCTGAGAAGAGCTTTTGGGTTTATGGTACATTTAGGTACTTATAAGTAGGTACCAATGCACATTCTTAAATTCAGAGTGAAAATTCTGTTGCCCTCATCTGAGAAGTGAACTCCATCTCCTCTGTAGATATCTTGCATGTAGTAACGCAAGTTATTGTTGTACAGGGAGCCCATTCCATGGTCTCTCATGTAAGCTGAAACAGATTTGTTTACATGCTTCCTCGACTTCTCAATTTGTGGACAAAATTGGTTTGACCACCTCCATTTCTGTCTTTGGCATATATTTGAATATACCAAGGCAGTCTGAGGAAAAAGTGCCATTAATTGCTCAAAGGTGTCCTTTAAAAGCATTTCCAGACCTACACCAGTCAAAGTGCCCAAGTCATTACCTCCACAGTGCACAATTAACAGGTCAGGTTTGGGCAAATGCATAAAGGTTTTCACCAATGGTATCAATTGGTGACATTTTAATCCTCTGTGGCCAAACCACTTAATTTCCACATCTTGTAAATTGAGGTTAGGTAAATTCCTGTTTTCAGTGTACCTTTGAGCCCAGTGAATATAACTATGTCCAACAATCCAGACAGAAAACATGGTGAGAGAAGGTTCTCCTGCAGTCAGATGAAGTGTGGCAATGAAATGGCAGTTGAAAAAATGAGAGTTTAAAATGAAAAAAACTGTGGAGTTTCTGTGTTCATGAAGCAGTAACAGTGATTGGTGGATTTTGATTGCTGAAAACAGAAAGTTAGGGTGCACGGATGAGTTATTTGAAAGATGTATTTTGAATGGTCAATAAAAAATCATTAAATGAAAGAATGCACTGGATATGCAGGTGCACTGAGAGTTCAGAGTTCAATTGCAACATTGTTGTGTGAACTTGCAAACACCAGAAGTCTTCCAAGAGGTGGTTGCCATGCAGAAAAGGCAGAAAGGGCAGAGGGGGGAAGGGTTTTCATTTGAAAAAAAGTGAGGGAAGAGTTTTGATTGGGTGACATGAGAGATATGTGTGAAGAATTACAGCATTTCTGTGCTTTTGATAGCTGCAGACTCTGGAGTGCATACCTTTTGCTCTGCTGAAGACAAATTGGTGTGTTTCTGAGACTGTTTTCAAACTCAAAGTATTTGCTAAGGTGAGAAAATATTTCTTTAATTTAGATAGAGAATAGTGTGCTTTAAGGAGAAAATTATGAATTATGTGGCGCAAATTGCTTGTAAATATGCTCCCACCTGTGCAAGGAAAATTTAGATTTTTAATGTTTGTGTTACATAGCCATGTTAAAAGTGATACAAACATGCTGCAAAGGCAATTAAAAAACGCTTTTATGTGTCTTAAGGACATTTTAAGTAATTTTCCCATGTGCAGTGTTTTGAAATTATGATTTGAAAATCGTTTTTGGGGAAAAGGAATTGTTTTTAAATTTATGACAAGGACATAATGGTGTATGCTTCTTTATAAGGCAATTGACTGTCCCTGATGTTATTTTTCCCATTTTAATGTAAGACCTTTCTCTGTGGCGCAAATTGCTTGTAAATATGCTCCCACCTGTGCATGGCAAATTTAGATTTTAAATGTTTGTGTTACATAGCCATGTTAAAAGTGACCCAACCATGCTGGAAAGGCAATAAAAAAACACTTTCATGTGTCTTAAGGACATTTTAAGTAATTTCCCTGTGGGCAGTGTTTTCAAATTATGAATTGAAAATCGTTTTTGAGGTAAAGGAATGTTGTTAAAATTTATGTGCGCCATATGCCCCCAAATTTCTTTTTCAGGGGTGCAGCAGGGTGTTATTGAGACACCCCTACACCTTTGGAAAAATTCCTAATTTGCGATGAGCTAATTGCTAATTGCAAATTGCACCTTCTTTCATATGGGCATCCTGGCGCATGGAAATGAATGGGTAATTTGCAATTAGCAATTTGCTCATCGCAAATTTGGAATGGTAAAGAATCGCTATTTATTCCTTAAAATTCGCTATTTTGGAAATGCAAAATAGTTATATGATACATATGGCGGTTGATGTCTAACAAGATAAGAAGCTTAGGGATACATTTATGATGACTGGCGCAATGAAGTGGACATCACTTACTTCATTGGTAGAGCTTTACATGTATTATGTCCTCTGTATTCTTCATCAAGCGTAACTTTAATCTGCAATCCTGAGTAGGCCTCACCTTAAACAAACCTCTGGATAGGCCACATCTTATCGTCATCCTGAATTAATCATTTAAAATGCTAGGGACAGATTTATGATAGGTGTATGCCTCTTTTGCGCCACTGTGCGTCACTTTTATGATGCAGCGGCGGTGCAAAAGATTTGCTATGAGGCGACAAAATTACAAATTGATGCTTTTAGGCAGATATGTCATGGTGTAAAAAAAACGTACCACATGAAACCGATGCAGCAGTGATGCAAAAGATGCACCATGTTGCAAGACAGGCCTCACTTGGGGCCATATGTATCAAGCTATTTGGCATTCGCAAAGATCAAAATTCTGCGAATTTCGGCCTTTGCGCATGCTAATTAGACAAATGGTATGTATCAAACAAGTTTGATGCAAAATAAGGAATAGCAAAATTTGCTATTCCTTATTTTGCGATTGCACTGAAGGATTTGCAAATTTTGCGATTACTTAAATGCAATGTATCAAACAAAAAATATGTAAAAAAATGACATTAAGGATTTGGAAACTACCACCAACTTCTAGTTGGTGGTAATTTGTGAATTCTTTTCAAAAAGCTTTTTTTCCAAAAAACAAAAGGTGCCATATGACGCCCATACATGCCCTTAGGGCATGTATGTGCGCCATATGCCCCCAAATTTCTTTTTCAGGGGGTGCAGCAGGGTGTTCTTGAGACACCCCTGCACCCTTGGAAAAATTCCTATTTTGTGATGAGCTAATTGCTAATCGCAAATTGCACCTTCATTCCTATGAGCCTCCTAGCCCATGGAAATGAATGGGTAATTTGAAATTAGCAATTTGCTCATTGCAAATTAGGAATGGTAAAGAATCGCTATTTATTCCTTAAAATTCGCTATTTAGGAAATGCAAAATATTTTGATGGTACATATGGTGGTTCATCTGTAACAAGATAAGAAGCTTAGGGATACATTTATGATGACTGGCAAAATAAAGTGCAAATCACTTACTTCATTGGTAGGCCTTTACATGTATTATCTCTTCTGTATTCTTCATCAAGCGTAACTTTAATCTGCAATCCTGAGTAGGCCTCACCTTAAACAAACCTCTGGATAGGCCACACCTTATCGTCATCCTGGATTAATCATTTAAAATGCTAGGGACAGATTTATGATAGGTGTATGCCTCTTTTGCGCCACTGTGCGTCACTTTTATGATGCAGCGGCGGTGCAAAAGATTTGCTATGAGGCGACAAAATTACAAATTGATGCTTTTAGGCAGATATGTCATGAAAAACGTACCACATGAAACCGATGCAGCAGTGATGCAAAAGATGCACCATGTTGCAAGACAGGCCTCACTTGGGGCCATATGTATCAAGCTAATTAGCATTCGCAAAGATCAAAATTCTGCGAATTTCGGCCTTTGCGAATGCTAATTAGACAAATGGTATGTATCAAACAAGTTTGATGCAAAATAAGGAATAGCAAAATTTGCTATTCCTTATTTTGCGATTGCACTGAAGGATTTGCAAATTTTGCGATTACTTAAATGCAATGTATCAAACAAAAAATATGTAAAAAAATTACATTAAGGATTTGGAAACTACCACCAACTTCTAGTTGGTGGTAATTTGTGAATTCTTTTCAAAAAGCTTTTTTTCCAAAAAACAAAAGGTGCCATATGACGCCCATACATGCCCTTAGGGCATGTATGTGCGCCATATGCCCCCAAATTTCTTTTTCAGGGGGTGCAGCAGGGTGTTCTTGAGACACCCCTGCACCCTTGGAAAAATTCCTATTTTGTGATGAGCTAATTGCTAATCGCAAATTGCACCTTCATTCCTATGAGCCTCCTAGCCCATGGAAATGAATGGGTAATTTGCAATTAGCAAATTGCTCATTGCAAATTAGGAATGGTAAAGAATTGCTATTTATTCCTTAAAATTCGCTATTTAGGAAATGCAAAATAGTTTGATGGTACATATGGTGGTTCATCTGTAACAAGATAAGAAGCTTAGGGATACATTTATGATGACTGGCGAAATAAAGTGCAAATCACTTACTTCATTGGTAGGCCTTTACATGTATTATCTCCTCTGTATTCTTCATCAAGCGTAACTTTAATCTGCAATCCTGAGTAGGCCTCACCTTAAACAAACCTTTGGGTAGGCCACACATTATCGTCATCCTGGATTAATCATTTAAAATGCTAGGGACAGATTTATGATAGGTGTATGCCTCTTTTGCGCCACTGTGCGTCACTTTTATGATGCAGCGGCGGTGCAAAAGATTTGCTATGAGGCGACAAAATTACAAATTGATGCATTTAGGCAGATATGTCATGGTGTAAAAAAAACGTACCACATGAAACCGATGCAGCAGTGATGCAAAACATGCACCATGTTGCAAGACAGGCCTCACTTGGGGCCATATGTATCAAGCTAATTAGCATTCGCAAAGATCAAAATTCTGCGAATTTCGGCCTTTGCGAATGTTAATTAGACAAATGGTATGTATCAAACAAGTTTGATGCAAAATAAGGAGTAGCAAAATTTGCTATTCCTTATTTTGCGATTGCACTGAAGCATTTGCAAATTTTGCGATTACTTAAATGCAATGTATCAAACAAAAAATATGTAAAAAATGACATTAAGGATTTGGAAACTATTGTGGTAAATTGGTGGTAATTTGTGAATTCTTTTCAAAAAGCTTTTTTTCAAAAAAACAAAAGGTCCCATATGACGCCAACACATGCCCTTAGGGCATGTATGTGTGCCATATGCCCCCAAATTTCTTTTTCAGGGGTGCAGCAGGGTGTTCTTGAGACACCCCTGCACCCTTGGAAAAATTCCTAATTTGTGATGAGCAAATTGCTAATCGCAAATTAAACCTTCATTCCTATGAGGCTCCTAGCCCATGGAAATGAATGGGTAACTTGCAATTAGCAATTTGCTCATTGCAAATTAGGAATGGTAAAGATTTGCTATTTATTCCTTAAAATTCGCTATTTAGGAAATGCAAAATAGTTTGATGGTACATATGGCGGTTCATCTGTAACAAGATAAGAAGATTAGGGATAGATTTATGATGACTGGTGCATCACCAGGGATGTGTCAGTCATCCTGCGCCGCTGTTCCGCCACCCATGGTGTGCTGCATTTACAATGCGGGGCATCATGGGGCAAAAATGGCACAGATGCGTGATGTATCTGTGCTGTAAAGGTAGTGATTGCTGGAGTTGTATCGCAAGTGCGATGCAGCTCAAGCAAGGCTCAGGGGTGCCCCATCTCCACAATGTTGCGTCAAGACCTATGCCTGCTTAAAGCAGGCGCAGGGTTTTGACGCAGCTTTCTCCTATCTGATTGTAAATACGGCACACCATGGGTGGCAGAGCAGCGGTGCACGTTAACTGGTGCATGCCTGGGGATGTGCCATTTAACATAAATCTGCCCCTTTACATTTAAGTATGTGCAGGACACACAGAGTCGGTGAGGCTTATCCAAGGTTAAGAAGAGATGAGTCCTGTTCACTGAAAAATTAGACATAGTCTTCACCTGATCAGCATTGCTGGACATGGCTAAATAATAGCTGCAAAATATTACTCTTGTTAAACAATTTTACTATTATAATCTCTGAGATTTGTCTCTTACTCTGCAACATCTCATTGTTGTTATCTTTCTTTAAAGATAAAGACAACATCAACATGAGTGACAATCTGCAATCAGTTGATTTTGACCTCATCATTGAACTTGTAATTGAAACATCAGTGGATGTTGATCCATTGGATGATTTAAATCCTGAGGATGAAGAAGAGCGTGATGAGGATGCAGATTTGTCCGAATTATATGACATAGGGTGGGAAGCTGACCTGCTTGAGCCTATGGAAATATAAACATTTATTTTTAAAATGTATAATTAATGAAAAGTAAAAATGTAAACCGTTTAATTTAAAAATAAAGACACCTTCAAAAACAGGTTATGTGTAGTGTCTTCAATAAAATATTAAAATATGCTCATAAAATTAGATCAGATTCACATATAAAATAGCACAGGTAACAAATATAAATGTCATTTCTTTTCTGCTATTTCTGTATTGTAAATTTGCCAAGGACTAAAAAATCTTCTATTTAAAATGTCAAGTAGTGTGTTAAGTTTTTGATCATTGTTATTGATTTACTGTTTGGTAATAATGGTTAATAACATTTTTTATTATATTTTACCACAGATTCAACTGCAGATCATTTCAAGATTTCACCATGCCAACAATAGAAAGACAGAGAAAGGCTGCAAAACGTCAAAGACAGCAGGTGAAACAAAATAAGCAGCAGTCCTCTAACAAAAATATTTGTCAAGTCACGAAGAAAGCACCGGGTAAGAGCACAAAATATTTCATAAGAAATATGTGTAGTAAAAAAAATATTACTACAGAAAATGTTTCAGTCCATAAAAAGAGAAGCAAATCAAATGGAAAGGAAAGGCCAATGAAAAATGTTACTGCTAGAGCAAGAGATAAGTCTGTGCATGATAGTAGAAGGAAACAACAGTTTAGGGACATTCGTAAACGAATGTTCCGCAACAGGATAATTGGCAATTTGTTAAAAAATATTAAGAAAGGTCAACAGAAACTGGTTTTTTATAAGAGAAAAAAAAAAGTTGAGAAAGTTATTGATCAGGCATTTGAAATTAAACGCAAGTTATTTATTTTGATAATCAATAGAATTAGGAAGCTAAACAAGGCAATTTATGATTTCAAAAGAAATAGTAGATGGAAGAGAATAGTTAATCGTAGTAATTTTTGTGAAGTTTTTTCTGGAGAATGGATGCATAGTTCAAGCTGTGAGGCATTTTTTAATGAGGAGAGTTATTTCCAGGATAATGATTTGGTGCATGCAGTTGACACCAGTGGTCGTGCTTATGAAGTGAAAGATGGTTGTCCAGTTGAAAAAGAAAAACTTGTGACAACAGAGACAGAAGAGGTGTTAGGTAATGAGGTTTTAGGAAGACGTGCTAAGGGTCCTGTGTACACCTGGAAGTGTAGTAGTATTTGCAGTGTGCGACAGGATTCCATCAATTTGCTTTGTGATTTTGTACGGTCATTTAATAAAAGTTTGAAGCAGAAAATAAGGTTGTTGCAATAATTAGATCCTTGCAGAGTGAGAGAAGTGACAGGTTTGCATGGTCATTCACTGGCTTGTCTTTCCAGGAGAGTATGCCAGAGTGTTTTTCATCATTTCAGGATGCTAGCAGTGCATCATAATAAAGTGAGGAAATTAGTTAGAATGTTGTATTATGCTAAGAGTCCAGCAATTATGCTTAAACAATTATGCGCTGCTCTTTTGCATGGTTCTGAAATAGATGTGAAGAACATATGTGAAGAAATTGAGTTTTGTTACTTTGGAAGTAAAGAGGAGAATGTTGAAATTGACCCAGAAGAAGAGGGTAATGTGGAAGATAGTGTACAGGTTTCCAGTACAGATAATTTCCAGAGGGAAATTGCGACGTTTCAGGTGAAATCAAATGAGAGGCCTAATTTCACTTGTGTGTGTTGTCGACGCACTTATTATAAGACTAAGTTAGTGGATTTATATGCAAAAAGTGAAAGGGAAAATAATAGTGAATGGAAGGATTTTGCAACATACTTGATGGTAGAAAATTGTTTTGATTTGGGATTTGATCAACGTGTGTGTACGTATTGTTGTTGCAAATTAAATCAAAACCAGATGCCTGCTAGAGCAGTTCATAATAATCTGGAATTGGTTGAGATTCCTTCTGAATTGAAGGATTTAAATACTTATGAATCTATTTTGATTCAAAGTATCCATCCCTTTCAGGCTATTGTAAGAATGGAGCCAAAGACAGGGAAATTGCCTCCATCAGATTTACAGAGAGGATTAAAGGGAAGAGTTGTTTATTTGCCTCTAGATTTGAAGAAAAACATTAACACAATTGGAGTAGAAAAAGTGGAAGAGGAACCTCTGGTTATCTTAGTTAATGGGGTTCCGACAAAGAATAAGAAAATATGGCAAGATTTAGTAGATGTTAGGAAAGTTAAAAAGGCAACATTGTATTTGAAAAAAAATAATAAATACTATAAGAATGTATATGTTGCAGAAGAGGAAGTAAGTGAGGAAGAGGATAGCGATTTGTGTGCTGGTCAAATTGAGAAAGTAGAACCCTCTACTAGTGAAGAAATATATGAACATTATAGTGTTCATCCTTTGCATTCCAAGGAAGTCATGGGGAATGCTATTGAGTTGTTTCAAATGAAACAAGCCAAAGGGAGTCCCATTAGTGTTTGGGAGGAAAGTTTGGAAGCTCGGTGTTTCCCACAGCTTTTTCCAACAGGTCAGGGAGGAAGATATGATGAGCGACCTCATCAAATTCCTGCTTCTGAATACCGGACTTTGCGATTGTATGCAGGAGATGCTAGGTTTCTACAATGCATTCCCTATTTGTTTCATCTCCTGTTTGAAAGCGATCTGTCTGGACTGTCATATGCAGTGAACCACATCTTGAAAAGTGGTATACACATGCAAAACATCTCGGCAAGTGACTTTATGGATAAAGTCAATGTCCAAGACAGTATTTTGGATTCTCACCTGATTAATCTCATGGCGTGTCAGCGTGGTACTAATGAGTACTGGTACCGTCGTCATGGTGATTTAAAATGTATGCTGAGGAACTTAGGTACTCCCACATGGTTCCTCACTCTGAGCTGTGCCGAGTATGGCTGGGAAGACTTACTTGAATTTCTACGAGAGGCAAATGCTAACGTAGATAACATCGAATTCAAGACACCCGGAGAACTGTGCTCTTTGGATCCAGTCAATGTATGTAGGTACTTCAATCATAGATTTGAAGCTATGATGTCTTTCATCATGAATAAGAAGAATCCACCTCTTGGAGAGGTGTTGGATTTCTTCTGGAGAAAGGAGTACCAAGCAAGAGGTGCTCCTCATATACATATGTTGCTGTGGATCAAGGATGCACCTAAATTTGGAACGGATCCAGAAGACTCAGTGATGAGTTTCATCCAACAGTATTCTACGTGTGCTGTTCCAAACGCAAAGGAGAAGAAAAGCCTAAGAGAAAAAGTTCTGCGTTTCCAAAGCCATCGATGTGGAAAGTACTGCCGTCGTAAATTCCGAAACAAGGACAAGTTCTACACCAAATGTCGTTTCGGCTTTCCACGACCGGTGATTTCTAAAGGAAGAGTAAACAGTTTGATGTCTTCGCTGCGACATAATGTCATGAAGAAATCACCTAAAAACACATACAATTTGAAGAGGAACGAAGAGTCCAAGTACATCAACGACTACAACCCGGTGATTTTGTCCATGTGGAATGCTAACATGGATATACAGTTTGTGGCTGATAACTGTATGGCTGTGGCTCGGTATGTGACGTCTTACATCACCAAAAAAGAGAAGACAGAATTGAAGGATATGTGGGAGGACATTTCCCATGAAAAGAGCCTCAGCAAGAAGTTGTACAGTTTCAGTCTGAAGATGTTGTCGCATCGAGAAATTGGAGCTTACGAATGCTCTGACCGGTTGTCTTCAGCAAGTCTCTATGCCAAGTCCAGGAGTATCGTTTGGGCGAGTCTTGGTCTTGCTGCAACGCGTAATCGAGTTCTGAAACCTGTGCGGGAAATTGAGTATTTGGCGGAAAAGGAGCCAAACAGTACCGACATTTTGAAGACCAACATGTTGGATACATATTATCCAAATAGAAGCAGTCACCTCGACAATGTTTGTCTGTATGAGGTTCTTCAAAATTACATATTCAAGAGGAACATCAAAGAAGATACTGAGAAAGGAGTGTATGCTGTAATAGGAAGTGAGGGATGTCTGGTCAAGCAAAGAAAATGCCACTTGGTAAACCATCGAAAATTGAGTGGCGAATCTCCTGAAAAAAAGGAGTTTTTCTATTTAGCACTTTTGCAACTTTTCAAGCCTTGGCGTGCAGAAGAGGAACTGCTTGGAGATTTCCTCTGTTACGAAGACTCTTTCAATGCCGCCAAGGAGACCATAGAATGTCCTGCTTTTCCCAAATATGTAGAAATGTTGAATGCGGAAATTGAGCAGGAAGCAACGATTGCAGCCGAGATTGCCAGAGACAGTTCTCAGGACAGTCAGAGTTCTGCTTCATTGAGTCAGGATCCACTAGGAGGACCTGTTATCGAAAATGAAGCTGCCACTGCCATGAATGAAGTGGAAAGAGCCATGGCACATGCTCAGGAGGATGCGGTTAACTTAGAAGAGTTGGAAAGACAACTCAACGTTGAGCAGAGGAAAATATATGACGAAGTTACCATGCAAATTGATCATGGATTAAGTCATGACAAGAAAGAGTGCTCATGTACGTCGTTGAAGCCTGTCCGACTGTACGTGAGTGGAGAAGCGGGAACTGGAAAAAGTTTCCTCATTAAAGCAATTTCATGCTATTTGCAGGAAAGGACAGAGTCATCGCTGTCTTGTGTTGTCACCGCTCCAACTGGACTGGCAGCACATAACATTAAAGGGATTACTTTACATCGTTTACTGATGCTGCCAGTGGAGCATGACAACAAATTACAATATCACAAGCTATCTGGAGATGCTTGTTTTGAAGTTTCAAGAATCTTGAGGAAAATGAAACTTCTTATCATTGACGAAGTAAGCATGGTTTCCAATGTCATGCTTGCCTTTGTGCATTTGAGAATGCAAGAAGTTCTCAAAACAGAGTATGATGTGTTATTTGGTGGCAAACACATCATTGTTTTCGGAGATCTTCTGCAGCTGACACCAGTGAAAGGGCAACCTGTGTTCAAAATGCTCACGCATGAAGATACCAGGAAGTGCCTAGGCAGCATTGGCAACGTCAATATATGGTTAAACTTCAATTATGCTGAACTGCATGAAAATATGCGTCAGGCGAAGGATGAAGTTTACAAGACTATTCTACAAGATGTTAGAATTTGAAAAGTGACCGAGCATGGGAAAGAAGCTTTACATGCACGATTACTGTCAAATTTATATCCAGAACAAGATGTTGTGCCTGAGAATATTTTTCAGAAAATTACTGATAAGAAATCTGGAATATGTTTGATGCCAACTCTTGCAGAATGTGCCAAATTCAACAACAAAATGTTGCATTTAGAAAAGCAAGAGATTGTGAAACTGGAAGCTATTGACAGAGTAGAGCATATGGGATCAACAATTATTTTGTCTGAGAATCTGAAAACAAAATTGGATTCATTAGAGAAGAGTATATCTAAAACTGCAGGTTTTGAAAAGACTCTGAATGTGTGCTTGAACTGCCGTATAATTTTAAGAAGGAATTTACATGTTGAAAGAGGTCTGGTAAATGGATCAATGGGTAATGTTGTTGATTTTGTAAAATACAGAAATAGAGAAAAATTAAATTTGATGGCATTGAGGAAGTACAGCTAATTGGTCGTTGCTCTGCTAGATTTTTGCTTGTAAAAGACTTATATGTTCGCCGTAAGCAGTTTCCTGTTTGCTTGGCATATGCGGTGACAATCCATAAATCGCAAGGTTTAAGTGTAGACTGTGCATTGGTGAATATTCGCAGTTCTGTGTTCAAGGAGGGTATGGCATACGTGGCATTGTCACGAGTTAGAACTTTATCGGGATTGTACTTGATTGAGTGTGATGTCACAAATATTTGTGCGGATCTAGATTGTGTTAAGGAATACAATAGGTTAAGAAGAGAGTATGCGTCACATTTGCCTCAGTATCCTTTGTTTGAGAAACGTGTGGTAGGCCGGAAACGAAGAAATGTGACCAATACTGGGGAGGTTGTAGCAAAAAGACGAAAAGTCGATGAACCTAAAATTACAAGCAGAAACAAAAAGGATTCTGTTGAAGATGTTGTTGGTTTTCAATTTGAAAACAGTTCTGGTGTCAACTTCTATGCTAATGTAGTGGTTAATGTTTTGTTTTCTCTAGAAAATGTAAAAGAAGAGATTGTGGTCAATTCTGATCAAAGATTTTGCAGTTTGTTAAATTCTGTGTTAGAGAAATGTAGCACTGATAGAAGAAACATAGAAAGTGTGTCTGAAATTCGAAATCTGTTAGACAGATGTTCAGGCCAAACACAATTCTCTCAAAATATTCAGCAAGATTGTCAGGAGTTTTTAATGTATATGCTTGATGTATTGCATGCTGAAGGTGTAGATGTAGATCAGCTGTTTGGGCTTTCTTATCAATGGCAGCATGACTGCGAGAACTGTATGGTATCAAGTACTACTAGTGTAGACTCAGAAAGATTTATATATTTAACGTTGCCAGACAGTAAATCAGTCTCCTTTAATAAGCTAGTAAAAGCAGCTGATCACAACATGGAGTGTAGCCAATGTAAATCTGAAATGATGTCCACATTATTTATACGAACATATGGCCAGTATGTCATTTTAATGTTCCAACGATGTAGGCCTGATGGAACAAAATTGACAACTTTAATTAAAAATGTTGTAGCTTCGCAGTTGTCAATATCAGGAAGGACTTTTGTAACTGCAGCAATTATATATCATGACGGCCCTTCAATAACATCAGGACATTATACAGCTTATTTAAAGTGTAGAAATGGCTGGTCATTCTGCAATGATTCTGTTTTAATTTTCAAAAATAAATTGCCATATGACCTTAAAAACTCTTACCTGGTGTTTTTAAAACCAAAATTTTAGGGAAAGAATCTCGGGATGTGCTCTGAGGAATTTCAAGAAGTTCTCATGGCTCCTACACTATTTGGCCTTGAGGATAAGTGTAGTACAGAGACATAACTTTTTACCATAACACTGGACGTCATGGAGAAATACATGCACTTTAAATGAGTTCAGAAAAACTATTTCTTTTTATAAGCTAATTGAAGCAGCCAATCAAAACATAGAGTAGAGGGAATGTAAGTCTGCAACGCTGTCTACTGTTTTACATTGCTTTGTGATTGAAAGTGATGTAGAGAATTAAATAATTGTAGTAGTCATAGAGTTAGTGTAAGTCTGCTTCATAGTAAGCAGTATCAGTGTCATAGGAAATGTAGAACATGACTGAGCAAGAAGGGGAAGATATTACTATTCCAGGATTGTGAAAATGATCTTCAACATTTTAATTCTGAAAGTTGCGGAAATGCCAAATGACGGGATTGGCTTACAAGAAATCCAAGAGTTATAAATGGGTCTGACAAGATTTGGCCTTGTGGAAACTTGTGGTAGAGAGCAAGAAGTCATTTATTGCATGTAACATGTTTTTAAAAACGATGGAGATTTTCTTTCAGAAAGTGGCGGGCTGAAAGTAATAACAGCACAAAAGAGTGTAAGCTGTTCATAGGACATCCTTTGACGTCATGGAAAGTAAGTTAACTTTAAGGAGTTCTGAATTCTGATTTCTTATGTTGTATGGGTTTTTTTAAACACAATCATTTTGATTGTGTTTTTTTTTCCCCGCTGTTATATGATGAATACCTTCAAGTCACTGTTTTTAGTGAATTTTGATACATTCTGAGAACAGCAAAAATAAACCATTTAACATGTATAATTAATTCTGTACTGTTTGCATTTATGATGTATATGTAGAACTGTGTAGGAGGCATGGAGAAGGTGAGTCTTCTGTAAGTGTCAAAGTTGTTGCATGCAGTGCTGCACTTCTGCGTATTCTTTCATATGCTAGACTACATCTGCACAATGAGATACCTAAGCAAAGGAAACACAAGTGATGTGATTGTGAAATGAGCAAAATAAATTGCACGTATTTCAATTACATCACCTGTGTTTCCTATCATTACGAATCACATTGTGCAGATCAAGTTTAGGTCTGTCCAGGGAAACATAGGAGGTTTGGACTTTGTTCAAGAGTGCAGTGGACATGACTCACTTCATTGGTAGACCTTCACATGTATTATGTCCTCTATTCTCTTCAACAATTCGAAATTTCATCTGCAACCCTGAGTAGGCCTCACCTCAAACAAACCTCTGGATAGGACACATCTTATTGGCATCCTGAAGCAATTATTTAAAATTTTAGTGTCTTGCGACACTTTTCTGAGACAACAGCAATGCAAAAGATGCACCATGTTTTAAGATAGGCCTCACTTCATCTGCATCAAGATACTGTTAGTTTAAAATGTATATCTTTAGGACTGCGTAGGGGGCCTGGAGAAGCAGAAGCTTCTGTAAGTGTCAAAGTTGTTGAAAAACTGTTTGTCCTTCAATCTTTTCCCTTGTCTTTTGTAATTTTTAAATACATGTTTTAATATTTTTGAAATGTTTGTTCTCTCTTTCACAGATTGAAAGTATAAAAACAAAAAGTGAGTAATTTAACGACAATTATAAGGTAAATGCTTTGTACTCTTTTCGTTACATTTCTATCACATTCACCTACTATTAGTTCCACTGCTTCATTTCTTTAACCCTCAGTTTCCTGCCTTTGCTACTTCCCTCATTCCTTTCTCTATTACCTACTTACTCAACTCCTTCCACTCTTTTTCTCAGTCCCTCTCTTCTCATAGTTCCTCACTCTTGTTCACTCACTCCGTCTCTATTACTCTTAGTGTCTTTGACTGATCACTCTATCACTACTTGTTCATAATGCTTTCTCTGTGTAGTTGAAGCACACTAAGGGGCATATTATGAATACAGCCAATAAAATTATTGCTCTTTTTATTGGCAGAAAACTGGTGCAAAAGTGGTTTTAGCGGCAGTTTTCTGCCGCAAAAGCAGCTTTAGCGACACATTTCTGCCAATAAAAGCTGCAAAACTTTTATTGCCTATGTTGATGATATGGCTCTATGTTACTTACATTTCTTTGCTGTTTCAATTAATCTTTTTCTGTTATTTTTTGTTTTCTGTTTTCTATTTTTTCTCTCTGTTATTCCTCATGTTTTAATCTTATTTTGAACATTCACTCACATTCTCCAAGAAACTCTTCTTTGTTAATGTTATACTCTCTTTTTTTTTCTTTCACTTCGTTATCTATTTTGTTTTTCACAATTATACCCTCTTCCGTCTTTTCTTCGGTAAATAGATCTATTAAACAGTATCTCTTCTTTACTCCCTATAGCTGTCTTTCTTTTAACATCACTCTCTGTTTACTTTCCTTATACTTACTCTTTTATTTTTTTTTTATTTTTTTTGGGTTAGCTCCCGGTCCGCGTACCGGGAAGCTAACCCGGGAGCGAACCAAAAGAAATAGAGCTTGCCAGAGTGCTAAACATTCTAGCAATTTTTTTTGAAAGGGAAGGTAGTTCTGAAAAGAACTTTTTTTTTTATATTTTTGTTGTTTTATATTTTTTTTTTTTTTTTTAACTTTTTTTGTATTTTTTGAACGATTTTATATTTTTGGGGTTTTTTTTGGGGGGGGGGGAAACAACAAAAAACAGGCGTTGAAAAGGGCTCAACAGGAGCACAAAAAAAATTACTGGGGGCGGTTAGGGCAATCATGGTGTTCATACGCCAGGTTTATAGCATTGATGCTCATGTTGCCACACGCTAACAACGCACGACAGTGCATACAAGAGTGTATCATGTGGCCAAAATTTTCTTGTATATTTGGCACAGTTTCCCGTGCCTCTTCTGGTGTTAATGAAATTGGTAATCTTGGTCTGGCCACAGGAGTTGGTCTTGGATTGTCCTGCATATCCCTTATTTCCGCCCGGCTGTAATTTAGTGGATGCTTCCTTGTCATGTGCCTGTGCATTGTGTGATTTCCGTAACTATATTTCTTGTCCGTCCCTCTTGATAATTGTTCTTTGCATATGCGGCAGGTGACATACCTCGCATTGACTTTTTTTTGGCCACGAGGGATCGAATAAAACTGCCAGATGAAACTGGCTTTCTTTCTGGAAACCCGGGGCACCTCTTCTAAGAACTGTGGTTCTTCTCCCTCCTCATCCATTTCTTCATCTTCCTCCTCAGTGTTGGTAATGACCTGGGGAGGTGGTCCTCTCTTCCCATGAGGAGGTGGAGGTGGTGGTGGGGGTCCACCAGCTGAAGCGACCAATGAAGCCATTTCTCATATAGTAGTAAAGGTCTTCCTCTCACAATGATGAAAGTCAGAGTGAGGAAAGAAGGAGGGGTTTTCATCATTTGGGAAAAACAATACTTCTCAACCAATGAAAAGTGTTATTTTTAGGTCACCTGACCTAGCCTTACATCATTATGAAACCAAAAGTGAAATGAACCAATGAAAAGTGTTATTAACAAGTCACATGACCTGTTATGCTTACGTTACGCGCTCCGGTCCGCGCCCCGGATAGCTTCCGGGTCGCTGCGCTTCGCGCCTCGGTCCGCGCCCCGGGGCACTTCCGGGTGCGCTAACGCGGTACGTCACAAGACGCATTACGCGGCAACGCGATACGTCGCGTTTTCGCGACGCGCCGCGGATCGCTTCCGGGGAGCTGCGTTTCGCGCCTCGGTCCACGCCCCGGGGCACTTCCGGGTGCGCTAACGCAGTACGTCATAAGACGCATTACGCGGCAACGCGATACCGTCACTATGTTGATTTCTTACCGGTTCGCGGACCGGGTCGCGGCATTAAATTGAGCTAACAGGAAGCTTCCCGGTTCGCGGACCGGGAGCGAAACAAAAAAAATATTTAAAAAAAATTAATAAACATATAAAATATATTTTTGGATTTAAAGAAGAATACATTTTACAGCTATAGATATTAGCTTTTAAAAAACCAATGAAATTCACTGAAAAAACCATAGGTTATAGACCATATATAGTTAGGAATTAGCATTTACAAAACCTTGAAAATTCACTGAAAAAACCATAGGTTATACACCATATATAGGGGTCGATTAGGATGGCGGACGGAAACGTGTACCGTCCGCCGCGGAAGGTGGCAAGATACTCCGGACCTGTCGGCGGAAAATCCGCAACAGCAATTAGGATAAAACATGCAAAAAACGCCGACCACGGCGTACGGAGCACACCAATCCCCGTCCGCGGCGGTCGGAGTACACCTGAGTCCGCGGCAGGCGGACGGAACAGAAAGAACACCGACCGCCGCGTACACACATGACCGCGAATACATCCACTACCCCCGCGATACCTGCGTAATGTCCGTGTCCGCAATTAGGATAACTCCGCAAGTACCCCGGTAGTCACCGCCATCCACGTCCGCAGCGGTACCAATGCACCGAGAATCCGTGCTCCACAGCGGAACGACAACACAAACAACATCCCTACTGTCAAACCAATGCCATACATTGCCACGGAAGTTATCACCAAACACACGAAAAAAAACGGCCACCCACCGAAAACATCCAAACCAATCACAACACACAATGATCCACCGCCAAGCACCACACAATCCACACCTGGCAACACTCCCACCTAGCACCTGACTGCCAATAACCATTCAGACACGGCCTAGACACACACCATAAAAGAACTCCCACCCACTCCACAACTCCTCTGCATCACTGCATAGCTGCTAGCAGGATACACTACAGAACTGACACCAAAGACATATATCATTCACACAACCCACACCCAAACACACCCACCACACAAAGACCCACCACACCATTCCTACACACCACACACCTGCACCTCCCCATCCACGCAAACCCACACCCCGAGCACCACACACCATGGCACCAAAAAAAAAACCAAAATTCACTGACACCGAGTTAAAGGTTATGGTAGATGAGATTATCCGTGTGGAACCCCACTTATTCGGGGCCCTAGTGCAGCAGACCAGCATAGCCAGGAGAAACAGCATGTGGGACCGGATAGTCACCAGGGTGAATGCCTCCGGGAGCGTCCCGAGGACAAAGCAGGATATACAGAGGCGGTGGCATGATCTAAAGACCCGAGTGAAATCCATTCGAGCCAAGAACTATCTCCGGGCAAATCACACAGGCGGTGGAACCCCCCCGGAGCCCTTACCCTACACCGAGTGGGAGGACAAGGTGATGACCATCATCCACCCTGAGAGCCTTGATGGACTTCCTGAGGGAGAAGAGGCTGGTAAGTACAAACCAAGCACCACGAGCACAACTACATGGTGTGCCTCACACAACTGTGAAGACACATCTCCCAGACCTCAACCCATGCATGCAGTCCACATACTCACCAACGTCGAAATGACTCCAACAGGCCCCCATGTCCATAGGACTGGCGGTGGTGGTGGTGGGTGTGAGGGGATGGAACTACAACTCCCAACAGGCCCCCATGTCCATAGGGATGGCGGTGGTGGTGGGGGGTGGTGGTGGGTGTGAGGGGATGGAACCACAACTCCCAACAGGCCCCCATGTCCATAGGGATGGCGGTGGTGGTGGTGGTGGTGGGTGGTGGTGGGTGTGAGGGGATGGAACCACAACTCCCAACAGGCCCCCATGTCCATAGGGATGGCGGTGGTGGTGGTGGGTGGTGGTGGGTGTGAGGGGATGGAACTACAACTCCCAACAGGCCCCCATGTCCATAGGGATGGCGGTGGTGGTGGTGGTGGTGGGTGGTGGTGGGTGTGAGGGGATGGAACTACAACTCCCAACAGGCCCCCATGTCCATAGGGATGGCGGTGGTGGTGGTGGTGGTGGGTGGTGGTGGGTGTGAGGGGATGGAACTACAACTCCCAACAGGCCCCCATGTCCATAGGGATGGCGGTGGTGGTGGGTGTGAGGGGATGGAACTACAACTCCCAACAGGCCCCCATGTCCATAGGGATGGCGGTGGTGGTGGTGGGTGGGGTGAGTACCAGTGCAGACAGAATCGGCAACAAAATGAAAACAACCTGTCAAGTCCACATTACTCATCCTCACATTTTGGTTTTGCAGGTCATCCTAATCTGACAGCTGGAAGCAACACCCGCCCTCCAGACTCGCCACTCACAGAAGTCTCAGGGGACGATTGGGCAGCCACCTACGGGGCAGAGGATGATCCCGGCACAAGCAGGCAGCCAGGGCCATCTGGCTCCCAGGTCACACCTGCACCAACGACTACGGCCTCTGCCATTGTCACAACACCGGCCACTGTGACCTGCACAGCCACCACCTGCACCACCTCCACCACCACCACTACTACCACCACTCCTGCCCCTGCCACCCTGCCCAACCCAACGGCCAACGCCGTGCCAGCGCCATCCCAGCCACGCAGGGAGAGTGTGAGGCAAGGCAGAGATGCAAGGCCAGATCCGGCAGGCAGGAGCATACGCCAAAGACGACACGAGGATACCAACACACCCAATCCTGTGCAACAGTCATTGGAAGCACTGGGCAGGGTGGAGGTGAGCTATCAACGTGGTCAGGCACAGGCAGACCGGGCCCACCAGGACTTTGTTGACAACACTGCAATGTTGGGGGCCATTGAGAGGCGGCTTGGCCAACTAGTGGACATCTTTACCAGGACAACCAACATGCGGATGCCATGTACATCCGCTAACACCACCCCACAAACAACGCCACCGCCACCGCCACCTGCGGCGGATGTGGTACCCGATGCCCCAGCGCAACCAGCTGACTCCGTACCGGCACAAAGACGGAGGGGCCGTCCGAGGCTGGAAGTGGGCGAGAGCAGTGTGGAAGCAGCTGGCACACGTTCCAAGAGGAACCGAAAATGACTGTACCAGTACCTGAGCATGCCATTCACCCTGCCAACTATCCGGTCCCACCTGCCACAGGCCTGCTGTACTAGGCAGACACCACCCTATGTGGTGTCAGCACGGACATTTCATCTGCCATAACGTTCTACTCTCACTCCCCCACCCCTTCACTCATTTGTAAATATGCACCTACACCCATGCACAATTTGTAAATAAAAGCCACTTACTCACTCAATCATGTGTTGCCTCCATGTTTATTCACATGAATGCATCAGAAACAGATGTTACTAGGTACAGGTATCCAACTGGTACAGAATCATGGCGCTGCGGGAGTGACCTAGGGAAAATAGAAACCGCAAAGACACGTCAGGAAACATGATCACACTCATCAGAACACACTGCAGTGCAACATTGAACAACCCACACGCATCACAACAGTAATGGATGAGACGACACACATCATGGAGACGTGCATTGGCCACAATTTAGCACACACACACACATGCATGCATCACATAGCAGAACACAGAGATGAAGCACACCACTATGCCACAACACCAGCACACATTCACAGGGCATACCCAAGCAGCACAAGAGGAGCACACTCACAATCAAGGGAAGTAGCGATCAATGATCTGGCGCCTCTGGTGACACCTTCCTCCTCACCACTATCCTCATCAGTTGACATGGGTGGGTCGGGAGGGCGAGGAACTTGCAGTTCATCAGGGTCCAAGAGCAGTTCAATGTTATAGCGCACAGCCAGGTTGTGGAGCATGCAGCACGCTATCACGATCTTGCATACTTTGCCTGGTGAGTAAGGCAGGGCCCCTCCAGTCTTATCCAGGCACCGAAACCTAGACTTGAGCAGGCCAAATGTCCGTTCTACCACTCGACGTGTCCTACCATGGGCATCATTGTATCTCATTTCTCCAGCTGTAGTGGGATTGCGTATGGGACTGAGCAGCCAAGGCCTGTTTGGGTAAGCCGAGTCGCCTGTGTTGGTGGAAGAGAGAGAGAGAGAAACATCACAACCTGCATTGTGGGGCACACCATGCCACACAGATATCACTCCTGTCACCACAGCATACTCACCAACAAGCCACGCTTGTGCCGGACGCAGATTAGCCATCAGTTGGGGGACCATGCTGCTCCGCATGATGTGGGCGTCATGTGCAGAGCCAGGGAATCTTGCACACACATGTGAGATGATGTTGTCGGCCTGGCACACCACCTGCACGTTCAGGGAATGGAAGTGTTTCCGATTCCTATACACCTGCTCACGTGCCCGTGGTGCAATGATAGCGATATGCGTGCCATCAATGGAACCCACAACGTGTGGTATACGACCCAGGGCATAGAAGTCAGCTTTGACCGCTGCCAACTCCGCCGCCTGAGGGAAATGTATATAGTCATGCTTGTACAGCATCATGGCTGTCAGTACATCCCGGAGTACCGTGCTGAACATGGCCTGTGACATTCCCCCGGCATCTCCAACTGTGTACTGGAATGTGCCTGTTGCAAAGAAATGGAGTGCCGCCATCACCTTTTGCGTGGGTGTCATGGAACCTGGATAGGTTCTTCGCGGCTGCAGGTGAGGAGACAATAGGGTCACAAGTTCCAACAATCGACGGCGATCCAGCCTGAATTTCCGGATCACCTCCTCGTCCACCATATCCTCCAGCACAGTGTATGGGCGAAGGACATTTGGAGCCCTCCTGTGTGGGAGTAGATGGAATGGAAGTCAATTCACATACAACGCATGTGTGTGCAACTCAATCACATGTCAACGCCCTCTACCAACATGTAGTATCCAGTGTATGCTTGTCATACGTGTGACTCCTCTGATTGTCAGGACAACATGGATTGACGTAGCAACAATGTGCATCCACTAGCAACATGATGTTTAGCAACATGTGCAATGCACAGTGTCTCACCTCAACATCACTGCCAACCAGACATGTGACATGACCCACATGTGTAGGCCCAACATCACATGCACACATGCAAGTACATGCACACATACTAAATTAAACACCCCCCCACCCCCCCATTTCATGATGCACCAATGGCAACACCAGTAATGGTGGGCATACGGACATCACATGCATGGGGACACAATAGGCAACACACATGTACAGTACACAACAGAACCCCCACCATAGTCATCATCTGACACATACCACTCACTGACAACTGATTCACAGGTGCCCATACATACGGGATCTACTGTGTACATGTGAGGTACGACAAACTTGTGTAGGGTACTACCCGATGTGGACATGCACACGTGATGGACACTTGTGGCTCACCGATGGCCATGGTATGGACACACATGGGATGGAGCATGACATGTATAGCCACGCAATCACGCACACAACCGTGAGCAGGCAGCTGCAGACAATGGTACAAGGTGCATCATCGGCTAAGATGCAAACATTGACCACGCCATGGCGGTGCACTGCATCCGCTGTTTACGTCTGGGCATACGCGGGCCGCCTTCGACATTCACATTGTCTGCACGTGCACAGACCGTCACGCCCACACACCGGCAAGTGCATGTGCAAGGTTCCGGGACGGATGGTCGATTTGCAACAATGTTGTATCACTGGCGCCAACATGGCGGGGCACGTGATCGGCGGGGGACGTGCAGGCCAACACATCCATTAGCTGATGTCAATGCACATGGCAGGTCATGCCCCCCCTTACAGTGCCATTGCATCATCCAGCCTTCACCGGCCGCCCGGCCGGCCGGCCCTGCCCTGCCCAGGACCGCCGTGCCGGCCATGGCAACCACCGCCATTGCACGGCCCTTCCACTACCGCCGTGCCAGGCCCTGCCCAGGACCGCCGTGCCGGCCATGGAAACCACCGCCATTGCACGGCCCTTCCACTACCGCCGTGCCAGGCCCTGCCCAGGACCGCCGTGCCGGCCATGGAAACCACCGCCATTGCACGGCCCTTCCACTACCGGCGTTCCCTGGCGGTCCGTGCAACGGCCGTGGTTTCCATGGCCGGCACGGCGGTCCTGGGCAGGGCCTGGCACGGCGGTAGTGGAAGGGCCGTGCAATGGCGGTGGTTGCCATGGCCGGCACGGCGGTCCTGGGCAGGGCAGGGCCGGCCGGCCGGGCGGCCGGTGAAGGCTGGATGATGCAATGGCACTGTAAGGGGGGGCATGACCTGCCATGTGCATTGACATCAGCTAATGGATGTGTTGGCCTGCACGTCCCCCGCCGATCACGTGCCCCGCCATGTTGGCACCAGTGATACAACATTGTTGCAAATCGACCATCCGTCCCGGAACCTTGCACATACACTTGCCGGTGTGTGAGCGTGACGGTCTGTGCACGTGCAGGAATGGGAGGTGCGAACAAGGGCGGCGTGTGCCCAATAGAATGTACCGTATCCTGGACAGCGCAACACCAGGGCCAGTCATTGGCCCTTTTCCAAACACGCTTCTAGGGCTGCCCAATGGCTGTCGCCGTATGCCACTGACATGGCCACAGGGCCCTATAAATGTGTCATGTGCAATACCACACATTCCACGATCACCACCGACTGCTGCCTGTGACCATCACCTCCAACTGCTGCTGCGGAGCTGACCACCGACTGCTGCCTGTGACCATCACCTCCAACTGCTGCTGCGGAGCTGACCACCGACTGCTGCCTGTGACCATCACCTCCAACTGCTGCTGCGGAGCTGACCACCGACTGCTGCCTGTGACCATCACCTCCAACTGCTGCTGCGGAGCTGACCACCGACTGCCGCTCTAGTGCCCTACTCCGTGACCTTGCCATGTCGAGAGGCAAAGAGATCCGGACTCGTCCCTTCACCGCCGCGGAGCTGGATGTCCTCGTGGACGGTGTGCTCCGCAACTACGGACGCCTGTACGGCGCACCCGGACAGGTGGTAAGTGCAGTGGGGGACAAGTTGGTGTGCATGATGTGTACCATGACACCTGGGCTCTGGGATCTTGGCGGTGTGATGTGGGACCAACGCATGAATCGCAATGTGCATGGCTGCTTGAGAGTAACGTGTTGCCCCAATCTGTGTGACTGGCCAACTGTCCACTAACTTGCACCCTTTTGTCTCCCATCATGGTAGGTCAAGCTGCACCTTCGCAAGAACGTGTGGAGGAGCATTGCACGTGATGTACGAGCAGTGGGGGTGTCCAATAGACGACATACACACTGCCACAAACGCTGGGACGACATTTGCAGGCTGAGCAGGAACGTAGCGGAAGTGACACTAGGGATGATTCCAAGAACGGCACGACTGGCCCGACGCTCAATGACCCCTCTCATGCACCGTATCATAGCTGTGACGCATCCTGCCCTGTCCGAGCGGTTGCGTGTGGATGACCAGCAACGTGGCGGTAAACATACTGTCAGTGAATGTTGCTTGTGAGTGCAATGCATGTTATGTTGGCCAGACACATTAGTGACTTCCGTGATTCGTGCGTCTCGTTGCAATGCCATGTTGGTGACATTGGCGCAGTTAAAAGTCACTTTCCGGTGCGGCATATTGAGACGGCACTCGCTAAGCAGTTGAGTGTTGGTGCACATGCTGTAGTGCTCCGTCACCCCATGGCAAGACTGGTGTGCAGATGTAGTTGCTCATGCCCTGTCCGCATGCTGTACATGTCGCACGGACAACGCCACTTATTTCGTGTGAGTATGACTGGTAGGGGTGGCCCGTGTGTAGGTTGGGGGATCGAAGTACATCGTCAGCAATGGCAATAGGGTTTCCGTACCAGTACTGTACGTGAGTGTGGCCGTGACTTACACCTCTTTCCTGTGAATTTCAGCTTTGCCAGTGGACACTCAGCCACAGACCGAGGAGATATTTGAAGGCAATGCATCCGGATCAGACGTCGGGCACACGCAGACTGACACAGAAGGGGGCAGCGCCGGAGAGGGGGACAGGACCGTCCCGGAGGACTCGCATGTGGAGACAACATCGTCAACATCTTCCGACAGTGTTGGTGAGTCAGCACTGTTGCCACAGACTGGGAGTGGGCAATTCACACCTTTGGTCGGGACACAGCACACAGGGCCCACCCTGCCGCCAACTGCACCATGTACTGTTCGTGCACGCAGGAGTAGGGGGAGCAGAGTAGCGTTCGGTGCCGGAACCGCTGCCCCGGCCTCCGTGAGCCAAAATGCTCTTTGTGCTGAGGCTGTTGATCTGCTGCGACAGCTGTGTGTGGGGCAGACCAATATGATTAATGCTTTGCAAGACCACGATAGGAAGTTGGGGCAGGTGGTAGCTTTCATGGAAGGTATGCATGGCGATCTGGCTGCTCTACACAGGACAGTGCAGTCATTGGGGAACAGTGTGTCGTCTGCCATTGTACAGTCGCAGGGACTGGGTGCAACTTCTGTTCCACCATCTACAACACTGGATGTCTCAGGGGGGGGTCAATTGTCTGACACAGGTCATTGCACTAGAAGCAGCGTCAGCCAGCACGTCAAGTCTCGGAGGGCTCAGACACCATCCCCTAGGTCAGCTAAATCTGTTCACAGAGACACCGTCAGAGACAGTGGAGTACAGACACGTGATCCAATAGAGGGTTTGGGTTCAATGGCAAGACATGCTGCACAGGCATCCCACACACAAGGTACTCCCAAGGCAAACCTTACTCCCAGTTCCATTGACACTACCTTGGACATGGACAGTGAGAAGAGGAAGGCACCTCATGAGAGCAGGGACCCTCCCAGGGGCAGGGAGACTAGGAAGGAAGGAGCCACTCCCAAGGGCAGGGAGACTAGGAAGGAAGGAGACACTCCCAAGGGCAGGGAGACTAGGAAGGAAGGAGACACTCCCAAGGGCAGGGAGACTAGGAAGGAAGGAGACACTCCCAAGGGCAGGGAGACTAGGAAGGAAGGAGACACTCCCAAGGGCAGGGAGACTAGGAAGGAAGGAGCCACTCCCAAGGGCAGGGAGACTAGGAAGGAAGGAGCCACTCCCAAGGGCAGGGGGACTAGGAAGGAAGGAGACACTCCCAAGGGCAGGGAGACTAGGAAGGAAGGAGCCACTCCCAAGGGCAGGGAGACTAGGAAGGAAGGAGACACTCCCAAGGGCATGGACAAGGACAGTCACAAGACATACGCACCTAAGAAGAGCACGGACACTCCCAGGGGCAGGGACACACACAGGGAGAAGGTGTGTCCTGGGGATGTGTACACCAAAGACAAGTCTGCTGCCTGGGACAGGGCACCATCCAGGGAAGAGGGAGGATCCACAGACATCATTCCTCCTACGGAAATTGGACATCCAAGGGCAAAGGCATCTCCCATGGACAGTGGTGCTGTCAAGGACAGGCATACATCACCCCTTGATGCACTGCGGTTGCTGTTTTCTGGGAAACGGAATACAGATGTCTCCGCAGTGGAGTCACCCCTTACCTCCACTCCCATCAGGGCCCGTCAGGAGCGGATGGAGGTTGACCCTGTAGTAGCATCCCCCATGCCACATGTTGCTGAGGCCAGAAGGCAGCCACACAGCAAACGACAAGCTGGCTCAAGCACGTCCCCAGAGAGCATTCCCCCGCCAGCAGATACACCTCCCATGGTGGGTGATATTTCTGCCCAGTCAGGCCCACTTGCCAGTCCTGTCCTGTCCAGGGTGCAGTCACATGTCACCAAGAAACGGAAACACACACCATTGACACATGCCCAACCCGAGGTCGGCCAATTGCAACTATCCCCCGCTCCCAGAGCCACCCTGCCTCCTGGCCCATACAGCCCTGTGGCTCATCATTTCAGTGGTCCCAGTGGCGCCGCTGCAGTTGACTCGCATGTGTCAGGTAGTGGCACTGTGTCTGTTGTTTGCTGTCATGCATCATGTAGTGCCACTGTATCAGTTGTGCCTCATCCTGTTTCAGGTGCTGGCAGTCTGTCTGGGTCTGTGGCCCATGTGTCGGTCACTCGGGCTGTGGCTGTGTCTCACACTCCTGTTTCAGGTGCTGGCAGTCTGTCTGGGTCTGTGGCCCATGTGTCGGTCACTCGGGCTGTGGCTGTGTCTCACACTCCTGTTTCAGGTGCTGGCAGTCTGTCTGGGTCTGTGGCCCATGTGTCGGTCACTCGGGCTGTGGCTGTGTCTCACACTCCTGTTTCAGGTGCTGGCAGTCTGTCTGGGTCTGTGGCCCATGTGTCGGTCACTCGGGCTGTGGCTGTGTCTCACACTCCTGTTTCAGGTGCTGGCAGTCTGTCTGGGTCTGTGGCCCATGTGTCGGTCACTCGGGCTGTGGCTGTGTCTCACACTCCTGTTTCAGGTGCTGGCAGTCTGTCTGGGTCTGTGGCCCATGTGTCGGTCACTCGGGCTGTGGCTGTGTCTCACACTCCTGTTTCAGGTCCTGCCAGTCTGTCCGATGCGGGAACTTCACGCAATCCACCTGATGGTCTGATGTAAGGTGCTGTTGTCTTCACTCACATGTAATTGGACATGGTGTGTGATTTGTCCATTGTACACAGTCTTCCACTGCTGTGGACCTTGTTACGGGTTGTTGGTGATTAGTACTTGTGGTGCCTCAGATACTGCTGTATGTCCTGTGATGTACTGCCTCTGATGTACCTGCTCTGGTGTCCACACTGCCCTGTTGCTGTTCTCTTGATGCTGTATGCCCTGTGATGTACTGCCTCTGATGTACCTGCTCTGGTGTCCACACTGCCCTGTTGCTGTTCTCTTGATGCTGTATGCCCTGTGATGTACTGCCTCTGATGTACCTGTTCTGGTGTCCACACTGCCCTGTTGCTGTTCTCTTGATGCTGTATGCCCTGTGATGTACTGCCTCTGATGTACCTGCTCTGGTGTCCACACTGCCCTGTTGCTGTTCTCTTGATGCTGTATGCCCTGTGATGTACTGCCTCTGATGTACCTGCTCTGGTGTCCACACTGCCCTGTTGCTGTTCTCTTGATGCTGTATGCCCTGTGATGTACTGCCTCTGATGTACCTGCTCTGGTGTCCACACTGCCCTGTTGCTGTTCTCTTGATGCTGTATGCCCTGTGATGTACTGCCTCTGATGTACCTGCTCTGGTGTCCACACTGCCCTGTTGCTGTTCTCTTGATGCTGTATGCCCTGTGATGTACTGCCTCTGATGTACCTGCTCTGGTGTCCACACTGCCCTGTTGCTGTTCTCTTGATGCTGTATGCCCTGTGATGTACTGCCTCTGATGTACCTGCTCTGGTGTCCACACTGCCCTGTTGCTGTTCTCTTGATGCTGTATGCCCTGTGATGTACTGCCTCTGATGTACCTGCTCTGGTGTCCACACTGCCCTGTTGCTGTTCTCTTGCTGCTGTATGCCCTCTCATGTGCTGCCTCTGATGGACCTGTTCTGTGCAATGGACTGTTGATGCACTTAGCCCCTCTCACGTGCTGCCTCTGATGGACCTGTTCTGTGCAATGGACTGTTGATGCACTTAGCCCCTCTCACGTGCTGCCTCTGATGGACCTGTTCTGTGCAATGGACTGTTGATGCACTTAGCCCCTCTCACGTGCTGCCTCTGATGGACCTGTTCTGTGCAATGGACTGTTGATGCACTTAGCCCCTCTCACGTGCTGCCTCTGATGGACCTGTTCTGTGCAATGGACTGTTGATGCACTTAGCCCCTCTCACGTGCTGCCTCTGATGGACCTGTTCTGTGCAATGGACTGTTGATGCACTTAGCCCCTCTCACGTGCTGCCTCTGATGGACCTGTTCTGTGCAATGGACTGTTGATGCACTTAGCCCCTCTCACGTGCTGCCTCTGATGGACCTGTTCTGTGCAATGGACTGTTGATGCACTTAGCCCCTCTCACGTGCTGCCTCTGATGTACCTGCTCTGTACTCCAAAATGCCCTGTTGATGCTCTGATACTGCATTCTGCCCTCTCGTTTACTGCCTCTGATGTACCTGCTCTGTACTCCACAATGCCCTGTTGATGCTCTGATACTGCATTCTGCCCTCTCGTTTACTGCCTCTGATGTACCTGCTCTGTACTCCACAATGCCCTGTTGATGCTCTGATACTGCATTCTGCCCTCTCGTTTACTGCCTCTGATGTACCTGCTCTGTACTCCACAATGCCCTGTTGATGCTCTGATACTGCATTCTGCCCTCTCGTTTACTGCCTCTGATGTACCTGCTCTGTACTCCACAATGCCCTGTTGATGCTCTGATACTGCATTCTGCCCTCTCGTTTACTGCCTCTGATGTACCTGCTCTGTACTCCACAATGCCCTGTTGATGCTCTGATACTGCATTCTGCCCTCTCGTTGACTGCCAATGATGTAGCTGCTCTGGTGCCCACTTTGCCCATGCTCACGCATACACTGTGATTATACCCCTATTTTGTACAATAAAGGTAGTCTATCAAGTCTCGTGGTCTGTCGTTGTCATTCCTGCTTGCGTACTACTAATGTGTATTCGTATTTGCTTCTCATCAGTGGTTTCGGTAACATGACACTCCCCCTCCCTACGTCACGTCCCTTACTGGTATTCCCCTGCAGACAGCCAATGGTTTGTGCCTTACCTGCGTCGTCGTCCATGGTGGGCCATGACTAGGACGTGGTGGATCGCGAAGAGCATCGGGAAAGCGTGTAGCGCTGGGTCCATGGTGGTGGTCAGCTTGCGGTGGGTATCTCTGCTATGTCACCTATCTTCGCTGTGGGGATTCCGCCGTGTTCAGACAGGTTGTTTTTCCGCTGCGGTTTTATGTGTATTTTCCGCCATCTTGATTTGGGGGACGGTCTTCGACGTCAGTACGTACGGCGGGGCCTCCGGATGTGTTCCGTCCGCCACGGTCTCGTGTGTAGTTCGGCGGCGGTGCGTGCTTTTCCGTCGCGGACGGAAATTTGACACGTTTTCCTATCCTGATATGGCGGACGGAGTATCCGCGGCAGGCGGACACGGAAAAGGCTTTTTCCGCCTACTCCAGGGCCGCGGTGGCTCTTCCGTCCGCCATCCTAATGAGCCCCATAGTTAGGAATTAGCATTTAAAAAACCTTATTTTACTCACACAAAACCATTGAAATTCCATATATAGTTAGTTGTACTAACTATATATCGCGCACCCGCAATCCACTGCTGATCATGTCACATATTACATCATTCATGACATGGTCAGTGACATCACTGATGACATCACTGATGACATCTCAAATGACATCACTGATGACATCACTGATGACAACATCCAGTGACTGTATGTTTCTGTAAAGTTAAAATATGTCTTACATATTGAAGAATGAGTGGATGTAGAAGTGTCTGAACAAAGGATTTAGTAGGTGCATGACTGACTGTATGAGTGAGGGATTAAATGTGTCTCACTGAGTGCATGGGTTAGTGACTAAACTGTCTTAATTTGTGCATCATTATGTCTGTTGTTCTGTAAACTGCTGCATGTGTTGATCAGTAGCTATATGATTAACTATATGGGTTATTGATTGGTTGCCCAAGTATTTGTATGGGAGACTGAGAGTGTGTATGGGTGGCTGGGAGGTGTATGACTCTCTGCATAGATGTATGGGTTCAAAAGTGCATGTGGAAACAGCTGTATGGGTGGTTGACTGTGTGCATGACTGTATTGGTGAGTGAATAGATATCTCAGTGCTACATGTCAAAGTAAGTACATATGTAAAATACAGTACATGTGAGAGTTGACATATATAAATAACTGTGCATAAGAGCCAGTGAATGTGTGAGTGGCTGTATGGATCATTGTGAACTTGTATCCAGGATTGTATAAGTGAGTAAATATGTTTTAGTATATGTTTGAATAAGTAAGGTGTGTTTAACTGTATAGTTAAGGAAATGGAGGTGTGATTGATTGTTTGCATGACTGACTAGGTGTGTGTGTAACTTCATGGATGAGTGACAATCTGCGAGTCTGTGTTTACACTGAGTGTATCTAAGGTTATATTAGAGTCTGAAGAGGTTCATCGTATTATCACATGAATGATGTCATCAGTGATGTGATCAGTAATGTCAAATGAGATGTCATCAGTGATGTCATTTGAGATGTCATTTGAGATGTTATCAGTGATGTCATCAGTGATGTCATTAGTGATGTCATCAATGATGTCATTTGAGATGTCATCAGTGATGTCATCAGTGATGTCATTTGAGATGTCATCAGTGATGTCATTTGAATTGTCATCAGTGATGTCATCAGTGATGTCATCAGTGATGTCATTTGAGATGTCATCAGTGATGTCATCAGTGATGTCACTGACCATGTCATGAATGATGTAATATGTGACATGATCAGCAGTGGATTGCGGGTGCGCGATATATAGTTAGTACAACTAACTATATATGGAATTTCAATGGTTTTGTGTGAGTAAAATAAGGTTTTTTTAAATGCTAATTCCTAACTATATATGGTGTATAACCTATGGTTTTTTCAGTGAATTATATATATGTATGTATGTATTGGTGTTCTTATATAGCGCAATGGCTGTCACCCAACGGGTATCCTGGCGCTTGGACTTGAGATGACGAATCACAATGTGCAGACAGTTGCGGAACTAAACAAAGGTTCTAATCATTTCTAGGAAACAAGAACGTTTTTAAAGCTTTCTTAAAGAGTATAAAATCTTCTGTGCGGCTCAAGTCAAATGGTATCGAGTTCCATAGTTTTGCCGCAGTAAATCTAAAAGAGCGGCCACCTAGGCGGGACCTAAGGATCTTAGGAACTAACACCATGTATGCTGAAGCCGAGCGGAGGGGTCTAGTAGGTACATACCAAGCAAAAAGCTTCTGCAAAGAGGAGGCACCATGCCCATGAAGGGCTTTGTGTACCAAGCAAAGGGCCTTGAACTCAATCCTCTGAGCCAATGGAGCTCCCTAAGTGCTTGTGAGGAAGAGGCAAGCCTGCTCCTAGAAAGAGCAAGCTTGGCCGCCAGGTTTTGCACGCGTTGCAGTTTTGCCACCAGGGTTTTTGGAGCCCCGAGAAGTAGTGAGTTACAGTAGTCCAACCTACTTAGTATGATACTTCTCACTACTTCTGGCCTGGACTGTGCCGGGAGCATCGGTAGTATTTTCCGCAGCATTCGCAAAAGACCCATACAGGTGGCAACTGTTTTATTTACCGACCCATCCAACTGCATACTGGAGTCGAACATCACCCCCAAATTTCTGACTGCTTGAGCCGACGTGCCTGCTTCCTGAAAAGTCGACGGCCAGAAATTCGACGGCAAAGGCCTAGGGGAGGGGTCCGAAGAGCAGTGCAGCACCTCGGTTTTAGAACCGTTAAACTGCAAAGAATTCCGGCTCAGCCAGGCCGCCGTAGAAGCCATGCACTGGTGGAAAGTTTCTCGCGACACTGCCTCCTTGCCCTCAAACGCAAAGACCAGTTGCGTGTCGTCCGCATAGTTGATATATATATATATATATATATATATATATATATATTTATTTTTTACATATTTATATATTTTTTAATTTACTTAAAAAAATATATTTTTATTTTGTTGATGATATTTTGCTTGTTTTTAATTTTGAACTGACTGGAGTGAGAATAGTAAATTTTACCCCTCCACAATCCAACACTTTCCCTATTGATGCAGTGACTGGAATGGGAATAGTTATTTGTACCCCTCCTATGCAACATTTTCCCTACTGTTGTACTCACTGGAGTGGGAAATGTAAGTTTGGTCACAATATTTTTGTATGGGGATACTATGTGTGTCGATATTTTGTCAGAGAGCCCTGGTGGTGGCACGGCGGTATTGAATCCCGTCTTGAATCCGCAATATGCTTGGAGGGGTGGTGAGAAAACAAAGGAGGACCCACAAGGATGCACACAGGGAAGACACAACATGTCTCCCCCATGTGCAGTTAACACCAGTACCTGCACAGCATGGACTGCAGTAGTGCATGATGTGCAGGTACTGCCTTGGACAGTCCCATTGCGGTGCCGATTTTATAGGCAGAGCCCTGGGAACGCCTAAGAGATGCCTGCCAGACAGGAGAAAGCTCCTAATCATGCAGGTGATTCCTACACAGGTATGGTGGTGCTGGTGGTCCACTCCCTCATCACCAAACTCATAAAAATGCCCTTAGTCTTGTTATGGCGCTCAAAATCCTCCAGCAGGGCAAGCCTGAAGCTGTACATGATATGGTTGCATTAAAAGTGGACATCTTTGTTGCGTGGTCCTCTGTGGGCTCCGAAGGTCTTGGAGGTCCAAACATTTTCAAAGTCTCAGCTTTTCAAAGTTACTGGAGCAGTTCCTCTGGGTCACCTTTAAGGCTCTCAGGACCACCGAGGCAGCATTTAGTGGCCAGGAGTCCCTCAGCAGAGGCCACTAGCAATGTCCAGTTGGCACTGTCATTTGGTCACTTAGGAAAACAAGGTCTCTTGCAGCTTGCTGTGTCCCTGGAGGTCTGTCAACTGACCCTTGGAGTCCACATTTTTGTTGTGGATACGAGGGTGCTAGACTCAGCCCCCATCTATTTCCTTAAAGATATCTGCTTAATAAATGGTGCGTTTTGAAGCACATAAACGAAGCGCAGCTGTGAAAAGTTGGGGAGTGCAGTTCTTTCGAACACCAATGCCGTCCAGGGACCTACCTCAGCCTTTTTGCATTACTTTCTGTCTGGTTTAAGCTTTGGACTAGGAACAACTTTGTGTAGCGAGCTAAATTCCCAGGCATTGGAAGCCATTGTCTCTAACTTTCAATCTAGACAAGCTCATCCTTTCTTGTTACAAAGATTTAATCAGGATCACTATTTGCATCTGCCTGTTAATTTGTATCCAAAGTTATTTCAGAACTTGGCAAATGCTTACACAAGTGTGGAAATGGATTTATTTGGCAGTCACATATAAGAGGATGCCTTATCTTTCCTTCCCGTTTAATATCTAAATCATTTCACCTCTGACTACTCCTGATACAACAGGCCAGTGAAGGCAAATACGAAAGGTGGCAGCCGCTCCTAGTCCCCCTTCTCAGTTTGAACGTGCGTGATGTCTTACTGTTCACCCTTACCTCTGCCACTGTTTCCGTGTATAACGGTCAGACCAAAGACCAAAACTGGGCCTATACCAAGTCCCCACATGAGTCAAACGAGGTCATTGCTATGCACACAACAAACAGACTATCAAATCAAGGAAGAAAATGTTTTTTTACATGTAACCTAGTGCAGAAAAGGTTTGCTGTTGTTTTGTAGAATTAAGAGTGATCCTGAACCTGGAAACAAGTTCCAATCCAAAAACAACTAGATTGACAAACTCAAAAACATTAAAAAATAAAGGGACAAAGGTATTTAGGAAGAAATAAATTATGTAAAGAGATTATTATTCTTAAGAAAAGGCTGAAGGTGCTGCAAAACATGTGTTGGGAAGCACCACATCCTTACGCCAGTAAAACACTGCCAAAAAACATAGATTACCGTGGCAATTTGTACAGACACCACACAAGATTAGATACATTGTTATATAACCATTTATTTTTCCCCCTTTATAAATCCGTTTATTGGTATTTTTGTATCACACAGTACATGAAAGCAACTACACATAACCTTAATTCAAGTTCAATAATCTTTATTCGGATACAAAGATCCATAAAAGCACAGTTCAATCACCACCAACAGAAATACAACTCCTATTAAAAATTCTCATATAGATTCATATTTAAAATATTATTTAAATCCGCGGTGCCTAAGGCTAGCTAGAAAAACAAATTTGATAAGAAAAAGTACAACTGTATACAATATGTAAAAAAGCATAACATACGACAGCACTACCATAGTAGCAATTTGCAAGTGAACAGACCAATAAAATTAATGTTTAAAAACAATTGGATTGGCATGTAGAAGCAGCATTATATTATAATAAGGTGAAATTAGATGTGAAGAATATTAACAGCATATACAATATGTAAAAAGCATATTATACGACACCACTACCATATTAACAATTTGCGAGTAAACAAACCAATAGAATTAGTGTTTAAAAACAATTATACTGGCATGTAGAGGCAACATCATATTATAATATAGTGTAATTGGATGTGAAGAATATTAACAGCATAGTACAAATGTAACTGATTATGGTCAAGCTTCCATGCCTGCGCAAAAGTTAAAAATGGTTGGACATAACCTTAATAGCATGGAAGCGGAAAAATCCAGACATGCACAAATAAAAAAAAAAGTTAATAGATAACAGCGATGCCAGAAGGGAGATTCGAGCATGTTACCATGACAACTATTTAGTGTCACATATAGCCAGGGGTTTAAGAACCTGGCACCCCAAATGTTCAGGTGATTCGCAGAGCATCCCCTACACTAACAAATAATTTTTTTAGCTGCAGAGCAGTACATCCATTCCTCGCAACCCGAGAAGGGTGGAGAAAACACCCTCTGCCAATATTGGGCAATATCTTTTTTTGACACTTGGAATCCCAGACATCTGCAGCTAGTACAAAATGCCGCCGCCAGACTGCTGTGCAAAATCCCAAGAACCAGTCATATCTCTGGTCCCCTACAAGAGCTACATTGGCTCAGGGTTGAAAGCTGCATTAAATTTAAAACCCTGAGCTACATGTTCAAGATCAAAGCTGGTACAGCTCCTCACTACCTTCATTCCCTAGTCAATACATACAATCCCCCACGAACCCTCTGTTCTTCTTCTCTGGCATATTTTTCTGTACCCAGAACTAGATTTGCTAGAATGGGCGGCCGGTCATTGGCCTACATAGGCCCCAAACTTTGGAACTCTCTGCCGGCGAATATACGGACTGAAAACAACTATGCCTGTTTTCACAAGGCCATCAAGACATGGCTTTTCGACCAATAAAGTTCCACCTTCCAGTGCTCCTGTAAATTTCTGAGTCTGGTGTTTTTCTAGCACCATGCCTGTCCAGCGCCGGGAAACCCTTTTTGTGTAGCTGTCGCGCTTAATAAATTCAATAAATAAATCCCACCTCACAGTTTGACCATCTGTCCACGATCCCCAGGAGGGCCACTCTTGGATCTAAGTGGGAACATCCAGGATTGATGCTAATGCTCCATGACCTTTCTGCTACGATGGTATGATCTGTGAACACTCCCAAACTATGTGATTAAAAGTTCCCCAAGAACTGTTCATGCAGATTAGAAGGGATGGTCAGTACTCGGGTGGCCATATTGGCCACCCTCCAGGTTGACCTAAGTTTCAACAGGAGGTAGATGGTATTAAGCAGGAGGGATCTGTACATAAAAGATATACCCAAGCAACCTAGTGGCTCCACCATCAAATTAGTTTCCAATGAGTTGTACCCACGGACAGCACCCACGACCTCAAAGTAAATATGAAGGGAATGGCGGAGCTGGCGATAACAGAAAGCTTGAGATTTACGAGAATCAAAATACAGAACAAAGTGATGAAATTAGATAGTTCTGCATGCCAGGACAGCAGCGGTAGTCGAGTATCCTGTAATAGGGCTAGCGGCCCTCATATAGCTGACCCAGTGGCCCAGGCTTTTCATGAGTTTCTAGCTCCAGGAACCAGGCAGGGTCATGTCTATCCTCAAATAACTAGTCCCCAATCGGGACCACCTGAAAGTCCCAATGGTATCATTCAAGGTCAGAAACCCCCAATCCACTATCGTACATTTGGGGAGAATGCTTAACATGGGATATTCTTAGAATTTTCCCAACCCAAAGGAATCTAGTGGCCAGAGATTGCACTTCCGGAAAAAAGGAGAGTGGAAAAAGAAACTGATACTTCTATAGAGTATAAAGGAAACAGGGAAGGACAACCACTTTATACAAAGCTACTCTACCCAACACAGTAAGCAGTAAGTGCATCCAGGAGTCAAGGTCTGCACGTGTACATAGTGGAAGAGACTGAATATTTAAGCCCCCATGATGCCTTCTGGTCTCCTGTTATGTGGATGACAAGGGAGTGGAAGTCCTCCCTCCTGTATGGGAAATCTTGTGGCTGAGAAGCTAGGTGGCTTAGGACCAGTAAAGTGCACAGATGTGGATTTGTTCAGCTGACGGACTGTCTGGAAGTGTGGCCTATAATTGAAGAATCTGAGTCATACACAGAAAGTAGCTCTGCGGGGGCTGAAGAAATAGAACCATATTGTACGTATAGAGATTGTGTCCCAAAATGTGAGTCGAGACCACGGGTGGACTGGAAACCGATTTTTGGTGAGCAGCGAAGGTCCAAGCAATAAATAAAATGCCTTTAAAATTATGTGTTTATCTTGTCTGATTTGCTGTGCTTCAAAGACAGAGGTCAAATGTCAGGCTATGACTTCTGACAAATTGTTGCTTATTTTTTAACATGAGGAGCGGTGTTTACATACTTGTTTCACTTTGATGTCAGAGAAAGAAAAGTAAAGTGAATTATGATATCTTGCTGGGGTAATAGGAAGTTTGAAAGAAAGGCTGTAGGGCGTCATTTTTTGCAACGCACAACAAAATGAAAATACCTGTAAATTAACTGCACACATTCAGCAGTTAAAGCAAAAAACAGCACTTTTTCTGCAACTCTAAAGTGTGATGGAAACAAAGATGTTAGTAGGATCAAAACAAATCAAGACATTTTATTTGGTGACCCACAAATAATAAATATTCACTGAAACCCTATTTCCACACATCATTTGTGTGCAATATAGTTTTATCAGTAAAAGTGTATGTCTGTGCAAATTACTGCCCGTTTTAATGGAAAATGTGCTGTCAGAAAATGACCATACACAGTGCTTTAGTGACCTTAAAAGAATTTCCAGCAGCATGCCCATTTTGCTAGGTGGGTTGCAAACATTTGTTGTTCTAAAAATTGCATTGTGGTTCTAAAAAGTTTGTGAAGCACTGGCAGAGCTACACTCTTTCCTCATAGCCATTCAGGCACCGGAAGCCTGATATTGGTGCATCTTTTCGAACCACTCCTCCAAAGGCTCAATCGCCTAAGCAAAGAACCATGATGGGTCCATGCTTTAGAAGGAAGGAGGAAGAGAGGCCCCCATTCACTCAGACCTGTGCTCATGGAGGTGAGTAAGGAGCAGAGACCAGTGCTGTAAATCGAGGACCAATATTAATTCGGCTCAACAACTGCAATAGATATAGCCAGTGTACTGTCAAAAGCAACGCAATCGGATCATGCAAGACATTTAGGTGGGTCAGAGTCACCTGGACTCCACGAAGGAAGCGCCCCATGTACCTACCTGACATAAACCCAACAGCAACAGTCTAGTGGCCAGAACCGTAGCCAGGATTTTAACCTCCACATTAATGCTATGCCAGTAAATGCCACATTCCTCTGGGATGTATGGGCCTTAAGGATTGTAGTTTCATGTTGAAGGTCATGTGGCAGTGTACTAGTTTGTTCCGCTTCGACTAATAGGTACAGTAGATGGGTTGTCAGGAGGGAAGAAACCTTTTGTAAAATTCTATGGGGAAGTCATTGGGGCCTGGTATTTTCCCGGACAGAGAGGCAGATATAACCCTTTACTTTTCCTCCATGGTAATTGGCAGTTCCAGGTCAGCACGCTCCAACACTGAAAGGGCGATATCATCAAGCCCAGAGAATGAGGGTGCATCTGCTAAGGTTTTGGAGGGGTCATGGCTGGATCGACTTTTTAAAACTTGCCACAATTTTAAGGAGGCCTGCAACTATACAGTCATCTGCCACCAGCAAGGAGGGGACAATCTGAACGCCAACTTCTTTTTGAGCCAAGCAGTAGAACAGCTTACCAATTTTATTACTATATTTGAATATTTAGCAACGGGAGAGAGTCCAGGCCAGTCTGGCACTGTCAAGCAAATGTTTAGGTCTCGCTTAGCGTTGCAGCACGCATGTGCTGGTCGCTCTGCGAGGCTTCTTGTAATCAAGCCAATTTCAGAAGTGGAGTCTAGGCTCCGCCCCTTCTTTCCATTGGCTTCCATCATCGCGCAAGGTAAGCCCCTGGCTTTCCATTGGGAGTGAGGCTTTTTAGTCCTGTCTCCTTTTGGCCCCGCCCACCCGGACGGATCTTTTACTTGCAGAAGTACACAGAGTCTTTTCATTACTGGGTAAGCACTTTTTTTTGTACCATTCGTGTAATGGGTGTTTGTGAATGTGCTTTTGTATACTGTGTAGCCGTCTTCTAATTTCATATTTTTGTATTTTCAGCGCGTGATGCACGCTTTCACTTTTACAACGGGGCCACACGAAGGGCGGCGTGTCGCAAGATTTATTTTTAATAATGACAGCCACGCTCTTTCTGTTTCCTCTGCGTGGCTGCCCAAATACATATTTTTAATACTAAGCTCTCCTAGCGCTAGCCGGCTCAGTTGAGCACCAAGTTGGGTAGGGTGGGCTGCCGGCATCATGGTGGTCTGCAATTCAGGATCCTCTTTTGATCCCCCTCACAGATGGTTCTCTCTCGACCCCCCTCTCTGGCACCAATGGGTGGTCTGACCGTGCCTGCTCCTAGCAGGGGCAGCCTCGCCCCCACTCCCCCCCCCCCCCGGCAGACCCCCTACCGCCAGTCCCAGGGCTGCCTTATGGGAAGCACTCTGCAGCCTCCCAGTGCAGGCGGCTCCTCCATCTGCCACGGCACTGTGGGGTTTAATTAGGGGATAAAAGAAATGCCAGGGAGCACCAACGCGAAGGCTGCATGGCACTCAGTGAAAATATTTTCATTTCCACCCACACAGGCAACTGTTTTCAGTGCAGAATCACATTAACGGTCTCTTTCCTGGTATTGGCGTGCATGCCGCGTCACCTGCCTCGTCATCGCTAACATGGCAGCAAAGGCATTGTTGAATCGCGGCGCTATATCCAGGTATCAGTGCACCAATGATGCCCTGGCCCATAACCTATTTCCATCACTGATGCAGCACTGATTCTGATTGGCTAATGCCAGCCTGTCTGAGTCTTCTGACAGGATTGGAGATATTCTTTCCCAAATGTGGGCTACATTTGGACCATCCCAATATAATTGAATTAAAGGTAAATAAATGAAAGAGCATTTTTTTAAAATTGGAAGCAGAGATTGTGCCTCCGGCCAGTAAGGTTTTGGTCTGTCATGAGCTCAGTACAGTAAAGAATCATTTGTTCTTACCCTCACAGTACCTTGGCGTCCTTACTGTATTTTGCAGTTCGGCTTCCAGTGTCTTCATGGACCTCCCAGAGCTCAGTTTTTGGCAGCTGAAGATGGCGAATGCTGTAGGTGGGGGAAGGTCTGTGTTCCTTGGGTCATGCTTAGCTTGTTAGGCGCTGTATTGGGGTGATGCACTCCAGATGGCACTGCTGCGCACAATAGTGAGCCACAAACAAGGGTTCCACATCTTGACAAATGGGGTGTCTGAAGGTCATAAGTTCCTATCTCGGTAAGGCAGACCTAGCCTTCCATTCTTCTGATGCCGATAAACAGATTAACATCATTTGGGTAATAGAAATACTTGCAAAACTGTTTTTCTTTCGCAAATCCAATTTTAAATTACCGAGTTGCTGAAGGATAACAATGATTATTGACAAAAAATGTAGTTCATTTTCATTATCCAACTTAACAAAACATTTTTTTAAATGTAATTGTAACTATGAACAGTCGATAAAAACAACATACAGCCAATTTGTTATATTTAGTGTATTTTTTATGATGGCCCAGCAGCTGCAAAGTGCTGCCAGTCACCTGCTCTTTCATCCCATTCCCGCCACCTGCTCTCCTCAATCCTGCCTGCCCCACTCCCTATCCGGAGTTCAACAAAAATATATGTACTTATTTGCGCTCTGCATGACTTGTTTTAGTTTTATTTTTATACAATTTCCTGCTCGAAAATGGCCGTCTGCCATGTTGCATTAGTATATTAAAAATGGCTGGCAGGATCACGAATCATAACTTAGCATAGGATTGGGGAAAAGATATTGGCAAAGCCAGTTGATGTACATTTTAGAGGCAAGACCTATCCGCTTTGCCAATTTTTTTTTAAAGCTACAGAATGACGACTGTGGCGTTATGTTTCACCTAACTACATTCTTCGCAATATTACAATAGGTTTCCCCTTGGTACTTCAGAGGGCCTGCTGTTTTGTTGTTGGACCAATGCACTAGTTCTCGCATTTGCAAGAGTTTTTTTGGCATTGTAAATGACAATGCATTTTAGGTATATGTTCTGAAAAACCTGCAAGCGTTGCATAGTCATTGCTTACTAGAAGCAAGCCTGGCAGTAACTGCACCTCTTTTGCTGCCAGCCTTGCTTCTGGTAAGCAATGGCTATAAGTACAAAGTTCGTGTTTACGCACAGCTTGCAGGTTTTCAAAACACATAAATAAAATACATTACCTTTTACAATGCCAATAGCACAAACTCTGGCAAATGCGAGACCTATTGCATTGCAAATGAATGCTTGTTTTTCTTAGGGACCCATGGAGGCTTTCTTGTTATGAGTGACCACACTTCCTTATGACAGTCACAACTCTGTTCAAGGCAGAGAGTCTGAGTTTCTACATCAGTGATTTCCTGTTCTACATCGTGTTCTCTACCTCCAACTATGATAAATTCCCTACCATGGATGATCGTCCAGAATGCTTCCCACAAACAGATCGGGGAGGGCACCATAGAGGTATTAAGGTAAAAGTAGTCGTTAATCACCTCAAGAAGATAATCAGTGAAGGAATCATCCCGAAGCCACCAGACGTTTAAGCGCCATTTATCCCTCGGGCCTGGTCCAAGAAGCATAGTTCAACTGGCATTTGGTCAGAGGGGCCACAAGGTAAGATGCGGGCACCTGACTTGTACGAAATGTAAAGTTCTGGGAAGAACAAGTAATGAATACAAAAAGTGGAGGAAAGTAGGATCTGCTTTCATGGTTATCACCCACTTTTTGCTGGTGTCATTCTGTTTTCTGACTAGCCTGACTGGGATCCTACTAATCAGGACCCCAGTCACTGTGTGCTCTACCTAAATTGGACTACGGTAAGTACTTATGTACCTTCCTAATTGGCAACTGATGTACCCTTCTAAGTCCCTAGTATATGGTACTATGGTACCATGGGCATAGGTACACCAGGGGTCTCCCATGGGATGGAGCATGTATTATGCCACCAATGGGAGACCACTCAAACTGTGACCACAGGCCTGTCATTGCAGCCTTTGTGAGCTGGTGCAAACACCACTCCCAACAGATATAAGTTTCCTTATATCTGATGTCACTGCATTTAAAACCTAGAAGTCGAGAGGAGGAGCTTCGCGGGCATTCAAGATGGTCGCGTGAGCACAGAGCTCCCCGGACCCGCGCCGCCCCTCACGAATATCCTGGCACTATCCTGATTTCGAGGACGGGCTTTTGTTCGCACATCCTTGCTGATCTTCGTACCCTTTGAAAAATCGAATTTGGACGCTGGGGTCCACTTTTCCATCGTCTTTTCTTTTTGAGGCCCACCCCAAGGCGGACCGGGGGCTCGATTGCTGGGCAGGCCGTGGACTAGTTGATCAACAACGGCTGCAGGGGTCCCCTCTGGACGGCCCCTCCTGACTTTCGCTTTTGTTTTCTACTCCCGGCCCTGCTTGGCAGAAGTGAAGCCTTTCTCCACCTTCGGCTGCCTGTTGTCTCCTTGTTGTCTGGTGCTGGCCCGCCTGACTGTCTACAACTCGGCCCTTTAGTGCCTACGATCATCTGATCTAGTCTTGTTGGCTGTCTGGACACTCCGCGCCCGGCCATTTTTACCAGGTCGCGAGGAACCCTTCGGGGTCCCTCTTCCAAGATGGCCTCCGGACAGCCTCCTGAGAAGCGCAAGACCAAGGCACCTCTCCGTGGTGGCCAAAATCAGACCAACATTATGGATCACTACTCGCAGGTCAAGGGGTCGCCTGGCGCTGCTGGCCGCGCTTCGGATAACCCTAAGAACCTCTTTCCAGCGTCTTCGGACCCATCCTTGCAGGACGTCATGGGAGCCATAGCCAACATGCAGGCCTCTATGGGCCCGCAGTATGAGGCCCTAGCCTCTAAGATCGACACGGTGGCCGTGGACATTACGCTGATTAGAGCGGATCTTTCGAAGACTAATGAAAGGGTCGAGTCGCTGTTCTTGAAGACCTCTAGTCTTACTGCGGACGTCACAGAGGCCCGGACCGAGATCGGCAACTTGCGTTCCTCGCATGATCTAATGGCTCGTCGACTCGAGGACTACGAAAATAGGGCCCGTCGCAAGAACGTGCGCCTTATTGGTGTCCCGGAAAATCCCGACATTGTGGGGGTCGACCTCTTGGTGGAGGACTTGATTGCCAACTATCTTTCTCCCGCCGGACTTAGCAAGTTCTTTGCGGTTGAGCGTGCTCATCGTGTCCCCGGCGGGAAGGCTAAGCCAGGTGCCCCTCCGAGGCCCATCATCGCCAGGTTGTTTCACTTTCGGGACCGGGACGCTGTCTTACAGGCTTCACGGGACAAGGGCCCAGTGAACTTTGAAAATGCCTCCGTTTCTTTCTATCCTGACTTTTCGCCACTTGTCCAAAAACAAAGACTTGGATTTCAGGGAGTTAAGAAGCGATTGCGTGACTTGGGTCTTAAGTACTCCTTGTTGTTCCCTACCAGGCTCCGGATTGAATATAGGGAACGTGTATTCTTGTTTGATCGCCCTGAAAATGTCAGTGACTGGCTCGACTCTCTGCCTATAAGAGATGAACATACTAGGCACCCCGGAGGCGCCGAAGGGGGTGCGGCGGAATGAGGACTTCATCGGTGGATCCCGGTGTCTGAACTTTTCTGCTGTTTCAGCTGAGTTTGGACTTGTGTTTTCTGTTAGGCCTGGATCAGCTTGGGGGTGGCGGGGGATGAATGGGGACTCTTCCTCCTCCTGGGTTCTTTGCGTAGCTTAGTTTAGTAATGGGGCGACAGGCACACTGCAAGTTGGGGTGGCTTATTAGTCTTACGCAGGGGTGCAGGGTGGGGGGAGTAACACGTTCAAGTTGGGGGGTGGTGGGGGTGTGTGTGTGTGTTTTTGTTTATTCGCGAGGCACCGTATTGTTTCTTTTGTCTGTACTTATCGTGGGGTTCTATGTGGGTCCTGCTCTTTATACTTTTCGGGGATGGGGGGTGGCGAGTTGAGACTGTTATCCTGGAATGTCAATGGATTAGGGGACAGAATTAAGCGAAGTATTGTTTTGCGATTCCTTAGACGTCATTCCCCCGATATTGTCCTTCTACAGGAGACACACTTAATAGGCAATGCTTGTCAGGCAATGAATCGGCCCGGTTATCGGTTGGTGGCACACGCGGAGTTTACTTCTGGGTCTAGGGGAGCTGGCATTCTCATTCGGTCCTCTCTCCCTTTTGCAGTTGACGAGGTTAAACTTGACGACAGGGGGCGCTATGCGGTGCTCACTGGCAGGTGGGAGGGGAAGACACTGTTCATCCTTTCTGTCTATGTCCCCCCGGGTCTGCAGGCTTTAACCTATGCTGATCTGTGTAGAGTCCTTTTGGACCTTCCCGAGGGGCTTCTGATTTTGGGTGGGGATTTGAATTCGGTGGTTTCTGGCACCTCTGATCGTCATCCTCCCAGGGATCTACCCAGGTCGCAAAGGTGGTTGTGTGACTTGTTGGAGACCTTCGGGCTGGTAGACGCCTGGAGGCTACTACACCCTACACAGTTGCAGTACACTTTCCACTCTGGGGCACACGGCAGCCTTTCTCGACTGGACTATTTCTTAATGCCAGCGGTCCATTCCTCCTCCATTAGAGAAATTCGTCAGCTCCCTAGGGGTATTTCCGATCACTCCCCCTTGTGGCTCCGTTATGAAGTAGGGGCAGGCGATGAGGGTAGAGTTGCCCCTATTAACCCGTGGTATTTTCGCAACCCCAAGACCCGCTCGGACCTTGTTAAAGCAATTGAGCACTATTTTGACGACAATATGGGGTCTGTTTCTTCTGCTGTTTCTTTATGGAAAGCATTTAAAACTGTTGTACGTGGTCAGTCTTTATCCTTGATTGCCGCCGCTAAGAAGGCTGCGAATGTGGAGGTTGTGCGTTTGGAGTCTAAGATAGCCGCTCTGGAGGACGATCTTCTGATGGGAGTCTCTGGAGCCAAGTTGCACTCCCTTGCTTTGAAACAAGCTGACTACAAGGCTCTTGTAACCGATGCTGCGAAAGTGATGTATAGGGAGCAGCAGGGACGATGTATGATGTGGGTGATAAAGCGGGTAAATTGCTGGCGTGGTTGGACAAGAAGGAGAGAGTGAATCGTGTGGTCCCCGTGATTGAGCGGCCTGATGGTGAGAGTGTCACTGATCCAGCTGGGATCGTTCAGTGTTTTGCGGACCATTTTTAGACTGTGTACACCTCCGTTTGTGATAGAGATGAGGAAGACTCCCGATTGCTGTTGCGGGACATTGGTTTGCCTCGCCTCTCTGACTCGGACAGAGACCTCATGGATGCTCCGCTTACAGTAGATGAAATCGCGGTGGCTATTCGTTCCCTCCGCTCGGGTAAGGCGATGGGCCCCAATGGTTTTCCCATTGAATTGTACAAGCTGCGACCCGACAAAATGGCGCCCTATTTACGGGATATGTTCCTCGAGGCCTTGGAGTCTGGCTCCCTCCCTTTGGACCAGCGGCTCGCTACTATCGTTGTCATTCCTAAGGAGGGCAAGCCACGGGATCGTTGTACTTCGTACAGACCCATTTCTTTACTCAATGCCGAACCCAAAATATTGGCTAATCGCTTAGTAACTGTGATCGGGGACTTGATCCATCCAGATCAATCCGGTTTCATCCCTCACCGCAATACTGCTTTGAATCTGCGCAGACTCCACGGGGTTCTCGCGAGAGCCGAGACGCTTACCGAACGGGCCATTTAGGCTTCTCTTGATGCTACCATGGCCTTCGACACTATCGAATGGCCCTACCTTTGGGCGGCCCTCTCGAAATTCGGGTTTGGGCCGGGCTTCATAGCCTGGGTGAAACTTCTTTATGAGAGTCCCCTGGCCCAGGTAGTTGTTAATCGTAGAGTGTCTTGCGTTTTTACGCTCGGACGGGGTACCCGACAGGGCTGTCCGCTGTCCCCTTTGTTTTTTGCTCTCGCTCTCGAACCTTTGGCGGAATGGCTCCGTTGGGAACCGTCTAAGCGGGGCATCCGGTGGTCTCCTGATTTCGAGGATCGAGTCTCGCTATACGCGGAAGACATCCTCTTATATCTCACTTCCCCCAAAAAGTCCCTCAATGTACTTTTCGATGTTCTGACTTCTTTCGGAAAGAACTCCGGTCTTGTTATTAATTGGGCTAATTCCTGCGTCTACGTCTTGGCTGGAGACCTCCCTCCGCTGCCGCGTAGATTTCCGATTCAAGTGACAGAGACCGGTTTCAAGTACTTGGGGATTTATGTTTCCTTGGACCCTTCCAGGCGATATGAGCTTAATTTACTGCCCCCCTTCAGCGGCTCACGCTTGATGTGGCTCGCTGGCGTAGGTTGCCGCTGTCGCCCCTCGGTAGAGCGGCGCTATTCAAAATGATGTCTCTGCCTCGATTCTTGTACGCACTACAGAATTCCTTTGACCCGATTGCCTCGAGCTATTTTCGGGAAGTGGAGAGCCTACAGAGACAACTGGTCTGGGATGGGCGTGCCCGTATTGCTCTTTCTAAACTCACGCTTCCGTGGTATGACGGCGGTATAGCCCTCCCGGACATCAGACGTTACTATTGGGCTTCCCAGTTAAGTGCGATTAATCATGCGACCTACGCACCGGGACCTGCCCCGGCGTTTTCCATGGATACATTTATTTTGCCAGGGGGGACCTTTAATAGAGCGTTGTACTCTGGTGGTCTTCGTGGAACGCTGACCGGTCCCACTAAGATTGCAGTGAGAGTGTGGCGTGATGCGAATGCGGCTTTGGGCTGGTGTGGCAGGTTTACTCGGGCCACCCCCTTGTATGATTCAGAATGCTTGGGCCATCTATGGAGGACGAAAGGCTTTGATAAATGGGATATGATTGGTATCAGCAGAGTGGGAGATTTGTGGTCGAAGGGTACTGTCAAGTCCTTTGATGTGCTGCGTGTGGAGTATGATCTTGGTGCCAATGAATACTTAAGGTACGCCCAGATTCGTCATGCTCTGTTGTCTGTGTTTGCAGCGGGTACTGATATTCCTGAGTCTTCCCCTCTGGAGGACCGCATTTTGGATGGTCATGTGCCCGACAGCACGATCTCCCTGATTTATAAGAAACTCATCAACAACAGAGCTGACTTGCTGGTCCGCCTCTGGGCCGCGTGGTGTGCGGACGGACTGGAATTGGACGATGAGGACTGGCAATCTGCTTTGTCCTCGCCCAAGGAAGTCGCCATTCCTGCTTGTTTGAGGTTCGTCCAGCTTAAGATACTTCACCGAGTGTATGTTACTGGGCCTTGTCTGGTTCGAATGGGTTTTTCCCTGGATGGGTTATGAAAGCGTGGCTGTGGGATGTCTGGTTCCTTTCTCCACATATTGTGGGAATGCCCGGAGGATATGGTCAGGTTCTGGTCCCGAGTGCATGCTGTCATGGAAAGTGTTACGGGTGTGTCCCTGCTGCCCGAAGCCAGGCGTTGTTTGTTGAACGTTTGGGAGCCTAATGACTACAGCTCAGCACAGATTATATGGACGACCCTTGGCAATATGGTCGCGAAGAGGGGCATTGCCAAGCTTTGGGGTTCACATAGACCGCCTACCTTATCCAAATGGAAAGAAAACATGGACTGGTGCATGTTCCGGGAGAAGACTGTGTACCTCTCCCGGGGACGGCCCAAGAAATGGGGTAGAGTCTGGTCCCAATGGAATTATCGTGGCAATATATGTACTCCCCCACAGGATGTACCCATTGAGGTTTCCTCGTCCCCCTAATTGGCATTCACCTTTCTTTTGTTGTCAATGATACCGCTTGTTTCCTTGTCCGCCCCAGTCCCTGTTCTATCCTATTGTATTGTATTCATTCAGCCTTTGAGCTCTGCCCGCATGGACCCCTGATACTGTATCACTATGTTTCTGCCTCGTGAAGTTTGGTTTGTTTTTCTGTATGTCTGTTTTATTTCAATAAAAATAAAAAAAAAATAAAAATAAAAAACTAGAAGTCATCCCTAAGATAGGCCTTTCAATCCTGAATGCAGGGTGCTTGGTTAGCATGAGCAGGAAACCCCCTACAAACGCAGGAGTCGACTCGCCAGGCTTTGTAAGTGCGGTCAGCCATTTTATACATATAGAAGACATCAAGTCAAATACAAGATGTCTAACTATATACTGGCTGCCCGAAACCGGTCATGTTTGGAATAAAACATGTTGGAATTCTATCCCAACACCAATTCCAGTGTTGGATGTAAGATCCCATGTACTGGGAGGCTCCCCTAGGGAACCCCCCTGTATTCCCAGTACCAGACATTCAGGGTCAAACAGCAAGCTAGTGCTGCTGCTGACCACATACATGATTCTGCCCTCCTTCTGCTGAGCCAGGCTCAAGCAGGGGAAGGTAGAACAATAGGTTTCCCACCGCAGGGAGGTGTGACCACCTCCCAGACAGCACTTAAATATTGGGATGGGATGGGGGCGCTCGCCAGCGCCACCAGACTGCTTTGAAGGGCACATTTGGTGTCTCCTTGAATACTCTAGTTGAAAATAGTTCAGGGAGCCGTGGATTCCCCCTCTGGCACAAAACTGGACAAAGGACATAGGAGTATCCTCCCCTCTGTCCAGACCCTCCTCTGGGAGGGACCCCTGAATCATTCCAACACTTTCCTTTGGGTACTTAAGGGCTTACCTGTGGGTGGCTCTTCAGATTTGTCGTGGGACAAGATTCAGATCCGAAACCACTTCTACCATCTGGGCAGTTTGGACTTTGTTGGACTTCGCTTTGGGAACCGAGACTGCATCTGGTCTCGTCGTCCTGCCAATCTTCTATGTCGTCTGTGCCTGCTCTTCGTTCGAAGGAATTGCCCTTGGAGTGAAGGAGTCACTTCCCTGTATCTGCGGGCAGCACAACTAAGTTGACCGGTCTGCTGCTCCTGATATCCTCCGGACTTCGCAAGGTCCACCAACACAGGTGGTGGTTCTAAAACTCCCTCAAGACCTGCACTGTCTTCCCAACAAGTTTGAGGCCAGTATCCCACTTCAGAACCGCTGGAACGGCACCCAGTGCACCACGTCGACTTGACGTTGCCAAGGCTTGTGGAATCTCTTTAGAGATCTTCAGGCTCCAAGAAGCTCCAGCATCACCTCCTGCTAAGATCTTCGTCCTCACCGCATCCTCTGCACCATGGGCCTGCATCTTTGGTGAGCTGCTACCTGTCCTCTTGGACTCCTGTGCCTTTGGCCTGTGGGTCCTCTTGGGGGTCTTCTTTGGCTCCAGTGGGCTCCCCGGCTTGCTCAGGGCCTGCTCTGACACTGCTGCACCTGGTAAGTCCCTTGGACCTTGCTGGTCCCGACACTGCACCTCCTTCATTTTCCACATCCGTGGCTGCTGCCAAGGATTGTTAGTGCTCCGAACCCTAGGTTCCCAACTTCCGACGTCGGACAGCTCGTGAGCAGCTCCTGGTCTACACAGCGTCGCCTGATACTCACAGCTGCATCGACAAGGTCACCGTCTACTCGCCTGCATCTTCTGTTATCGGTGATCATTGGGCTTCTGTGCCTCCTGGTCACTCCCGAGTGACAGATTCTGTCCCCTCTGCTTGCAGGTACCTCTCTCCATAAATCCCTCCTTTGATTCCACCGGACTCTTTCACCATCTTGGCCAGCAGCATATTCACTAAAGTCCTCCAGTGTGGTCCACGGCGGTTTCTGACGTCACTACGCAGCTATTCACCCGGCTTCTATAGTGCAGGTATCCTAGATCCTGGGGTATCCACGGGTGGGGTGACTGTCCAACCTCTTCCACTGGGTTTCTTCAGGGTCCTCTGGTAAGGGTTCTTCTTCAGAACTGTAACCGCGACTTGCCCATTGACTTGCACGGAGAACACGGCTGGGTTTCCACTCTACACACAGCCGCATTGGGGTTCCTGTGTACTTACCTTGGGTGGTTCATAGGATCCCCAGCTCTTCTTAGTCTTCTGGATCAAGTCTCGACTTTGGTAGCAGGTCGCATTCCAATTTATTAGTATATGGTTTGGTCTCCCCCTGGAGACCACTGTGTATATGTGCAACTTACCTGTTCTCCCTTTGAAATATTGTGTATATTGTGTTTATATTTCCGGGTAGGAGATATACCAATGGGTTAGTGAGTGTATATAATAAAAATTTCTATTTTTGTAGCTACACTGTGTGGTTCTTTTTCGCTTAAACTACACTACATGATTAGTACTGGTAAAACAAGCTGCTTAATACTCCTTGAGGACTAAGCCTGAAGGCTGCTCTCCACAGTTACCACTTAGAGAGCGTTATATGTTTGTCCAAGAGCACTATAATCACCATAAGGGTTGTCTGGCTTAGCGCAGGGTGCTTATCCCATAAATAAGTGTGCACTATATTCGAAGCCAGCCTCCTAGAAGAGGCATTGCCATATGAGGCACAATAATGAGTGAAATTGCTTTCATTCAGATGCCTAGTATGACATATGTAGGTCTGTTCCAAGGAAACTATCCACTGCTCTAGTGCCTCGGACCTCTAAGTAGGGGAGGGAGTTAGTGTCCAAAAATCTGTCAAGCAACAAGTTAAAGTCACCCCCCCCCCCCAAACTCTAGTACATCCTTTGTATAGCATAAGAAGATATCCGCTAGCTCTGCAGCCTGCCGACAATTAAGGGGGAATATATTTTACAAAAGATCCATGGCAATCCTTCCAGCGTACCCTCAATAACCACGAAACAACCCAACATGGGATGTCACAAAAGGTAAGGATTTATGAAAGAGTACTGTAGCCCCCCAGAAACCCCAAGTGAACCTGGAATGATAAACCTGTGTGTAATCGTGTTGCTCACGGAAGGCACAGTTAGTTCCGTCTTTTCCGGATATAGGGACATCAGGCTCATGACGTTTAGCATAAGTCAACACAGCCCATCTGTTAATTTTGTGAGTAAGCCATTAAAGCTCCAGGTCAGCACTTTAAATTGTCTCGGGACACTCCCCTCAGCATGACTATTTATCAGATCATATAGAAAAGTAATATATTTGGAATTGCTCCAACTGAGAAAAACATATAAGAAACATCACATAACACCCCCTAAATAACCCTCCAACCTATACTTCCAACCCTGAAGCACCTGTCACCCCAACATCATACACACCCAGACAAACCCATTATACTAGAAAGAACTAACTAAAGTCTGAGGGAGTAGCGACTCATGGAAAGGCTCACCATCAGGTTGGTTTCAAATCTGAGGCTTGTCAGTCTGCTGTGGCCACATCTGGCAATGCTGCTAGTTCGTTGTCATCAGTGTCTGTTGTCTCATGGTCCCAATCTGCCACCTGACCCATCCGCACCAACCAGTCTTCCCAGCTACGTACATAATGGGTACGCCAGTGCCTTTCTCGCCTGGGTCCACTCTTCAGCCAAGCCCCCTTTGGACTCCCTCTTCGAATGGCCTGCTCCAGGGTGTGGACGAGGGCGCTCCTCTACCCCCGCCTAGACCCAGTCAAGCTGATCAAAAACAAAGCCTTCCCTGAAATATTACCTTCAGCTAGGCTTGGTATAGAAGCATGCATTTAAGGTTCAAAGCATGCAGTTTTCGCTTGACTTTCTCAAAGGATTTCCTCTGGGTTTGGATCTGGTTTGTGCTGCTGGGGAAGATTAGGATTTTGCGTGAATTCGTTTTCAGCTCCCCCATCTCTCGCACAGTACAAAGTATTAAGTCTCTGTTCCAGTAGTTAAGGAAGCATAAAATCATGGGTCGAGGGGGGCCCTGGGTGGCGGCTTCTGGACTAGGTAGCGTTGAGCATGTTTGATCAGAAAACATGTCAAGACTTGGTTTTCGAGTAGTAAGGTGTGGAATCGAGTCTCCAAGAAACTTTCAGGGTGAGGCCCCTGCACACCCTTGAGAACACCAAGAATGCAGAGTTTATTGCGCCTCAAGTGGCCTTGCGCATCTTTTAATCTGGCCAACATTTCCCCCGGATGACTCCCGCAACTTCTGGACCACCTGCTGCAGAGTTTTAACCGTGTCCTCAAGTTGTGCAATATAGGTTTCAGCCTCTGTAACACGACTGGTTGTGTAGCGAAGATCCTGGAGTATAAGCATCACAGCTGCAATACCTCACCTATTTTTGTCTCCAGCACCACTTCTGTGGAGTGAAGCATGCAGGATAACATCTGAGCTTAGGGCAGCCCTCACCCCAAGGGGGGGGTGGGGAGGGGGTGGGGAGGGGGTGGGGGGGGGGGGCGGGGGGACCATTGCCGGGTCTTTCGGCATAGGTTCGGCTGTGTTTGCGAGGATCTTAGCAAGTATATCCATCTTCCCCTTACGGGGATGGGCTTATTGTTTACCATGGCAGAGGTGAGCACGAAACTTTATGATCCTAAGGTCTCTAAATATGGAAAACAACTTAGCGTCCCCACGGACTGAGGACTGCTCGACCAGCCAGACCCCAAACATCTAGGTGGCAAGAGTAATTGATCCAGCCAATAGGACCACAACACCTACTTGCAAAGTCCAGGGGGCCCAACGTACAAGGGGCTGTCAAGCCTGGCACATTAAGGTGGAGGCATGTGGGTGAGGGTGGGGGGGTATAGATGAGTGGGTATAACACCCAAGAAGCCCTCCGATGACTATGGCTGGGCCGGCAGGACATAAAAGTGAGTCAAGCAAGGAACATCCAAGAGCATCCACAGGCAGGATAGATCATTAACAATCGCCGTAGAGACAACTCCTACCCACTAAATAAATAGGCCCATTGGTATGGCAACTGAGCCCTCAAGGCATCACATTACGAATCCAGCAAGAATAATAGGAGTCCAAACAAGCATTGGCATAGCCAATAGGTCTCGCCTTTGCGACCTTATAAGTGTTTAGCTATGCAACAGTTCATGTTGTTGCACCAAGGATATTGTGCGGGATAACTAAACACTTATAAGGTCCCATAAGCGAGACCTTTTGGCTATGCCAATGCTTGTTTAAAGTTGCCTGCTCTTCTTTTCCATGCACACCTTCATAGTCACAAAGAGCCTTGTAGGCCAGTACATATAATGGTAAAAGTGAAGTGACTTAGTTGAAAATCCAGAACCGATTGAAATTCACCCTCATGAAATGGGGGCGGTTAACTGTGCCCACTTCGAATAGAACATAACTCGCTAAAATGATACTTCCTCGGGTATCCAATGAGATAGCTCACTGAGTCAAACACTTCTGTTGAAATTGCTAGTCATTCTCACCTCTCAGAGGAGTTTAGAGCTCTCACCAACAACCGGCCTACAGCCCTATGCAGGCTGATGACAACTGCAAAAGAGGGAAACCGACTCTTTATATTAGTCACCGAACACCAGGCTGTTCAAGGTATTTAATTGTTTTAACTGATGTCCTAAATAACCTACAACGACTTCTAGGCCACATGGCTTTTCACTTGCGCTTTAACTTTCGAGTACACGCATCCTTCCGTCGTGATGGAACGGTGTACTAATTGGAATCAGATGTTTCCTCTGACCTTTCCTTTCACCCCCCTTCAGCACCTTCTATGATCTGCAATCATCAGGAGGTGAAAGCAAACTGAGGCAGCCATGTGGGCACTGAGGGGTCCTTTCTTGTCAGCCGTTGAACCATGGTCCTCAGAGGACATCCCTTACATTAACAGATAGCGATGTGAAATAAAGGTCACCCCTTGCCCTCCCACCCCACTCCTGGGGCTGACAAAGAGTGTCCAAGAAAGGGAACCGGGGACTATTCAATCACGCATATCTGAATTAGAAAAGGAGGCGCCCGTCAACAAAGTCTAACTAGACGCCCACGGTCTAGAAAGGTAATTTTATTTATTTATCCGAGCGCTTTTTTTGAGCCAGTACAGGGCACATTTAAATAATACTAAATTCTGTTAATATAGAGCTTCATATTGCACTTGTGACTACAGCTGCCAAGATTCCCACGTCCATGCGAGACAATCTGCTCCAGTTCAGGTTTTTACTTTGCTTTGTGGAGCTTGTTTTGTAGTGGGATAAATTAGACACCAAGCACAGGAATGGCCTAGGTGAATACACAGCACACAGGACAGCCATGGACTATTGGCACTCGTGCACGTTTGGCGTCTCCCTTGCAGGAGCAAGCAGCGGCGCCATCTGTTGCGAAAACACAAGCAAGATAATTGAAAACAGATGGCGCTGCTGCTCGTTCCCATAAGGGAAATGCCAAACGTGCACGAGTGCCAATAGAGAACAGTGCAAAACCAACATAGGAGCTATTACACCTCGTAGTTCTCTCAACTGTATGTAAATTTGAATTACCAAGGTAAACCAGGATGGAAAAAAAACACCCTTTAAAGACTATCTAGTCCAACACTGCTCTACTACAGGAAAAGTCACAGAGATGTTGGTGGATAATTATAGTTTCTTTTCTTGTGAGTGATAATATTTCTTCTTCACAAGTGAGACATAATTATGCCGGACTTGTGAATTTATATTTTCCAAGTTCCTCCAAACAAATAGTTCTGAAATCCATGGTGTGATTGTCTGCCCTTTACTAAAATGCAAATTAACATAATATGACAACTTTAGAGATTATCAGAAGCAATGTAGCTAGGCAGCCAACCTTTGAATAATCGTTTTCCTAGCTACAGTTTCCTGGTATGGACTACCACCACTGGCATTCATTCAATATCAATCAATCCACTTTATTCAGTATGTAAACCATAAAAGTACACCACGCATTAATTTAAAATCAATAAATAATATAAATAAAACACTGAATATAAGAGCATATTGAAATGAATTAATGGACAATATATAGTAACCATATCTTCCTTATTCCAAGCTAAAAAACATTTCTTTATATTTTCTAGTTCATTAAACGTGTACTAAAATCTGACATTTATACAGCTCAGACCTCCTAGTCTCAAAAGAGAGGGCATTTGCTAGGCATGACTCAAGAAAGTGGTTCGCTCCTAGTCCATCCATAATTTAATCTAAGTATAATTCTATTCAATATCATAACACAACTGTAAATTAGACAAAAGCACTGCAATTTGCTACAAAATGCCAGAAATCAAAGAGAGGCATGGTGGAATGGGAATGAAGGTGGTAAACAGTCTTTGATGAACAACAAATAAATAAAGCTGGCATGTATGGTGAACAGTTTTAGCAATGAACCAGCAACAAAGGAAAAACAAGATAAAAAAAAGGCGCACTGCAGAAGGGAAAGGGAAACTACAATTAATACTTAATCCCTATCTTCACATTCCAATCATAACAGAAAATAAATAAATACTTTCCCTTTCAGTGTTTTACAAAGTTATTTTGACATAGAGGCCATGTGAAAACTTAAAATGCATGTCATATATTGTATGAAGTGTATTCTTAGAGTTGTAGATGCAAACTAAGACCTCGGTTATGAGCATCCTTTTAATTTAGATTGTGCTGGTAGCTGAAGTTACTGGCCCCATTGGAATTACAAAGACTGCAGCAAAGATGTAGGCCTGTTAAATTTTAGCCAGACACTACCTGCTGCAAACAGGCACGATTTCCACTGCAGCAAGCCGCCAAAAGTGTTGGTTGAAATTCCATGGGGAAAATTAGGAATTACCAGTGAAATGGATGTTGAACTTCGGATTCCTAATTGCTCAGCGTAACCTGAGGGTCTAACATATAACTCAGTGGTACAGTTACAGGTTACAAATCTGGGATCTCAATTGTGGCTTTAAGAGGTAATGCCATTGTCTAGTACCTAAAGTATGTGCATAAAGAAAAAAGCAGAGCAAATCATATGCACATAAAAGTAATGAAAAGCAGCAGTACCTTCTGCAGCACCTTTCATCTCTTCATCTCTTTCTTCAGCTCCATCACTGAATGTTAAAAACAAAAGAGCACGTCTATTTAAAATATATAACAAAACTGTGTCAATCAATGAACAGCCTTCACAGCACGAAATGGACAATGAAGAGAAATCATACAAAAGCTTCCAAATCAACAGGGGTGGGTGAGGTTGACAAAGCTTTGCTTCATACAACATTTCCTAATTTTAAAATTTTGTAAAGCCACTATAATGTAGTGACAATTGAAGAGGCCTCACATTATACAGGTAACTCCAAAAAGATGGAAGGAGTAAGATTCTGAAAGGTGTTTCCTGGTGAACAAATGTGTCAGAAGTATCCTGAAGGATTGCTCTAGGTGTATAAGTTATTGTGTAAGTCCTATATCATGTGTAGACTAAGGTTTAATGGGCTACTCTAATGCATAGAGAAATTTATGAAAAATAAACTTATGGCTGCTTTGGTTTGCAAGATATTAAGAATTTGCATTCTGATCCACAGCTTGGGATAGGCCAGATGATCACCTTGAAGGCATCTAATAAACAGCTCACAGGAACATAAATTTTACTCTTCCTACAATAATGATCTACAAAGGATAAGGCAGAAGTAATTTTATTAAGACTGATGACATTTGACCGTAGGAATATGGCCAAATGTGACTATTTAGCAAAGAAAACAAAAGCTATGCTACCCACACAAAAGTTTAATGCAAATGTTTAAGAAAATACCCTCATATCAGTGGTACAGAAAAAGCAACAATTGGAACTCCTCATCTACCTGAAAAAGAAAACATTTTCTTTATGGTGCCTCGCGTGATTTTTCATGCTTAATTGCACTCCATTATCAATTCATGGAAATAGTCAACACAAAAATTGTTAGGACAATCTGCAATTTGAAAACCATGATTATATGAAGGTTACTATTAACGTACGGTTGTGAATGAGCCTCAACAAACTCAGAGAACCATCTTCCTCACATTGGCCTCCTGCAATTCCATTTTAGTTTATATAAATGTATACCAGCCAAAAAAATGTATGGTCTAATTTAAAGGCACTGTCAACCAGGTGTTGGTTTATTAAAAAGTGGCAAATGTCGAAAATAATACCAGATTTCTAATAAAAGATAATCTTACTTAATTGGACATTTGATTCTTTAATGGTCAGGAAAACAATGTAAAAGAACAATTGAAAGAGCTTTGGATACAAACTAGAAATTAGGGCAATAACATGCTTTACTGTTTGAAAAATAGCATATACCCGAGGAGTCTAAAGGCCTGGACTTACTGATACTCCTGACAGATGTAATCATCACTATGAATGGGATTTTCCAAGTGGAGAAAGTTCATACTACAGGCTATTTTTTTTTCATGATCAATCCGGGAATTTACTTAACTCCATTCTGAAGCAGGATTTGTAACAGGATGAAGGAACGGAGGTGGAGAGGAATAAATCAGCACATATGCTCAATAATCACTATTGTAAATTGAGGGAAGAAGTAACCTTTGATCCAATGGGCAAATTTACACGGAGAATGACAAAAATGAAGCGCAAGTTTGGTATCCTGGAGAAAAGAAAAACTGCTGATTGCAATTTTACATACAAGGGTAAATGGTCCAAGTTGAAGTTTTGCAATACAGGATCAAAGATGTTGAAGATGCGTCTGACAGGAATAATGTTTGGGTTGTGGGTCAAGCCGAAACCATAAACGACCCCAGAAAGGAATTACTCATGGCAGTTCAAAAAAACATGTGGTGTCCAAGGAGCTATCAAACGACTTTTCTATTAAAATATTTCTGAGAGCCCTGTGAATGCTGACCTTCCTTCCAGCCAGAACTGCTCCAAGAGGCAGATAGTCAGAAAAACTCAACACAATACAAAGACAGAAGTGTCCTTGAAATGCCAAGCCCTGAAATCAAAAAAATGATCTGATACGAAAAGTAATGCAATTTTTAAATGTTGAATATTAAAAATACTTATATACCCAGCAAATCTTGTATTGACTTGATGAGGTGGACAGTTTCTTTACAAAACTACTCCTTGCTCCAACAAGCATAGAATATGGGCAGATGACTGGAGACTTTAGAGAGGTATGGTGATAAAGGCATGTCATGAAATTGTAGGAAAAGAAAACAATACGATAGGAGGCCAGCAAGGCATCGAAGGCACGTCAGTCTTTGGCCCATTTGATGTGTTGAACTAAGAGAGGTAGGAAGCAGCTAAGCATGGCTAAATGAATGAAAGTCCCAGACATCGTGCCAAGAGAAGCAGCACTGAAAGGAGACACACAATCACAATTTAGATACAGGCATCTGAATAGGATGAAAAGTGACAAAACATAGAAGTATTACCTCATTGCAGGTGAGACCGGTACACGCGAACAGCCGAATTAGCTCAGTACGGGGACATGGAAAAATGCCTCTACACAGCTATATTTGGTGACATAGGAGCTTGGATTATGAACTCACTGAAGTTTATTTTAAGAACAGTGCACACCACATGGGTTTGAAGCTAACTTTAGGGATGCTGAGTAGTAGGGTGTGAGTGCCCTAGGTCCAGGAGGATTAAAAGAGTTCATGTTTTATGGTTGGGAGGGAGAAGTGGGTAATTTGGTCTGCAATTCTCCATGAAGCCTACAGACTCAATTAGGCTTTTATGATGCATGGCATCACCATTGGTCACTGGAAACAGCTCTATTAAATTCTAGAAGTGGAGAGGATTAATTTGAGACCACTCAAATGCTGACATCAGTGAAGAACACGCCCTCTGTGAGGTCCTGTACCTACGTGTCTGAAGTCCACCACTACGTAGAACACTGAAGAAAGGGAACAGAAATACACTGAGCTGTTGGATAGGCGCTGCACAAGATACGCTTGAGACAACAGAAAGGCGAAGAAACTGGGAAGCAGCACAGGACGACTTCTTCCGACCGGTGTGGAGAGCCTGCAGGGGAATAACAGAAGACTTTGGAGCTCGACTGAAAGAGGTGAGATCGTGAAGTAAGGGCAGCTGAGCTCTTGATTACTCCACATTCTGAGTAAAGGAGACCGCCCAATCGACTCTATAACTAACTGGAATACTGGTAAGATGATGAGGTTCCTCATCCCTGGAATATTCAGGAATAAGGACTGGCCTGATCAATAAGAGACATAAGCTTAGGTCTGACCTGAGATGACTGGCAATTAACTCCTGGTGAGCCTTCTACGAATAACTTAAGCATTATGCACCTATGGGTATATGCAATGTGTGGACTAAAATAGTAAGTAAACAAATGGAGTTAGCTCCAGACAAAGAATAAAGCAAATAATCACTGAAGAAACTGCACTGCAAGTCTAAACCCCCCAATAAAGAAAAATTACCCAGTGCAACCTGGAGTGACAACACTATATAAACCTCATTTATTAAAACCAACCCATAAAAAAGGGGGATATTAACGACCTCCACATTGAGAAGTGCCTGTGATTACGTCACATTACATAAGCTCAGAGGGAAGAATGGAGACATGAAATACGTTGAAGGTAACAATACTTCTGTTGGACAGAAAATACTTGAATTGGAGGCACAAACCACTACCCTACTCCTCAGAACATGTATCACAAATGTGCCTGCGCTTTATTCAACTAGGCAAATGACCCATTTAGCCTACAAGGGGAATACTCTACTTCACACACCTTGCAAAAAGCTTCTATTCACTGAATCAGTGATTCCGGTCAAACAGACTCACACTCAGGAAACAAGAAAAAACTCTGAAATCACAATGGAGACAATACTGAAAGAAATAACAGCAGTGAGCTCACATAGCAACCTGCAAACACGCCTACAATAGGCACTTATTAGCATACAAGGTACCATGAAAAAGAATAACTCCAGAATCTCATAATCCTGGCATGTATGAAACATTTATTATATAACAATTATACTAAAATCAATGATACAGGGCTAAACAAAGTGATCATACAGTGACTTAAGTGAAAAAGCAAGAGCAATGTGTGTCTAAGCAGAAAAGTAGAAAGAGGAAACAGGACAAACTACACAGCTGACCTGGATGTAAAGGTTATAAATTCCAGTTAGCCACCAAATCACAATAGCCTAACACAGATTCACTTGTGTGCCAAGAGTATTTCAGTGTTAAGGGTAGTGGAAGGTCCCCTTTAGGATAACATTAATCAGGGAGCACCATATTCTCACTCACCACGTGAAAGTAATCAAGAACCTAATGAGGCTGTGTCATCACAATAATGACTAACCATAGAAAAAGGATTTGGGGAATAGGAAGGGTTTAGAAAATTGATATTTGCAGAGCACCTCACATTAGAGTGCTTTCATTCAGCCTGGCAGATGAATCATCATTGTACAGTATATATGTTATGTTATGTTATGTTATTTTTATTTATGCAGCGCAACAGCTGCCCCAGCAAAGGGGCGTCCTGGCGCTATGAGAAGGCAGACACAACACAACATCGGTAGGGCGCAGAGAACAACCTAGATTTAGACAAACAAAAAGGTTTTGATGGCGCGTCTAAACTGGAGAAGGTCATCAATTGCCCGAATCTCAGAAGGAAGAAGGTTCCACCACTTTGCTGCTAATACTCGAAAGGAGCGGCCGCCAGTTCTACTTAGCTTGAAGCGTGGAACCACTGCCAAGTTCTGGCCCAGAGATCTCAAAGTTCGCAAAGGGACATAGGGGATTAAAAGATTCGCCAGAATTTGGGGAGACACACCTTTGAGGATTTTAAATGCCAGGCAGAGAACCTTGAATTTAATCCTCTGAGTTACAGGGAGCCAATGAAGCGAGTGCATCGTCTTGGAGACCGAGCACCGTCTAGGCAAACCTACCACTATTCTGGCTGCAGCGTTTTGAACTCGCTGCAGCCGGATGAGTTCAGACTGATTTATCCCGGCCAAGAGCGAACTGGCGTAGTCCAGAAGAGACAGTACTGATGCCTGAACCACCAGCTGTCTGGTGGGGGCATCAAAAAATCTCAATATAGGCTTAAGTCCTCTAATAACGCCATAGCAAGAGGCCGCCACCCTCTTGGTGTGGCAAATAAAGCTAAGTGTTGGATCAAGCCAGACCCCAAGATTTTTTATCTCCGATACCGGAGAGGGGGTCACACCCAGTTCAGAAGGCCACCAGTCGTCACCCCACAAGCCCCACTTGCTTGCCTACCACCATGACCTCTGTCTTCTTGGTGTTCAACTGAAGACAGTTGGAGGTCATCCACTTGGCCACTGCCCGTAAACCGTCCCGGAACCTGAGGGCCTCCACATCATATGTTGACTAGACAGATAAAAGAATAGAAACCTAAGAAACTTCATATGGTAACGTTCCAGACAGGGCAAGATATCTGGCATCTAAGTCAAACGTTATCCAAATTGGACGACAGAGCAAGACACACCAATGGTCACTTCTGTGGAATCGTAGAAGGGACTGAGAAAGGTGCAATTGAAGAATTCTTGACTCAGTTTCCCTACTGCCTCCAACGCATAGAATTCTCCCCAGATTTGGAGTTCCGGATAGCCCATCACGTGAGAGCCCAACAAATGGAGAAAGCCAGTAGACTCGGACCCATTATCACTAGCCTCATATTGCATAAGCAAAGCATAAGTTATCATGGCAGGAAAGAAGAATGGGTTCTGTACCTTTGAGGGTAACAAAATATACATGCTAGAAGACTTTTTCACTGAAATACATATGAAAATCAAGAGAATCCTGGGCTTAAGACCTCAATTATGACAAAGGGGCATTAAATATAGGTTGCTGCACCGACCTCTGATTATTACAAAAGAGGGCAAGACTATGGCAGATATTACGCTGTTGCAATGGTAGGTTCTTTGGAATCCATATTATCTGTACAGCCTGAGTGTGAAAGGCAAGGCGGCAAGGCAGCCAGGCAGATGGTGGCATCTGGTAAGCAGAAAAAACTAGCTTTACTGAGTAATGACTGATCAGGCACTACAGAATACAGTAATATAATGGCAGCTGCATTAAGAACCACATTGTCATCTCACAAGAAAAACTGTTAAGTGACAGAAAGAGCAGATAGATGTGTAACTCCACCTGGGGTACGGAAATATGGGTACGAATTAGGGCGACATTTTAGATGCAAGAAATATTGTCAGATCGTTTGTGAATGGCAATTTATTGTGAACTAATATCTGGGTGAGGAACCATTACAAACTGTCAATCTACTTGAGACAAATATAATTAACGATTACCTCCTCCCAAAGTTATGCAGACAAGTGTTCAACACAGAGAAGCGTATATTTCTGGCAGTCACTTTATTTGTATATTGTACTTAAGACTGTTAGGATGGGAGTTAATATGAGGGGTAAACAGCATCTTTGTTTACTTTGCATCCTTCTTGCCCTCTCGTCTGCAACAATCTCTCCTTTGCAATTACTAAATCCCTAAAAAGTCCAACCGTTTTTCTCTTGCAATTTCCCTTCTACTTGAAAACAACAACTTTAGTTTAGGTTATGGCAATTTCCACAATATAATATTATCCCTAAGTTAATTAACTCCTGTCTCATAGTTGATTTACTATTCATATTTAAAAAATGTGCTACACAGGAGCAGGGGTGGCATTTTAAAATAAGCTACGTGAACTTGGTTTTTACTTGTTTCAACTGTTTCCAAACTCACAAATGACAACTAGAGGGGTTTCTGGAACTACATGAACTAAAATGTCCGACTTAAAAAAAAATATTTTGATAGACATCAAAATTCTGTTCAAACAACTGACTTGTTAAAGGTGATGGATGTACATTGTTGGGAATGGGAAATGGTCAATGAGTCATAGTTCTTTCTCACAGCTAATGTCAGGGCGTGCAACCTTGGTGAGGACATTTTCTTACTAACTGAAAGTAAGCAGACAAAAGTGTAGTATCCTGACTTGCTGTCACGTCAAAAGGTCATTAGCTGTGATCGGAGATGAGGGATGATGTCTTTCCCCAATATACTCAGAAATTGTTCAAGTGTTACCTTTATAAAAACAAACGTTAAATGAAAATGAAGAGGCAAAAATACTTATGCCTTGGGAGACCCTTGTCTACGATATTTTGCCTCTGCAAACTAAGTTCCATTTGTTAGCTATTGTGCTTTGAGCGCATGAACCGTCTAGGCCTGGGTGGTAGCTAAGGTCATGTTGAAGGGTTTTTTTGATAAATGAAATCTTGTAGGAAGCAAGCTTTGATAATCTTCAAGCTAGGCATCTGGAACATTCTGGCACAAAAAGTACAGCATGCACAAAAATTCAAATAACCATTAAATAATAAAGACATTTGAACAATGTAAAATGGATTCATGGAAATGTGTAGTCAAGAACAAATGTATTCCAAATTGCATAACAGAGCATTGGAGGCATTTCTATTGATGTAACACACCCTTCTGCTAAACCGTGGATATCATGCAATAATTAGGAGAAGCTCAATAGCTTGCGTTCCTGGACTAAACCAACCTGTCTGATGGCGGAAAGGATATATTCTCCTCATACATATCCCCTTCTAAACCAAGACTGCTCCAGCTACTGCTGTTACCATTACTGCCAGGGGAAGAAAAGAACAGAGCTGAACAATAGCTCACAAATTAGAACAACCCGTCAAGAGGTCCGCAGATCACACATTTCCATGTTGAGTTAAAAACAATAAGGACAGAGGTGCTACTTAAAGAGAACAATAACCTACCATACATGCGTGTTTGATTTTTTTTTTGAATCACGGAGAATGTCGTTTGATTTGCAACCCAAGTACAGTAATCAATTTACCTTTATGGTATTTATAGTTCTCTGTCCCCAGAATGCCCCGAGTCAACTTTTGAAAAATAGGTGGCGACAAGTAGCAACACTGGGTGGACTATATAGCACATGTATTTATAGTTCTTTAAAGAAAACTACCATCACCCAAAGGTATCATGGCGTTTGGAAATCTAAGCAGAAAAACCCTAAGATGAACAGCAGAAAAAAGGCTTAAATTCTGCAATTTGGATGTGTTCTTCAGTTACACGGATCCTGAATGGAAGATTAGTACATATTTTGGACCCCAAAACATGAAAAACACCCCCTCTCACAGGTGGTTTTGAGTAGGTCTGGTGGAACCAGTCTTACGGCAGGAAGAACAGTGCACAATTTGCTTTACTGAAAGCTAATAGAGGAACCCATCAAGCTGCCAAGATATAGTTATGCTTCCGCAGCTTCAATAGAGGTCTAAAAACGTATTTTTTTTTCTGTAGTTTAGCATTTAATAAATCAGGACGTACATATATGCCACTTGCATAATCCATGCACAGAGACCACAGTGTATGTTCCAAAAGGTATAATATTTTTTGCACAAGGTACAAAGCGAGATGACCATATTTTTTTAACCTGGGCTATCAAATGGAGGTCATCGCCAAAAGCGATTCCAAGGCTCTTATCCTAGGCAAGGATAGAGTCAGAGGGTCTGGAAATCAGGTTAAAGGCCTTCCTCAGCATGTCTAAACTTGCATAGTTAATTAGCTCCCAGGTAGTGAGCAGTTAGATCAGAATAGACCCAGAGGTGGAGGACACATTTTAACAGGAACATGTAATGTTTGGATTCTACAGGGTCTAGACAAACTGATGTTCACACGTATAGAAAAATAGAGTTTGACTAATATTATCAACTGGGCAGCAACGAATCAAATAACTCATAACTGAGCAAGACCAAGAAACCTTATGACTCTTTTATTATGATATTTTTCCTTTTTAATGTTACATTTGTGAAGAAAACAGATGGAGATATGCTTAATAAAGTCAAAGAGCGCTAGGTACCAGGTACATATTAGAAGATCATGATGCGCAATGAACTATCTGTATTGTTATTGGTTTTAGATTTCTTTTCAAGCTTTGTCATAAGCAGAATTTGCAAGTTTGATGACCCTGAGGAAGAAACTTGGCAAAGGCGTTAGCAATCATTATCCACTTTTGGCTGAGGTCAGATGAAGCTTGTAACAGCCAGGCTGAGATTCAAAATATGTCACTGTTAACTCCTAGCAGATGTTTGTGCAAACTGGGCCTGGTGTATGCATCTGATCTATACGATTTAAAAACTCATTTTATTACAATTTGAACATCGAAGGGATAACTGTTGCTAGAAAGGAGAAATGCCCTTTATTTACCGGTGAATTCGTTCTTACCAGTATCTGGATTCTTCAATCTACTGTGGCAGGTACTTTGTCCCACAGCCACCTCCCCCAGTCCCGGACTACCCTACTATATGAAAAACATCCTGTTCTTGTAACACATCTACTGAATGTGGTACAAGAAGGCAGCGCAGGCAATATGAGGCTAACTCCAGAACCTCAGCTTAATTTCAGCTAAAGTGTTGAATTAAGGCCGTTGCAAAAGAGAAAGTAAGAAATAGAGGCCACTTATGCAAGATGAGGAGAAGCGCAACCTGCAAAGGATGAAAAAGTAGACCTGTAGGTGTGGAACCTATGTTCAGCACTCAAAAAAGGTTAGCAGATAAAGCTATAGCAAAATGAGGAAGACTATAAAATAATACCCTGAGGAGAGCGTGAGGCAAGACAAACAGAGTGATGAGCCAATAACATAACAGCTGTACAATGTTTCATTTCTAAACAGTCTCCAGTTCCACCACAAAGCTATAGCAGTTTCTAAACGTCTCTAATGGGGGAAACCTGATGTATGATTAAAATAATGTTTTATAATGCAACAAAAAAGATGCAAAGCTTAGCTTATCATTCTTCCTTGCATAACCCGCTATTATTATAAAATGTACCCAACTGATCAAAAATAAATTGCTCAATTCTTCTATTCTACCAGAAGATCATTTTTACGTTTTGGCTATAAAATATTCAGAAATGATAGGGCTGTCAGCCATGATCCTAACCTACCTACTCCTACCACTTCTATAATATACCTTTACTGCTATTTATAGATGAAGAGTCAGCCCTACTTTGTAGAGGCAGCCACAATCTAACTATATAGAATGCAAAAGGTTTATGGCCTTTTAATGACGTAAGATCTGGTTTTGCACTAGCTTTTTTTGGTCTGCACTTTTCAGTTTTTCGCTTTTCCCTCCTAAAATCAAGAAATTGATTTTATTGTTTCAGTTTCCCCTTTTATTAACACAGTAGGCACTACATGCATCTGTTTGTCAGGTTCTATTTCTGAATGGACCTTTCATTACTTGAAAAGAAAAAAGGAACTAAGAGGATAGGTGATGAGGGGCTGCTTCTTTTCCCTAGAGCACACCTGTTCGAACACCTACCATCTGGTCCTTTTCATCACAGTAACAGAGGGCAGAAGACTTCAGTACTTCTCAAATGCCACGACCCGCTGAGCCATTAACATGCTGCTAGGCAATCTGTTTCAGTAAATGTTCTCATTTGTGCCTCAAGTCTGTTATTCTTCCAAGGAAGACAGAGCAACCTCCTTCCAATGATGCAAGTTTACATTTTGTATATAAACCTGTGACTTGATTGATGTACCTCCGTTTAATTATTATGGGTGCATATTTATGACCTCTACCTCAGACACATTTCATTCAAAGTTTAATAAGGAAAAGGTTACTAACCAGTAACAATCACTTTGGGGCTTGTAGCGCTGTAGATAACCATACTGAGCACACGCTTGTCATTTAGTGTTGGTCTCAGACTGTTATATGCTATTTTTCTTTCCCGGAAACTCAAAGTGCACTACAGCACAGACTAAGTCAAACAATAATTTTCCCCACAGGTATATGTGGCGATGCAAAGCATTATAAAGTCTGTCAACAGAAGAACAAAAAAATATTTACCTGCGGTAACAATCTTTCTGGTGGAAAATCGATCTACCTGCAGATTACACACCTATAGCACAATGTGAAGGAGTCAGACTGGATCCCAAAAACTTCAAAGCTCTCGAACTGCCGGCATGGGCGCTGGACTCGGCCGACGTGGGAATGACCTCAGGTATCATTCCCGAGGCCATATGGCACGCATCCCGGCACCCTGCTGGACCCTGGGTTTACTTTCATTTTCTCCCTTACCCGTTTTCCTTTCAGGCTCGGTAAAGCGTGGGCATTCCGGGTCAAGCCCACTGATCCTGGGGGGAAGGGGGGAATTTAATGAATCTCGTAGCCTATCTGCGAAGCTCTTTGGGAGAGAATTGTATTCTCCTTGTATTCCGCACTCTGATGCACTTTGAAAGGATGTGCCTGGCTCTTTGACATTGTGCATCATCTTAAAAGGGTGAAGTACCCGTTTTAATCATTTTATCTTTTATTCACTATCCTTTTTATATTAATTCTGCTTTTATTTACCAGTAGGTATCCCTCCCAGGGAAGCCTGGTGAGGGATAACTGCGGTTGCTGGACTCTGGTTTTATTTTCATATTCTCCCGTACCTATTTTTCCTTTCTCACTCTGTAAAGTGGGCATTCTGGGCCACATCCACCAATCCTCGAGGGGATTTAATGAGTTTGGTAGCGCGTCCATGCAGCTCTTTGCGAGAGCACGGACTCAACCCCAATTTCACCCTCCTTGTATTCAGCACTCTGATGTACTTTGAAAGGAGGTGCCTGGCTCCTTGACACTGGGTGCCATCCTAAAAGGGTGAAGTACCCGTTTTGAATAATTTTATGTTTTACTCGTTATCCTTTTTATTTAAATTCTGCTTTTATTTACCAGTAGCAAACACTCCCTGGGGAGCCTAGTGAGGGCTAACCGAGGTTGCTGGACCCTTGTCTTACTTTAATTTTCTCCCTTACCCGTTTCCTTTCGTGCTCTGTACAGCACGACCATTCTGGGACACGCCCAGCAATCCTCAAGGGGATTTAATGAGTCTTGTAGCGCGTCTGCGCTAGGACCGCACTCAGCGCCAGCCCCCCTGCCCGTTTCAGCCCTCATCCCACACTGACCGTAACCTACTCCAGAGATGTGTTTCTGGGTCTGAGTGGCAAAGGTAAGACCCAAAGCTGTTTGTGTCTTGAGCCCCTTATAGAGGCCAAGGACAAAATAATTATTTGCTTAAACTGTAGAGACTATCGCCTGGATAAACACTAGATGTAAAGAATACATCAGGTCTATGATGACTATTGGTTGCACGCCTTCCCTCACCAATTCTGTCAAATGCCCTCTTATAAATGCCAGATCCCTTATAAAATTTGAATTTCAGGAAATCATGGAAAATCACCATCTAAGATATCGCCACTGAAACCTAGGCTGATCAATGGTCAAGACCTGATTTAGTGGCAGCCACCCACCGCTAATTTTGTACTCCATCATGTTGATAGACCTTTCAAACGAGGAGGGAGGCCTTATATGTTATTCAGAGATAAGCTGTCTGCGGTCATCAAACAATTACCTACACCTGAATGTGAATATTTCCAATCCATGGTCCAACTTTCTAACAATCAATATTTTCAGGGCGCACTAGTCTATTGCCTCCTCGGGACAAAGGAGAACATTTATCAAACAGGCGCCCTCCTGAGGAAGAATTGACCAACAATGAGTTCACTCTGCTGGGAGATTTTAACTCCCACTTAGAAAACCTTGAGGCCAGCAATAGGGGAATTTTAAATGAAACACTAGAAGGGATAGGATTGTCTCAACAAGTGAAGAATCCCACTCACATAGCTGGCCATACATTAGATGGAGTGCTCTAAAATAACTCTTTGTGGTTATGAAAGACCAGATTCCTTTAACGTGGTCCGACCACCACGCAGTTCTGTTTGACATAAAGGTCAAACAGAAATCCAGTTCAGGAAAAATCTTTAACCAAAAGATTAACACCCATGCCTGGAATAAAGTTTAAGGTGAGACCCTGAACAAAATCCTATTAGATACTATGCCTCCTCCCTCTAAAAATCTAGACCACTCCTCATCCAACTGCACTAAATTGATTCAGTCGGCCATAGCAGTCACTATACCTCTGAAAACGTATAATTCTAGTAAGAACCTACCTTCTGCTCTCTGGTTCACTGAGAACCTTAGGCTACAGAAACAGGAATGTAGAAGACAGGAGAGACTATGACCTTGCAGAAAGAGAAAATATAAAATCTGCTTGGGTACCTATAAAACGCTTTTGCTTAAAGACAAAATATTATTTAATGAAAAAAATTGAGGCTGCTGAGAACTTGTCTAAAGAGCTCTTCAGGGTGGTATCCAACCTGATCTTGCCTCCCAGGAATATTAGCAGAAATAATAGCCAAACCTTCTGTGAAACCCTGGATAGTTTCTTCCTGGACAAAGTGGTTCAGATTTATAACAAGTTCAGTCAACATCATTCTCCAGGTACAGTAACTTAAATTCAATCATCCTTGGCAGAGGACTTCCATAAGCTCTCAAAGTTCTCATCACTACTCTTACTACAGGTTACTTCCCTCATCAGATCTACCAACTCGGGGTCTCCGTCGATTACAATTCAAGCTGCAGAAACAGTGTCGGCGTGCCTAATTAAAATGTTCAACTCCATGCTGGAACTAGAAGGATTCCCCACGCTTCCATACTGCCCTTGCTGAAAAAGTCTAATTTTAATCCCAATGATCAAAATAACTATTGGCCGACCTCTCGCTAGCCTTTTCAAACCAAGTGTGGTATACTGTCTTCTTTCTTACTTGCCTTGTATTAGTAGTAGAATTGTAATAGGTCACCAACAGAATCTTACTTATGTCATGTATCCATTTCACTTGGTTCTATACCAAGATTCAGATGTAAACTTGAGCAGTTGGTGATGATGCCTGCCTGTTGATGGATGGGATCCTTTATGGAATAAACTTACGAAGAAAAAGCCTTCCTGTGTCCAGCCTTTATGTTACAGGAATGCTTCACCAAGGTAACAGAAAAGAGCATTTAATCTTCAGATAACTCCCTCCCTGTCTGACCACCAGCTACTTGACACCACCCAGTTTGGATATTAGAAGTGGTCGTAGTACCAAAACTGCCTTAATCAAAGCCACAGATTAGATCAGGTTGACTGAGGCAGCAACGCGGAGCTAATACTCCTCAATTTATCGACAGCCTTTGATAAGGTCTTGGTCGATCATCTCCGGACTGTCATGATCGAGGGGCTGGCACTTAAATTCCTAGGGTCCTTCTCGTCGGAGAGATCTCAAGTGGTAGCCTGGACCCATTTGTGTCCAAGCCCTTTTCACCACCATGCAGGGTTTCAGGGTTCAACATTTAGCTCTACGTAATTTAACTTTTATGTTAAAGCCCTGGCCTCACTGATTAGATTATTCGGGTTGGATCTCACATCTTATGCAAATGAGACCCAAATCGTGGAGACACTGTCTGCTTCAAATTGTCAAGCAGGTTCCATCTTTCAGGACTGCTGTAGGAAATTGAATGACCTTGAACTGTTTAAAACTAAATTCAGAAAAAAACGAAGTCATCATGTTTGGAACCTTCCCTTCCTTATGGACTTCGTCCTGTTGGCCAAACGAATTGGGTCCCCTTCCAACACCGATGTGCAAGGCCATAAATCTTGGAGTGATCATGGATAACAAGCTATCTTTTGAATTGCAAGTCAATGCAGTCAAATCATCAATGTAGTCAAATCCTCAATGTTTCATGTTTTGAGGCTGCTTAGAAAGGTCTTTCGTTTTATTCCAAATAACTCCCAAAAAACGGTGATCACGACTCTCATTCTTGCCAAAATTGTCTACTGTAATGCTTGCTATCTTAACATGCAGCAGCAGCACCCCAACAAGCTTCAGGTTCTGCAAAATGCAGCGGCAATGTTGCTTACTGGAATCCCCAAACATCAATTGGTCCCAAACTATTAAACATCTCCACTGGCTGCATGTCAGGAAGTGCATCAAATTTACAGCTCTCTGCCTTGCCCACAAAGGAGCTGTCCCCAAGTTCCCTAAACATGCATTTCAGGGGTATATTCCAGGAAGATGCTTAAGGTCCACGTGCACCCGACAATTAACTGTCAATAGGTTCAAAGAAACAAATTGGGACAGAGGAAGTTTTGTAGATTACTGCGAAGGAATGGAACGCACTTCCCCCTTTCTATCAGGCCAATTCCGAATCTGCTTCTGTTCAGGAAGAACCCAAAAACCTGTCTTGTCCCTAAATAATTTCACTGTACTTGTTGTCTTGCTCCCACTGTGCTAGCGCCTAGACACCTTCAAATATTTGTTTGCACCCAACAAATTATTATAACATAACATAACGTCCGTTCTCGTCCATTCTTTCGAAGTCTTTGAGGCAAGGGGAGCGACCAACTTCGTCTGAGTAGTGCAGTATCATAAAATGCTAATCAAACAGGGAGGCAGGCGTGTTGGTGAAGGAGCTGTAGGTGGTGGCTGAAGAGACTGGGGTGCACGACTGTGAGAAACGGGGTTGTTGGTGGAGGGGCGGCAGCCGGGGGGGGGGGAATTACTCAAGCAACAACTACAATCCTTGTCAGGGTGAACAACAAAAAGTCACTAAATTATCCTGTGCATAACCCTCTGGTAGCTTGACACAAAAGAGGTCAGACTTAACTTAGAGGCAAGTATTTATTCAGCACTTAAACAGTAAAAAAGTGAAAACACAAGAAAAACCAACACCAATTTACAGAAATTAGATAACATTTTATAAATCATTTGACATCAACATGACAAAAATTAAATTCGTAGAACTGGAGACATGCAATTTCGATCTTTTAAGGTACAGATAACGCCTAAAAGCACATAGTGCCAAATGTGGTCTTCTGTTCACGATGGGCCAGGACAAAGTCACAAGGTCAGGCTAACCGTGATGGAGAGCTGGCCGGATACATGGATCAAGTTAGACCGATGAGGAATTGCAAAGTGCTGTGATATAGTGTCCTGTGTCTCACTGCCTCGAGTTGTGGCATGCTGCGTTGGTTCTGAGGCTACCCACAGCTGGGCCAGGAGGAGTACACTTCAATGCCAGCGAAGGGTCTGGACCTAAAGGCACCTCTTGGGGTCCAGGACTCACTCCAGCAGAAAGGCACCTGTAGGTCCAGTTAAAGTCTGGGCAGCTGGGCAGATGCAGGACAGGACTCTGGAACTTGCTATGTCCTGTGGCTCAGAACAGGAGGCCAGTCAGCTAGCCGTTGGGGTCACTCTGGTGGTTCTGGGTTCAAGGAGCAGTCCCAGTCTTTCTTCCTCAGAAGCCCGGCTACAGAGCAGTCCTTGCATTAGGGCAGTTCTTTCAGCAGCAAGGCAGCAGAGCAGTCCTTCTTCCGAGTCTTGCAGAAGTCCAGAAGTGATCTGCAGAGTGGATGTGAAGATCCCATTTTTATACCGGATGACAGTTTTGAAGTGGGAGAAGCTCCTGGAGTTTACTCTCACAGAAGTGACTTGAATGGTCTGGCTCTCTGCCCTGGTCCCTTTCTGTCTACAGTCACAATAGGCTGGTGTGAAGGTCTGTGTGTGAGATTTGAGTCAGTATCTTTAAAGTGCAAGTGTGACAGGAGACATCTCCGCCCTTCTCATCAAGTCAGGCTGGCCCATCCTGCCAACACCCAGGCCCTGTATGGTGCTACTGCCTGGGAGGGATAAACAGAGGCCAACTATACCTAGTCATGAGACATTTTCAGAATTCTGACAAAATCTGACTGTACCATTAAAAAGGGTTTTAAATTATAATTCCTCAGACACAAAGCATGACATTCCTTCCTGCTCCTAAACAAAAGTTATCACTTATTAAATGTAATGAGGTGACACAATGGTATCCTATGGGCGAGGTAGGCCTTGCAATAGTGAAAAGCTACTTTAAGTGTTTTCACTACCTTAACCCTATCAGCACGGCGCATTTTCCCGCTGTGCGCTGAAGTTTTTAAAAACCCGCAGTTCATAGCGTACGAGAGGTGTACCTCATGACGAGCTGAGCTCGTCATGAGCGTCGAAGGGGTTAAAAGTACATGTCCACCTTCTTCAATACAATGCACCGTGCCCTCTGGGGTGTTTAGGGCCTACCCTAGGGGTGACATATATGAATTAAAAAGGAAGGTTTAGGCCTGGCAAAAGGTTTATTTTACCAGGTTGAAGTAAATGGCAGTTTACCACTGCACACACAAGCTGCACTGGCAGGCCTGAATATGTATTAAAGATCTACTTAAGTGGGTTTGCACAATAAGTGCTGCACGCCCACTAGTTGAATTTAATTTACAGGCCCTGGGAACCTGTAGTATCACTTTTCTAAGGACTAAAAAGCAAATTAAATAAGCCAATTAGGTGAAAGCAAATTTGACCATGTGCAAAGTCCTAAAAGAAACAAAAACAAATTCAGCAAGATAGGACGAGAGAAGGCAAAAATGTTTGGGGGTGACCCTGCAGGAGGGCCAAGACCAACAAAAACCATCCTCTCCGATTGGGAGCGGAGATTCCGGCTTGAATGGCAGGAGGAGCAAGGGATAATTGGAAAGTTAGAGAAGGTCTGTATACCACACCCGCCTCGTTCAATTTGGGGCGATGAGAATAACTCTGGAGCGGTCTTGGCGCATCTTCCTTAGAACTCAAGGAATCAAGAGTATGGGGGCAGGTGACGCGTAATGAGACAAAGTTCCACCTCAACTGAAAAGCATTCCCCAAAGCTCCACTCAACAGATTATGGAGGATACAGAACTGCTTCCACTGAGTATTCTCTGAGGAGGTGAACAAGTCCACATGAGGAGTGCTCCACTGGACAAAGATGTACCGGACTACTTGCTATCGCTGGCATCTACTTATACGCCCATTTTTACTAAGGTCTCCTGTTCACTGAAAGCTTCAAAATCAGTACTTTCAAAAATATTTAGGATATAAAACCTTCCACATCAATGATACACAGATCATTGTTAAATGTACCAATCACATTATGTGGTGTATTGTTACGCGTGAGTCTAAACTTCTAAAGTATTTTCATTTTTCTAATGATTAGGAAGAAATCTAGCCTGGTTGTAAAAAAAAAGAAAAAAAAAATCAAAACTGCCCACTGAACAGGCTAAATTCCAACAATAATCTGTCTAGCTCAGTCAAGAAATTGGAATTAAAATTAGGAACAGTCTTTTTGTTCTCACTCACAATGGCAACTTCTTGCTTGCTCTTGTTTCCATCCTTCTGTTCCTACGTGATGTTTAGCATTGTTGCACCTGTCCCCTATCATTTGCTTCCATTTCCTGCAATTCTTTCTCTGTTTTGGCCTTTTTTGCCCATCTGGGGGTACATGCACTGGTGAAGCTGATTAAGTTTGACTAAAAAAGTAGTGCTCTATGTTTGTGTTACTTATCCTCTGCCACCTTCCTACATTTCTGAATCCGATCTTACATCCAAGCTTGTTTCTATCAGCAGTTGTTCTTGTTGCTGCTGTGCTGATGCCGATAGTGTTGCATTTCTCAGACCATCATGTCTTTCAAAATATTAGTACATGAACTTGGAGGTAGTCATTTGTCCCTTACAAATTTCCTCTTTTCCCTTAATTTTATGTCCTGTTCATATTCATCCAGGAAACCAACTAGGTCTTTCTTGGGAATACCAAACTGTTCAGTCTCTAAAAGACCTGCAATCTCGGGGTACATGCACTGGTGAAGCTGATGAAGTTTGACTAAAAAAGTAGTGCTCTGTGTTTGTGTTACTTATCCTCTGCCACCTTCCTACATTTCTGAATCCGATCTTACATCCAAGCTTGTTTCTATCAGCAGTTGTTCTTGTTGCTGCTGTGCTGATGCCGATAGTGTTGGTTGCATTTCTCAGACCATCATGTCTTTCAAAATATTAGTACATGAACTTGGAGGTAGTCATTTGTCCCTTACAAATTTCCTCTTTTCCCTTAATTTTATGTCCTGTTCATATTCATCCAGGAAACCAACTAGGTCTTTCTTGGGAATACCAAACTGTTCAGTCTCTAAAAGACCTACAATCTCGTTTTAGGTTTTTTTTAAAGTTAAATTTGTGTCCCATTTAGATTGCCATATTTGATAAGCTGTTCTATCATCCTCACAGACGTTCTCCTCATTAGGGGCAAACACTCCTCCAATAATCCTGGATCCAGGTTTTAATAAGTAGGTACCACAAAGATACGCAGTCCATGGGGGACCCTGTTGAACTCAAAGTATTTCTTGAGAGATCTTAATTACCATCACTTACAAATTAGTTTTTGCCAGTTTCTCATACTTCTTCCATTTAATTTGGAGGCTGTGTACCCATCATTGCTTTCCTTATTACTTGTTATGTACATAGAGCCCTCCGTTTCCTCAAAGAGGGTTTATGCTTTCTGTTTGTGCCTGCTCAATTTACATTCCATTTTGTCAGTATCTTTCTGGAGCTGCTGTGCACCCCTGCTGCTGTGCCAAACAGAGATGCCCATTTTACCTCAAAACAATTATAGAAGCAAAGTGCCAAAGACTGAATGTTCGTCTCAAATCAATCTTATACACAAATGTAGAGAATCTCCATATTAATTCTGAACCAATTCTCGTATGTATGTAATTCAATAAGTGAAGTATCCCTAATGAGAATGAAATTATATATATGGTTACCAATAGTTACAATTACATACTCTACGCAGACTATAATCAATTTTCTTAAATGAAAAAAAGGGAGTAGTCTCTCAATGACGACACTTATCTGTGACTAGGTCTGTTAAAATGATAAGGCGATGGTTGGTTCAAAATGAATACGGGGCTTCTTTACATTTTTGTCTATGATTCATAAGTAATGTATTGCTGTGTAATAACCACCATGTGTTAAGTTTGGGTTGATTTTGTGAAATGTCACAAGAGTTACATGCATTTAGAAGACAAACTCAGTTTTGGGATGAACATGTCTTGTTTTCCTTACAATTGGCACTTTGCTTGCAGAATTGCTTCAAGCACCTTACTTTGACAAAAGCAGTTTTTGCTGAAACACGTCACTGTGTGGAGTAACAAACAACATCTCAAGAAACCTACTGGAGTGCTGGCGGACTTTTCGGAAGGGAGAGAAGCTGATGGAAGGAAAATGCTACTTACCAGTATGCATCTGTTCTTGGCATGTAGAGCTGCAGATTCTCACACTTAGTATTAGACAGCCATCTGGTGTTGGGCTTGGATGCTTGCAAGTTGTTTTTGTCTTGGAAGAAGTATTTGTAGTCACAAGATAGGTGGTTCCTCCCTTGGACGATAGTGCGCATGGGCATCAACTCCATCCTTAGATTGTTTTTCGCCATGATGGGGAATGATGGAGTTAGTAGAAAGAAAAAAGATGTACATGTGTGTATATCTAATTAAGATAGAACTGGAACAGATACAGGTACCGGGGAGGTGGGTGGGCGTGTGAGAATCTGCAGCTCTACATGCCAAGAACAGATGCATACTGGTAAGTAGCATTTTCCGTTCGAGGCATATAAGCTGCAGATTTCACACTTAGCATAGACTATACAGCAGTATCTCCCCTAGCGGTGGTCACCTGTATCGGTTGCAGTAGTTTGAAAGAGCGTCTTAAGAACAGCTTGGCCTACGGCAGCTTGCTGCTTGGCTTGCATGTCAACACAATAGTGTTTAGTGAAGGTGTGTGTTGTAGACCATGTTGCTGCTCTACAGATGTCTTCTAGGGGAATGTTCCCTAAGAAAACCATAGAGGCTCCTAGCTTGTGTGTGGAGTGCCCTCTAGGAGGAATTGTTAATGTGCGTTTTGCTTTTTGGTAGCATATTTGGATACATTTAACGATCCACCTTGCAATCCCAGCTTTAGAGATGGGATTCCCTTTATGCGGTGGGGAGAAAGCTACAAACAATAGTTTTGCGAAAGGATTTGGTTCTGTCAATGTAATAAAGAAGGGCTCTTTTAACATCTAGGGTGTGTAGAGCTTTTTCTGCTACAGAGTCTGGTTTTTGAAAAAACACAGGCAACTCCACTGATTGATTAAGATGAAATGGAGTGATGACTTTAGGAAGAAATTTTGGGGGTTTTCTGAGGACCACTTTGTTACGATGTAATTGTAAGAATGTTTCCTGTATAGTGAAAATTTGAATCTCACTTACTCTTCTAAGAGAGGTAATGGCAACTAGGAAAACTGTTTTCCATGTGAGGAACTGTAGTTCGCATTTGTGTAAAGGTTCAAATGGGGGTCCCATGAGCCTGGTAAGAACAATATTTAGGTTCCACACTGTGGAGTTGGTAAACTAGGAGGAATGATTCTTTTTAGTTCTTCCAAAAAGGCTTTAATTGAAAGGACTCTATATAGGGACAAGTGTTGCCTGTTTTGTAAGTAAGCAGCGAGTGCTGCTAGATGTAAACATATAGATGAATATACTAGATTACATCTTTGTAAATGCACTAGATAGCAAATGATATTCTGGATGGAAGCATCCAGTGGATCAATATGAATATTGGTGCAGTAAATGGCAAATCTTTTCCATTTTACAGCATAGCAAGCTCTAGTAGTAGGTCGCCTGGCTGCTTTAATTATGTTCATACAGTCTGGTGGTAGGTTAAGGTAACGAAACTCCAGGAGCCAGAACGCCAGATTCAGCTGACTTGGATCTGGATGTCTGATCTCTCCATGGTTCTGCGTTAGCAGGGATGCGGACAGACACCGCTTTTGATGCAGAACTAGTGAGAGTTCTAGCAGCGTTGTGAACCATGGTTGGCGTGCCCATGTGGGAGCTAAGATTAGTTTGAGAGACTGTTGTCGGAGCTTGCGTACCACTAGTGGAATCAGGGGGAGTGGCGGAAAAGCATATGCAAATCTGCCTGACTAGTTCATCCATATCGCATTGCCCTTGGACAACGGGTGTGGAGAACTGGCGGCGAAGGTTGGGAATTTTTCGTTGTCGTGTGTGGTGAACAGATCTATGTCTGGTTCGTCCAGGAGATATATATTTTGTGGGATGGCCCATCTCCAAATGTTCTGTGCAAGCTGGGACAGTTGCAGAGAATGTGTGCCTCCTTGTTTTTGTATATAGTACATGGCTGTTATGTTGTCCGTCCAGATCAAGACAGCTTTGTTATGTACATGTACTTAGAAAGATTTTAGTGCTAGTAGCTCTAGGTGATTGATGTGGAGCACCTTTTGTTGAGTGGTCCATCTGCCCTGAGTTGCATGTCCGAGGAGATGGGTCCCCATCCTGTGAATGATGCGTCTGTTGTAAGTACTATCTGTGGAACTGGTTCGAGGAACGGCCGCCCTTTGGACATGTTTTTTGTGTTCCACCACTCCAAAGAGTGATGTGTGCGACTGTCTTCCAATACTAGATCTGTAAGTTGTCCTTGAGCCTGATTCCGCTGATGTGCTAGACACTCCTCTAATGGACGCATTTGACGTCTTGCATATGGTACAATAGAAATGCAATATGCCTTCATGCCTATGAGTTGCATGAACACTCTGGCTGGGACAGAGTGTTGGTCTTGAAATTTTGTGACTAAGGCTTGTATGCTGGCTATCCTTGCTGGACTGGGATTTGCCAGAGCTGTGGAGGTGTTTACTGTGGCCCCCAGATATTGGTGCATATGAGTGGGCTGGAGATGCGACTTGGTGTAGTTGATCGTGAATCCAAAGTTGTGTAATGCATGAATGGTTTGATGAGTGTGTTGAACACACTGATTGAATGACTTGGCTTTTATTAGCCAGTTGTCTAGATATGGGAAGACATGGATCTGTAGTCTTCTGAGATGTGCTGCTACTACTGAAAGGCACTTTGTGAACACTCTGGGTGCAGTTGTGACTCCGAATGGAAGGACTTTGAATTGAGTGTTGTCCGTCCACTACAAACCTTAGATACCTTCTGTGAGAAGGATGTATGGGAATGTGGAAGTAGGCGTCCTTGAGATCTAGTGTGGCAAGGAAGTCGCCTTGTTGCAGCAGCAGGAGCGCTTGTTGTAGAGTGATCATGTGAAAATGATCTGAGTGTATATATAGGTTGAGGGGCCTGATATCGAGTATTGGTCTTAGAGTACCGTCTTTTTTTGGGTATTAGGAAGTACAGCGAGTAAACCCCTGTTCCTTGATGTTGTAAGGGAACAATCTCTATTCCGTTCTTTTGAAGCAATGAGAGAACCTCTAGTTTTAATAGTGTAAGATGTTCTGTGGACATGGGACGCTGCCTGGGTGGTATATATGGAGGGGTAGCTGTAAGTTCTAGGCAGTAACAATACTGGATAATTTGTCTCACCCACCTGTCTGTTGTGATGGAGTTCCAGACAGGTAGGAACTGTGATAATCTCCCCCTGACTGGAGTGGGATGTTGTGGGGGGAGCGGAAGGAAGTCACTGTTTTGTGGTGAGGGAGGTACGATTGGTGTTATTACCTCAACCTCTTCCTTTATTGCGGTTTCCTCTGTATCCGCCTCTAAAATATCCTCCATTGGGGGATGTTTGTGTAGTGGCTTTAAAGGAAGATGAGTTGTCTGCTCCCATCTGTTTGGAGGCTCCTCTATAGAAGGAGCGACGAAAGGAGCCCCGTGTTTGTGAAGACTGTAAAGCGCCCATGGACTTTGCTGTCTCAGTGTCTTTCTTCATTTGTTCTAGTGCAGTGTCCACAGCCGGGCCAAAAAGTTGTTGCTGGTTGAACGGCTTGTTGAGGATAGTAGTCTGGACTTCCTGCTTAAAGCCTGGGATGTGGAGCCAGGCATGCCGCCTAAGGGGCACACTGGTATTTATGGATCTAGAGGCAGTGTCTGCTGCATCAAGTGCACATGTTATTGACGCATCTGAAATTAGGTTACCCTCTTGGATGAGATCATTTGCTTGTGTTTTATATTGGTCAGGCAAATGTTGTAGTAGGGTTTCTAACGGGTCACAGTGAGCCCTATCATATCTTGCAAGCAGTGCCTGTGTGTGAGCTATGCGCCAATGATTGGCTGCCTGCGCAGCTATTCTTGTGCTACAAGCGTCTAGCAATTTGGATTCTTTATCAGGGGGTGGTGCTTCCCCTGAGGTTTGGGAGTTATCGCGCTTCCTAGCGTTGGAAACTACTAGAGAATCCAAGGGCAACTGTCCCTTAATGTAAGCAGGATCTGCAGGGGCAGGTCCATACTTTTTTTCTATTCTAGGGTTAAGAATCCTGGCACATACGGGACCTTTAAACACTTCGGGGGCATGTTTAATGACTCCCTTAATTATTGGCAATATTTGCACTGTCTTTTGGGACTGTTCAAATGTATCTAACCGAAAGTCCTCTTCTGCCTCATCTGAGTGCATTGTGACACCATGATAGATGGCAGTCCTATTAATCAACTGTCCAAAACCAATATTGTTGTCTGGGGGAGATGGTTTTGAGGGGTATGAGTGTGGACTTGGGACGTCTGGTATGTCTGATGGGATAGGGTACTCCCAATCAGGTGGGTCAGTAGGATACATAAAAGGGTCATCTGGGTCACCCCCTAACCCCATGTCACCATCATCATCTGGAGGTGTATGAGGTGGAGAAGTATGAGGTGGAGAAGTTTCAATTGGAGGTGTAATAGATTTAGGGAGAGGAAGTGGGTTAGGAGGAGTATAGGAGAAGAATGATGCATAGGCGATGTGGCAGAGTCCTTCTTTACAGGCACTGGAGGAACAGATGCCTTGTCTAACTTCCTCTTCCCATATGGCACAGTGGTGACATGTCCTGTTTCTGGATCAATATAAATCTTTCTGTTTAGGATCAACATGATTCGAATGAAAAAGCTCCTCTTCCTCAGGAAATGCTTTTGACGCTGATTTTTTCGGTTCCGAACGGGGTGGGTGTTGACTTTTGTCTTTGGCCTTTGACAGAGTTCTTCGTCTTAGCTTTTGGTTCCGAGACATTTGGTTTCGGAGCCGAAGCGAGATCTTTAGGCTTGGAAACATTCAAAGCCGGTTTATCCATGGACCTGGAGTTTTTGGGGCACGATTTGTCCTTAGAGGTGGAAGGCGTCTGAACCGATTTCGGAGCCTTCTTTTGGTTTTGGTGCCGAAGGTGCAGGTGGGATTGGTACGTGCGGTTCGCTCGGTCCCAAGCTACCGGAAAGCCTTTCTTTTTTCCTCGGAGCCGGACTAGAAGGAGGGGCTTCTGAAGTGTGTTTTTGGTCGCGACTGGGCCCAGCAGGCGGAGTCTTGACCATTGCCTTCGATTTTGGTGGTGGGGTTTGGGTAGGGGCAGTAGTACTCACTCATTGACCAGGAGTGATGGGGTCGTCCGAGTCTTCTGCCTCGGATATGATTTGGAGATCTTCAGAATCTTCTTCTGGGACATATGGGCCTTCGTCGAAGATGTCCACTGGTTCCGGAGCGGACCTCTGCATGATGTGTCGATGAGACCTTTGATCTCGAAGGTCTTCTTCAATCGAAAGGATGCGCAGGCTGGACAGCTGGACTCGTCGTGTTCAGGTGATAGGCACAGGTTGCAGACCTTGTGATGGTCACTGTGTGGGAATTTTGCTCCACACTGGGGGCATTTCTTGAATGGTGTCCTTTCCATGAGCCGTAGGCTTCACGCGTGGATAGGCCCAACGGCTCACGCCGACGACCAGAATCGAGCTGATGAAAGTTGCGTCGAAGGTTAAGATGTTCGAAGTCAATCCGAAGAGTAATGGAAGTTTTTCACGTCGAACCCAATAGCGGAAAAAAACAATCGAAGGATGGAGTCGATGCCCATGCGCACTATCGTCCAAGGGAGGAGGCACCTATCTTGTGACTACAAAGACTTCTTCCAAGACAACAACAACCTGCAAGCATCCGAGCCCAACACCAGTTGGTGATCTATTGCTAAGTGTGAGATCTGCAGCTCATATGCCTCGAACATGTATATATATATATATACACAGAGACATATATATATATATATATATATATATATATATACACACACACAAACACACGCACACAACACAGAGATATATATATATGTATACACACAAACGCACACACTTATTGAAATGTAACCTATGCTGCGATACAGTGACCTATGCAGACGATACCCTACTGCTGATTACCTTTGGTCCTAACCCCACAGATACAATGATCCGGTTTAAAAGCCTTATGACCCACATTGACAGCAGGATGGGCCAAAACAAACTACAGCTAAATAGCAGTAAAACCGAGATCAATCTGTTCGGCAGAGCCGAAGAGTATTGGTCTGGCAGTTGGTGGCCTCGGGCATTGGGTTCATGCCTGTCTCCAAAACAAACAGTCTGCAACCTTGGTATTACAATCGACAACAAGCTTTCCATGAAAGCCCATGTCAACCGTGTACTGGGCACCTGTTATGGCATCTTGCGGAAGCTACGTAAAATCTTCAAGTGGCTACCAATTGAAATCAGGAAGCCACTGGTGCAGGGCCTAATTGTAAGCTGCATGGACTATGGAAATGCTTTACTGGCCTCCATAAACAAAGATCTTTTTTCTAAACTGCAGATCCTGCAGAATACTGTGGCCAGATTGATTTTAGATCTACCTCCAAGATCGCCTTCATGCCCCAATTTAAAACGCCTTCACTGGCTTCCAATTAGGAAAAGAGGGCATTTTAAAATCTTGTGCCTGACACATAGAAGTATCTATGGCATCGGTCCTGGCTATTTAGAAAAAAACTCAAAAGATATTAGCCCGTCAGAATCTTGAGGTCCAGCTCTAAACTCCTTCTTACCCCACTACGAGTTCGCACTGTCCGAAATGGGGGTCGATCTTTCTCACATTTTGCCCTTTATTTCTGGAATAAGCTACCGGTCCATCTCTCGTCCATTTCAGATAACCAGAGCTTTCGCAGAGAATTGAAGACAGGGCTGTTCTAAATGAAATCAGATATGACCCCAGGTAGTGGAATCTTCCACAAGCGCCATGAGCCCTAACAGTGATTTGTGCGCAATATAAGATTCTTTGACTTTTGACCTCTGATGTAAATAGTATTAGAACTTACCTAAGATGCAGTGCATGAGATGTACAGATAGTTTTGTGGATTTTATGTAGAGGATGTACACCTTCTACACATGCCACAAAATACAATCTTATAACTGAAACCAACCAGTAATAACTATGAAGCAGAATTCAGAGAAAATGTAACCATATTTTGATGGATCTTTAATTGTTATTAACATACTGATTCAACAGTTCAATAGCACACTAATTGTGACATACGGTGCTTCAGCATTTGTGTGCTGATGTGCTTTTATTATATTAAGCTACAGTCGTTTAATCAAGCAGATGTTTCATAATCAACGTAGAAACAAATGAAAATTGCATTACTAAAACTACAAAGAAATACACAATGAAATTCACTCATCAGAAAATCAATGGGTTTTGGGTTTACATAACCCTTTTTATAAAGTCATTTTAGGTACTCCATATCCGTATAAAATATCTACAAAACTAAGGTGAACAAACATTAACGTGATATTTGCTTTGCTGAGATTGATTGTTTAGTCGCTTTCATATCAGAATACTTTGGAACATGAAGCAATTGCCGAGAAGGTCTCAAAAAGGACAGGACAATTCCTAATCAGCATTTAAGATATATATATTTTTTTTGTTTGCAGAGAGCACACTTACTCACCTGTCGCTAAGATGAAGAAAACTACTGCTTTCATCTGGATGCTCATCTTCAAAACTAAGATTAGACCAGCTGCCAGTGCTGTCATCACCAACACTCAAACTCAACTGCTGGTTTGGAGCAGAATCACCCAACTGGAATACCTCTTTACCAAAGGAGCTAAACAAGACCAGAGTAAACTGTGAGTTAGTTTGAACAATTTGTTGTCAATTGAAAAGCCAGTCTGTTCTTGCAGCATTTAGTTATTTACATATTTATTTATTTATTGGAAATTGCAGATCAAAAGCATCAGCATGTTTCTGTTCACATGAAAGAAGATGTCTGAAGTAATTACAGAAGCTGAATCCAAAGTAAACTTGTATTTTAAAGGGCGATGAAGGGGGCTAGGAATTGGTTGAGCTACAGGTAACAGAGATCTGACAAATATTACTTACCTGTAATGTTCCAATTACTCACCAATACTCGTCATTACCCTAAGTCCTCTTCCTCGCCAGGGTTCATAAAACAAAAGGTTTGCATAGTATATCAGGCCAGAATTACCTAGTCTACTTTTAGTAAATACACCTAGTCCATTTACTGTGGCCCTTCCACCTAGTTGATCTGTAGGTGGGAGCAACGTCTGCAAAACACCCAAGTATGATTGCTGCTTCTTTGGTCAAAGACAACAGGGCTGAGATGGGTAATAAACTAGGAATGTGAAGAGAAGACTAAGACTTGAGGCAATGAAGATTACCCGTAAGCTGTACCCCCCTCTTTTCAGTCTTTCTCACCTAAGTCCTTACAATACACGCTTGTAACAAAGAAGAATATACTATGACCATGGGTAGTTGAGGAAAAAAGACAGAGAAGGAATGAAAGAATGACCTTATCGAATGTTGGAAAGAAATTTGAAAACAGTGTGGGGGGGGGGGTGAGTTACACTGATGATTACTACGTATAGCTCTAAGGAGTATGAGAGGTCAGATATAGAGACTAGGTGTATCTAGTAAAAGGAAAATATTACCTACCCTGCAACAATCTGTTTGTAGCCTGCAGTGCTGTAGTTTCGCATGTTGTGCATACTCCTGCTGTCTAATGTTGGAGGTGGATGCTGCAAGTTGTTTTATTTAATTTTCAAAGTGGCTTATAGATCCCTCCTCATAAACGCACATTTCATAACAACAGACCACATTTCAGATTGGAGGTTCCCCCCAAAGAGTGAGGGAAATCAAGTGGAGAGAAGTAACGCATGATAGTATATGTCCACAGGTGCAATGTGAAAGAATTTATTATGTATTTAATCTGATACTTAAACTTGCATCCAGGAAGGTAGGAGACATGTGAATCTACAGCACTACAAGCTAAAAATAGCGAAAATTAAGGGAAGCAACAATCTTCCATTTGTATAATTTGTAGCCGACATGCTTTGCATAGATTAACAAGCATTTACAATGCAACGGTTTAGCCTTTGTAAAAGTTAGAGCTATTGGCATTGTAAATGACAAATTTTTTATGTATGTGTTGGTTGATTCACTGTAATCAGAATCGTCAAAGTACAAAATGTCAGCTTCGAAGGGCTACTTCTCAAGTTGCAATTTTTGCTTAATGCCATTCCAGGATTGGGCACAAGCCATCTTAATTCCCAGAAAAATATTGTGACGCCAAGAGTAGTCCTATTGAAATAGAGAATTATTAAATCACCCTAGCACCCACAGATCCCCATCGACACTGCCAGATCGGGTGATAGCCGCACAACAAATCACGATCACCACCCCAACACCCACAGACGGTAACATCACAGTCAGAGCCACACACGCCACCGCCACACTCACTCACAGGCAGTATCATCTCTCACACAGAGCAGGCGTTCAACGCACAGACGACCAGCAAAAACTACCCAGCACTTCTTGAAAGCTTAATCGCAGCTACCGGGGGCGCTACAGGCGAGAAAACCAGCAAACACCTATAATAAATACCGACGTCGCCGCTGGGGCTGCTGACGTGTGTGGGGGTTGGGGAAAGGGGGGGGTGAGGTGGAGACAGATTTGGCACAAGAAATTAACCAACTCGACACCACAGCCTATGCATAATTACGCTACCAACGGGATAATGAAAGAAAAACATCAAACATACACACACATATAAATAATGGAGTTAAAGAGACAGGTTACTGCTTGTCAGCAAGTGCCGTGCAAGGATCTGGAAAACCACCCGCGGAAACAGTGACAGGTACAATGAACGTCCGGCGCATACAATAACATAATCAAACAGTACACAAAACAGATCCACACTCAGCATGGGCCGTAGGGCGCACTGCTCGAGCGTACGCTGATACGCACAACTAGAATGACAGTGAGATCAAGCGCTGAAAAGCGCTATGGCGGTATAGGATTACTTAAAGACGCTATGCAAATGCCCGCAGCACACAAACACTTCTAGACCAGAAACGAAAGTGCGACACTCGCATGTTGGCGACCACTCACGGCTCAGCGGTGCTCAGAAATTGTATTTTTATTTGGGAGCGCAGGGGACCCGCAGACACAGTGCCCAGCGGGCACACATATTTTAACCCGGGAGGCGGACATTGCGGGTAATAAATAAACTGTAGAAAACTGCCGACCACAACAAACGATTCATGAGAATGAGGCTGCGTTAAGGAGAGGGTGGCGCGTAGTCGCCCGCCCCCAAAATAGCCACAGAGGGCCAGTTACATTCCACCAGCATAAGACACCAGGGCAGATAAACCTAAGTGTGAAATCTGATACTGAGTGCCTCTCTTACAAAGTCGACCAGCTAAAGCGCCCCGTGCCACACCGAGCAAAAAGTCTCTCTAAACTCTCTATACCCGGAAAAAAAAACACTGCCCGCCAACCACAGACAAATCAGGCATTACTGGAGAGGGCAAAGGTGAGCCTCGTGTGCACAGGACAACAGCAAAGGGGGAGGGGGGGCGCAGGGAGAGCCCACGCACTGCCCTACACCAAACTCAAAACACTGGCCGTTCTTTAGAGACAACTGGGCAGAGACAAGCCGCACTCTATGCCAGGACCTATCCCCAGCTAAAGTGGGCATTACAACTGCTGGGCAGGGGTGGCGGTTGGAGGGGAGAACTGGTAAACAGCACCTCCATTGCCCTCAACGTGGGTATCCTTGAAGGGGGAGGGGGTGATATCCCAAACCGAGCAGGCATTGGGTGATAATAGAAGAGCCCACCGCACACACATACACACACACACACACACACACACACACACACACACGTACCACACTCCACAGCTGTTGTCTATACCACAACATGGTGGGCACAGTCAGTAAGCACGGGCACAGCGAGCTTCAAACTCCATTTCACCAACTACAAACACCTTCATTACAGCTACAGCGAGCATTGTCGGTAGACAGACTCACGATCATCAAGAACTCCGCGCATCAGCTGACACCGATGTCATCATACTCACAGCGGGCATTATCGCCACGTTGTGTTCCAAACATTAACAGGATCCACCAGATGCAGATAACAGCAGAGCGGGCATTAATGAAGATACTATCACAAACGACGGGACACAGAAAGCCTTAAAAACATTAAAAGCAGAGCCAACATGGCTTAACTCTAAACAAAAAGTTACTAAAAATAAATAATAAACACGTCTTACCTCTAAGACTCGTAATGAACACCAAAACCAAATGCCGTGACGAAAAAAGGGGCGGGTGACGGGAAAAGGGGGCGGGACTTAAAAAAAGGCACGGGAACGCCCCCGATTCGCGTCCTGACGGGGGAAAGAGTGACGGACAACAATGTCTTCCAATGGCTAGCCTCCATTTATGGAGCTAGCCAATGGTAGACTGAGGCGGGACATAGCCACATAGTGTAGATCAACAGATTTCGCCTGCGCGAACGCTGCTGCGCAGCGGACGCCAGGCGAAACCTAAAAAGCAGAGGTCTCCCACAAAAAAGGGAGCTTGCGAGCAGATGTGGCATGTCCACACAATAATGCCTTGTGAAAGTGTGAGGTGTAAACCACGGAGCAGGTTTTAGATGTCTGTTATCAGGATGAATTGATATCAATAACCCTGGACAAAAGGCTTCTTGAACGCGAACGTTGGCTATTTATTAAAATCTGCACAATGAAGTGACTGACACTGGAAATACTTTTTTCCATGAGAATTTCATGAAATGTATTGGATCTGGCAAGAATGTAATGGCGCAAAAGGTGGTCCCATGAGTCCATGAAGACTACATTAAGGCCTCACACAGGACCCAATGGGGTCACCGGAGGTATAACTCTATTGAGGCCTTCCATAACTGCATTAACTACTGGGATGGTAAACAAAGGTCTATGCTATGTGTTCTGCATGAAAGCAGCTAAAGCTGGAAAATGGAGACTAGTATACATTTATGCCAGCATAGAATTCCGTAAAAGAAACAGATATCTAGTTTCTTTGCTTGAAGAGGTTGTGCTCCATCACTCAAGAAATAGTTTCCATTTTACTGCTTAGTAGTCTTGTGTGCTGGCCTGCTAATTTCTCATAAGACAAGCATACACTTCTCTAGAAGTAGCAAATAAACAAACTCCAAGAGGTTAGGTGTCAAACTGCAGGATTAACTTCTTTAAGATTTGATGTTTTAGTTGCCCCCAATACCAAGTTAAAAAGTCAGCTTTCAGGAGTAACTTCTTGTGTGGGTGGATGAACATGTCCAGTAGTACTGGGTTTCATGTCTGTCTTCAAACTATGAGAATGACTGTCATGGACGCTTGTCTCATCTTCATCATTAAATAAGAAATTAGATATAGTTGAAGAAAAGCATAGGCAATTATCCGGGACCAGTTCATCCATACATCTACAGAGAAATGGCCAAGGACTGTGGGAATGGGAACCTGAAGGTGAAGCTTGGGCATTTTGTGTTTTCTGTTGTTGCAAACAGCTGCGGCTGTAGGCATCCCCTTTTCGGAAAGTACTGTTGAAGTACTTTGGGATTCATCTCCCATTCATTTAAATGTTGATGCATTCAGCTTAACAGGTCAGAAAAGGCGCTGTCCACCACCGTCAGATGCTTTGCTAGATCCTTTGCCATGTCAACTGTGCCAAAATGATAAGTGAGGCAAGTGAGTTCCACCATGCTTCTGGATGTAAATTGCGGTCATGTTGTATGTCACACAAGAACTGTCTAATTGTGAATTAGCATGTAAAAAGCTTTGACTTCCAACAGTTTTCATGCATTTTTGTAGTTGCTATGTCTAGGTTCCCTGAGCAGTCTGGTTGTGCAGATGCACTCCCTACTTCACGATTGAAGCATCTGTGGAAATGGCCACTTGAGGTGTAGACACCAACCGCCCAGTAGCAAGTTATTGCCATTGCCCAATTTAAGACTGTGATGGACTCAATCAACACTGGATCTTCCCACTGTAACTATTGCATGGACATACAATTTTAATGGGCAGATGTGCAGTCAGGAGTTCTGAAATACTGCAATGCACGACACCAACATCACCAGCAGTTTGTTGTCACTGTTATAGAGCAGGGCATCTGGTAAAGAGGGAGCACCCTCTGAAATGCAATCAACTTCTCTTGGTTGGGATAGGGTTTGCCTATCACTTTGTCCGACACTGCTACCAAAAAGTGAGGTATCTGTTGAGGGTAGAGATAATACTTGTGGCATGTACTGTGAAACCCAACTTGACCTGTGAAGAAGTGACACTACTCTTTGTAGCATTCAGCTATGCCTAGCTCACAATCAGCTATTTATTTTTCAGTCGTCCAGATACAGGAAGAAATCGATGGTGCAGATGAAGCGGAGGTATCGATGACATGCTGGATTGTTGCGTTATTTTGTTTATGTTGGTTTTGCATTCCAAGCAGTGTTTTCCCTGCATGGAGTTCAAAAGACAGGCAGCTACAGCAGTACTCTCAGCCTGGCAGCTGCATCTTAAGACTGCACCAATAAATCTGCTTGACTTACCTGCAGTGCGCTGCCTTTTCATTCTCCACAAAAGGAAACAAAGATGGCATATGTGTAGGAATGTGCCCCTTTTTGCATGGTTGCCCCCCACTTTTTGCCTAATATTGATGTACTTTGACTAAGTGTGCTCTGGGTTCCTGCTAACCAGGTACCCGGGACTATGTTTTTTCCCTAAACTGTACTGTTGCAAAAACCAATTGGCAACTCTCTGGCCACATGTAAGTCCCTTGTAAAAGGTACCGCAGATACCAAGGGCACTGTGACCACAGAGGCCCCTAAGGGCTGCAGCAATTATTGTAACACCCCTAGAGGCCCTGTACCTTTACACACATACACTGCCATTACAGGCTGCGCGTTTTGGTGCAGAACAAAGTGAAGAGGCGACATGGCACCATTCTGTGTCCCATGCCTACAACCCAATGCTCTGGCATAGGAAAGTCACCCCTCTAATTGGGTGCACTATACCAGAGGTGAGGGTACAGTTGCATGAGCCCTGTACCCCAAAAGTGTCTAAGCCAATTCTTAGACACTGTAAGTGCAGTAAAAGCTATAAAGAGTATATGGTATTGGAGTTTGTCATTACATACTCCACAGCACTGATGGAGCAAGGCCTCGTAGAAAAGAGACTTGCTCAGAAGCAATCCACTGCTTTAACTAACAAGTTATTAAAATTGTTTTGTGGACAACTAATGCGCACTACATGAATACGCGGGTTAGTGAAGCTTGCTTATGTGTTTACTAACGAAAATAAAATGAATGGACTAATCCCGCTCTAAACGGGGAAATCTTTACTGCGCATGCGTCAACTGCATCTACGCAGTATTACGAGCGATCGCTTGAAGGGAAATTCTTGAAGACTTCCGTGCATGGCATCTGCTTGTTTGAACTAAATCGAGTGGTTTTTACTAATGCGAATGCAGGAATAAGTCTAATAAATAAACTGGGATATGGCAGAGGTGGGTGGTATACAGTGAAACCATTTATTTATGAAAGTAACATCTGTCTTTCTGACTTTATCACTAGTGCGTATTTGGGCCCCTCTTGTGTAACCGAAGTAAGCCGAGTCATGTGACGAATACGAATGACTACTGAAAGTTAACCTGGAATGATGACTTGGATGTTGAATGAAAGCCAAGGTCGGGAAGTGCCATATCCTGGGAACGGATAGTGAAAAGTTAACCGATGTGGACTCGCATTCAGACTATTAACAAAATTGTTGCAAATAAAACATGAATGTGTGTGAGAAATAAAAATATGAATAAAAATGAAGGGGATGGGTTTGAAACATTAATGGGTGGAACACGCAGAACGAAAGGTATAATTGAGATAGTTTTAGTTAGTTAGTCAGAACAGAGGCTGCTGAAAGCTTGGTGCAGGAGATGCTGTTGCTGGGAGAGATGCTGTGAGATGCTGATAAAGAGCCGAATGCAGAACCTGCTTTCCTAATTTAATTGGGTTAGATGTGAAGATCGCAGAAGAATCTCGAGGAGGAAGAGTGTGTCCTGAAGTCTTTGTTGCCTGATCTATCCCGGGGGACCCTTACCAACCCTTTGGCCAGGGGGTTGGTCTTCACACCATTCTTGGTAAATATATTTTCACGCTATTTGCAGATGTTCTTTTCTCTCGGTCTTCTCCCTTTCTGAGCATTGATCATTGCATGAGTCCATAGTATGTGTTTAGATGATTAATTAATTTAATTTTCTCTCCTAAGAATAATGGTGACTGCACTGTGTATTTGAGATGGTTCACCTGCATTTGAAATTAAGATAAAGATTTAAAACTTTCTTGAGTCTGTGGTTATTTACATTTAATAAAAGAATAAGTTAGTTTTTATGTTAATTTTTAACCATCAACTAGTTCAACTAATGGTTCATCGACCAGACGTGAGAACTTTTTGATCAGTGAAAGGTTAGTTAGGGGTATTAAATAACTAATCTTGAAAACTGTGGAGAATTATAAACTTTGACTCCAGTGGTTTACTCAAACAGTGAGTGTGTTTATGGGCCCAGGTGAGTATACGGTAGTGGAGTGTCTGTTGTTGCTGGTACGCCGCTGGATCAGCACCATAATGGCTTTACTGAAAACTGGTAAGTTTGGTATCAAACTTCTCAGCACATTAAACCCACACTGATGCCAGTGTGGGTTTAATGAAAACTGCACTCAGAGGGCATCTTAGAGATGCCCCCTGAAAAATCACCTAACTCTAGTGTGCTGATTGAGTGGCTGCTCACTAGCTGCCTCCACCAGACAAGTTTCTGGGCTTTCTGCTCTCTGGGGCCTGAAACAAAGCACATCCATGGGAAGAGGTGCCAATCATCCTCCCCCAAGATGGGCAGTGTCCATGAAGGGAAAGCCTTTGTGAGCTACCCCAGCCATTTGCTGCTCCCAGCAACTGGCCCCCACCGGTTCTGACCCCCACTCTGGGTGGGAGAATCGGCAGGAAAACCAAGTTAAAAGGAGAGGTATGCCCACCTTTGCCAACCCCATCCCTCAGGTGGGAGAGGCGAGGTGAAGCACAACTCTCAGTCCCCGCCATCTTGCAGATGAGGGACCCAGCCAACTAGAGTGAGGCTTAGGTCCCCTCCCACAGGAGGGTGGCATAATATTGGGTGTATCCACCCCAAGGAAGGGACCCATTGGTCCTGACCGGTAGCAACCTGTAATGCCCCTAAATTTAGTATTTAGGGGCAACCGTGAACCTTGCCTCCTCAGACAAGAAGAAGAAGGACCGAAGAGCAAGTATCTGTATATATGTTTAGGCATCAATTTCTGAGCTCTGCAATGTTATCCTACGGAAGGAAGAATAAGTTCTGCAAACAGGTACAGTACATCGACTTAGAGGACCAATCTCCAGGAATTAAGGTGATTGGAGGGCAAGGTCCATGGCAGCAGCAACAGTACACTACCAGTGGCACAAGGTCAGCTGGGTGCAAATCGGCATCGGGAGCCCAATGCGTTTCAGTGGGGATCGGTCACTGTAAAAAAAGGCTGCAGACGCTGACTAGGTAGCCAGCAGGGCTGAACCAGCAAGTGGGCTCAGGTCATGGGATGCTCAGGGACGGCAGGGGACACCTCTGGTCCTCTTCTTCCAGGGTCAGGAGCGGCAGGTGCAGAGGCGTCCTTAGGTGTCTAGTTTTTCCTTACCGGAGCAGTTGCAGTGGAGGGGGTTTGCGTGTAGAGGCTGCAGACGACGTCTGGAAGCCCAGGAGGGCTGAAACCACGATGAACTCAAGCTCTGAAGGGCTGGGGTACCTTGTTGGAACCTGTGGCACACTTCAACTCGAGCCTGAGGGGACAGATGCATTGGTGGCTTCGGGTGTCAGGTTTTGGCAGTTATGGAGGCCTCAAACTCTTCCCTTTTTGTAGATTCTTTAGAACAGGTCTGCTGTTCACAGGAGGCGTTGCGTCTTTTTCGGAGGCAAGCAGTCCTCCCAGGTTTCTGGAGTCACAGGGACGAGGGGTGCAGATGGGCCAGCAGGGTTGGTACCAGGTTAGATGCATCTTCTCTCTTTACGGCTTTTGTGGCTCTTCATTGCCCTATCTTTTTTTTAGGTCGCCGCGGTCTGCTTTTCTGATGCCAGGGACTCCCCTAAATACTGAATTTGGGGGCATTAGGGGAGTGTAGGGTAGTAGCCAGTAGGCTACTGCCACTGGGGACACTACTCCCCCTATATAACCACTTTCTGTGGGAAGTGGGCATAACCCTGTCCCAGAATTCCTAAGTATGCCATCACAAAGATGGGCACTTCTGAAAAATCATGTCCCCCTCACAGTAGTCCATCTTAGAGGTGGTACTAGCGCTGGAGGTGTCACGCTTACCTTACTGGCTCATTTTCCCACCTGTCCAGGTGCAAGGGGGCTCTGGACAGGTGGATTGGCTTCATCTCCTGTGAAGGGAGACAGATTCGCATTCCCAAGGAAGCAGCTTCATTAAAGCTTGCCGGCCCAAGGAGGCTAATTAGCAGTACATTTCAGTCAAAGTTGCGTCAAATAATAGGCATAACGTAGGGGGGCAGGGGGGATCTCTGCAACTCACTATCACTGCAACAGAAGCATTTGATTTTGCTGAAACACTTTAGTCTGAAGTTCATTCTCACTCACTCTTTTGATGGAGAATTAGTCTATAGCCCTTACAGCCCATGCTCAAATTTAGGGGCCTCCTTATGTTGTGCTTTGCCCTTTTCCTGCTTTTTCAACCCCCACTGCATTTCATTTATGCACGGATGTGTATCCATCATCATTTATACATATATTTCAAGACACAAGCTTCGCAGCAAAGTGCATGGTCCGGAGACGAACACCCAAACCCTGAAGAAATAAGGGTTGTTTTCCTTTGATCGCCAGGAATCTTCAACGTCTGAAATAAGTAGATGCTAAAAATTGAGTCTTACCTGTTGCTGGGGCCGTGTTACACATGTGCGTCCCTAAGGTCATACATTTGGGTTTCGGATTCATTTTCATCATTCCTTTAGTGAACGTACATACTAATTATTGCTTGGAAAATGGTGCATGGGCACTAGCGCCTAAAAAATGTCTGTCATCTTCTGTGATACAGGAGTAACCACATTTTTCATCACATAGGGTCTTATTTTGAATGTGGGTGGTCAGACTGCTGCCCGCTATCATGGTGCTGCAGTCCAGGAAAAGGGCTACAACACAAGCCACAGTGTAAAAAGTCACTTTGTGCACAACTTTGCACCATGTGCTGTTCGGCACAAGATGCATGGAGGTGCATGGGGTACTAAATGTGCCCCCAGGGCCACTTTGTAATGGTCTCGAGGTACGGGGGCCCTGTTTGGGGCCCTTAAAGTCCTCTTTTGACAGACTTTTCATGGCGGTCAGATAGGTATGAAAAGACTGTCTGGAAGGGACATCGTAATCCCACTGCCTCTTGTCGGGACTACGATTCCGACCCCCACCCAATCGGGATCTGAGATCCTGGCGGAGGAGGAGGTCTTCCCTCCGACAGCTTGTGGTCTGACATCCGGTATTTTAATCCAGAGGTCGGAGCGAAGGGCCGTCTGTCGGTGGGAGTGCCACAGACGGCCTTTTGATGGCGGTCCTACCGACATCGAAATCAGTCCTATAGTTAAAAGCGATAACCAAGCAGTAAACACCTGGATATTGCCTGATGATGTTCTTTGTGAAAGAGTGTCATATCAAATTTTGGGTCCTACAGAAATAATTCAAATACCACATAATATATGCATGTCATTGGATGACATAATAAATCAACATTCTTAGGTAAATTCATGTGAAATCAACGCAGTGAAACAACTTCTAAATGATCTCAATTCATATACTTCATTGGAGATTGTAGAGCCTAATCTATACGGCAAAAACTATTGCTTCTATCATTATATCCATAGATCAACTGGTCAGTGCCAAGCCATTTCTTTTTTTTTTTTTTACAGAGGGAACACTGTCAGCTGCCTTCAATAGGAAGCCTGGAGTCTTTTGAGGAGTTTGTCTACTTTACCTTTACTTTAACATGCAAAAAGATTCTAACTTTTCTCTATCTAAGGAGTGCAAAAATAAGCATCCCCTCTGCTTGTCATTGTAAGCTATTAAAATAGAGCAGAATAAAGGAATGCAACAGTAAGTTTGTTGCTTTAAACAGCTGAAATATTAGGACTTGGTACTAACTCCTGCGTCTTAAGAAAAAGGCAAATAAAAGAAGTAGGGAGCAGTAGTGCTAAGGGGTACCCTGACCCCTTAGCTCTGCTGCCACCTGGGCCAAAAACATTTTTTTTCTCCAATTGTGCCGTAAATTTGAGGAGAATCCGCAGCAAAATTAAAACAAGCATTGGCATAGCCATTTGTCTCGCCATTTGGACATTATCAGTATTTAGCAATGCAGCACATTATCCTGGGTGCTACAACATCTACTGCTACTTTACGTGCACTGGTGAACCGCCACACACACCCAAGGATGGGCTGCCGTGCTATTTAATGAAGATATGATACAGTTGTGTGCACATGTATCATGTGAAAAAAATAGCGGAAGTGAGAGACTCTCGAGATTGGGCATGGAAACAGCAGAAGAATGCATCCAGAAAACTGTCTCTGTGACAGCAGGAATTGTGCATAGTTGTGTGTGTGCAGAGTACAGTGGTTATAAGTGCTGGACGGAGGCCCCCATTTATGGGGGTCTGAAAGCAGGGTCACTGTATACATATTGTGTGCAGAAAAGGGTTTTCGCGAGAGCGCTCCGGGCAAGGTTTGTCTTTGTGAGAGGAAAGGGGACATAGCTCAGTGGTGCAGCAGATGGAGTGGCGCCAGGTTAAAAGTGCCCATTGCAACCAAATTATACATGAAAACCGCTATTAGATGTTCGCGACCAACATCATCCTATATGTGGAGCACATGCAGCTTGATTGCCAGGTGACTGCATGCGAAAATACAGACCTACAGGAATTAGTGTACCAGCAGTTCAATGTGATGGATAAAAAGGTTCACTCTCGCTGAAGAAGTTCCACAGTCAGAAGGAACAACATGCTTTGACTGTTTTTGTTGTATCTTTAACCAAGCATAAAGGAGGAATATCGAAACTGGCTTTGTTGACTTTATTATGCATTGATTACATTGAAAATGTGCTCTTCCTCAACTGTGATTCAGAAACAAAGTTTAGGTGTTATTTACTTTAAAACTACAGAATAGTTGGGCCATATTCCATCCTTGCACCAGGGCCCATGGCACCATTGTCCCTTGTTAACAGCAGCTGTGTCCACACGTGTGCACGTTACGGCGTCTCCGAGAGGCCTCAGTGCTCCATAGAGGACTCTGTTACATACCCGGTGTGAAGCAAGGCAGTACCTGGGGTAATTCATTCTTGAGGTCTCGTGTCTGCTCCCAGAGCGCGCTCTTCAGTGGTTGCCTGTGAAACCACCACCTGCCTCTGCGGCTGTGCGAAATGTCGAGGAAAATGCTAATTTATGATAAACCTGCTCCAAGCGGTGTCAGCTTGAAGGCGGAGCCGTGATCCGAGAGAGGGTGTGTGGGCGACGAGGATGGTGCGCTGCAGTGCGCCGTCTGTGTGTAGACGAGAGGCCAGGTCTTTGCCCTAATCCCTGCCCTGGGAGGATATTCTGGGCTGAGAACCAGAAAGGAAAGGCCTTTGCAGGATCTAAGGGATCCCTAGAGTGAAATGAATACAATGCGAGAGGGCAAGGAGAGGCACCAAAGAAAGAGGGCTCGAAGGTATAATAATGGAGAAGGGGAGGACATAAAAATAAAGCAGAGGCAGGGGCATATAGATGGCGAAATCTGAGTATGCCAAGAAGGTGAGGTGATGTGAAGAGAGGGAAGAGTGCAAAGAAAGAGAAGGGGAGAGAGAGAACGGGCAAATAAAAAGGGAACGCAGATGTGAAGAACGCAGAGGGAAGAGTTAAACAAGCATAGGAATGCATTAGAGGCTCGGGTTTGTTTGAGTTAGAGATAATGGCATTGTAAATGGCAATGTGTTTTAGGCATGTGTTTTGGAGTGGAAGCATGTGGTGTGTGTTGGAGATATGTGTGTTGGATTGGAATGTTATCAATGGTGGCATGCTGCACTTTAACGCATTATCTTTAAAAGGTAAAGTGCAGCATAGTGCGATAGGTACAATATTAATTGGTGGATGCGTTATCAGTTGGTGTGTGCATTGATGGGTGGTGGATGTGTGTGCCTGTAGGAATTGTGCAGTGATGGCTGTTGGTGTGTGTGTTTGGTGGAAGCGTGTAGTGGTGGCTTGAGGTGTGTATGACTGGTGGTAGCGTGCAGTAAGAGCTGTTACTGAGTGTGGCTGTCAAGCGTACAGAGCTGGATGGTAATGCGTGTGGTTGGTGAAAGGGTGCACTGACAGCTGTTGATGATTGTGCCAATTGAAAGAGTGGCTGGTGCACGGTCACCTGTTGGTGTGTGTGTTTGGTGAAAGTTGCACTGACATTGTTTGTTGTGTGCGTGGGTGTTTAGCGGCACTGATGCATGGTCGAGTTTGTTTTTGGTGAAAGCGTACATTGATGGTGTTGGTGTTTGTGCCTGGTGAAAGCATTCATTGACGGCTGGGGGGGTGTTGTTGTGTGTGTTGTGTTGTGTGTAGTGGGGAGTGTGGTGGTGGTGAGTCTGTGGGGGTGAGCCTGGGGGGGTGAGTGTGTGGTGGTGAGTGTGTTGTGGTGAGTGGTGACGAGTGTGTGGTGTTGAGAGAGTGAGGTGTGTGGTTTGTGTGTGTGTTATGTGTGTGTGGTGTATGTGTGTGTGGTGTATGTGTGTGTGGTGTGTGTATGGTGTGTGTGTGTGGTGTGTGTGTGGTGTGTGTGTGGTGTATGTGTGTGTGGTGTGTGTATGGTGTGTGTGGACTTATGTGTGTGGTGTTATGTATGTGTGTGGTGGACTTAGTTTGAGTGTTTGTTTCCTGCACACTCACACACTGCCCCTACACATTCACACACTGCTCACCCTGCACACTCACACTGTTCACCCTGCACAGTCACACACTGTTCATCCTGCACACTCACACACTGTCGCCCTGCACACTTACACACTGTTCACCCTGCACACTCACACTGTTTACCCTGCACACTCACACTGTTTACCCTGCACACTCACACACTGCAGTCACTGTCACTCTGCAGTCACTGTTACTCTGCAGTCACACTCACTCTGCAGTCAGTCTGCACTCACTCTGCACTCACTGTCACTCTGCACTTTCACTGTCACTCTCGCACTCCCTCTGCACTCACTGTCACTCTCGCACTCACTCTGCACGCACTATACACTGTTCACCCTGCACATTTACACTGTTTACCCTGCACACACACACACTGCAGTCACTGTCACTCTGCAGTCACTGTTACTCTGCAGTCACTCACTCTGCAGTCAGTCTGCACTCACTGTCACTCTGCACTCACTGTCACTCTCGCACTCACTTTGCACTCACTGTCACTCTCGCACTCACTCTGCACTCACTGTCACTCTCGCACTCACTCTGCACTCACAGTAACTCTCGCACTCACTACACACTGCTCACCCTGCACACTCACACGGTTTACCCTACACACTCACACACTGCAGTCACTGTGACCAGTGCCTATGTGTGCGCGCAGTGCCGGTGTGTGTGAGCAGCCTGTGTGTGTATGTAGTGCCTGTGTGTGTGAACAGTGCCTGTGTGTGTGAGCAGTGTATGTGTTTGTGAGCAGTGTCTGTGTGCGTAAACAGTGCCTGTGTGTGAATAGTGCCTGTGTGTGGACAGTGCCTGTGTGTGATCAGTGCCTGTGTGTGATCAGTGCCTGTGTGTGATCAGCGCCTGTGTGTGTGCGCAGTGCCGGTGTGTGTGCGCAGTGCCGGTGTGTGTATGTAGTGCCTGTGTGTGTCAACAGTGCCTATGTGTGCGCGCAGTGCCGGTGTGTGTGAGCAGCCTGTGTGTGTATGTACTGCCTGTGTGTGTGAACAGTGCCTATGTGTGCGCACAGTGCCGGTGTCTGTGAGAAGTGCCTGTGTGTGTGAGCAGTGTCTGTGTGTGTCAACAGTGTTTGTGTGTGTGAGCAGTGCCTGTGTATCCCTGCACCTAAAATCAACCTACTTGTCATGAGGCCCAAGGTTAGACACACAAGCACAACTGTTGCAACATGGCTGCTCGGACCCTCCATGCAGAAACACATTCCTGCTCTCGGAGGTTTTTGTTTTTTTGCTGAACAAGACATGAGCCCCTTTGATGAGATGAGGAGAATGCGGCAGAATGTGGGACTGTTCGTAAGCCAGTGAAAAGATTTCCGTTTCGTACCTGGACGTTACTGTCTCCAATACAAACGCACTTACATACTTTGTGGGTTAATGAAGACTGTGTGTCTCATTGTCGGCGCACGACCAAGCCAGCTCTTCAAAGGCCAACACTTACACATGAAAGGATGCAGACGAACGCGCGCCCACCAAACTCACTGCAGACTGGTGAACGCGCCCCGAACATCTGGGTTCAATTACCTCGGCACCCTGTCTGCTCGTAATTGACAATTTATTGCACTCCCCTGCGCGTAACCGCACAGAATAAGCAGAAAGTGCACAAACTAAAATCCATATGGCCTATTGCGTGAAGGCTACTAGAAACACAGCACTGCGAGGACCAATTAGCATGCAGATGCCAAAATAAACTACGGAAAAATCTCGCGCAGTGAGGAATTTTTACTTCACTATTCTGAGCCCCGTAACAATACGGCTCTGAGCTCCGCCCCACTTCTGACGAAGTGGTGACGTAGGCCGAGCCCTAAAAAACGGAAGGGGTAGAGATAAAAGGGTAGAAAGCTAGAAAAGAGATTGAGGAAATGAGTGAAGAGGGAAGAGATAAAGTAGGAGAGAGAGAGGACTTAAGAAGATTTGGAGAAGGATGAGATAAAGAGTATGTGTGAAGAGAGTAGGGAGCTTTAAAAGGAGAGATAAAATATACAAAGCAAGTGGAGAGGAAAGAAAAAGAAAGAAGAGAGGGGAACATACAAAGATATCAGGAAAGATGTAAAGAGCAGAGAAAAGGAAAAATAAATGTAAGAGGAACATGGAAGGAGGACATGAGAAAGTAGAGCGAGGAACTTGCTGGTGAGTTAAAGTGTACACAAGGTGTGTTAACGCCTTGGTGCGCTGAAGATTTCGAAAACCCGCGGTTCATGACGAGCTCAGCTCGTCATGAGTGTACGAGAGGTGTACCTCATGACGACCTGAGCTCGTCATGAGCGTCGAAGGGGTTAACTAGGAAGATACAAATTAAAAACGGTCTGCACCAGTGCTGTGTTCTGGTTCCTTTATTATTCTCCCTATTTCTAGCAGATTTTAAAGGCTTGGATTGACGATGACAGTAATCTACACATTGAGGCATTACCAAACCACAAACTAAAACATGCTATATTGAAATTTAGAGCTGGGGCAAATCCCCTTTATGAAGATAACAGGGTAAAACTATCATAGGCATGAGTACTTGTGGTATGAACACAAAATGTAATGGGGCACATATTTTATTAGACTGTCATTCGTTTTTAAATGTGTGTAAAATGTTTTTAAAACGAAGCCTTTTAATGTAAGTAATTGTCAACCAGAAACATGCCTTTATTCTATTGATGGATATGAGATTCCGGGACGTTTACCTGTGCAATCGGGAGATTTTTAATTGCAGTTAAGGGTGTTTTTAAAGATTTTGTGGTTCAATGAGATAGACACTGATGCTGAGTAGAAAGAAAATTGTATTGTTAGGTGGATTTTCCTATGAGTGTTTTCTAGCTTTTTATTCTCTCAAGAGTATTTATTGTATGTACTATGAGATGATTGTATTTATGAGTTTTTTAATAGGCCGCCGCTACTGATTGTGTCATGGCTTCCTCGGGGTTATTAAAGAGCATGCAGACAGCATGCAGAAGAAGGAAGTACACCAGGCACCGCGCGACAATGTCGAGATCCATGGTGTTGCCCAAGAAGAAAACTCCGTAATCCAATCCATGCTCCAGTGGAGCAATTTTCTCAAATCTCGTCTACCTTTTATTATAGCAGTGGGCTTTTTTAAACTTGCGATTTTGCCAATGACCACTAGATGGCAGAATAAGGCAACCCAAGTAAGTCCAGAACAGATTTGTGATTAAAAAGATCATGGTTATCAAGTTATTCAGGTAATACGACTCATTTTAAAGAGCATTCCAATAAGAAATAAATAAATCTTCACAAAATCATGTATCTGCAACAATAATTAACAGGCACTGTGGAATGCCCCTTTGCTTGCTGGTGTAGAATGTGGGTTGAGACCCATCATGAATCATTAAAAGCGATGTCTGAAACTCGGAACTGACGCGATTAATTTACATATTCGTGCCTTACTAGTTAATCCCCAGTGTAAGCAATATAGTTCACGTCTCAGCAAATAATCACTTTCACCATGACCAGGTTGCTTTAAATTCGAATACATCGATTCAAGACATGTGAAAAGGTAAAAGTAGTTGAATGGCTAGCGCTCCTCACATGGCACAGCAGACTGTACTTAATGTTTGTAATCAAATGTTAAAAGAAAAATTGTACACTTAACCATTTTGAGTTTTAATGAAGTTCAATTGATTCTGTAAAGCTGAAGGGTTTCCCTAAATTTGTTAACACGTGTTTTTCCATAGCATCATACTGCAAACATTTTATTTGAACGAGCACATGATACTACACCTTTTGACGCTGGAGTAAACTGGTTTCAACGAAAGACAACTGACAGACACTATTCGTTTACAGATAACACTACTCGAGCATTGCAGTACACCACAGAGTCAATTACATAATTAAAGACCCGTAAGTTTTGTTGGCATCTACACATTTTAAGATCAAGGGCATTCAAGTTTGGTGGAACAAAAAGGGCATTCAAGTTTGGTGGAACAGAAACGGCATACAGTAAACATTGCATCTGTAGACATTTCCTTACCCGTTTTTAGGTTTCGACTGGGGCACGGAGCTTTAGCTCCGCCCCCAGGAGAAATCTGTAGTCTTCAGTAAGGGACACTTGAATCCGCCCTCTGTTCCATTGGCTAGCTCCATAAATGGAGGCTAGCCATTGGAACAGAGATCTGTCCGTCATTCATGGACCAGATTCGTGGGCATACCTGCATTTTTTTTGCTCTCCACCCTTTTTGCATCGTCATCGGGCGGTGGGCGGAGTTTCGGTGTTTTTTGGGGTGTCTGTGTCCGTCATTATGCCGACCACGGCCGCTGGAAGAAGTCCAGGTGAGTGCGTTCCTTTCCCGCCCCCCGCCCCCCCTCCCGCTGTCCGTACCCGTCCCCGTGTGCCCGTAGGTGCTTGTTTTCATGGTGTCCACTGGTTTCTTTTTCCTGGGATTTAGTACTCGATGCTTTCTTCCTGTCAAGTAAGCCAGGAAAGAGACTTGTAGCGCGAGCTTAAAACTGATGTAGCTGATTCAAACGACGTCTCTCTAACACTTTTAAAGTAAAGGCCGGTGCTATATATTTTTTTTTAAGCAAATTGACTCCTGGCTCTGTGCCAATCGAGGTGGACAACAGATTACCAGGTTGTCTTAAAACTATAAGCTTTCAGTCTGGCTCTGTTGGAGCCTTGATCACGGATCTCGACATTTAATTTCGGGCCGCTGGGGTCTTTATTTAGCCTCACAAACACGGTGGGACCGCTTGGGGCTTAAAACCAATGCGAGAGTCGTCCTGCTAGCTGTGTGCACATAAAAGCATACCGATCCTAGCTTCACTAAACACAGCAATGCGCATGTTCTTGTCTGCTCTTTGTCTTCAACGCTTGCATAGCTACCCCCATCCCCCAACCGTTCTGAACCAGGGCAAAGGAGAAGCGGATTTCACAGGAGAACTGCAGGACCCGATTTCGATGGGAGAAAGCAGCAAGTACCAAGATCGTGTTCGTCGTACTAAATGAGATCAAAGGACACCATACAACACTGTCACAGCGCACATAGTCGTTCATGCAATCTTCTGAAGCATTCCTACACTATTTTAATTAAACCGAATCAATTTCTTATTTTTTTTTTAAAAAGCGGGCAGCTAAATAATATGCCATACAGCGGAGGAGCTCTACTATTACAATTGCTTTGTGCACCAAGGCACACCGATTAAGAAAGCAGTTACCATACCCCCTACAACACCAAAATGTGCAACTAATGTAATCTTTATTGCACTTAACATCAGTTAGTACCACAAGCTGCCTAGGATGTATGCTTTTGCCAAGCAACCGACGCACTAAAAGTCAAAAGTAAGCAATATGTGATCTGGCCACAATTTACTCAACAGGCAAACTTCCACGTTCACGCGCATCTCCACAAAATGTGTTTAACTTTTGGGGACGCCTTATTACGACACATCAAAATGGAGTTTTTGTGTAGGTCTACACAAAGTTTGAGGTGTGCCTCTTCCAGAACTTCGAGAAGTAAATCTTTGAGTAAGTCTCCAATTTGGCTTGCATATTTAAATTCTTGAACTGTAATAAAACTCTTGCGAATGGCTTTTTTTAGTATGACTAAACCAAACTGCACAGCGGATCTGAGCCCAGTACCTCAAGCAAATCCAGAATTATGCTGGGGCCTCTAGGGCAAGGGCTTCCCAGCGATACAAGTGCTGAGCAAATTACTGAATACACGGAATTCAGCAAATCTAATCGCAGCAAGCTGGATTCGAACCAGAAGCATGGACGCGTAATTGAGGAAAGAACTAGTTACTTACCTGTACACTATGGTTCTCCAGTATTATCTTTCATAGATTCACATGCTTGTATCTTCCCCGTCGTCATGGTGGGAGTCTCCCGGTATATAATAACCATAGCAGTAGAAGAAAAAACTGCCTGGAAGCCATAGAGTAGTGAAACCACTAGGTAACCTCTCCTCCTCATTATGTGGCCCAAACTACAGCCAATCAGCAGCCAGCACCAGCCTACACCATTCCCAGCAGAGCCACCATACCTCAGATTTCCTACCGCCCAAGAGTGAGCTATGCAGGAAACCAGAGATAAAAAGGTGGTCTGCCTAAAGGAAACGGGGAGGCGGGAGGGCGCATGTGAATCTATGAAAGATAATACTGGAGAACCATAGTGTACAGGTAAGTAACTAGTTCTTTCTCCAGTATTCAATCTTTCATAGATTCACATGCTTGTATCAGAGTAGATAGCAGTATTTGTAGTTAGAGCGTTTCTAGGCTAGACCCCTTTCTTTTCTCGGGGCTGCGTGCCATAAATTCCTTTCAGAAAAAGAAAATACTAACAATAAAACTTTGCTATTTCAGATATTAGCACATATGGAAAAACCACATTATATAGAAAAAACATTTGAATAACATTCATAAACATGTACCTTAATTAAAAAGATGTCGTAGAACTGCCTGTCCCACTGCCGCATCTGTTTTCCATTCCGTGTCCAGACAGTAATGTTTCGTGAATGTATGCACATTCGACCAAGTCGCTGCTCTGCATATGTCTGGAAGTGATACTCCTGCTAGCAATGCAGAAGACGTCGCCATCTTCCTTGTATCGTGGGCACGGACTTTCATGTCGAGAGGCCTTCCTGCTTTCTCCTGACAAAAAACAATGGCGGATGCAATCCATCTGGAGATGGAGGAACGTGACAGGGCCAGACCTTTTCTGGGCCCCGAGTAGGAGACAAACAGTTGGTTTGATTTGCGAAAGCTTTTAGTCTTTTCAATGTAGAACTTTAGGCATCTGCCAATGTCCAAAGTATGGAGAGCTTTCTCAGCCGCTGTAGAAGGATTTTTAAAATATGTAGGTAGGATCACTGGTTCGTTTAGATGAAAAGACGAAGGTATTTTAGGTACAAACTTCGGATTAGTTCTTAGCATCACCTTATCTGGCCTGAATTGTATGAAGGGATCCTGTATAGAAAAAGCTTGGATCTCGCTAACCCTTCTGGCTGATGTGAGCGCCAGCAGTAATGCAACTTTCCATGACAGAAATTGCAGTTCAGATTTGTGGATAGGCTCGAACGGAGCTTTCATAAGTTGTGACAAGACTGTGTTAAGTTGCCATGTGGGTGGAGGACGCTTAATTGGAGGGAACCTTCTGAATAGTCCTTTTAAAAACTCCTTGATCAGTCTGTTAGACCACAAAGATGGACATCCTGGAGATCTTCTGTATCTAGATATTGCTGCCAAATGGACTTTAATAGACGAGTGCGCAAGCCCTGATCTGGCTAAATGCAATAAATAAGGAAGAATTTGCTCTGGAGAAGACGTCAAAGGATGTACTGCATGAGCAAGGCCCCAAATACAGAATCGCTTCCATTTAGCGGAATATGTTTTGTTGGTAGACAGCGCTGCGGAACTTTGCAAGATTTCACGACATTCCGGGGTGATATTTAATGACTGGAACTCGTGCTCAAAAGGTTCCAAGCCGACAATTTTAGAGATGTCAATTGCGGATGAAGTACTTGGCCTTTGTTCATGGAAATCAAATCCCTGGTTGGTGGTAGCTGAATTCTTGGCTCCACCGACAACTGGAGAAGCTCTGTATACCAAAACTGCCTCGGCCAGGCTGGGGCTATCAGTATTATTTGGCAAGGTTCTGATCTCATTTTCCTCAATAATAAGGGAATTAGGGGAAAGGGAGGGAAGGCATAAGCAAATATCCCTGTCCATCGGAGGTGAAGAGCATTCCCTCTCGAGCCCTGTTGGGGGAACCTGCTGGCATAATGTCTGCACTTCTTGTTGTCTCGAGTTGCAAACAGGTCCAGACTTGGCTTGCCCCACACATTGAAAATCCGATTCAGCTGGATTCGACATAGTTCCCATTCGTGGCAAATGTCGGATGACCTGCTTAACAGATCCGCTTTTGAGTTGTCTACTCCTGGAACATGTTCCACTTGCAGCGATATGTTTTGACACAGCAGCCATTTCCAGATTCTTTGTGCCTGAATCGACAGAGGTTTTGATCTCGTTCCACCTTGCTTGCGCAGGTAAAACATTGTTGTCGTGCTGTCCGTTCGCACTAAGACCGATGAACCTTGGATCCTGGGAAGGAATGCCTGAAGACCCAGGAAGACAGCTTTCAATTCCAAGAGATTGATGTGAAGTGTTGTCTCCTGAGGAGACCAAAGGCCTTGAACCTCTAGGTCTTGTAGATGTGCCCCCCAACCTCGTAATGAAGCATCTGATGTCATGACGTAGCTTGGAGATTGAGTTTCGAATACCAGGCCCTTTGTTAGGTTGCTCCTGATACCCCACCATGACATTGCACATTTGATCTGATGGGTTATGACCAGCTTGTCTTCGAAGGAACCCAGGGCTTGGACCCATTGTTTGTCCAGGGCTTCTTGCAACGGTCTCATCTGTAAACGGCAATTGGGAATCAATGGGATACAAGAGGACATCATTCCCAGTAATGACTTGAATATTCTGATGGAAGTGAACTTTTTTGTTGCTAGAGATGCAGTCAGATTCAAGATTTTTGTTACCCGTTCTTCTGATGGGTAAGCTTTCATTTCCTGAGTTTTCAAGATTGCTCCTAGGAATTGCAGAGTACAAGTCGGAAGAAAACATGATTTTTCTTTGTTTATCCGAAGGCCTAATTTGTGGAAGAGATCTGTGCACCTCCGAAGGGATCTCTGTGTTGCCTGAAACGATGGTCCTTTTATTAACCAGTCGTCCAGATATGGAAACACCTGGAGACTTTGTTGTCTTAAATGCGCCGCTATTGGAGCCATGCATTTTGTGAATATTCTGGGGGCAGACTTCAGGCCGAAAGGCAAAACTCTGAACTGGTAATGGCGCCCCGCCACCATGAATCGCAGATACTTCTTGTGTTTTTTGTGTATCGGAATGTGGAAGTATGCGTCCAACAGGTCTAGAGAGACCATGTAGTCTCCCTTGCGGAGCAGTAGAAGAATTTCCTGCAAGGACAGCATACGGAAAGAAATTTTCTTTATGTATGTGTTCAGATCTCTGAGATCCAGTACCTGCCTCCATTTTGATGATTGCTTTTTCCTTATAAAGAAGAAGTGTGAATAAAACCCTGTTCCTCGCTGGTCTGATGGGACTTCCTCTATCGCTCCTTTCAGAATGAGTGATGAGATCTCTGCTTTGAGAGCTGCCATATGTTGATGAACTCTGCAGAGAGGAGGACGATCTGGAGGCCTTTGCGAAAATTCCAGGGTGTGACCCTGTGTAATGATGTCTAATACCCATCTGTCCGATGTTATGGACTGCCAATGCGGAAGAAACTGAGAGAGGTAGTGGAACTGGTCGATCTGAAGAGGAATTGGAGGCGCCTGATAAATATCACTGTCTGCGACCAGAGTCTTGTTTCCCTCTGGCGGCGGACCTTCTTCTTCCTTGTTGTTGGAAAGAAGAGTTCGAGGACCGGTATTGCTGGTTGGAGGAGTATTGGCGGTATCCCTGTTGGTTGTAAGGTTGGTACCGATTTGATTGGTAAGAGGAACGTTGCTGTTGAAAGCGTCCTCTGGATCCTCGTCCACGAAAGGACTGATAACGACCTTGCTGTAAAGATCCCAAGGATCTAGCAGTATCAGTATCTGCTTTTATCCCTTGTAACGTTTCATCAATCTGTTTACCAAAGAGGCTTTCGCCATCGAATGGCATGTCCAATATTTTAGCCTGGACTTCCGGCCGAAAAGACGTAGCCTTGAGCCATCCTTGTCTCCGTAGGGTTACCGCCCCTGCCATCTGGCGGAAAGCTATAGACACTATGTCCATTGCCACGTCTATGGACTCCGACGCCGCTCTAGCCCCATCCTGCAGGATGGTAGTCGCCTCCTCTTTCTTGTCCTCCGGAAGGTGCGACAGTAACGGAGCGATGTCAGACCACATCTGTCTATTGAATCGGCTCAGAAGGGCCATCGCGTTGGTAGCCTTGATAGAAGCTGCTGCCATGACTGCAAAACGTTTACCTATGCCGTCCATCTTCTTGCCCTCCTTATCGGGGGGCACCAGACATGTTGCCATAGGGTTCTTGGAGTGTTTTTGCGCTGCTTGAGTTACAACTGAGTCCGGCCGAGGATGACCAATAAGACATGCTGGAGCCTTCTCTACAACACGATACTTTTTGTCCAGCTTGGGTATGGATGCTGGGACTGATGCAGGATTCTTCATTAGTTTGAGCCCTTCATCCCATATATGTTCAATAATAGGAATGGCTCTTACCGACTTCCTGGAGGACTCCTTGAAATCATAAAGGAAGCATTCGCTTTCCTTGATTGGCATATCCAGCTTAAATCTCTTTGCCGCTTTTCCCATCAAATCATGAAAGCTTGCTATGTCCTCTGGAGGAGAACTTGACTGAGGCAAAGGTGAAGCCGGGGACGTTGGAGCAATATATTGATCCCACTCATCTCCAACTTCCTCATCCTGAGGAAGTTCCCCTTCCTCCTCTTGATCATCCTGATCGGAATCATTTAAGTCATCACGAATTGTAATAACGTTTTGGATCTCCTTCTGAAGAGGAGGAGGCGGCGGCTGAGCCAGTGGTATTTCCTTTGCAGGTTGAGAGATTTTTCCAGTGGCCGCAGGAGCATTATCTTCAGGAAAGCGACGATAATAACTATCAATCATGCTTCTAAGGTCCGATATTAAAGAAATAGGCACCGACATGGCCTCTTCCCGCACAGGCGTATCCACCTCTTCTTCCTCATCATAGTGGTAGGCCTGGTGAAATGACTCGTATCTCATCTGGCCTTTGACCGGCCGCTCCGTAAAAGAGAAGTGTTCCTGTGCCTCCTGGTGGTCTTCCTCCTCGGAATCCTGATGTTTAATATGGAGTTGCGAAGGACTGTAAGCAACACCACAAGAACCTTCCTCCTCTGATTCCTGACAGTCCAGAATGGTAGAGGGCAGCAAGGGTGAAATTTTGGGCGTAGAAAAATTCACCTTTTTTGCTCGTCAACGCTCCCGTCGACGGAGCAATGCTCTTTATAGAAATATATGTTGATGTTATTCTTGTTGGAGATGGCATCGCCAACGATTTTTTCATCGTCGACGGGGCCGTCGACGGGGCCGTCGACGGGGCCGTCGACGGGGCCGTCGACGGGACAATCATTCGCATCGTCGGCGGGATACTCGTCGACGAAGATCTTGCCGTCGACGAAGGTCTGGCACTCACCGTCGACGGAGTCGTCGTCGTCATCGTCGTCGACGAAGCTGTCGTCGTCGAGATTGTCGTCGTCGTCGTCGTTGACGAGACGGTCGTCGTCGAGGTCGTCGACGGCCTCGTCGACGGTCTGACTGAAATTTCAGTAGATTTCGTCGACGGAAGCGACGACGGAGCCTTCTTTTCTGAGGAAGGCTTGAGAGGAGTTGGAGGGAGTGAAGTAGAAGGTTCACCTTCCTTAGATCTTCCTGATTTTTGTTTCTTCACCTCACCCTTTTCCTCAGAGGACCCTCTTTTCAATTTCTTAGAGGTGTGTCCCTTGGCTTCTCCCTCAGACTCCGAGTCATGAGTTTTCCTTTTCTGAAGCCATAACAAGAGGCGCGCTTCTCTATCCTTCAGTGTTTTAGCAGAGAAGGTGCGGCAATATTTGCAGTCCTTAGGAATATGCTTAGGGTACAAACAGTACAAGCATTCCTTGTGAGGATCTTCAGAATACAGTCTGGCCTTGCCACAGGACCTGCAAGCTCTGAAAAGGCTCTTCTTGGGGTTTTCAGCCATATTGAAAGAAATCAAGTTTGATAATGAAGAACAGTACCTGACTTCCAACTGTGAAAGGTCAAAAGTTCAGTGAAGAGAGAATAAGCTGAGCAGAGCTCAGGGAGACTCCTCACACGAAGGCGGTTGGAAATCTGAGGTATGGTGGCTCTGCTGGGAATGGTGTAGGCTGGTGCTGGCTGCTGATTGGCTGTAGTTTGGGCCACATAATGAGGAGGAGAGGTTACCTAGTGGTTTCACTACTCTATGGCTTCCAGGCAGTTTTTTCTTCTACTGCTATGGTTATTATATACCGGGAGACTCCCACCATGACGACGGGGAAGATACAAGCATGTGAATCTATGAAAGATTGAATACTGGAGAAATACATTTTTTAACACAAAACACTATGCATTTGCAATTAAAAGGAAGAGGAGAGAAGGAAATCTAGTCTAATGGTACGAGATTTTCCCAAAATGCAGAGTACTACCCTTGGGACTAGATAGTTTATGTCCACCAAAAGGGTTATGAAAAGGTGAATTAAAAGTAAATGATGTTGCAAGCAGTGGCGAGTAGTCTGGCAGAATTGGTCAGCGTTCTGCAACCTCTGAAGATGAACATCCGCAAACGGGTAGTCAAATAATAAATGTCAAGAGTCAATGGCTGAAACCTTCTGCAAATTGTTGCAATTTTCAGTTGGGCATTCTGGGAACAGAAAAATCAGCAACCATTTGCCAGATTGCCTTTCGGGAGAGTTATCACCCAACCAGATTTTACCATGTTAATATTACTAAATGCACTCCATCAGCTGTGTTGTAAAAAGTTACCCAATTACTGAAAAGTAGGGCAAGGGATGACCTCCCATAGGGCCCGCTGTACTTGCAGAGTACTTTGAATTGCCATTCGTCAGACTGTTCTCCAAGTATGTGTCAGAAGTTTAAGGCAGCAAAGCTGAACACCATCACACCTGGTCCCCATATTCACCAGGGCATTGGCGAAATCAACGATGCACTGTGCCTGGTTACTTCACATGAGGTATTAAAAGGTTGAACGTTCATAAACAATCTATAAAAACATAGTATATGTAGTAAATGTGAAAATTATGGATACTGTGAGAATGTGAAAAAAATGTGTGGGGTCTCAAGAGGTGGCATCGGTCTTCAGAATCGGTATCAGATCTATTGTGCATACATATATGAAGCATCACACAAACACAGAAGTGTGCCATTACACTACTTTAAAGCCAAAACTGAATTGATGATTGGTACATATTTAAATTGTACCGTACATTTAGGTCACCAAATAGTCACTTCATGGTGCTCATTTAATTCGAGCGTATGCAAAGGATGTGACAAATATTGATCAAATGTGTGAAAACACTAGCATTTAAGACAAGCGCCCATTGGAGTATTTATAGCTAACTGGTCAAGGGGTTAAAGGGTACACTTGATAACTATGCATGAAATTTCCTAAGTACGACCATCAAGTCATTAGCAAAAGTAATGTGCTTGGGGGAGGGGGTGGAAAGATTAGTAGAAAGAATGTGGGTGAGGTTTGTATAGATGCTAACGTGTTGGTTATCCAACTCAAAGGCACTGACTTTATTAATCTCAGAACAAGAAGAGTTTGAGTTGGCCAACAAGTCTTGCAGGCTGCATAGAAATGTTGGCAGCAGGTGCCTAAACCACTAAACTCTGCATCAGTATCAGTACAGTTCAGTGCTTTTCATCATGCATGCCACTGCAATGCTTATTTTTTGCAGGACATAAGGATTATTATAGTGTGAGTGCAGAGTGCGCAGAGTACAGATAGTGAAGTAGTGTGTGCAGAGTGAGTGAGGGTGCAGAGTGAGTGAGGGTGCAGAGTGAGTGAGGGTGCAGAGTGTGGGTGCAGAGTGTGAGTGCAGAGGAGTGAGTGCAGAGGAGTGAGTGCAGAGGAGTGAGTGCAGAGGAGTGAGTGCAGAGGAGTGAGTGCAGAGGAGTGAGTGCAGAGGAGTGAGTGCAGAGGAGTGAGTGCAGAGGAGTGAGTGCAGAGTGAGTGTGCAGAGTGAGTGTGCAGAGTGAGTGTGCAGAGTGAGTGTGCAGAGTGCAGAGTAGTGAGTGCAGACTGTGCGCCTTTGTTTACATGTGGCTAGCCGTATTTACTTTACCGCGGCTGCGAAGGGAAGTAGCAGGGGGCACAGCCACACGGTCGACCCCACCCTCACTACAGTAAGGAGCCGCTGTCAGATGAGGTCGTGCAGAGAGTTCACTAAAGTGACGTACCGGGACAGGGTTAAACTGGAGTATTAGGAAGAGGGAGGCAAGTGTGTTTACAGCGCTACAGGGAGCAACATATACCCGGAGAGTATACACAGTGGCAGCGGGCACTGACGAACCAGGACAGTGGACACTGTCTCATGGGGTGAGGGATGGTCATCGGTACAGGACAGTGACGAACGTGCCACCACCACCATACAGGGATTAGAGACGTGTTTGCCTCAGTGGACAATGTGTTACTGGGCCTGTGCCCACAGAAGGTAGTTATTTGGTTCACTGAACAGTAGGCTCTATGGCCAAAGTGCACCACCGGTTGATACAAGAGAGAGAGTGTAGAGTGCCACGAAGCGGTGGGGGCTTGTTTTGTTAGGCACGGGGAGAGTGGGTGTGTGTGCGTGTGTGGCTCTGGGTGTGTGTGTGTGTGTGTGTGTGGCTCTGGGTGTGTGTGTGTGTGTGTGGGGCTCTGGGTGTGTGTGTGTGTGTGTGTGTGTGGGGCTCTGGGTGTGTGTGTGTGTGTGTGTGGGGGGGGGGCTCTGTGTGTGTGTGTGTGTGTGGCTGGCTCTGGGGGTGTGTGTGTGTGTGTCTGGCTCTGGGGGTGTGTGTGTGTGTGTGTGTGTGTGTGTGTGTGTGGTAGTAATTGCTGTCTGCTGACCTTGTCCGTAGGGTACAATAGGTCTCACATTTGCGAGAGTTTAAGCTATTGGCAATGTAAATGACAATGCCATTTATTTATCTGTTTTCAAAACCAACACATAAATAAAAAATGTGTCATTTACAATGCCAATAGCTCTAACTTTTCCAAAGGCGAAAACGTTGCATTGTAAATGCTTGTTAGATCTCGCATGCACTGCACAGAAAAAGACCTTTAGCAATCGATTCCGTTTTTCAGGCAAAAACGTGCACACATTTGGCAATTCCCATGTTTTTGTAATTAACATATGGTTCCTGCTTGCTCCCGCAAGGGAAACAGGCGCAGGCTCCCTCATCTCTCCCCTCCCCTGCTGCCTCCTCCTCTCCTGCCAAACCTGCTCTCAGCTAACTTTTGCAGCTGCGGAGCCGCGTTAATCTTTCAGCGATTGTTGCCCATGGATCAGCTCTCGTAGAAGTTGTAAACAGACTGAACGCACAGCCTTAGTCACTCTATATCAATAAAAAAATAAAGTGCAGGCTTCAGATATACTTCGTTGAACGGGCTCACAATTTGCATCCTTTACTACAAGCGCCCTTGGTGCCAGCGAGACCCGTGTGTAGCAGGTGCCTGTAGTCCAAAAGCAGATGCGTGTGTCAGGCCCAGCGCGTGGGTGCATCGATCCGCTCCCAGTTCAAATTTAACTCATAATCATGTTCCACCGTAGCGCCCGGAGATAAAAGGGCGTGGGGAGAATGGATTTGGCATCCGCCGGCCCGCGCTTTTGTCATTGGCCGGGAGAGGGACGGTACCGTTACCAGGCGAGGCTGCCAGCGGGAGGGGGAAATCTGCAGCCGGAGGGGGCTCTGCAGCTGGCCGGGGCTGTGTGCGAGGTGCGTTTGAAGTTACTGCAAGCTGCTCTACCTACGCACACAAACCTCCCCACACCAGTCCGAAGTTGCCGCACCATGCAAGGGAAGGGTACTGTGCAGCCGGCCGGCGCTGTGTGCGCGCAGGCTGAGATTGCAGCACACTGGCCTGAAGTTACCGCACACCAATCCCCATTCTCCGAGGGGAGTTGTGCACCCTGCCTGGGCTGTGTGCATTTGGCTGCATCTGAAGTTCTCGCACACTGACCCCCACGCTGAGGTCTGTAATTACAGCATCACTCTCCAGGCACCCGTCTGCAGTTACCTCACACAGACCTTCGGGTACCAGAGTGGGCTGTGCAGCCGGCCAGGACTGAGAGTGAGTGGCCTGCGTATGAGGTTACCGCACGTTCCGACTTCCGCACCCCCAGAGTGGCTGTGACTGGCCAGGTCTCGCCCGCGGCTACCCTCACTTCGACCCCTGCAGAGGGCAGGAGGGTGCCCGCCCGCACCATGGACCTCGACGCCCGCACCCTGGTGGCCTGCGCCACGGACGCCGAAGTCTTCACTGTGCCAGAAGTTCAGGTAGGTTGGCGGAACCCGGGTCTGACACAGTGACTCACTGGCTGAACCTTGCTGAGTCGAGAGAGAGGCCGCAGCGAGGAGTCCGTCTCTTTGTGAGGCCTGTTCATGACTGTGCTCTGATAGGCGCACACTCCAGTCTGTTAGAGACCTCAAGCTGATCCGTGTCAGGGGTGTGTGTCTCATCAACTTTATGCAGGGATCTGTAGCTGTCCTCTGGTTGGTGTGTCCCCCATTGTCTATGCAGGGGGTCCCAGGCTGTCTCGTGCCACTTGTGTGTGTTTCATTGAAATTATGCTGGGCTCTGCCACTCCTCCTGTCGGTGTGTCTACCATAATCGAATCAGAGATTTAGACTGTCCCATGTACAGTGCGAGTGTCTCACCGGGGCTCTTTGGATGTCTCTAGTCCATTGCAAGTGTCTCATTCAGTCTGTTCATATATATATATGTCTCCGGTCAGACATGGGTGTCTCACACTACATATTCAGAGGTTTTTTTCTACCTACCCATGGTCATGTGTGACTGTCTCACCCAGCCTATACTTGCTTGTATCCGAGTAACTCACGCCATATAACTTGGTTAACCCAAAGAGTACAAAAGGCTGTGCTATGTCTCAGGTTTCAATAATTCTTAGGATTTTTGATTGAACACAGTTAACCATTTACGTATCTGGTAGTGGCATAGCCAATAGGTCTCGACTTTGGGACCTTATAAGTATTTAGTTATGCAGCACGATATCTTTGGTGCAACAACATCAATAATTGCATTGCTAAACACTTATAAGGTCCCAAAGGCGAGACCTATTGGCTACGCCAATGCTCCTTAATTACAGCAGAAGGCTAGGCATGATACACGAGAACCATCCTGACCACCCCGCCCTGTTCGCTGTGTAGACTGGAGTCTGTTTATTACACAGAAGCAGAAGTCAGTTACGACCGAGTGGTTCACGGGTGATCACGAGAGGGGGGTGGGAAGAAAGGCAAAAGAAGTACGGTGGGAGGGGGCAGGAAGAAAGACAACAAGGACAACAGGAAGGGGCATGAGCAAACACAATATGGACAACAGCAGGGGGCGGTAAGAAAGGCAACATGGACAAAAGGAGGGGGCGGGAAGAAAGGCAACAGAAACAGGAACATTGCAAAACAAGAGGCAAAGGAAAAAGTGGTGCGCGTACCAGAACATATGGCCCGTATCAAAAGGATCAATGCAGCAGGGGCAGTCCGCAGGGCGGGAACAAAACAGACAAAAGGTGGGACAAATGTACTCTATTAACAAATGAAAACTATAGGATTTATAAAGGCGGACCAAGCAACCAATGAAAAGTGGTGGGCGTGTGGTGGGTGTGTTCAAACTCTCTAGAGGGATTACTGCATGCGTCGCTGAGCAGTGTATGTGCGCTGACTCAGGGCTCGACCTAAAAAAGGAAAGTAAGCACAAGCTACTGTGCGTCTTTGTAAAGATAATTCCCAGTACGCCAGGTGCTGGGGAAAAACATTAACTTAATAATTTTAGAAGGGGGGGGGGCGTGGCCCCCTCTTCTCAAGCCTTTGAGAGGCCCTGGGGAGCCCATCCCCTAAGGCTGCCATAAAATAAAGAGCGGCCGCTTAGTCCCCCTCCCCGAGCCCAGAAAGGCTCCAGGGACCCAATCTCCCAAGGCCAAGTAATTAAATAAAGGGAGAGGTGTACAGCCCCCCTCCACCCAAGGCTAATTAGGTCCCCGGGTTGAAATGTAAATAACAGGGGAGGTGGCCTCGCGGTCCCCCTCCCCCAGCCTTAAGAAGGTCCCGGGGAACCCATCTCCCAAGGCCACCTCAGTTACTGTGTCCCAGCGAACAGTCGTTTACCTGCCCGCAACATGCGCGGGAGGAGAAACATATGCTTGCTCCCGTCTGATTGGAGTATTTGTAAATCTCCCACCAAACGGGAGCCAATATGTACGTCTACTCCCTGCAGGTGGGAGAGAGGCCAAATGCCCCTCTCCCCTTACAATTTGGCCCAGGGAGGGATGGGGTTCACAGAGTCTGATAAGGCTTATAGAGTGGGGCCACATTCCCCCCTCCCTTAGAATTCGGCACAGGAGATTTCGGCGGGGGGTTAGCCACGGCAATTGGTCGTGTGTGCTGTGGGTTGACTTTACGTATGGTATTAAAAATATTACTTTACAATTAAAAAAACCGCTAGACATTCACTGAAAAAAACAAAGGCTAAAGTAATGTTATAGTTAGGGGAAATGTTCACCAACAACCTAACATTTTAAACTCTAAAAACCACAGCAATTCACTATATTTATCTTAAGTAACGATAACTTGTGCCCTCGCAATGCACTGCTAATTACTCCACATATTATATCACTCAGGACATCTTCTATGACATCATCGATAATACCATTGCAACATTTGCAAATACATTATTGCTAAGAAAACTGTGCATGACGGGGGCGCAAGTTATAGTTACCTTAAGGCACGACCTGTAGTTATTTGATATAACTGTAACCAATGAGTTTCTGTGGGTGTCTAGAGTTTAAAACGTTACGTTGTTTTCCTAATTAGAACGTGACTTTAACCTTTGATTTTATTTCAATGGACATACATACAAGATAGATAGATAGATAGATAGATAGATAGATAGATAGATAGATAGATAGATAGATAGATAGATAGATAGATAGATAGATAGATAGATAGATAGATGTTTTAGGCTTATATAAGGAGAATGTGTAAAAAAAAGTTGGACTTATGATCTTTGGGCATATAGAACATTCATGCCCAATGTTTGTCAGTTAAAGTAAACTCATCTTCTGTTCTCAAAATGCCGCTGATGAGACCCAGAAGAAAAATTCCAGCAAACAAAAATTCTCTGGGTGACTCCATCTGTTCACCTTAAAGTCAAGGTCACAATTGGCAAACACTGTCCATTTCGTCATCAGCTCATAGGAAAATTACTTTAAAATGTAAGTCAAGTAACGGGACATTAGAAGTCTATTACTGCTGTCAGTGAATCAAAATAACTGTGCATGGATTATTTCCCCCCAAAAAACTTCCCCTCCCATTTTTCTATCACCACCTCCTCATCATCCTCCACCTATAAAGATAGAGGAAAGCCTATAGCCCACTGGGACAAATTGAAGCGCTTCTAATTTTTGTATTTTAGGGTTAACAATTAACAAGTTACTTACCTTCGGTAACGCCTTATCTGGTAGAGACATGATCTAGCCGCAGATTCCTTACCCTTGAATTTCTCAGGCGTGAGACTCCAGGGGCAGAGCCATAACGTGCAATGACATTGTTTGTTTGCAGGGCTGATCCTTACCAGGGCACTAGTTGTTAATTTAGAAACCTGTCCACAGTGCCGGGAAGATGGGTGGGCCGGTAATGAATCTGCGGCTAGTTCATGCATCTACCAGATCAGGCGTTACCAAAGTTTAAGTAACTTGTTCACCTAATAGAGACATCTAGTTGCAGATTCCTTACCTCTGAATGGATACCCAAGCAATACCATCCCTGGAGGAGGGACTGCAGACAAGTTTAGACCAGAAAATCCTGCAAGACAGAGCAACCAAAGAGGCAGTCCCTGCGGACTTGACTGTTGACGCAGTAATGTTTGGTAAACGTGTGCAGAGATGACCACATTGCTGCCTGACAAATGTCCAGGACTGGAACACCACATTGTAACACTGTGGTTGCAGCCTTAGCTATGGTAGGATGAGCTCTTAAGCCTTCAGGAGGCTGCTTTTTTTGCCAGAGCATAAACCATCTTGATCCTGAGGACAACCCATCATAAGATAGTACTTTTCTGCATTGCACAACCTTTCTTCACTCCCACATAGCCCGAGAAGAGTTGGTCGTCTACCCGGAACTCTTTCTTGTGGTCAAGGTAGAACGACAATGCTCTTTTTGGGTCCAGATGGTGGAGTCACTCCTCTTCATTAGAGGCATGCGGAGTGTAGAAAGAGGGCAAGGTGACAAATTGCCCCACATGGAATGGTGTTACCACTTTCGGAAGTAAAGAGGCTCCAGTGAAAAGCACCAACTTGTCATTTTGTTAGATAAGAAGGCTTGGATGACAAAGCCTGCAGTTCGCTCACCCTCCTGGTAGATGAAAGTGGAACTTAAAAGGCTGTTTTGATGGTAGGCAGCCAGAGAGTGCAATTGTACAGAGTTTCAAATGGAGCGCACATCAGGAAGGGGAGAACCAAATTAAGGTCCCACTGAGGCATAATGAAAGGGGAATGTGGGAACATATGTACCAGTCCTTTGAGGAATCTATTTACAATGGGAGATTTAAGTAATGTGGGTCGGTCTGGCAGGCGCAGAAATGCAGACAGGGCCGAAAGGTACTCTTTCAGAGTGCCCAGAGCAGAGCCCTCGTTGGCAAGAGTTAAAATAAAAAGCAAAATATCAGAAAGGGAAGCAGACAGAGGATCAACAGACTTTTCTGTACAATATATTACAATATGTTCCATAAGCAGTTGTGTACCAACTTGGTGGAGGGACACCTAGTAACCAGAATAACATTACAAACTTTGGCAGGAATGTTAAAAGCTATCAACTACCACCGCTACCTCTCCACACAAGAAGGCAGAGAGTAGACAGGTTCGGGTGAAGGACCCTCCCTGGCTGCTGCGACAGAAGATCCACCCAAGGGGCATCCTGATCGGATGATCGATGCACAGTTGGAGAAGATCAGGACACCAGACTATCCGTGCCCAGTCCGGAGCCACAAGAATGACTTGATCCCTGTTGCTTCTGATCTTTTAGGGAACTCTGGACAGGAGTGGAATGAAAGGAAAGTTGTACAGGAGGCCTAAGCTCAATTCAAGGCGGGAAGTGTCTGAGTGAGTGCCGCCTTGAAAACTTCAGTGCCCAAAACTGCTGACACTGCGCGTTCCGGCGGAGGCGAACAGATCTAACCAAGGCTCTCCCCACTGTTGAAAGACAACTTGTGCCACCTCCAGATGGAGATGCCATTTGTGCTCCAACAGGCATTGATGGCTGAGTTAGTCAGCCCTGGCATTCAGAGAACCTGCTAGGTGTTGAACCACCAGAGATATGCCCTGCTGTTCCACCAAAGTTCAGAGAAGCAGGGCCACGTGATAAAGGGTTCATGACCCCACTCCGCCCAGTTTGTTGCAGTACCACATGGCGGTAGTGTTAGCCGTGAACACTTGTTGAATATGCTACTTACCAGTATGCATCTGTTCTTGGCATGTAGGGCTGCTAACATTTACACAGTAATGTTTGGTAAACGTATGTGGTGTAGACCATGTGGCTGCTCTACAGATGTCTTCCAAAGGGATGTTACCTAGGAATGCCATGGAGGCCCCCAACTTGCGGGTGGAATGGGCTCTGGGGGGGACCGTTAAGGTGCGCTTAGCTTTCTGATAGCAAATCTGAATACACTTAACGATCCACCTGGCTATTCCTGCTTTGGAAATGGGGTTGCCTTTGTGCTGTGCAGAGAAGGCAACAAAGAGTTGCTGTGTCGTTCTAAAAGGTTGTGTTCTGTCAATATAGTACATTAATGCCCTTTTGACGTCCAGTGTATGGAGCATTCTTTCCGCTACAGTTTCTGGGTTTGGAAAGAATGCGGGCAGTTCAATGGTTTGATTGACATGGAACTGCGACACCACCTTAGGAAGAAACTTGGGGTTAGTGCGGAGCACCACCCTGTTGGAATGAATTTGTATAAATGGCTCTTGAATTGTGAGCGCTTGTAGCTCACTAACGCGTCTTAAAGATGTGATGGCAATGAGAAAAGCGACTTTCCATGTGAGGAATTGAGGCTCAAAGGGTGGACCCATCAACCTGGTGAGGACCACGTTGAGATTCCACGCAGGAGCTGGTGGGGTCCTGGGAGGGATGACCCGTTTCAGCCCTTCCAGGAAGGCTTTAATGGCAGGCACCCTAAAAACAGAGATGCTGCCTGTTTTGAAGATAAGCTGCTATGGCGGATAAGTGTATCCGAATGGAAGTGTATGCTAGATTGCATTTGTAAAGATGTAACAAGTAGCAGATGATGTTAGGAATGGATGCATCTAGCGGGTTGATATTGTGTTCTGTACAGTAAATGACAAACCGCTTCCACTTTGCTGCATAGCAAGCTCTGGTAGTGGGCTTTCTTGCCTCCCGGATGATGTCCATGCATTCAGGAGGCAAATTAAGGTAGCCAAACTCTAAGACCTCAGGAGCCAGATCGCCAGATTGAGCTGTTGTGGATCTGGATGCTGAATGTCGCCATGGTTCTGCGTCAATAGCCTGGGAGTGAGATGCAGTCTTTGATGCGGTACCACGGAAAGGTCCAGAAACGTGGTGTACCATGGTTGGCGTGCCCACGTTGGAGCAACCAGGATGAGCGTCATCGAGTGTTGCTTTAGCTTTTTTTGCCACCAGTGGAATGAGAGGCGCTGGGGGAAAAGCGTACGCAAATCTGCCTGACCAGTTCATCCATATCGCATTGCCCTGCGATTGTGGGTGAGGGAACCTGGCGGCAAAGCTTTGGCATTTTGCGTTTTCCCTTGTGGCAAACAGGTCTATCTCTGGATGACCCCACTGCTGGAAGTACGGGTGGAGTACTGATGGATGTATCTCCCACTCGTGCATTTGATGGCTGTACCTGCTGAGCAGATCCGCCATCTGATTGTCCTTGCCTGGGAGGTGTTCCGCCATGAGGAAGATGTCCCTTTGAATGGCCCACTTCCACATGCTCTGAGCCAGATGAGACAGCTGTGGAGAGTGTGTCCCTCCCTGCTTCTGGATGTAGTACATGGCTGTCATGTTGTCCGTCCGGATCAACACGACCTTGTTGCACAGATGTACTCTGCAGGACTTGAGCGCCATGAAGATCGCCATCAACTCCAGGTAGTTGATGTGCATCTTTTGCTGCTGCGTTGACCACAGTCCCTGCACCGTGTAGTGGAGCACATGAGCTCCCCACCCCTGGAGAGATGCGTCCGTCGTTAGGATAATCTGTGGCACAGGCTCTTGCAAAGGTTGTGTGGAGTCCACCAATGCAGAGAGTTGTATGCCCGACCGGTCACCAACACTAGGTCTTTCAACTGTCCTTGAGCCTGAGTCCACTGATGTGCCAAGCATTCTTGGAGCGGACGCATATGCAGCCTTGCGTGCGGGACTATGAAGATGCAGGAGGCCATCATGCCTATCAACTGCATGAACACTCTCGCTGGTAGGGAGTGTTGCGGTCTGAACCTTTGGATGAGCGACAGAATGCTGTCGATCCTCGCTTGGTTTGGCTGAGCTGTAGCAGTCAGAGTATTGATTGTCGCACCCAGATACTGCCGCACGTGAGAAGGCTGAAGGTGCGACTTTGGGTAGTTCAGTGAGAACCCCAGACTGTGAAGGAGGTGAATAGTTTGGGACATGTGTGCGGCGCACTGTTGTTCCCACTTTGCTTGAACCAGCCAGTCGTCTAGGTAAGGGTAGACATGTATATTTTGTCTCCTGAGGTGCGCCGCTACTGTCGCCAGACACTTGGTGAACACTCTGGGGCAGTGGTCACTCCGAAGGGAAGGACTTTGAACTGATAATGCCTGTTTTTGATGGTGAACCTGAGGTATTTTCTGTGGGAGGGGTGGAGTGGTATGTGGAAATAAGTATCCTTGAGGTCCAAGGTTGCTAGGAAGTCCCCTTGGTTTAGCAGGGGAAGAATTTGCTGCAGTGTTAGCATATGAAAATGTTCTGATAGGATATACAGGTTGAGGGGGCGTAGATCCAGAATGGGTCTGAGGGATCCGTCCTTTTTCGGGATGAGGAAGTACAGGGAATAGACCCCTGTTCCTTCCTCCTCCACTGGTACGAGCTCTATTGTGCCTTTTTGTAGCATCACAAGAACTTCCTGCTGCAATAAGTGCAAGTGCTCTTCCGACATAGGACGTTGTCTTGGGGGAATGTTGGGTGGAGTGGATGTCAACTCCAAACAGTAACCGTATTGGATAAGTTTTCTCACCCACCTGTCTGTGGTGATGGACGTCCAGACTGGCAGGAACTGCTGGAGTCTCCCCCCCGACAGGTGTTGGATGGTCGGGGGGCAGTGACAGAGAGTCACTGTTTGTTGGCGGCAGAGGAACGGGAAGTGTTGTTGCCTCTGCCCCTGCCCTTGGCACTGTTTCCTCTGTAACCCCCTCTACCCTGCTTGGGGTACGAGGACTGCGCGCCACCTTTGGTGAAATGCGTCTGCTGCGCCAAGTGTCCTCTGGTAACACCATGGGTACTTGAGCGACGAAAAGTGCTCCCCCTGAATTGCTGAGACTGAAGCGCCCCCATGGATTTAGCTGTCTCATTGTCTTTTTTAATCTTCTCGAGGGTGGTGTCAACGTCCGGGCCAAACAGTCTGTCGGGATTAACGGGCTGGTTGAGTATTGTTGTTTGAATGTCAGGTTTAAACCCTGATATGCGAAGCCATGCTTGACGCCTCAACATCACGCTAGTGTTAATTGCTCTAGCCGCTGTATCTGCAACATCAAGCGCACACTTAATTGCAGCGTTTGAAATGAGCTTGCCCTCCTGTATCAGCATCTCAGCTGCCTCTTTAAACTCATCTGGAAGGTGTTGAAGGAGCTGCTCTAGGGTGTCGTAATGCGCCCTATCATATCGTGCCAACAGTGCTTGTGTGTTCGATATGCGCCAGATATTGGCTGCCTGTGCAGCCACCCTTTTACCAGACGCCTCTAGCACTTTCGACTCTTTGTCTGGGGGAGGAGCTTCACCCGTCGTCTGGGAGTTCGCCTGTTTGCGGGCATTGGCGACCACCAAAGAGTCCAGAGGCAACTGTCCCCGAATATATGCTGGGTCTCCAGGTGCCGGTCTGTATTTCTTTTCAATACGTGCGTTCACCACTCTTGCCCTGGTTGGTTCCTTAAAGATTTCCGGTGCATGTTTGAGGACACCTTTTAGCATTGGAAGCGTTTTAACAGTTTTTTCTGCGGCAGAGAAAGTGTCAAACAAAAAATCTTCTTCCACCGGGTCGGCATGCATGTCCACATTATGATTTGCAGCCGCCCGTTCAATCAAGGCATTGAATTCCGCGGAATCCTCAGTTGGGGATGTCCGTACACCATAAACCTGGGGGTCCTGTACCACTTGTTGGCCTCCCTGGTCACCAGTGTCCACCCATGAGTCCTGTTGCTCATCAGGGTCATTGTTATCTGGGAAATTGTACTGGTCATCCTGATCATCGTCATCTCCCCCTGAAGCATTGGGAGAGGGTGATGGGCTCCTCCTTGGCTGAGGATGAATAGGTTCAACAAGGGCAGGAAGGTCCTGTGCTGGCCTTTTCTTCTTCAGAGGTATGACATATGATTCCAATGGCTGGGAAGTAATCTTTCGCTTAAAGATTGTCAATTTTCCCGTATCGGCGTCGATATAATGTTCAGATTGTTCTTCTGAATCTTGAGGTCGACTCAAATGGCCACTTAGCATCGAGTGTTGTGAGGCTTCTGTGTCCTTTGACACCGACCGTGGTGCAAAGGCCTTCGGTGCCACCCTCGGCGGCAGAGTGTAGAGGATCTGCGTGGGAGTCTTCTTCTGTGCGTCCACCAACTTTGTGGCTGACGGCGTGTGAGTCGTCGACGGCAAAGTCTTCTCCCGTATCCGTTTGAGGGAGTCGGTGACTTGCTTTGTGAAGGAAGCGGAGGGTTTAGTTACCGATGACCCATGCCCGTCACCATCGGAGGACCCCAGCGTCGACTAGGTGTCCGTGCGTACTGGAGCCCCCGACGCCTCTTCGACCCCAATGGTTCGGGCCTCCTTCCTAGGCTTATGCGCCGATGCCGGTGTTTTTGGACCGGCTTCTTTGTGCCGTTGCGTAGGGCCTCCGGACTTCGTGTCGGGGCCCTTTGTCGACTGTGCTTCGACCGGGAGTTTGCCTGTCGGCGGCGCAGTCGCGTCCGATGGTCGTTCGACAGTCTTTGTGGACTTTGGTGGAGCAACCGTGCTCGACACGTGTTCGACGACCTTCTTTGAGGCCGGCTCCTTGGCCACCGTATGTAGCGGTGCCGGCTCGAGAGCCTTCTTTGGTTTCGGAGCCACTGAAGGCGACGGAGCCGATGACGTAGCAGGCTTCTTCTGTTTCGATGGTACGTCGGCCATCTTTGTTGTGGTCGAATCCGAAGGTTTCGGTTCCGATATGCGCAATGGCGGCTCCGCTGATGTGTCCGTGGCCGGACCAGAAGGCGGGGCCGGGGATTGCGGTGCAGGGTCGTGGGTAAGGCCAAGTGGCGATCCCGTGACCTGAGCCTGAGTCATGTAACCTTCGGGGCATAGCTCTTCCTCCGAGCTATCTTCCGCGGCCCCATAAACTTCTTCGTCGTCCCCTACCTCCTCGACGTATTCCAGGTCCTGGCCCTCAACGGGTTCTCCGGAATCGGCCTCGACCTCCGTCGATGGTGGTGAAATCTGCAGACGATGGCTTGGGCCTTGTGCCTCGGGGTCGTCGAAGATGTCGTCCGAAGAGTTACTCGACTCCGCAGAAGAGCACGACACCGAACAATACCGACGAGGTAACAAAGGCCTTTTGGCCTTAGAAATAGTTTTATTCGATTCCGACTAGGAGACGTCGAAATCACATCCGAACCCAATGGCGGAAAAAAACAATCTGTCGATGCCCATGCGCACTGTAGTCCAGTTGAGGAGCCACCTATCTCGTGATACTTCGAAGACTCTTCCAGGACAACAATGTGCAATCATCCGGACCCAACACTAGGCGGCGATCTATGCTATAGATATGAATTTAGCAGCCCACATGCCTCGAACACTAGCCTTCCCTTGATGGACGGTAGAAAGGCTTTTAATGCCAAACAGATAACTCGGAGCTCCAACAAGTGTATGTGGAGTCCAGATTCTGCTGGAGACCAGAAGCCTCTGATCTCCACATCTCCCAGATGGCTGCCCCATCCCAGAAGTGACGCATCGGTCACTAGTGAGAGATCTGATTTGAGAAGGGTCTGCCTATGACCCAATCGCGGTTTGTCAGTCACAGTTGCAGTTCCCGTGCAGTTCCCTCCGAGATCTGAAGCATGTAGGAGAGATTCTGGAACTTCAGGTCCCACAGCAGAGCCTGCATATGCAACTTGGCATGTGTTACTAGGAGGATGCAAGAGGCCATGAACCCCAGCCGTCTCAGAGTCATTCTCACCGAAATCTAGGAGAGCGGCGGAAACATTGGAATCATAGCCTGGGTATCCTGGACTCGTGCTCGGAAAGGTTGGTTTAAAACTGCATTGTGTCCAGAATAACTGATGAAAGGGAGCATCTCAGAGGGAGTCAGGTGTGACTTCAGCACATTGATAGTGACCCAGCAAATGCAGGTCCATCATAGTTTGGAGGTGGGAGACAGCCTGGAGCAAGCCCGACTTCAGCTGCCAGTCATCGAGATTAGGGGGAAGGCTGACACCCCTGATCCACACAGATGAGCTGCAACCACCCCCATCACCTTGGTGAACACCCGAGGGGGTGCTGGTAAGACCAAAGGAGAGCACGGTGAAATGAAAATGCTCGTTGTTTTCTGTAAACCGCAGGTAGGTCCGATGGGCAGGCAGGACAAGAATGTGGAAATAGGCGTCCTGCAAGTCCAACGCTACCAACCAGTAACCCAAGTCCAAGACAGACAGGACCTGAGCGCCCAGGTCCAGGGCAAACAGGACCTGAGCGCACAGGTCCAGGGCAGATGTAGTTGAGTGCTTGGAGGTCTCCGATAGGATGCAGTCACTTGTTCTTTTTCTAGACTAGAAAGTAGTGTGAATAGCAACTACAGACTACTTCTAGCGTTGGAATCCGCTCTATGGCTCACTTGGCCAACACAGTTATGATTTCGTACTGAACTAAAATTAAATGGTCCTTCACCAGCCGTTCGTAAGATGGAGACATGGAGGGAGGTGTAGTCTCGAAGGGGAGGGAATCACTGTGTGGAGAACCCACCTGTCCATTGTGATGTTTTGCCAGTGGTGGGGGGTGATGGGTGATCCTGCCACCAACTGGCTGCCCATAATCTGGAAGGGCAAGACTAGGAGGGTTTGGAAGCTGCAGGGATGTGGTGGTCTGACCGGACCTCTAGTCACCAGACCCACACGGTTGGAACGACCTGCGCTCTCGGCCACGTGGTAGTTGTGGAACTTACACAGCCTTGTGGCTGGGATAGGGGGGCACGGCTGAAAGCCCCTTCAGTAGCCACGAAAGGGGCAAAAGGAAGACTGGGGATAGACTGGCCATAGCCCGTGAGTCCTTAAAGCGCTACAGCTCCATACCTGCTTTGTCTTCTAAGAGACTGGTACCATTAAAGGGCGTGTCCATTCGAGAGGCCTGGACATTCCCTGAAAACCCAGTTGTTCTCAAACAGGCGTGGCGACAAACAGCTACCGTTGACTAAATCACTCTGCCCAGCAAGTCTGTCGTGTCGAGACCACAACAAATTGTGAACTTTACTGCATCTCTCCTGTCTGATACTGCTTGTGAGAGGGTGGCCCTTGTCTCCTCTGGGATCTGTGGCAGCAATTGCGCAACCATTTCCCATAAGGAGTGAAAATAACATCCCAATAAGCATGCAGTGTTCCCCGACCCCAATGCAAGGCTGGCGAAAAAGTTTTTTCTTGCCCCAACTGTTCAGCCTCTTGGATTCCCTGTCCAGGGAAGCGGAAGGATATGCGCCATGGGAGGTAGAGACGTGGACTACCAAGCTCTCCAGGGAAGGTTGGCTAGTGAGGAAGTTTAGGTCGTCAGGAGCAGGGCGATGGCAGAGGGCAATTGTCCTATTCACAGGTGCCTCTGAGCTGCACTTGGACCAGGTTCCCAGTAGGACATCTGTAAGGGCTCGTTAAAGTGCAGCAAGGGTTTCGAAGAGGAGACATCTGGCTGTAGGACCTCTGTCAAGATATTAGTCTTGACCACCACTGTCTAGGACCTCATCCACCCTTCGCACCACTAGAGGATAAGGCGATCCCTCCTCCAGCCACAGTAGGGGGAGAAAGCAGGCCAGAATCTTGAGACGTATCCAGTAAGCTGGCCTCACCCAATTCCTCATACGAGTCCATTTCCTGATAAGGCTGGTCTTCTAAAGGGTCCAGCGACCTCTCCCAATGTTCTTCCATTCCTAGCCCTTCAGAATAAGGCCCCGGAAATGACCTGTAGGTTCTGTTGGCGCCGGCGTCGGTAGGCGCCAATCCGGGTTCAAGTGGTTGGGAATCAGAATTGGGCTGGGGCTGCCCCATGGTGCCCACAGCATCGGGAGACTACATTTGGGCAGGCGCTAGGTAAGGTCACAATGGCATGACCGGCGTCTGTTCCGATCGAATGCTGAATCCATGGTTGGGGGTGGGGCGGGTGCATCACCTGGAGTCGAACTTTGACCCACAAATGAGGTGCATGGCCTTATAAAATTCTCAAAGTTGGGAGCTGGTCGCTCCAGCTCCCGTACAATCAGCGAGGCACCGAGATGACCCAGGTACAGGTTCCTAAGAAGGAGGCCTAGAGTGCAGAGGGTCCTCCATTGTACTGGCCGCTGGATGGGGAGAAGTCTCAGCACGGGTCGACTTCTTGTGCCTCTTACATGAGTGTCCTGATTATTTGGAGTGGGACGAAAAGGACTTCGGACACCTCCGGACCAGGACCATGAATGAGCTCTCCAAAGAGTCGTACTAAGGGGTGCTGACTGACGGGCCACAAGTAGCTTTAGGGACTCCTCCCTCAAAGCCTTTGGAGCCATGGCCTTGTAGTCGCTGCACGACTTGAAGTTGTGGCAGTGCTCGAGGCATCACAGGCAAACCAGATGTGGGTCTGTCACAGACATTGCGCGGTGACAGGTGCCGCACAGCTTGAACCCAGAAGTCTTTCTAGACATGAGGAAACAACCTACACACCAAAAAGAGGCCGACAAAAAGTAGAAAATTCGCTCAAAAAGTGACAGGATAGATTTCTTCATGGATCAGCACTTTACTGGCGTGGAAAGAAAAGAACGGACATCAGCACACTGAGGTGGTGCCTATATAGGTTACGCGGATGTCACTACGGTGCAGACAACGCAGACGTCACGTATAGTCACCATATGCCACCTACTGTTGCGCGGGGTATAGCACGAAGAAAAATCTAGTCTGACGCCTGGGAAATTCAAGGTAAGGAATGTGCAGCTAGATGTCTCTATCAGATCATGGTATTTGTTAGTCGAGCAAAATAAAAATCATCCTTTTTTTGTAAAGAGCTAAGAACCTGTGGGTATCCAAATGCATAACAAGCATTGGCATAGCCAATAGTTCTAGCCTTTTTGACCTTATATGTGTTTAGCCAGAGCTACTGGCTTTGGCAGTGTCTTTAAGCTATGTTGTAGAGCATTACGCTGCAGTGCAGCATGTTGAAAAGTTATAATAAAGTGTTAAAAGCATTTTTGCTACCTTATATATAACCAAGAAGACATTATGTGCAACTGAACTACCCTATTTAAAGCAAGTTTACATTTACAGTTACACGTGATAATTTATCACAGTAGCAAACTACAGAAAAACAATAAAAACAAGAAAGATAAAGTGAAACATGTAAAATGTAATTGGGGATTGCATCGATAACTACCTTTACAGCAGAGACCTAAAACAGCATCTACCCAAGTTTTAATTTCCAGTTCTCATCTTCGTTTGAGTGGGTATTGAGCACCCCACAGCACAGTAATGACTCGCCGCTTGTTATGGACTCCAACTCTTTCATCAATGGAAATGAAAAAGCTCTCTTCTCTAAGCATCGGGAAAGAAAGCTAACTCCTCCAACTACGCAAATGGAGAGGAATGGTCTGGGATGCCTGTCCCACCCTACAGCACTTACAGAGATCCTGGCAGTCATGGAGCTCATGGTGCTCCGTAATCTTAAGGGAAAATATGCCACCTGAGGCAGTCACCAACCTGTAGCCCTATCCACCCCCCACACACACACAGGCTTTTACATTTTTACCCTAGCTTTCTATTCATACACCTACCACCAAATTAAAACAATTTGAAAGAATGAGAGTACGCCGTGAATATTTCGAAGAACCCGAAATGGCATTGTGCTACAAAGAAACAAGAATCCAGTGCAAGAATGAGATTATGCATATCAATCCAAATGTTGGTGCAGATGTGCATGGGCACCAGTGAAATCTATGTGATTGGAAATCTTTTAGGAAAATATTACCAGTACAATGTGCGCTATATAGTTTCTTCAGTTACAATAGGCGATGCAGAAGCGATTTGTTTAACAATAGCCTCGAGGATGTAGCAACAGGAGAGTAAGGCAGGTCCAGCAGCTTCTGCGGTGCAGGAGGGAGAGTGGGAAGGGGGAGGAAAGGTAGAGGGCGGGAGGTGGGGGTGGTTTTTAGCAGTCTATTAGGACATATATTGGAATATAATGATGTAGCTGTTTTTCCTATATATGACAGGGAGTAGTCTAATTTAGTGCAGTAAAGTGTTGAAGAAGCACATTGAGATACACGTTCAAACAGGAGTCATTTTGTCTCCTTAAACAAGGAACCAGCGTTATTTCTAACCTGCGTTAGAAGTGCAGAACCTGCCCTAACTTTTAGACAAATGATGAATGTTTCAGAGGTACCAATTCATTTAGACAAATAAGCAAAGATGTTTAAACAAGGACATTTCTGTGCCCTCGAAAAGAAAACATCACGGGTGAGAGGTTCTGTGCGCCTAAAACACAACAGCAAGCAAATAACAACCCCACACAAAACAACTAGCGCGGCCGCTAAAGTGAAAGCGAATGCGCTGTGTTTAATTAGTAACCTGATCCACGACGCAACGAGGAATGCAGCTGCCACCATGCGCGCCGCTGCTCGCTCCCGAGAGCAAAACACTGTGGGAGTGAACCTTTGGAGAAGAGGTGGGACATGCACCCGCCTTTGGCCATTTGCGTGCTTTCATTATAGAAAGACACACGCAAAGACCAATCCAATGTGTGGGAGGAGTCAGACCCACATGGAGAAGTTTAGAGCGCTCACAAGAAGCCTCCCATAGAGTAGCGAATGTGTGCTGCGCTAGGCTCGAACTAAAAACAGGAAAAGTGAAACTACAAAGTCTAAGAATGACTAGTGCTGTTGACTTAACAATGAGAATTAGCTGAAGCTCACTTTTTTCTGTTCAAGAAAATTTTATTGATGAGAATAATGGTAAGAATAATGAATATAAAATACAATACAAGTGATACAATCGATGCAATAGAGGTATGCAAAAAGGGCTAAAATTGATAGGTAAACCAAGAGAATATATATAGAAAATGAACATTAGCCTGTGAGAGATATAGATTTCATTCAAGTAGAAGCCTCTATCAAGGCAATAAAACAAACGTATCACTATCAAATGTGGAGAAGGGGATAGGGGAGGAAACAGAAAAGAAGGAGAGGAGAAAAGGTTAAGAGTAAAGAGAGGATGAGTAGGAAAAGAAGACAGGAAAGAGAGAACAGATAAAAGAGAAAAAGAAGGATTCCCACAGGACAAACCCAGCCTAGAGACCAAATAGCAGACAACAATTAGACAAACACATCAAAAGGAAACTGAGGAACCAACCCTTTGGAAGACAATTCCATATAATCATCCAAAGCTTTCCAAACCCCACTAGAGATAGATGGAGAGAGGTGAGCTTGATCAACCGAAGTGTGTGCACTGCGTAAGAAGGAGACCCACGCCCACCACGTATGATAGGAAACCGATGAAAAGGATTTCCACTCCATAAGAATAATTTTCACCGCTACAGTCAGTAGAAGATCCAACAACTGTAACTCCAATGGATCTAAAGGGAGAGGAGTAGGGGCAGCCATTGGGCCTAATAAAATTACCGGGAAGGAAAGTTGGAGATCAATACCAAAAATAAGAGAGAGATGTTTCTGAATGGGGGTCCAAAAAGGTTGAAGCAAGGAACAATGAAAAAACATATGAGGAAAGTCGCCTGCCATCAGGCCACAGCTCCAGCATAAGTTGTCCTCTTTAACCACTTGGCTGCTAAGGTACTCCCTCTTCTTCCCATTGACTTTCCATTGAAATCAATGGAAAGTCCATGACGAGTTACCCTTGTCATTAGCGCTGAAGGGGTTAAGGGTAAGTGAGTGAAGACGTACAGGCGTCCAATGGAGGAGATTAATAGAAAAAAACTTAGACTGCATTAAAGAAGGTGCGATTTTATTACGAAGAGAGAATTTACCAATTGATTGCCAAGTTTCAGAGGAAATATGGTCTGTAATGGCATGATCAAAATGATGTAACCATTTTTGATGAGCAACCGTCTGTTCAGGGAGTGAAGCAGAGGACAAAAATTTATAAATTTTGGAGGCAACATGACCAGATTTGAACCAAATATGAAAAAGTGAGATGGTAGAAGAAGTAGGATGAAGACGAACTTTGGCAATGGCCACCTTAATTTTAAGAAAAGTATAAAAATCAAGATTTGTTAAGGAATGCTTCTGAGCCAAGGTAGAGAAGGGTAATGGTTCGTCAGAAGCACCATAGAGATGTTTAACAAGAGAGATTCCCTTGTCTGCCCAATAGGAGATGAGGGTGGGAGAAATGATAAGTTTAAATTTGGAATTCCGCCAAATAGATGTCCACCTGGTTTTATGCAACGGAATTGCCACCTTCTTGTCTATTTTCCTGACCTCCGCAATTGTATCAAGAATGATAGATCGGGAAAATAGGATATGCAAAGTGGATGCAGTGCAAAAAGAGGCAGTAGGCAAAGGAGATGCTAAATGCTGTTCTATGAGCAGCCAAGAAGGAACATACAGAGATGGCGGAGAAAACCATAAAGCACCTTGAGACGCCAAAAAAGCAGTCTGATATTTCTCCCAATCAGGAAAATTACAACCTCCCATATCACAAGGACGACGCAAAAATTTGTATGCAAGTCGAGCCCGTTTGTCATTCCACAAAAATTTAGAAGTCAGAATATCGATTTCGCGAAAAAAGGAATCCGACAATTTAATCGGCAGCATGGATGAAACAAAATTAATAATCGGCGTTATCATCATTTTGAGAGTTTGGAGGCGACCCCACCAAGAAATATGTTTCGGAGACCATGTATCCAAAAGACGACGCACTTTAAGTATAGTTTGAGATTCATTATAGGCAATAGTGGCAGATAAAGTAGAACAAAAATAAATTCCCAAGTATTTCAAGTGTGTAGACTGCCACTTAAAACCCGCTGATCCCATATGCGAGGGGAAACAATAGGCATTCAAAGGGAACATTTCCGTCTTGTCTGTATTTAGGGTATATCCTGAAACCGAAGAGAATAGGGAAATGATGTTAGAAATAGCCGGGATTGCCAGAGCGATGTCATCTGAAAAAATAAGAACATCATCTGCGTAAGCAGCAGTTTTAATACAGTGAGGGCCAAAAGAGAAACCCTTGATATCAGGATGTAGATCAATCAAACGAAGAAGAGGATCAATGGATAATAAAAATAAGAGCGGGGATAGGGGACAACCCTGTCGAGTGCCCTGACTAAGATTGAAAAAAGAGGACGTAGCACCATTAACTCTAATGTTAGCTTTGGGTTGAGAATATAAGGACATAATCATATTAATGAAAGAGTCGCCAAGATTGTGCGCGCATAAAACAGCACGAAGAAACGGCCAAGAGACCTTGTCGAAAGCCTTTTCCGCATCAAGGGCCAAGGCCGCGGCAGGAAGTGGAGAGCGTTTGGCAACACCGAGAACATGACAGAAAGTGCGTATATGTCTCGCGCAAGACGGCCTTTCACAAAACCAGTTTGGGAAGGATGAACAAGAAGAGGGACAAAGGATTCTAGCCGTTTGGCCAGGATTTTAGCAAAAATCTTTGCTTCCATGTTAAGGAGAGAGATAGGTCGGAAGTTTTTAGGATCCGAATGATCTTTCCCCTCTTTCGGGATCACTACAATAGTAGCTTCAGCAGCCGTACCAGATACAGACCCACCTTTAATAAAAGAGTCAAAGACAGATTTTAATTTGGGGACAAGTGTAGGGAGAAAAGTTTTATAAAATAAGATCGGATACCCATCAGGGCCTGGAGCTTTACCAGATCGAGTAGCTTTAATCGCAGACTCAATTTCGTCGGGGGAAATAGGTTTATTTAAAAAAGAGCGATCAACATCAGAGACCGACTGAATCGGAACCGATTTTAAAAAAGCTTGACACTGGTCAAAAGAGGCCTGATTAGAAGGAGTATACAACTTATTATAAAAGTCACGAAAAACTTCAAGTATTTCATGCGTTTGGAATTTTTTAGAACCGGCGCGGTCAGTAATAGAAGAGATCTGCGAGGATTTAAAAGAAAAGTCCTGAAATTTTAATGTAGCAGCCAAGATTTTGCCAGCTCGATTTTTTAACAGCAATTTCTTCGATTTTTGAGCTTGTACCCCAATATAGGCTCTTCTAGTAACAATGGTATTATGTTTGCATTTAAGTAACTTTATTTGTTGTAAGCAAGTTGGATCCTTAGAATGCCTGAAGGAAGCTTCCAAAGACTTTATTTCAGATGACAAATCCGTAAGTTCTTTTTTAATAGCCGAGTTACGTTTGGACATACATTGAATGACCTGACCACGGAAAGTACATTTAAAGGAATCCCATAGAACAATTGGGGAAGAGACAGAGCCTTCGTTCTCATGAAAAAAGGTATCTATAGCTTTAGAGAATTCAGCAACCCGAGTAGAATCATGTAAAACTTCGGTATTCAATCTCCACGAGCGAGCGCGTGATTTAGGGGCAAACGATGACAAAGTAAAAGTGACCGCAGCATGATCAGAGATTAAAATAGGATGTATAAGCGGAGAAGAAGAAGATGAAACAAGAGAAGAATGAACTAAGAGATAGTCAATACGAGAGAAGGAAGAGTGAGGCGAAGAGAAGAAAGAGAAATCACTACCAGTGGGGTTATGAAGACGCCAAATGTCTTGAAGATGAGTAATGGAGCACATGTTAAGCATTTGTTTGTGGGATTTAGGAGGACGAAACTGGAAGGCAGAATTCCTGTCTAAAAGAGGGTCCATTGGTAAATTAAAATCACCACCAACAATAAGATTTCCAGAGTGCGGGGTGTCATTTAATTTTTTGGTAACCGATTTCCAAAAGGACGGATCATCAATATTAGGTGCATAAATATTCATCACATACAGATCATGCTGACCATCCGACAATTTAGATAACAACCAACGACCCTCAGAGTCATGGTCAGAAGAAAGTAGCGATAAACCAGAATTCTTTGAGACTAATGTAATAACTCCATTTCGTTTACCCAGAGCATCAGAGCAGCAAACATCCGAAACCCATTCCTTCCTTAAAAACAACGCTTCTTTGTTAGTGACCTTGGTCTCTTGAAAAAGAACCAAATCAGACGACAGGGATTTACAATAATCTAAAATTTTTGACCTCTTCGCCGGATGATTTAACCCCTTAACATTAAGGGATAATACATTTAAACCCGGCATGGAAAAACATAAAAATCGAAAGACGACAACATGGGTGACAGAAACAAGACCAACGACAGAACTGCAAGGAGCCAATCATCAAACAAAAGAAACACTGTAGGAGGGTTCATTTGGGGAATCCAAGAAAAAGAGAAAGGGAGAAGAGAAGAAAAGAGAAAAGAAAGGAGGGAGAGAAGAAGCAGGAGGGAAGGCCTAAAAGAGACCAACATCATACTAGGGAGAACGTGGAAAGGCGAGTAAGGGACCCGTACTAGGCGAAGAAATAATTAATAGCAATAGCCCCAAAGAAATATGGTAACCAGAGAGCAGACATAGGGGAACTGGTAAGAAACAAAAGTATCAGCGCACAACAACTTAATAATGTAATTAATTAAACTATAGCTAAGAAAATACATAAACACATTTAGCTAACAGTCTAATGAAGAGAAACATAGTTATAGTGCCAGATATAATAGAACAAATTCTAAAGAAACAATCAGCATGAGGTAAATCATGAGCACTAGATTACAGCATACCAAACAAAATGTAAATCCTTGAAAAAATAACTGTATAGTTAATAAACAATTTATAACTGTATATATTAACACTATGACTTCGACGCGGAAAAAAGAGGAATATACAGAAAAGTGAGAAAAGAAAAGGTAATATAACATCCAGAAGGAAGAAAAAAAGAAAGAAAGAAAATGATGTACAGCAGAAAAAGTCATATAACACTTAAGATATAAAGGGCAAGAGAGAAGAAAAGTGATACGAAGGAAAAAATGGCAAGAGACAGAAATAAAAAAAGGTAGAGTCAGGTTATAGAGACCAAACAGAAGACCAACAGCATACTAGGGAGAACGTGGAAAGGCAAGTAAGGGGCCCGTACTAGTCGAAATAATAGTTGATAGCAACAGCCCCAAAAACTATAAGAGCCGGATAGCAGGAAAAAAGAAACTGGTAACAATCAAAAACAGTACCGCAAAGCAGCTTAATAACGTAAATAATCATACGCTAACTAAGATATTTGTATAATCACATTTAAAGCAGTCAATGGCGAGAAAACATATCTATATTACTAAATATTATTAGAAAAACTGATAAGAAAAAGAAAAGCATGAGGAAAACCATGAACAGTAGATTAATGCATGACAATCAATATGTATATCCCCCAAAAAAAAATAACTACATATTCAATGAATACACTATAACTGTATATAATAACATTATATATGTGAGAGAAGAAAGGTAGGAAAATATCAGAATAGGAGGAGAAAAAAGAAAAAAGAAGGATAGAAAATGTCCCACATCAGAAAAAGCAATGTAACTATTAAGAGATAACCATCAAAAAAATAGAGAAGTAAGTCAAAAGAAAAGATGACAGAGAGGAGAGACAAGAATAGTTGAAGACAAGTGAAATAAACAGAGTAAAAGAAATGAGTAAAAGAGTAAGAATAAAGAACGAAAAGTTGATGAAGCGGAGTAAAATAGTAGAAGAAGAAAACATTAAAGAAAAACTAAGAGGTACTATTAGAAAAAGAGCTATAAAAGGAACGAACAAGTGTGGATGCCAGAAAAAAGGATAGAACAGAAATGAGTGTGAACACAAGAAGAACAGAAAAATATCATTAACATCTATGGAAGTGAAGGTCGGCCTATAAGCTCAACAGGAGAGAAAAGAGAACCAGTCATACAGAAAAAATATATCCAGACAAAAAAAGGAGACAGTTCAAGTGCCCGAGGCACCAGGAGTCAGTGAAGTCGCTTTTTGAATCTCCATCTCTATCTCCAGCTGGTTGTCCAGGAAGGTATTTAGGTCAGCCGGCTCCTCGAAAATTCTAGAACGACCTTTATAAGTAATGCGGAATTTCGATGGACCAGAACACGAGAAGGGAATACCCATCTCAGAAAGACGTTTTCGAAGATTCAGGAAGCCTTTTCTCCGTATAACCGTATCTCTGGCAAAGTCCTGAGAAATGGAGATCCGATGACCGTCCCAGATGACTTGTTTAGTTTTCCGCATATGAGAGAGAATCAGTTCAGTATGCTGATGTCGCAATGGTTTAAAAATGATTGCTCTTGGCTGGGTAGCTGTCTTAGACCGAAACGTTGGAACACGGTGTGCTCTTTCTATCTCAAAGTCTCTGTGGAAAGAGATTTGTAAGGTATCCGGAATCCATTGGGATAAGAACTCTATCATAGATGAAGATGCTTTCTCTGAGTCCTCCGGCAGCCCAAAAATGCGTAGGTTAGATCTACGATTACGGTCCTCCTGCTCAGTTAGGTCTCTGCGCAATGCCGCCATTGAGCGCTCCAAGTGGTTGAGGGATCTGGATTGCTTATGCATACCATCCTCTGCACAACTGATTCGTGATTCCGCAGCAGAGACACGAAGAGAGAGGGCTTTAAAGTCATTCCTGATAGCAGACACCTCCACTTGTAATAAATCTGTGTTAGTTTTCGTGGACTGCGCCATATCATGTACTTCATTGAGGCGCGCTAATATTATGTCCAGCGTTGAAGTGGTGTCTGACTGAGGAGGTTCAGGCGTAGGAGACACTGACTTAAGCCTTTTCAACGACGTGCCAACATCCTTTGAGTCTTTGTTGGTCGAAGAGCGACCCATATTGGCAACCATGAAGGAGCAGCCTCCAGGAAAAAGAAAAAATACAACCACTTGAGGAAAAAAGGAGAGGAAAAACTGCGCAGACTATACCAAAAAATATATAGCACACGGATCTCAATGGGCGCTAAGATAGTAACAGCGGCGGACTTATATGCAAGGCAGACAGGTAGCAAAAAATAATATAGCTACAATAACGCTTGGGAGCACAGTAATGAGTTCGTAGGACAAAGATTTACACCTACTTGAGAGAGCTGCACTGAAAGAAACAGCGCGTGGACAGCTTAATCACCAGCCAAGCAGCAAAGAAATACCAGAAAAAAAAACCCAATAAACGTTACCAATTGCAGGCATCGCAGACAAGATGAAATGGACAGCGACGACAAACTGCAATTATGTATCCAGGCGGCGCTTCTGAGGAGAAGATAAATCAGCGTCAGTAGTGGGAAAATGGCGGCCGCTCGTGAGGTAAACGAGCGTCTTTGAAGCGTGAAGCAGAAGTCATTCAGCCGGTGACCAGAACGACATGGAAACACCGTCATACATCCCGCAGCATGTTCCGGCGCTGAAGGGTGTATTTTCCGCCGATAGGGGCAGCTAGAAACGGAGAAATTCGCTGAACGGGCCGAGCTCGCCTCGGAGCTCAAGCGCGACCCGCCACACTGAAGCGGCGCGCAAGCCACGCCCCCGCTGAAGCTCACTTTTAAGAAATAGGACAAGTTGATAGCAATGTGTAGATAACAAAGGTTCCTTGCTTAGAGTACCATGCCTGTGGCTCTTTTGTAGCTGCTGTACTCTCATGGCTTTAACAAGCTGACTTGCACAAGGTCTTGCACACTTGATGCTTTCCTATGGTGCACCGATCCAGAATGCCTCACTCATTAATCAAAAACAATGACTCAATTTGATGCAGAGTTTCAAATGCAGTAGAAGATAATCGTGCCCGCAAGCTCTGTACCACATGAGAAGAAGGAATAAACAACAAAGGACAAAGGCGTGAAATATAATTCTTCCAAGCAATTACCAACATGAATAGTGCATACTTCAATTTTGGATTTCACAGGTTTTAAGGAAAAACAGCCAACAGTGAAAAGAAAATTAAACAAATTTTAATTAATGGGGTACCTGGTACTTTAATAAGATGTTGCATTCCAAAGAACCATCAACTTGCTTGCTGCCAAGCTCAATACTTGTTTTAGTTCGAAGATCACACAAAACGTGTATTAAGTCAAACTAGATTTGTTCAGTTCTTTTTTAAGTAAGGAGTAAACGTGGTACAGTATGAGGTCACAAATATTTTTATCTAAGCAAAATTTGGATGAACCTGCTACCATAGGATATAAAAACTTATTTTTTTTCAAAACCCTATAGAGTTTACAAGAATGTGATGGCCTCCAATTAGTACCGTTCAGTTGATGCAATTCAAAACACACGATGATAACAATCCAAGAGGCAGAGAGTAACAAAATACATGATATCATAACATATCTGGAAATTCTATTTGGGGCTTATATTACATTGCACAAATCATTTGAAAAAGCAAGAATAACAGACGTACCTTATGTTAAAGGTATGGCCAATATTGGTCATAGCCGAAGTCATAATTTCCGTAGTAAGGCTTTCAGCAAAGCTGACAGCATCATGTCCAATCCCGCTATCAGCTGCAAGACTTGTGTTGCTTAGTTCCCTCTCAGCTTTCTCGATAGCTGCTGTCACAATTTTTTCCGCAAGCACGGCCCTCTGCTCTGGGTCAATGTGAATTTTTGGTATATCAATGTGAGCAGCTCTTGACTTTTGACCAGCATTGTTATATTTAGGCTTGGAGAGTTGCTTAATTCTGTAGGGGGGCGCTTGACCAGGCATATAGTGACACGCTCCCCGGGTAGAGTAACAATAGTCCTTCAATTTGCAATATCTACAGTCTGAAGCAGACAAAGAAGCCACTTTTTCAGAGCTTTGAAACTTGTCAACCTTCTTTCCGGTTTCTACTGCACGAACACCAACAGTATTCAGGCTCAGTTCTAAAGTGTCATCCACCACTTTTCTGGCATACTGTTCTATGGCTTGAATAAAGCCTTCACTATAACCATATTCGTTCAAGCTACCGGTACTGTGGTATAGCCTATGTTTTTCAGAAAAAGGAAGAAGTGTTTTGGAAAAGGAGTTTATGAGAATATCGCCCGCTACCTCATCAACTGCTGATCGTTTATAAAGACAGGAATCTGTCAGAGATTTCGGAAGACAGACTGTTGACATTTTTAACTTTCTCCTAACATCACAAGTTATAGAATGAGCAAGAGATTCTGCAAAATGCAACAAGTCTGTACATTCATTCCTTGGTATGTCATCACCACTTCCCCATGCATTGTCTCCACAATGGTGCTTCATGCCATTTCTTGGCGGTCTGTCAAAGTCTGTTGTTTGAGGATAATCTTTGCTCAGAAACCTATGCCCATCTTGTGCAGTGGTCACCTGTGAGCCCTTCACTGGAAATATTCTCTTGTTGTATTTCAGTTTCATTCCCTGTGAAGCTTGCTGTAGGCCTGATTTTATAGCTCGATATGCCAGTCTGCTGGCATACTGGTCCATGATTACCTCACTACTAGCCCCTTCCCGTTTCAGAACCTGTAGAATGTGACCTGCGTACTCATCTGTCACACTTTCGCAGCTCGGATATTTGGAAGTCAGTCCAGGAGAACCTGAACTCAAAGGTAAAGAAAGAACTGATCCGCTTGTCTCTCTGGACCACTGGCCTGCTATACCACAAATCCTTTCGCTTGATCTACAGTCGCTACTGTTCCTCCTTCGGCCAAGACCAGCAACATGACAGTTTACTTTTTTGAGCTGTAGCAGCTTATGGTGCTTTGTGACTGCTGTTCTCTTAGCATCATTGAGGACTGCTGCAGCCATGTCACCTGCATAATTCCACAGGGAAGTGAGAGTGTCTTCTGTGATGTTTTTCATGCATGTGGTGTAGCTCCATCTTTCATTTAGCAGACCTAAAAGAGACTGTTTTTTGTCAATTTCAACTGGCCCAGCTTTATCATCCAAATAAGAAGATGCCATTTCAGTTCCAATTGAAACAATATGGTTTGCCAAGTTACTTGCATATGCTGACGTTTTCTCAGACTTCTCCACAAAAGAGTCTGATTGTTCGTCATCTTCACTACTTTCAACTTCTTCAGAAAGTGATGTCACAAGCTTCAACATAAACTCTTCTTTCTGTTCAGATTCCTGTCCATTTACAGGTGGATTTCGAGGTGTGGAAGGTGGTGTGGCGGGAGCATGTTCCTTGGCCAATTCACCCTTGAGTTTCTTTGTTACCTTCCTTAGATTTCGGTCAGCTCTAACCTGAGTTGGTGTCAGAGGAGTAGGTGGAGGGGGATCTGGTAATGTGCTGAAATTTATATCTTGACCTCTGGGTTTGCCCTCCAGTTGCAATGTTTCTCCACTACCAAACATCAAAGAGGAAAAATAATTTGTTTGCAGATTTGAGCTCACTGAAGAACCTGTCACTGACTTCTGCATTTCACAACTTGCAAACGTGTCATGTGTGCCACTTATTCTAATTTCAGGACCTGTGACCCCTTCATTCACACATTTCTTGTCTGCAACATATGGTGCAAGTGATGAAAGGACATCTGCTAGATGTCCTTTATGTTCCTCTGGGCAGTATTTCAGCACAGTATGTTGGCTGGAGCCCTGGCCACAGGGCCGTGATGAACCACATTTTAGGAGAATCTGTTGATGCTCTGTGCTTCTTGGCACATGCCTTTGTTTTCCATGCTCTATTTTATTTACTCCAATATGACTGTTGACATCAGAAGCTGCAATTCTTAATTCACTGGCTTGCATCAATATGGATTCATCTACTGACTGCTTTACAATATACTTTGCTAGCTGATCTGCAAACACAGTTTTAGACATATCTATAGGCAGGCATGGCGAATAAGAAGGTGGTTTCACAACTATTTTTCTTGTGAGATAATCTGCATACTCGTCCACTGTCTTTGTTGCATTGGTGGATGTTATCACCTCATAAGCCTCATTCACAATCATATCCACCATGTTTCCAGAGAATCCGGTGAGGGTGTCTGGCTTGATCTCTTGATCACTGCTGCTACTTACATCAACTATTCTATGTTTCAAATCAATTTGGTCGGTAGTAGTATGACGGAGTTCTGAGGAGAGACCAGCATTTCGAACAGAACAAATGTGCTCTCCGTCTTCTTCTGCAAGATATGATGCATCAATAAGATCACTGCACTTTCTTTCTACAGGGCAAATCTTTTCGTTTGTGTTGCCAATAAAACTGGTTGGCGACTGGCAAAGCGCACTTCCAGCCAGGGGCACTGATATTGAACTTACCACACCAGAAGTAAAGAACAAAGCCTGCTGTATATTATATGCTCTTTCAGGTTCAAGAGAGAAACTCAAAGCAGTCAAATCTCGATCTTGAAAATTTGGAGAAACAGTGCAAGTCTGTGTGGACTGCATCATACTTTCTGCATTTCCATATTTTATGCTGTCTAAAGAAACACTTATTGCTGCTTGTGTGGTGAAGGTCACGTCAGCCTGGGATAGTTCTATAAATGCTTCTTGAATTACAGATTCAGACAAATCTTTAGCATATGATTTCACAACCTTGTTTTCATAATCAAAGGGCCACTGATGAGCAGTTGTGGGAGTAGATGGTTGAGAAAACTGGCATACTTCCATAATTCCTTCAAAAACAAGTTCCTCCGCAAGATCTGCTGCAAATCTTGCTACTGTGTTGGTAAACATCTGTTTCTTTACACACTGGAGCTCACTTAGAGCACTTGACACAGCTTCACTTACCATAAAGCTTGCTAGGCCACTTATGGCACGTTCCTTCAAGGAAAAGGCGCGGCGGCATCCAATCTCATAGAAAGCCATTTGAAATACAGACGAAGTCAATTTGGAAGCCAAATGGCACAACGCATTGGTGCACGTTGAAACTCCTCTCTGCAAATCTTTAAATGCACTTCCAAAACTTTTCTCAACCAGTTCTGCAGCAAATTTCGGTATGCTTCCTTTTACTAGGAGTGTCCTGTGCTTCCGCTGAGTTTTGCGGTCAACCTCCTTCTCAAGAGTTTTGCCTTTGCATTTCACAGTTTCTTCCTGTTCCTCCTTCGCTACAACCAAGCCCAAATAGGGAAGGCTTCTTCTGCGTTTCTGTACCATTTTAGAGTGTGAATGAAGTGCAGAACCCAGTATGTCGAATGAAACACTGTCGGCAAAATCTGAGTATGTATGATAAGACAACTCATGACCAATAGTATTCCCATGACCACACTGTCTGTAACAACTTTCTGAGGTGACACAGCTTCCAAGTGGGCTGAAAGCAGAACTAATTGGACTAAACAAAGACCCTGCATCTTCTCCAGATGTTTTAACAGGAAGAGGAGAATCAGGGGTGTCAGAGCGAGTGCCAAAAGGAGATTCTGGTTTACGTGGAGTTGGCTTTCTTACATTTGCTGGCAGAGTGGGGCGATCAAACTTAAATCTGTGAGGATTCATGCCAGCTGAGCAAGACTTCTCTTTTACACATTTTCTTTTTTGTGGCGACTTTTCAAGCAGAGCTTCCCCTTTAAGATGATAGGAGTTTTCAAGGGAGCGGTCTGAATCGTCAAACTGATCAAAACTATCAAAAAACTCGCTGACCTCAGAGTCGGAGTCTTCAATGTCATCCTTTGCAACTGGGATTTTTGGTAAATCAAGAGTAGCCCGCAAGCTTTTTTGATAGCCTTCCTCATCCAAGAAAATTATGGGGCTTGGGCTAGAGCAGTCAGATTCGGATGATTCAGCAGGAGAAGAAGGCAACGGGCCTTTGTGTAACAACGGGGGTACTTGACTAGAGGCATTGCTGGGCCTACAGAAACTTCTCTGGTTCCACAAATCAGAAACTGAGGTAGTGACTGAATTTTTTTGCGGAGAATGAGACAATTCCTTAAGTCCTGATACGTTGATAAAAGCAGCAGATGATGATTTACGGCGGGAAGAGCTCACAATGATGTTTGACCCACTAGAATTCAAACAATGAGTAGGCACAGTCTGTGAAGCAACATCTCGCTGGATTCTTGTTGTGCCACAGCCACGTCCTGAAAAAATAGAAAAAATCTTCAAATATAAAATCTAGAGGTTATTAAACTCACATGCATGTTTTGTAATTAAAGTTTGAAAAAATGTATAGCAAATTGTTTCTTTATTATGAAATAGTGTACTATGATTCAATTAGTCCTGCAATACATGGTCAAGCATATATTTCTTAGCATTCGGGGTACACATTTTTAAAGTGATAAATCAATGCAAAAGGACACAAACTATCTATGCAGCTTTACAGTGAACGGTCTGAAGTTAGCAACATGATAACGTCCGTTACTTTCTAACAACTCACTTGTTTTCTTTTTGATCTTAAATTTTGTGTTACTCTGGGTTCCTTTTAGGAACCTGGCTCCTTATATAGAGGACTAAAAAGAGGTACACTGAGTAAAGAGACCAGGCAAACCCCAATCAGTTTACAGAGGCACAAATGACACCCCAAGAGCTCTGTTTTGTGGTAGTGTGGGCAAGCAGTAAGGATATAATAGAGTGGGTAGTGCTAAGCATTTATTGCATACACAAAGGCAGTAAGTGAGTTACACACTCAAAGAAATATGACACCAATTTATAAAAATAAGACATACTTTTATATGATTTTAGATACCAAGATCATCGGAATCAGGTAGGTACTTTGAGATAAATTTTTTTACAGTTTTCAAGAGTTGACAGTGCAATTCTTTGGTGCGGTAATCTTATCCTATGGGGGTAAAACATGTACTGCATTTGGGTACTTAACAGCGACTTATAGGACTGCTCTCTGGAATTTAAGGTGAGTATGGGGCAAGGTCCAAGCCCACAACAACAGGTCACCTCGGAAGGCTCCAAGGCGTCCGGGTGCAGAGGTGTTACTGCGTTGGGCGTCCCATTCTCTTCAAAGGGGAACGGTCTGGTCAGAATGTGCTGCAAGCTGGGACTGAGGGACCAGCCTTCCTGGAGGAGGAGGTGATAGCACCTCTCTCCAGAGCAGACATTGCTTCTGTCCTCTGAGAGTGGGGCTCTCACCTTCTAGGGGGCCAGAAACTCGTCAGTGGTGGCAGGCTGCACTGGACCAGCCTGCCAGCAAACTACAGGGCTAGTAGATTTCAGGAGGTACCTCTAAGGTGCACTTAATAATAACTCCATCATTGGAATCAGTGTGGGTTGATTAATACAAGGCGTTTAATCCTAAACACCATAGTTTTCAATAAAGCCATCATGTAGCTGGGTACCTCGGTTTCATGAGTGCCCAGTACATGCCTGAAGATAGCTACCCTGCTCACTTGCAATATCTTGCAATAGAACCACACATCACAGGGGCATTACTGTTCATGCAGATATGTCTCACAAAAAATATAATGCATCTGCTTTAGGCCTCAAAGGCCTGCTGTAGGTGACTTACAGATATTAGATGAAATGCCTTTGGCATGAAATACCGGAGTGTGTCATGTTTTCACTCATGATTTGCATTATGTCACGCAGCCTATATAGGCAATCTGAGTGAAATTTGTATGTGGGTCGCTCCGGTCGGCATAGGATATGCTGCAGTCCTTTGAGACCCTCTTTAACACCTGAGCACTAGGTACCTGAAGTTTCCTTTACTAGAGACTAACAGGGTGCTAAAGTCCTTCGCCATTACTAGAACAATTAGTTTTAGGTAAGGAGTACTGACACTGAGGTCTGGTTTTCAGGTCTCAGTGCACTGTCAGAGTCGAAAATCAGCATCTAGTAGCTACAAAGTGGGAATAAAATGGGGGGACAACTGCAACAAAAGCCCAGTTTCCTCCATCTCTGAAGACACCTTCCTTAAATTACTAAATGACTACAACGGGTGAAGGCATTATTAGATGCCACAATGCAAAGGGTACTGACAACAGAAAACATACTAAAAACAATCTAAAGTAAACAAGTATCAATGAAAACTTCCAAAGCCTACTTTTAATCAGTAAAAGAGCCTGGCAGAGGCTTCTCCAACCAGTAGCTCGTGAGCTACTGGTAGCTCTCCAGCTACCTGTAAGTAGTCCTCCTTTGTGCATTCCAATAATAATAATAATCCACATTTGTAAAGTGCACACTCACCCGTAAGGGTCTCTAGCCGCTGGGGGCCGTCGGGAAGATTAAGCAAGCTATTGCCCAGAGTCACATGGTGCTGGGCTAATCTGCCGCCGGTGCCAGGAATCAAACCGTGATCCCCAGATTCCGGAGTCAGTCGCCCTAGCCGCGGGGCCACACCAATGAACTAAATATAAAGTTTTTGCTTGACTGAATTATTATATGTATACTACAACTGAAAAGTGTGTATCCAAAATGAAAAAGTTTACATTTTCAGAACTCATAAGTTGACGTTTTAGAAAAATTATTAAATTTCCAATATATATTTAAAACTGATATTTGAGTGATAAAAATCAAACGGAATTGGGGAGCACTTATTACAACTACTATTAATTTGGTACTAGTGACATTGCAGCTATGGCTGATATGTATTACCCATGTAGCGGCGTTCAACATTGACTGCTTTTTTTTACATCACTGCTGGCAACCATGCCTGATGCACTGAAGTGATCACGGCTGGTTATCTTACATTTGGTGGCCACTAATGTAACCTTGTCCTATGTGGTTACTATTACATCTCCAATAATATTGGTAGCTCAGGAGGATCTTCATTAAACATAAGTAGCTTATTGCAGGTCTAGCATAAGTGTACAAACATGAACTCATATTTGGCACAGATCTGTTTTGTATGTGGAACAATAGGTGATCAAGCTGTGCGGTTCTAAGGATGAGTGTTGTAACTTGCTCTTTAAGTGGTCACTGACCTGTGCATTCTATACGGTGACTCTTGAAGGGGTGCCACATTACAAAGTGGAAAGTTGGGCGATTTTAGCACAACTGGGAGGGGAGCAAGGAGGTTGTACTTGAGCTGTGCTGTTGGTAGAATAAAAGGACGTGGAAGACTACTTTTGTCCAGCCCTCTTCATCTTCATAAAGAGCTTCTGGGTCTCCACTGTAATGTTATTGTGGAGACCCCTTTTCCGAGACACACACAACAAGAAGCACTCCAGATAGTTAGGAACTTACCAAGGACTTCACGTGCGATTAGAGGTTCCTCTTCCTCTAAATGTTCAAAAGCAGTGACAAAATCATCCTCAATAGAAGACACAGATTGATTGGTGTCATCATCTTCTGTGTGTGAAGATTCAGGGTGCAGCTTCTGTAGAGAGTGGAGATCAAGAGTGTATCTCACACTAGTAGTATACTTGCTCAGAAGGTTGAATATGGAATCAACTTTGACCCTTGGAAATGTAGGTGAAGTCCTCATTAGACAAAGTATTCGAGTACGGTGGGTCTACAAAGAGATAAAATGCAGACAGATATTAACTGAATAAGAGTAGGTTTACCAAATGGATTGTTTTGTGATATTGCTTTAAATCAGGCACAGTATCAAATGTCAGTTACAGCCTTCATCAAGAAGGGAAAGATCTCATTACCACATAAAATAATGGCACATATATTATCCATATTATATTTCTAATACTTTGTAGTGTTTTAAACATTGTATGCGGTGACTACGACCGTGTTTATACTTTAATTTGTGTGCTTTTAAATTGTGTTGCGGTGATTAAGACCGCCTAATTCTCACCTGCTGACCTTCTTCGTGCTGGTCCCCGTTCCGCCACGGCTTGTGCCGGTTGTGTGGAGGGACAGGAAGCACCTGGTGCACCAGCAGCGTCATCAGAGCTGCCCGCCCCCTTCCCTACTTAAACCACCACACAGCGCGGACGCGCGCAGCGGCGCGCCAAAGGCAAGCCCGTCTGCGCCTGTCCACGCCAGGACGCCGCCCGTCGCCCAAACCCCTGGTTGATTTTTTAAATTTGTGTGGCGCCTAAGTGGTCCGTGTATATTAACCATGATCTGTTATAACCGGCAGGAACTGCTCTAATTAAACCAGCATAATCTAGTAGAATCCCTGGTAGTCTGTCCCACTGCCACCCCTTTTAGGAATGATTCGGCCAGGATGGCTGTCTCCTCTCTATTGCGTAGGGGCTCGGAGTAATTCATGTCCGAAAGTTCGCGGGAACTAAGCAATACAAGTACGAATACGGACCTTAATTTACTCACCGCTCTCTATCTTAATACTAGATCTATCCCTAAACATGCCTTAGAGCTTTGGTGCCCACTGGACAATCAGAAACCTGACATCTGTTTTACGGAAACGTGGCTCCATAATCAGGCTTCCTCTGATATTGCTACGGCATTTCCCAGTGAATACCATCTGATTAGGCAAGATAGAGTTGGAAAACGAGGGGGAGGCATTGCAGTAGCCGCAAAGGCCCCCTTAGAGATTACCCGGCTTGATTCGCTCTCCAACGACACACTCGAAATTTTGATAATTAACATAAAATACAACATGGTAGCGGTCGGCAGAGCAGCCCTGGTATATAGACCCCTGGGAGGTAAATCCGAATTCGCCAACAATTTGTTAGATATTTTAGCCTCCCATGTGCTGGCTACAGATAATTTTATCTTATTAGGTGACTTTAATCATCATGCAGAGCTATTAGATGACATAGATTCTTGCCATTTAATCTCTACCCTGGAAATCCTGGGACTAACTCAGCAGGTACAAGGCTCCACTCACCAAGCGGGTAATTTACTGGATCTAGTATTCTCCAATATGACTGATCTAAACTGTCATCCCCCTTTGCAGATGATCTGGACGGATCACTTCTTAATAAATTTTAATTTCCCTATACCTTCCAGGTCATGGACCGCTACCCAAAAAGAATCCGTACTTATCCGCCCTTGGCATAAACTGACTCCTGAGGCGTTTCAGATGCATTTTAAGCCTCCGGACAATAGTCCTAATGATACTGGAACAATGGCCATTCAATTAGAAACGTCCATTAGAAATACGCTTGACGCAATTATCCCGGAAACAAAAGTTAATCTGAAAAGAATCGCCTCACCGAGACTCTGAAACGAGAGAAAACGGACTGTAGATCGGCGGAGAGATTATGGCGGAAGTTCAGAATGCCTGAAAACCGCAAGAAGTATAAATTAATTCATTTTGATTATATAAAACATATAAAGGCAGCCAAATCTCTTTATATCACGCAAAGAATAAACAAGGCCTCCCAATCCAGCAAAGAATTGTACAAAATACTCAGGGAGTTTACCACTCCTCAGGTGGAGCAATCAGAATTTGACCCCTCCCTGGAGTGGGTGAACTCACTGTCCTCCTATTTCCATAGTAAAATCCAACTAATATATTCCTCATTTCCTTCCTCTCCTCAAAAAGTGGCTCTAAGTGGGGTGGCTTTTTCCAGCTCCGAGCCCTCCTTTGAAACCACTGATTTTCCATCTATGATAGAATTTGAGCCCACTTCCTCAGCAGGAGTGCTATTGGCACTCAAAAAAATTTAATCAGGATCTCCTACTGACCCCCTGCTCCCTCGTAAGTGCAGTGAGCTATTGCCGCTGCTTGCTGATGGTCTGACCAGTATTTTTAACGCCTCCTTTGAGAGTGCCTCCTTCCCCAGTAGTTGGAAACTGGTGCAAGTCAGGCCTATTCTTAAAAAGCCCAACAGTGATCCCTCCATCTTGTCCAAATACAGACCAATATCTCTACTACTTTACTTTGGTAAGGTTCTTGAATATTTGGTCAACAAACGTGTGTCTTCCTATATTGAAACACATGCACTTCTTGACTCGTCGCAGTCAGGTTTCCGTGCCACTCATGGCACTGAAACCGCAGTAATTGAAATAGTGGATAACATCAGACTCTCCTTGGATAGGGGTGAATCAGCCATTTTGGTACTATTGGATCTTTCCGTTGCCTTTGACACCATCTCCCACAGCATTCTATTCTGAAACATCGGTTGTGGGAGGTTGGTGTCAGAGGAAATGCTTTGGCTTGGTTCGCGAACTATCTCAGGGACCGTTACTCCTATATCAGGATGAATTCTCATGCATCCGCCACTATCCCTCTTTCTGTGGGGGTCCCGCAGGGTTCGATCCTTAGTCCTTTATTATTTAATCTTTATCTTTGCCCTCTGGCCCACATTATAAAATCCTATGGCTTCACTACGGTGTCTTACGCAGACGATACTCAGGTACTTATCACCTGAAGATCCAACTCCCAGGAAACCTGTACTAGTTTTAAACAATGTATGATTCACATTAATAGTTGGATGAGTGAAAACAAACTTCAACTCAACTGCAGTAAGACCGAAATTTTGCTATTCGGCAAGGCCAAGACCTTCTGGTCTCAGGACTGGTGGCCTCATGATCTAGGGCCCTGCCCTGAGCCTAAAGAAGCCGTGAGAGACTTAGGGATCATGCTTGACGGGGCTCTTTCTATGAAAGTCCATGTCAACCAGGTTGTCGGGACTTGTTTTGGAATACTTCGCCAATTGCGTAAAATCTTCAAATGGCTCCCACCTGAAGCCAGAAAGCCTCTGGTCCAGGGATTGATCGTCAGCAGGCTTGATTATGGAAATGCCATGTTTTCCTCCATAAACGAGAATCTGCTGACTAAGCTACAAACCATCCAGAACGCGGCAGCGAGGCTAGTGCTGGGTTTGCCTCCTAGGTCTGCTTCTAAACCCATTCTTAAAAAACTGCACTGGTTACCTGTGCGCCAAAGATGCCATTTTAAAATCTTGAGTCTAACCCATAAACTCCTTCACGGCATAGGCCCTTCTTACTTAGCAAAAAAATTAGTGTGGTACACTCCGTCCAGAGCCCTTCGCTCTAGCTCAAAGTTCTTGCTGTCTCAGCCTAGAGTCCGGAATGGATGTCGATCCTTTTCATATGTGGCCCCCCAACTATGGAATAAGTTACCTATTCATCTCTTGACCCTCTCCAATCATTTGGAGTTTCGAAGGGGTCTAAAGGCGTGGCTCTTTCCCAAATAAAGTTTCTCTGTGATGTGTCTCAACTCTGGTAGGTCAATGCCTTTCTTCTGCAAATCGCCTTGAGACCTCTTTTGGTGATAAGTGCGCTATATAAAAGCATTTGACATTTGATATTTGACATTTGACATTTGACATTGTCAAATTTAAAAAACATGATCGAGCTTCACTGGTAATCTATTGGGACATCAACTGGTAAAAAACGTTCCCCATTGTCGGCATTCATAGTATATTTCTATCCAGTATGTAACCTCCTTCCTAAACGAATTCTGTATGATGGCACATAGTATGTTATACATTGTGTTCCCATTCACCAATCCAGATTATATGTTTCAGCATTTTGCCCACATCTTCTGATACTTATTTAGGCATTCACTTACTCTTACATAGTACTCGTATATAAATGTCTTGCTGCTCTGCTGCTCCAATCCATATCATTCACCTTCAGAGCTGTTTTCCCACCCACAGTCGCTCTATATTTTGCTTGGCAACAGCAAATTACACTTAACAGAACAAAAGTTTATAATTAAGCAATCCTTGGTCTCCTCATAGCTCCAACATAATTTTAAGTTTCCAATCTATTTCAATATCAACGATTCAGCTTAGTTATTACTAATTTCCCTCAAGGACTCCCACCACACGTGGGTATAGGTTCCAGTCATTCAACATCCTCTTAAAGAGAGGTCCGGAATCCCAAGGATCAGAATATCGTTCTAGTGCTATCCACCGGTCACTGGACCAGATATAGTTGTGAAGTTTCTCTGAATCACATACAGAAGACACTGCCACCCCTTGGCATTTCCCAAGAAGTAGGACGAATCCGGTTCACATTGTGCCATCCTCCTTGGAACACTTGCTTTGCACCGCCAGCCGAACCATGCCAATTTTAGCCACAGAGGTTATAACAACCGGTCCCCACTACTAGGGAAGGCACCATCTCAATTGCCTCTACGGCCAGTAAGCCCTGCGCCAGAAGTGCATAACCCTGCTAGGCGATATGGAGGGACCCATCTGTCAGATGCGATGAACTGCCACCCTTGTAGAAAATGTCTTATTGTGCCTCCAAAGTGGTGGTTGAGTGCCGCAAAGGGCAAACTAAAGTGGTTTCAAAGGCTTGTGCCACACGAGCAAGAGACTGAGACAAGTGTTGTCTCATGTGATGTCTGCTTGATACCGTCCCTGGCCATGAAAGACTACGGTGGCTGTTGCAGGTTGGTGAGGCCTCATGCCATCTATACTTCCCTGTTAACTGGTGGGCATGAGCAAGGCTTAGCTCAAGTGCCAATAAGGGTTGCTGTCAGGGCTTTATTAAATGGAAGGGCTCAGATGAGACTGCTCAGGGTGAAAAACCACAGTAAGGACATTTGTCTTGACTTCAACAGAATGCAGCAAAAGGTCCTGAACTTCAGCTGCCCCTCTAAACAATGAAGCTCTTTCCTCCATTGGCGGTGCGATGGGCAAAATCAACCCTGTATCAAGGGACGTACACTGGAATCCTGTAAATCCATATACACACAGTTGTTATGGTAGTGTAGGAGTAAATCGTTACCATCATCATTGTCCGGTGGAGACAAACTATGATCAGAATCGGAGCAAAAAGGTAATGGAGCCTCTGGGGAAGGCTCTGTGGTAGAGGAAGTACTTTGTCTGAGTAGGAACACATGGGAACCAGGTGCACTGGAGTGGAGTCATAGAGGGACCTTGGTCAGGGTGAAGAAGGATTCAGTTAAGTGTCAGACACAAGAGTTGGCAGGGGCTCATCCTCCAGAGACTTCTGGCCCAGCGTCAATGAAGAGGGAATCAGTACAGACCTTGAAGCCAGACAGGAAGCTTGTACTGATGGAGCAAGGTGGCAAAACAAAATTTTGTGTACCACTTGTGAAATCAATGTTCCATAACGTTAACATTTCTAATGGTGTATTGTGGTGAATTAATCAACAATAATATAAGATGCACACACATGCACACGTGGGAATACTAATCTTGCTTGCATGAATCAATATAATTAACTAATTTGTATTGTTATTATGATGTGAACGAATGCACAGCTTAAATATAAATAAATGCAGCATGAATGTGCTTAATGTACACGTTATTGTGCTAGAAAGTCGTTGGATATGTAAGTATGAAACGCATTTATGTGGCTTATTTGCTAGGTAATAACTAATAGGGAAATATGAGTACGGTGGGAGGTAAACAGAAGGGCTTTAGTTCCATATTTAACATGAATTTGAGTTTGTTTCTATGATAGTTCCGAAAGTGGCCTCTGAGGCCTAGTGAAAACATGGCTGCTCTGATAAACTGCGAGCAAGTGCTGGACGGCGAATGCGCGCCCAAAGCCTGAAAGCGAGAGTGAACTGCCTGTGCTCGGATGCGAAGTTCAAGGCTACTGTGCCCTGGAAGTCAGGATGGGTGCCAAAACATGGACAGTTGAGTGTTCTGAACGTGGGAAAGTAATGAAAAGTTACAAGTCAAGGAAGTGATCAGGCCAAAGACTGTCCTAAACAATACCCCTTTATTAAAATGCTGATTCACCGTGAATATGATGTTGTAATGGTGAGGAGATGCTCACCCATCCCAAATTTGTCCAATCAAAACCCGAATTGGTGATGTTAGATACTTTTTAGATAGATTAAGATAGGAAATTAGTGTATAAAAAACCCTTATTTTGCTTAGAGAGTGTCGTTCTTTCAATTTCATCTCGAAGTGCTGTCGGATTGCAGATCGATTCCTGGATGTAAGATACTTTGATTTATTTTCTTGTTTGCTTTGCAGGACTGAAGGATAAGATGAGGGCTTTAGTTAGGGATGTTAGGAGAGAATGAATTTGGAACTATCTGTTCTTTGCTAAACTTTTCAACTGATCTATAAAATAACTGTCTATTTTTCCGAGCTTTAAATAAAATGATCATTCTGAAAAAAAAGTTTAAGATCTTTACTGAATAAAGAAATAATTAATGCATAAATGTCAGACATACTAAAAGTTTGCTTTTAATAAAATTGGGAAAATGGAATATTAAAGCTGGTCTTGTCATTTTTCCTACGCCTAATTTTCTTTCTAGCAGATCCATTGCCACTATGGTGGTGTGTCTGAATAAAATTCATTGTTTGTTAAAACCATGGTCAATTTTTTAAATATAAATAATGACTAGTTAAATAGGTTTAGACATCTTACAGCATTACTCCTTTGTATTTCACCAATCCTTGAAGTCGAATTAAATGAATCGGAGAAAGAGTGCAGTGTTATGGGCCCCACTGGAGAATAAATGTGTGTTCGGAGGTTTCAGGGAAATTGTGAGGCCGAGTTAAAATGTATTCTTGGAGTCGCGCTGTAGCAGTACCAGATTCAGTGCAGAACCGGAGGCTGGTTTGAGGGCCTCAGACAGCACAGAGGGTGGACATGCAGGCAGAAACCCAACAGGAGCCCCCCTTGTATCCTTGGGCCTGAAGGCACGGCAGAAAGTCATAAGAATGCCAAAAATATGTAGAATGGTCTTCTTTTAGGCCTCGACCTGCTGCAGTGCCTATGAAGGCTTGAAAATTTAGGAATCAACAGGATCAGTTGTGGAATCAGCTCCTCGAACAGCGATCAGAAGTAAGATCGATTGGCACCTTAACGCCATCCCAAACTCTTCTTGGCAGAAAGTTGCCGAATGAGGTTGAATTCTGCTTCAAATTCTTAGGAATCTTCTTCGATTTTGACTTTGACTTAACAGACGTCTTTGACCACAAAGAAGACCTGTTCCAAGATGGGCCTCCAGAGCGGGAATGGGACTACGTCTTTGACTTGGAGCGGGATTTGCATTAGGTCTACACCTTCTTTCAGTGTTCAGAGGAATACAGCTGTATTCATGGTCTCGTATCGCCTTCAGGTGCATGAGGTTACAATATTTGTACATCTAGGATTCATGCCTCAAGCCCAAACAGTGGAGGCAGAACTTGTGTGGGTCAGTCACAGACATCAGTAGTTTCAGGCAGTCATGGCATGGTTTGAAACCTGTAGTCTTCAGTGGGGGCATTGTTCCTATGTAAATTAGTAAAAGAGAATTTTGAAAGGATTCATCAAACAATGTAAAGGGAAGTGGAACTCCGGGTATGCATGCATAGGTGCAGAAAGAAAGGAATGGATAGATGGATGGATGTTGGAGCGCAGGGGTAGTGCTTACATGCAGCTTCACTCCATCACTTCCGGTGTGGAATAAAGTCAACAAGGAGCCGTATAGTGCCATCTAGAGGCGTGTGGAGGTACTGATGTGAAGACTTCCATATCCATTCTGGAGCCATGTGAATATTCTGAAAGATTAGGAATCTGCGGCTATAAGTATTCATCAGAAACTAATAGAAGAGAACTGTAAACCAAACGTTACCAGAGGAAGTTATGTAAGTACCATTTTTTGCTGGCATGTCCAAGGTTTCAGCTGCTTGCTGATACACCAGAAGCAGAATCTCTAACTTAAATGCACATGAAGAGCTCATGGAAGCATACTTTGCCGACTGCATGGTCATTCAGAGAAAGGCAGAGATCTTTGAGTGCCTAACCGCAAGACATCTGGAGCCAGGAAGTCAAGCTCAGCAATGGAAGACTGGGTGAAAGATCCTTACAGATATTCACAGTAGTATTCCATGCCTAGACAGATGAACTTTGTTGTCCCAATTTCCTGACTTCTGGCACCGCTGACCTCCAAACATTCCTGCGGCGTGCTTATATTTAACCCCCATATGTCTCCAGAGAGGCACAAAGCTATATTTCACAAAAGAGAAAACACTTGCCAAACAGAAGGGTCTTGACTCGTGGAAAAATTGAATTTTTGGACTTATGGAAAGAAACCTTTTATGTCAAAGTGGAGGTGCCTTGTGTTACATGGATTTTTGTCAGCTGTTAACCTTAGAAAAGTGTGATCATTTCAAAACGTTGCATGAAAATAGATATCCTGAAGATATAGCACACATATCCAGTTTTGATGCAGATAAAAACATTATTATTGTTCGACTTAGCTCTCTCTGCAGGATCACAACCAAACTTTTTGCCTTCATACATCCTGTTTTCTGAACCAGTTTTGTTGCCTTTTATGCTGTGCACTTTGTCACTGCTAATCAGTGCTAAAGTGCTTGTGCCTGCTTCTTTAGACATGGTAAAATTGGCTTACTTCCAAATGGAACATTTAATTTACTTGTAAGTCTCAAGTAAAGTGGTATTACAGGTACCCATAGTCTGTAAAGTAAATGCTAATAGTGGGCCAACAGCACTGATTGTACACTCAGGTAGCCCTTTAAACACGTCTCGGGCCTGCCATTGCAGCCAGGGTGTGCAGTTTAAACTGCAATTCTGACTGGCAATATAAACCTTTTGCCAGGCCCACACCTTTCTTTTTAGGGTAGGCCCTAAACAGCCCATAGAGCAGGGTGTAGTGTATTTTAAAAGTTGGACATGTATTTTTAACATTTACATGTCTTGGTGGTGGGAAGCTCTTAAATTTGATTTTCACCACTGCAAGGCCTGCCTCTCCCATAGGATAACATTGGGTTACCTTAAGTGATTATCTTCAATTGGGAGCAGATAGGAAATTCAAGTTCAGTTGTTAAAGAATTGTAATTTAATTGTATTGTTGGATTTTAAGTCACAATTCTGAAAATGTCACTTTTAGAAAGTTGGCATTTTCTTGTCCCAACTATTTGGTACATGCTGCCTGTACCGTGGGTTATATGACTAGGTGCAGCTGGCAGTTGGTCTTTCTGTATTACTCCACAGACAGTGGGACAAATAGGGACTAGGAGTTGGCAGGATAGGCCAACTCTGACTTGGGGGCATAGCCGTCACCTACCACACTTGCAAATCACAAAGACTCTGCTTCATCACACTCACAACGCGTTTCATACAAGTAGCGTGCCCCCAGACAAGTTGGGGCCAGGGGACAGGAAACTGAAGACCCCTCTGTAGTGGGAAGACTCTAGAAGCTTCTCCTATTTCAAAATGGACACCAGGCATTAATATTGGACTTTTTTTTTTTACACACAACCTGGTCCTACTCTACTACAGGCCAGTGTACCAAATACATAATATCTCTTGTTGACAGTTTGTGCAGTTATTCTTAACCTAACACCCACTCGCAGACTTTACAACAAGGTATGCCTGTCTGAGGAGCTACGTGGGCTCCCAGACATAACTCTTCAGTACACATCTGAACTTGTGGAAAACTCAGAAGCAAGAAGGACTGCTGCTCTGCTACCTGAATGTGAAGGAATGAACCTGCATCTTGAATCCAGGACCACCAAAGTGACTCCAAAGGTTAGTGGGCTAGCCTCCTGGTCAGAGCCTCGGGACAGAAAATGCTCCAACCACTGAGCCTGCACCTGGACTCTACATACTGTGAGTCCTACCCAACCCAAGTCCCCCATTTGAAGTGGGCCTGAAGATGCCCTGCTAATCCCAGCTGTGGTCCTAGCAGAACCGACACAGCACAACACATTGCCACGCAGCCTAACATCAGGACTGCTGCTGTGCAACGCAGGACCTCACAGCTCCTCAAAACTGCCACTGTGCAACATACCCCTAATGCAGGACCTTGCATAGCAGCCCATGCATCCTTGATGCAGTACCTTGCATCACAGGCCCACGCAGCTCCTCAGAGCACATCCTCAACGCGGGACCTCACATCTCTCCGCAACAAGGATTTAAGGTTCTCTTTCCAACGGGCCTAACTTGATTCCTGTCTCACGCCCGCACTCCATCGCGGTCATCCTGAACTTGTGACTTTATCCCAGTCCGGCATAATGAGATAATCACATATGGTGCTTTGAAGCACTATATTTACCTAAATCTTTAAAATTGCATATTTCCAATTCTACTGGCTAGATTTTTGTTGTCTTAATGTCAAATAATTTATTAAAATCTCCTCTATTTTTCTAAATTGAAGTGGGATTTTTCTGGTGTTGTGTTTTCACTTTATTTCTGTTCTTCGAGTGCAGTATAAATACTTTACACATAGCCTTTAAGTTAAGCCTCAATGCTTTTGTGCCAAGCTACCAGAGGGTTAAGCACAGGTTAATGTGGGGTTTTCTTGTGTTTCACCTGGACAAGAATTGTGGATGCTGCTAGAGCAGGGTTTAACCACCTTAACCAGTAACCCACTTTCCTACAATTATGCATCAGCATTCTGATTTTATTTCTTTTCACCCACTTGTTTGCCTTCCTCATAACCATAATGGTTAGAAAACCTAGCATGGAACCATTCTTTTTGATTAGCAAGCGTACTGCTTACCTGGTCCAAAGATTTGCACATGTGCATTGAGCTCTATCCTCAGTTGTACACCCACAGATTTCAAGATCACTAACAAGTTTTTATTTTTGGGATTTCTTTTGCCTACAGTCCAAAAAAGGGATGAGACTTTGAAAGGTAATTCAAGCATCTTTTGATGCACATGAAGGGCGAATATGGATGCCCTGACCAGCAAAGGCCATCTTAATAAGACTCTGGCCCTAATTTGGATTCTGGTCGGAAAGCCTCAGACCCACATCCCTGGTTTCAATTCCGACCGTCGTATTACGATTACGGCAGTCTGAATTCAAACAGGCCAGTCAATCCATCTGGCTTTCAGTCGGAACCGCAACATAATTCCTTACAAACGGCAGTTCTGCCGTCGGGATTATGATGTCAGGTTCTGACAGGCTTTAAATTTTGGGCTTTCTGACATGGAAACCCTGTCGGAAAGAGACTTTGGGGGCTCCCCTGCTACCGCCGTGCCACGCGATTTACAGTGGCTCTCATTTCTCTAGGGAGCTTGTACTGCTGCCGGTTTCCGACTGCCGCACTAGCACCCATCGTTAAATGTAAGTCTGCGACCTTACCATGTGCAGTCACATAGTAATTGCGGTTTCGGACCACCGACCCAAGGTCGGTCGGTTTTGAAACCACAGGGATTTCGGTCAAAGGCAACTCTAGCAGTTGCCAGGTCTGCAGCATCCCTCTTAACACCAATTAGGTTATAACATGTTATTATGCCTTCTTTCTCTATTTCCAGAAAATCTTTCTTTCTTTCTCTCTGAAAAAACGTCAGGATTTGTTTGAGTCCCTAAAAGTCCTATCACTATGAAAGTCCGGGGGAGAAGAGCCGGCCGCTTTAACAATACCAGCTGATGTCAATTTAAATTTTGGGTAAGCGGTTACTGGAGAGGTTATAAAATTGGGCAGAAGAACATTCTATTATTTCTGATCAGCAATGTGGATTTAGGACAATGTTAGAATCTGGAACTACTGGTGAGCAAGCACACTAAGGCTAAGAAAGGCTTCCTATTTTTGGCCTTTATGGGCCTTACTATTGCGTTTGACAGTGTTAATCATACTAAATTGTGGCTCATACATTTTTTACTTAGTCACCTTTACTGAAATGCCACCGCTAGGGTCAGCTTTGACCCAGGGGGAATGTACTAGACCTTTTAGGGTAAAGAAGGGAATCGGAGAGGGATGTGTCTTGGCCCCATTTTTATTTACTCTGCATATAAATTGCTTGGAATAAGCTCTCTTGCAATTCACTGTTGGCCTACCTAAGATTGTGTCTCGATTGATACCTGCCTTGCTATATGCAGACAATGTGCTGCTTCTGGCTCGTACTGCAATTGGGCTTCAGTTGCTGCTAGATTCATATGCACTGTATATGGTGGAATTGAACCTCAAAGTTATTTTAAAAAGACCTATGTAATGATTTGGGGGACGCGAACTAATAAAATGAAGCAATTTGTTGCTAAGGATGCTAGATTCTCAATAGTTCCTTTGTTTTCATACTTTGGGGTACTATTTGATAGACAGGGGGAATGGTCCCCTCAAATACGAGTGAAGACCCTACAATTACAGAAGACGGCTACCTCTGTATTCGGATTTGCTACTAAATTAGGGACCAGGTCCATTAAAGAGATGCTCATCATCTGTAATGGGAAAAGAATCTCATCTTCCACTTATAAATGTTGTATCTGGGGCTATGCTGACTCCGATGCATTACAACGGGCTGAAAATGAAATCATTAGAAGACTCTTAGTAGTTGCCCAGGCTGCCCCGGCATTTATTTGTTACAAGGAACTGGGTCTTCCATACATTGAGGACACTGTAAAATTACACCAGTTGCCGTTATGGCGCTCAATTTGGGTGAAAGCTGAACCCACCTTGAACAGGGGTTTAATTGTAAATTGTCTATCACTTGAGTGTTCTTACAAAATACCATGATTAGAATGTATTAGATCGACCTATAAACATTTAGGCTGTATGCAGGGTAATTCGAAAGAAAGCATTCTCTCCACGGTTATGAAATATATATATATATAAACACCAAGCTTAAAGAGAATTTGATAGTCAAGATGACTCTGGTTAGACAAACGTGATAACGTCAAGAGCTCTGTGAAATCCCACGCCTTAATCCCTTTATTTTATGGCTAACAGTTATATCTTTTGTATGCTTTTAGTAGTCATCAATGTTTTACTTTAACTCAATTTTGTATTGGTACGATCAATTTTATGATGGGTAATCCCACACCAGGGATCTGGTTTAAGGATCTCACAGTGTGCCCATGTGACAGACCATCTGCACAAAGCATTTTACATGCTGGGTTTTTTGCAAGTTTTGTAAATGCACAAGAGTTAATTTTTTAAAACAATTTGTACTGCATTTTAAACAACTCTTATATTTACAATGTCTGTAGTCCTTACCCGTTTGTCAAGCTGTGCTCAGATTTGTAAATAGTGCTGGGAGAATTAGGAAATGTTTTTCAAATACACATTCTGTTCACATTTGGTTTTATATTCTTAATGTTTTATTGTATTTTATGCTATCTTTTATGGTAATGAAATATTAACTGAATAAAGATTTTGACCTTTGACAAATGAAAAGCTAGTATTTTAAGAGAATCTGTTTTTTTTTCTACAGCAAATACACATTTATTTGGGGAAAATTAGTTACTACCAAAACAAAAAGCTTGTATTTGACTGACAAGCTGACGTCTGAAGACAAATATTTATTTCCAAAATATATGTTTAAACACAAATACACAGCTATGTTTTTTGCCAAGTTGGGGAGATTAATGCTGAGCCATGTTTCCTTAGTGCCATCTGGCACTTGCAGCTTGTCACTGATATTTCATTACTGATACATGGAGGCATTTCCTATTGTTAAAGCTTTTTTTGGCATTTTTGTTAACCATTCCTAATGCACTGTGGTAGTCAGTACTTGTTATCTTGTCTGGTGGGATCATTAGTATAACAAGGATGATATATATTGAGTGGTTTTCATTGATCAGGAGTAACTCCAATCCCAAAATAGGTTGAGACATTACTGTATAGGTTCCATTTACCGTTTATTGATATTGTGCAAGGACCAGGGTTGCACTTTAAAACATACTTTAAAATTACTTGCTTTTTAGCACTTATTTTTAAAAGATTGCACAAATAACATTATTCAAAAGGAAACAGAACATATTGCTTCACCTGCTGTGTGTGTTCATCAGTTTGTTGTAAGGGCTTCTTTGTATCCTTTAAGAAAATAACTTCTTGATCATTCAGATTGTACAAGTGGAGTGACTTTAGAAGATCCGGGAGTTCCAAAAATACAGCACCCAAATCCTGCGAAAAATCAGATGGACACAAGATCATCTGCACAAACTGACCTTACAACAGAGTTAAGACCAGCAATGATTTCCATAGTAAACGTGTAGGCTGCTGAAAGTTGTGGAGCTCATTGCATATCACTAATTATCATTTGAAAAAAACATATTTCTTTCTTCTTTGATAAATTGTAAAGCTCTCAGCTTTACAGACTGAATTTGGGAAAAAAGTTAATTGGGTATTGTTGGTTTAGTGGTATTCTTTCACCAAAGTTGAGGAGTTGACATTTGTTTAATGACATTAACTTTAAAAGTGGTCCAGATAATCTGTCTTTTAATCAGTCACAAAGAAACACATACAGTAGTCACAGGAATTGTGGTTACAACCCCTCATCCCAATACTGAAATAAAACAACACCTATATAAAATACTGCTTTGAAAACAAATTTTCTTTATGCTGCAGTTACATGTCCTATTCAAAATCATTAAGAGAGAATTCCACTTGGTTTGGTTAAGCACACACCATCAAGCGTTTTACCTGAATATGTGCAGCATTTGAGTCTTGAGCCAAGCTTAGAAAGGTTATCTGTAAAACAAAAAGTGTACATTAGAAGACATGTTGATATGTAATGTAAATGCATATAATATCATTCTATTGCAATTTTGTGTCAACACCAGAGACTCATGTTAAAATATAGCAACTTTTTTATAATATCCTATGCATCGTAGGAAAAGATTACAGAGAATTATCAATCACAATAGATACAAGAGGTAAGTGTTCTGATTGCACAAAGGGAATAACATACGTTCAGCTGATAACCAGCATCTACTCAACACTAAAGAATGATTCACATTTCTTAACATCTCCTTTGAAGACTTACATTACTCCTATATTATTTAAGAGGGTTTCAAATAGTATGCGTCATTTTGTAGTTGACTAGGTTGTACAAAGAATGTTAAAAATGTATCACTGACATTTGTTGATTAGCATGTTAATACTTACATGTATTTGCTATGTGATAATATTAGTTAACTGGTTGTCATAAAGATTGCCACCAAATTCCTCAGTTTTTAAACGTTTTGCGTTTTAGCATAATGGCAAGTTGGCGCCCCTTGGGAAAAGTAGTGGTATTACAAGAAAGCATAGAAAAGACAAGTGAATCACAGCATCCCTCATCTTCTGAGTTCCAGTAAAACAGTGATTCTACTGTTGTTCATAATGGTGAGGTGCCCATTGTGACTGAAGGCCATAATGATTCCTTTGATGCAAATGAATGAATTGCATGCTGGAACAGAAGACACTGCGCAGAGGATAACTCACTACAGTCAAGTCTGAGATACTTTGACAGGGGGGACAGGAGAGGTATTGCTGGAAAGCACCACTAGACACCAAGGATAAAAAGAGCAAAACAAAAATTGATGAATGGGGTAGTGGACTGAAAGCAGTTACAACCCACAGCATTACGGACCTTTATGCCTTCTGGGGTAGTTAGAGAGGACTGTTTAACCCAAATCTGCTCACAAGGGGCAATAGAGGAGGGTAAGAAAGCACTATTATACACTAGGAATTTCAAATTGAATGTCAAGTTGATGAATGGAGTAGGGGGCTGGCTACTCTTGGCATCTACCTGACCCAACTAATCTACCCAAAGTGCCCAACCCCTTTATGCTCCCTTAGCCTTCTGTTGGAGTCAGTGTGCTGCCATTTCTGGAAGCTCTGCTAAACCAGGACCACAGAAACTTGTGGTACGAAAGAAGACGATGCATCATTAATTACATTTGAATGGAGTGGCATGATCAGTTAAGTTATTTTGTGCGCAGGGATTGTCTGTAGGGAAATAAAAAGGCATAAAGGAGATGTGTCTCTGTGGCTGTGCGTGTGCACAGGTTTGTGTGTATGTATGCATGTGTGTGTGTGTGTGTGGGTAATTTCCCATGGAATTTTTCACTCTCTGGAACCTAACACTTGCACGCCACTACTTGTATGCCCTGTTTATCCTATGTTTTTTTTTTGGCATTGTATTCCTAGCTACTGTGATACCTCCGACACACAGTGGGCAGGGTCAAGGTTTCTGATGGGCATAAAGGTTTGTTGCCTACCTCTTACATATAGTGGCAATCTCTTGCATGGTATTATACCAGCAGTGACAGGCTGCATCCTGTGCGGATCTGCCCAGGGTGGGCAGCCCTCCACCACCCCAGCCAACTTGTTAGCCCCTATTCATCTGTTTCAGCATAGCACGCTAGTTGGCGAGCGCAAAAGTGACTCTTGGGGTTTCTACAACATTGTTTCCCCCGGGGGCGGTTTGAGAGCGCCCCCAAACCTACTACCTTGGTTTGTCATCCCAGCCTTGCGGAGAGCGCAGGAAGCCCTGTGAGAGGCATCATAGCTCCTCCCCAACTCTCCAGACATTGCGGGCAGTTTCCGGAGGAGCTACAGCCCATGGCTCTCCCTGTGGCCTTCAGAGGGCCCAGAGTCTGGTTTTTCGGGGCTCAGAGAGGCCTTTCCGCCATTTTTTAGGTTTCTCTCTCCCCCTTTCCCTTACCTGTTACCTCACCACTCTATGCACCTTCCTAAGATGCCCCCCCTCCCAGAATTGGAAATAAACAGAGGACTTAAGTGGATTCATCTAAAATTAAAGGACTATGGCTCTGCTTCCATGTGGATTCAACTGAAATTAAAGAAGGCCTATAGTCCTGCCTCAAGAACATGGATCTCAGAATGGGGCGGCCATCTTTAAATGGCCTTTAGGAATGCCTGATCTCAAAAGGCAGAAGCCATCCTTGAATTTAATCCCTCATTATGCATTTGGAAGCCCGGACTCCATACTACTATCCCGATCCTGTTTTCTACATTTTCCTTGATCTAAATTTGTGCGCAAGCAACCCACATCTTATAAGCTTTTCCATGCTACATTGCAACCACTCCCTTCTATCTGATATTGCCTGAGGTACCGGATCCATCTTGAAATGGTCCAATCTGTGAGACTTCTATTCAAAACCTTCACAAACGACGCCTACCCTTAGGCGGAACTCTAGACTTGTAGCTGTCTGTTTCTCCCATTTATCACATCCACAATCAACCTCATACTCTAAAAGAAACAAGCATTTGCAATGCAATAGGTCTTGCATTAGGAAAGTTTGAGCTATTGGTATTGTAAATGACAAATTTTGTATTTATGTGTTGGTTTTGAAAATAGCTAAATTAATAGCTTTGTCATTTACTATGCCAATAGTTGTAACTTTCGCAAATGTGACACCTATAGCATTTGTAATGCAATATGTGTTGTATTTACGTGACTTCGATGTATTGATATTACAAATAACAATGGCTTATTTTTTTAATGATTAATACTTAAATAAAAGTGATTGTAATTTATAATGGCAATAGCTTAAACTTTTGTAAATAACTTTTGTGAAGATTACGTTCAGAGTATTTTATTGTGACGAAAATCCAAGAACAGAAGTGAAATATTAACATCTTTTTGTGACATTTGTAATAAAGCTTGAAACATTGAGAGAACATATTTGAACCAATTGTTGTTGAATGGTTGCACAGATTGATGCTGTGGTGGTGCTGAGTGACGAGTGATGCTTTGGCGTTCAGTGATGTTGTGTTGCCCCGGAGTGATGCTGTGTTGCCCCGGAGTGATGCTGTGGTGCTGCCGAGTGATGCTGTGGCGGTGCCGAGTGATGCTGTGGCGGTGCCGAGTGATGCTGTGGCGGTGCCGAGTGATGCTGTGGCGGTGCCGAGTGATGCTGTGGCGGTGCCGAGTGATGCTGTGGCGGTGCCGAGTGATGCTGTGGCGGTGCCGAGTGATGCTGTGGCGGTGCCGAGTGATGCTGTGGCGGTGCCGAGTGATGCTGTGGCGGTGCCGAGTGATGCTGTGGTGGTGCCGAGTGATGCTGTGGTGGTGCCGAGTGATGCTGTGGTGGTGCAGAGTGATGCTGTGATGGTGCAGAGTGATGCTGTGGTGGTGCCGAGTGATGCTGTGGTGGTGCCGAGTGATGCTGTGGTGGTGCGATAGATAGGGGGTGTAGAGAGGGGGTGTAGAGAGAGGGGGGTGTAGAGAGAGAGGGGTGTAGAGAGAGAGGGGTGTAGAGAGAGAGGGGTGTAGAGAGATAGAGGGGTGTAGAGAGAGAGGGGTGTAGAGAGAGAGGGGTGTAGAGAGAGGGGTGTAGAGAGAGAGGGGTGTAGAGAGAGAGGGGTGTAGAGAGAGGGGTGTAGAGAGAGGGGTGTAGAGACGGGGTGTAGAGAGGGGGGTGTAGAGAGAGAGTGGTGTAGAGAGAGAGGGGTGTAGAGAGAGGGGTGTAGAGAGAGAGGGGTGTAGAGAGAGAGGGGTGTAGAGAGAGAGGGGTGTAGAGAGAGAGGGGTGTAGAGAGAGAGGGGTGTAGAGAGAGAGAGGGGTGTTGAGAGAGAGGGGTTTAGAGAGAGAGGGGTGTAGAGAGAGAGTGGTGTAGAAAGAGTGGTGTAGAGAGAGTTGTGTAGAGAGAGTGAAGTATGTTTTAACCATCCGCACGGTTCAGGGACGTCTATGATCAATCAAAGGTGAATCGTCCAGTCGGCTTTACTTGCTGAAGTGATAGCCAAAACAAGTGCGCTCAACCACCATAATAACTGTCTTGGCCAGTAAGATGGCTTGGTGGATTAAGAGAGTGCTGCTGAGATGTGTGGTCGGCAGCCCACTGGTAACATATCAGCATCCTAGTAGTGCCAACTTAACCTCATATCATTGCGAGGTCAACAAAATGATAATGGGAACGTCTGCTGTTTCCAGCACCATGACACAGCAACACCAGTGTCAACAAGGGCTATCTAAAACATGATTTCTGATGATTTTATGTTACTGCTGAGGACAAAATGCACTTCTAAAAGTTCCTCTAATACTTTTTCCATGGTACCAGCTGGTCTGCTCGGATGCTCATATTTACCTCAGAGGTTCTCTTTCTGGGCTAGTAAAACCACCTTGTGTGGGCTTTACGTTTTCTTTAGCTGTCCAGACACCGGAAAGCACATAGGTACTGATGCCAACCACAGCACGAACAATAAGGACCCCCCCACCCCCTCCCAATCGATTGCTGACTCTAAAAGCTGTGCATTTGTGATTATACTTGCTCCAGTGCGATACAGAAACCATTAAAAAAAACAGTGCAGATTCAGGTGCGGTAAACTTGCAGGTTTCCCAAAGGGTCATTTTAGTGCTGCACGTGACGTTCTAACTAAAGCCGCGAGGCACTTTCATGGCGCCAGAATGACCAGTCAGGAACGGCTGTTATTTTGTAGTCGAGTAAGATGCCTTCTTCAAAAGGCACAGAAGCACAACTGAGTGCTGGGTTTAACGACATTTAGACGTGTTTACAGAGAAAGGCACGTCCGCTTGAGGACGAGCCTGTCATCAGGTGTTACCGGAGGCGCTAAGCTGGCTCGCCATCTGGAAAGGAGGCCGCCTAATAAGGGCAGCGTCACACACCCCTCGAGCCTGTCATAAGAGCAGGGGACGTGATTTATGGCCTTGGTAGTAAACTTGCTGTTCAATTATCGCTTGCTTCTGGGATCTTACACCACTCTGCAGCACGCGCCAGCCACGAACCAATCAGCGATTGGGAACCAGAACTCGCGTCTGTGTTTCACTGATGCACAGGGCACCAGGCCCCTGAGGCGTACAGGAGACAAAGCAAACAGAGCACATTGTGAATGGCCTTTCTGTCCTGTTTGCCCCTCCTTCAGAAAAAAAGACAAAGAAGTGAGTCTGAGACCGCCGCCACTCAATGCTTCAACGCACCTATGCTTCTGCACTCCTGAGCCTGAGTCCAAGGGAGGTGACAGTGCCAACGGGGTCCCCGGACCCACATGAGCTAAGCCCATGCTTGGGTTTGCCCAAACTGGACTTCCAGTCGCCATCTGCAGCCCCCTTCCAAGTTCGAGAGACCCCTGAACCGGAATCCACCCCAAAAGACACCACTGCAACCAAGCTTAACAGCCCAAGAAGAAGTGGACCAAAGAACGATGATGGATTCAACCCAGATCTGTGACTGGGGGTGAGTGTCTGAAAAGTTTCAGCGATCCGTCCATCATTTGCTTGTGTTTGCTTTGTTCATCCTAAGTTGGCAGGGTATGCCCAGACGTGGGTCCCTTGCTCACTTTGCCACTGGATTCAAGCTACCCTGGCTGATGAGGGGTGTTACCCCGAAACCGGTCCCAGAATGGTTGTTGGCAGTTCGGGCTGGACTGGTCCCATGAGGCACAGGGTCAAGACTGATTTGCATATAGCTGGGTCTGAACTGAGGTGGCGAAGTGAGCTAAAGAACGATGATGGATTCAATCCAGATCTGTGACTGAGGGTGAGTGTCGGAAAAGTTTCGGCACTCCGTCCATCATCTCCTTGTGTTTGCTGTGGACCAAAGGTGTGCTAGTGTGCCAGAGGATCTTAAGGGTGGAGTCTCCCTGTGAGTTGCCCCAGACTGGTCCCTCCGTCCACGCTTGCAGCCTCTTTGTAACCGGACCCTTCTCCCATTGAAGTGAATGGGACACCGGACGCCGTGACACACCTCTACACCCGGACGACCCAGAGCTACCGGATGGGACCTGTTGGAGTGCCGTGGACCTTGCCCCATACTCACCTTAAGTCCCACAGTCCCATAGGTCACTGACAAGTGCCCCAATGCAATAGATGTTCTTTTGCCATAGGATAAAATTACCGATCCCAAAAATGCAGTGTCCACTTCTGAAAACTGTGAAAATTAATAACTCAAAAAGTACTTAACCGATTCCAACGATCTTGGTATCTAAATTTATATAAAAGTATGTGTTAGTTATATAAATTGGTGTCAGATTATTATTGGGTGTGTGTCTCACTTATTGCCTTTGTGGGTGTTATAAGTGCTTAGCGCCACCCTCTAATATACCTAACTGCTTGTCCACACTACCACAAAAGAGAGCATTTGGGGTGTTATTTGTTCCTCTGTAATTTCTTTGGGCTTTGCCTGGATTCTTTGCACAATATACCTCCTTTTGGTGGGCAGTATAAAGAGCCTGCTTCCTACAGATCTTTAATAAAAAATGGATGGATTGGGGTAGCTACTTGAGAACCTTTTTGTCTACTGCACTAAAGAGATGGGGGCAGATATGTTAGCCTCTGCACCCGGTTACCATTGGGAGCTTTTCGGAAAGTTTATTTTTATTTTTTTCTGAACTGCACAGTTTATTTTGCTGCTTGAAACTTATTATTGTCTGCCACTGAAATTACTGGGCTTCTACACCTTTATTAGACTGTACATTCAGAAATATACAGGCACTTTTTCTGTTTGGGAGAACTGAAGATTTGAAATGGAAGAAATATTTCAATTTATTGAAAGTGTTCTAAGTTTCAATTTCTTGCTGGCTATTTCTGAGAGGATTTCTTAAGGTAAAACATATTTAATATGTACCAACAGTAGCTTGTCAGTGCATTTTTTAAAAAAAGGGCAATCTTCTCTCTGCAATCCTCCACCTGCCGCCCTATACAAAACAAAATAATTTGTGAAAGCTACCTCCTATGAAGACCATGTCATCACACCTCACAACCTTAAAACCATCACCGAAACAGCTCTTACACCATTACTGAATATCAATTTACCTTTCCTACTAGACACAATTTGGAGTGGGCCTGAAAAAATGAAAAGCAGAGCATTTGAGATGACACCCATCCCTGGGCCCTGTTCCCAACTGGAACTAGGCACAAGGGCGTGCTGAAGGTGACCGGCTCCTCCTTGGCCCATAGCCATATTTGGGCCATGGAGGAACAGGTCAGTCAAGCACATCCTGTTCCCCATTTCAAAGCAGGGTGCAGAAGCAGGCAGACATCTTCGGGACTGATATCTGATTGAGATACGTATGACATCACTAGAAGCCTGACACTATGAGGGAGATAAATGCCCCTGCATAAAGCTGCACAGAGGCAAAATTCTAATTTTGAATATATATATATATATATATATATATATATATATATATATATATATATATATATATATATATATATATATATATATATATATATATATCCAAGCTCCTAAGTATCCAAGGGATTTACTCCATAAAGATAGTAGCACTCACAGGGGGTAGTTCCATCAATGATTTATTTCGGGAACTGCACAGCAACGACGCGTTTCGCCATAGGGCTTCATCAAATTGTGCTAAGAGCCGCGGCGCCTGTCTGCCTATAAAGACGTCATACATTACATCAAAAGCAAGAAAGGACTATCTTACACATCTACAGAAGGCTGCCATCTTAACATGAAGTGACGACAATTCGGGTGTTCAATACCCAGATAATTGGCACATCCATATAGAGATTGTACATATATACATATATACATAAACGATTTAAATAAATCTAATGTGCATAAGGCCCCTGATGGGCTGAGATAGTCCTTATCTTCGCATATGATACAAATACGCCCATTATGAGTTGGTCTTAGGCAGAATCATTATATCAAAACCATTTATCTCGCCCTGTATGGGCTGAATCAAAACACATGTTTAAAGAAAAAATAATATCTTAAAAGATCGAAATTTCATGTGTACAAATATCAATCTTATGTTACAATTATCTTGCTTTTGATGTAATGTATGACATCTTTATAGGCAGACAGGCGCCGCGGCTCTTTGCACAATTTGATGAAGCCCTATGGCGAAACGAGTCGTTGCTGTGCAGTTCCCGAAATAAATCATTGATGGAACTACCCCCTGTGAGTGCTACTATCTTTATGGAGTAAATCCCTTGGATACTTAGGAGCTTGGACATTACAACGGGCACACCCCCGTTTTGTGTGCACCCGCGTGCATCTGGCTGGTGTTTGGAAGATATATATATATATATATATATATATATATAACTGCACTCGTCCAAAACGAACCAGCACTCCCCAATGTCTCAGGGCACCACCGATCCTGCATAAACGAAAGCTGACCCAGCCATAAGGTGGGAAAAAAAGTTTTTATTAAAAATTCGATGCATCGCCACCCGCATAACGTTTCGGCCTACTCAGAGGCCTTGGTCACATGACGCTAGGGATGGGACAGGCTGATTTAAAGTGCTAGTGCATGCTTGCATAGACACATGATTGGTTCAGCACAAGTGCCTGGTAATGGAAATGGAAGACATGTTCAAATTATACGATGGATATGTCAGTATTGTTTTACAAAGTTGAAACATTTTGTTAGTAAAAACTAATTATTACATATGTACAACAAGTAGACATGGATTGTCAAAAAAAAAGAAAAATTCCAATCAACATATATAGACATTATCACATCATATGAATACAAATGGGGGTGTATAAAAACAGGGAGAAAAAAAAAAAAAACACTTGGGGTCTCTTTCCCCTCTCCATGATATCACAATCTGGCGTAATTTTTAGGGTAGACACATTGTTCAATTATCCCAGTTTTACACCATACAATATCTACACACCCGTATTCATGATGAATATAACATTAATATTACCCAAGTGGGTTAATATCACATATCTTGAGTAATTATGTCGTCCAGATCACTTGTGACATACATTTAATGATAGTAATCACAGTTACACAAATGTAGATGTGTCAAATGCAGAAAAAACATATAATAAAAGGTGTCGTGAGCAGTGATGACAAAAAATAATTGCTGAAAGTTAAGAAGATCCCTCCCTAGATGGATAATGGGAGTGGGTTGGATTGATAATCATAAATCATTTTCTAGTAGGGGAAAGCTAACGAAGCAGTTCTGTTTCAGGTTGTTTTAAAGCAAGCAATCTCAAAGTTCTGATAATACTTGTGAACCCAATGTCAGAGTATTGTTTTTAACTGATAAAGAACATACTAGATGGAACTAACTGGAAATCACAGGTGAGTGTGAAAATCAACACTGGTGTTTAAGCCAAGAGGTGTCTTAGTGTCAAGATCCAGAATATACTGTGTTTCTAGAGCTCTCAAAATAGCTTCACGATTTCCACCTCTGCGAAGTGGTGAGACTGAGTCAATCGCAAAGTATTTGAGTAAGTGACTTTGTTTATCGTGATGCTCCTTGAAATGCCGAGCCACCGGATAGGTGGGGTCCTCAGTGTTGATGGCCCTGATGTGCTGGAGTATCCTCTTGTGCACCTGCAACTTCGTGCTACCGAAATATCGCAGGGCACAGGGACACTCCAGCACATACACTGTATACTCGGTTTTGCATGTCAATTGCTTGGTAATCAAGCGTGGAACATCCGAAAAAGGTGTTAAATACTTAGTCACATTAACACCATGTTTGCAGGCTTTGCAAACCGAGCATCTTTTGAAACCATCGATTGCTTTGTACCAGGGTATAGATGTAACAACCTCAGGACTGGATTTGACTAACGCTTCACCAAGTGAATAAGACTTTCTATAGGAAATGTCAGGTCTTCCTGGCATGAGGTGACCAATCACTGGATCGGAACTAATCAGATTCCAGTTTTTGGTGACAATTTTCCTAAGAGCCTGAAACTGGCGATTAAAAGTTAATACCAATCTCACCGGTTGGTTGGCGCTGTCAGTTTCTATGTTAGTGGTTTCCTGGGTTGCAAAGCTTTCTCTCTGGACATGGCATTAACTTTGGGGATAGCTGAATCTATTAGACCCGGAGAATAACCCCTGGCTAAGAAACGGGCCTTGCTTTCTCGTTGCACCAGTGTGCACTGATCTTCCATGCTACAAATGCGTCGGATGCGCAGCATTTCCCCATAGGGAATGCTGCGGATTAAATGTGCCGGGTGGTTACTCTTGGCATGTAGCAACGTGTTGCCCGAAGTAGGCTTTCGAAACAAAGTGGTGTGTAATTTGTTGTCAGAAATTACAATTTTGACATCCAAAAAATCAATACAAGTTTGGCTCATATTGTGGGTGAACTCCAAGTTATATACATTGTTATTGAGCTGTGCAATGAAGTCGATTGCGCCCTGTTTGGTGCCCCGCCATATCAGAAAAATATCATCAATGTAACGATACCAATGGGCCACAGATTCAGCCATGATCAGAGCGTGTATGCCCATGAGGACCTGCCTCTCCCAGTAGCCCATATGCAAACAGGCATAACTGGGAGAAAAGCAGGCCCCCATGGCAACACCCCTAATCTGCTGAAAGAATTGATTGTTAAATGAAAAATAGTTGTTATTCAAACAGAATGAAATCCTAGCAATCAACATTTTGTTGTGTTCCACAAATTGCACAGATCTATTGCCCAAAAAACATTGTACAGCTCTTAGTACATCAAGGTGTCTTATGCTGGTGTATAAAGATGATACATCAAGCGTGATTAACCAGTAATCAGGCTTCCATTCCACAGTCTCATGTTTTCTCAACAAGTCACTTGAATCCTGCACAAACGAAGGTAAGGCGGAAACAAAGTCTTGTAAAAAAAAGTCAATGTACTTAGTGACATTCTCCATGAGACCATCCCTGGCGGAAATGATGGGTCTTCCCGGGGGTTTGTTAGCATCTTTGTGCACTTTTGGGATTAAATATAGCACTGGCATCACTGGAAAATCTTTTTTCAAAAACTTGAATTCATCCAAGCTTAAGAGGCCGGTACTCTTCCACCCCAGCAACAGGCTATTGAGAGTGTTGTGTGCAGGTTTAATCTCGGAAAGATCACAACGCTTTTAGCAGGAAACATCATTCAGTTGTACATATGCTTCCTCTAAGTACAACGTTCGTGGCCAGAGAACAACATTGCCGCCTTTGTCGGCCTGGCGCACAATGACGGAATTGTTAGTCTGGATTTTATTGACCAAGTTGTAATATTTAGTGTTGTGAGTTCTTTCTTGATACTTGGACCGAAGAGTGGAAACGTGTAAGCGTTTGATCCCATCTATAGCAAGGTCATGAAAAATGTCTAAATTATCATGAAGGGTTGATGGAGAAAACGTGGACTTAGGTTTGAATTTGGTCGGACATGGCGCATTATAGACTACAGCCACATCTTGTGTCCCAGACAACGCCCCTTCTTCACCTAGTGAGGTCAGATCTTGAAGTAATTTTGCATCTTTGGCGATGGGGCCCGAAGTGGATGGACCTCCGCAAGTCACACGAGATTTTACCAATTGCTGATGTGTCAAAAAGTGTTTTTTGAGCTTGAGTTTGCGGATGTATTTAAAAAGCTCGATTCTAGTTCTTGAGTAACTGAAATTATTCGCTGGACAATATGTCAAACCTAATGACAGAATTTCAATGTCAGATGGGCTGAGCACAGTGGGAGTTAGATTGATAACTGCTGGTCCCTCCACCGTACCTTGATCCTCCATCTCAATTACTTTGACTTGTTCCAGCGTTTCTTTGAGTGGAACTTTTTCTTTTTTGGTTGGTCGACCTCGTCGATATATATATCAATCAATAAAAACTGAAGAGAAAAGATTTGTCTCATAGGGCACAGAAAAATGGATCCAACAGGAACACGTGAGGCAGCGCCCTATATTGCTCTATGTCCCACACCTGGAGGGGAGACAGACGTTGTACAGGAGGTGCTCAGCACCTCTTGGAGGCACTATTGCTACGCCTGCAGATCCAGTGGGCAACCCGGGGTGATAAATAATGTGTAAAATCTGCGGGAAGAAGTATTCCTTAAAATCTTACTCCACGACAGACACTAGTGAGTAAGGGCTCTCTCTATAAACTATTTATTTGTTCTTTTTCATTTACAGCTTTCAACCCTCATGTAAGAGAAGTGGCTTACAGTGTGGAGATTGGACTAAAACCCATTCCTTGCATGAAAGGGAAACAAACCCCTAAAGAAAGGGGAAAAAACGTGGAAGTGGTACTGAAACCCCTTCCATCCCTTAAGAAAGGGATATAGGCTTTGCAACAAAACAAGAATCAGACTACCCTCCTGTAAAGGACGATGCTCCCACCCAACATATGGAAAAATGGGCTTATGAAAGATACAAAGCCAGAGCCAAAGCCAGATTAAAGTGAGAAACAACAAGCTGGCATACACTTAAAACATGTCAGTTTAAACAAATAAATATTACTCTTAAATAGAGCATACTAAGCACACTATATAAACGTGCACCTGAAAGATAGACTTTTTATTAAAAACATTTGTGGCAAAAAGACTAACAATTGCCACAAACGTATACACTTTCAAGACCTTCGTGGAATGAACATTAAAACCACCCCAGATACTGTAACATTACCAATTTTTTAACTGTACAGTCTATGAACCATAAGTCTTGGGAGCTACCCACAGTAACCGGATGCCCCAAACACTCTGTGTAGCAACAAGCAATGGGGTCCTCACCGTGCACTAGAGCTTCAAATGTGCAGCACCGTAATGAACAGAACAAGACTCTTGCACCAAGTGTCTCCAGAAGGAAAATTGGCGGCTGCACCACGACTGTAAATGTGGTAATGTTACAGTGTCTGGGGTGGTTTCGATGTTCTTTCCATCCTCGTTGCCAAAAACATGTAGTAAAGTAGTCCACGCTGGTAAGATGTGTATTAAGTAGGTTTATTGAAGAAGATAACATGTAGAGTGAATCCAGTACAGCAGCCCCACCAGGAGCAGCCTGCTAGCTGCTCAGCCCATCCACCAACTGTCACCACTCACACCAGTCACCCAAGCATTCCACTCATGGCCCTCACACCAACATTCAACACAGAACACTCACACTGGCTGAGCAGCTAGGAACCAGGGAACAGTATAACACAACATGAAGATACTACAATCCGCTACTGCAAATATAACATGATAGGACTGGGCTAAAGCCGGAGAACTGCAGAGAATGCTACCTGAGCTTAAGGATGGAGAAGAAATCATACACCTAAAAAGATAAACAAGCATTTACAGTGCAACGGTCTCGCCTTTGTAAAAGTTAGAGCTATTGGCATTGTAAATGACAAATTTTGTATTTATGTGTTAGTTTTGAAAACAGATAAATAAATGGAATTGTCATTTACAATGCCAATAGCTTAATCTCTCACAAATGCGAGACCTATTGCATTTGCACACACACACACAGCCACACACACAGAGCCACACAGACAGAGACACACACACACACACAGAGCCACCCACACAGAGTCATTCACATAGAGCCACCCACACACACAGGGCCACCTACACAGAGCCACCCTCATGCACACAGAGCCACCTACACTGAGCCATCTTGACAGGTTATTTTTATTTATTTTACTTTCTTTTCTGCCTTGACTAAATGCAACTCTACTCCCCTGTTCCTTATTCCTCCTCTCTATTTTTCTGCTTTGATGGTATCTACCCACTTCTTCTCTCTCTCCCCCTTCGTTAGTTATCGCACTATCGTCATACTGCTTTCTATACTCCACTCTTTATCTACTCTCTCTGAACCATTTGCCATACTCTGTCTCATTTGACATTTTTTACTGTTGATGCTGTACATTGTAAAGTGCTCCATTTGTAGTATGTCTCCTTTACATTGTCTGTTTTTCATGTTTAGTTCGCACTAGGTGTATCGATATGCTCCATCTTCCTTATGTATGCATATGCTGTATCGCCATTTAGACCTCCACTTACCTATCTTGTTCCAGCTTGCTACCTTCGACTTGACATCCCCCTTTTATGTTAAGCCCTATCTTAACCATATATGCTATTTCTTCCATTTATACCTTATATATATGCTGACTCCATGCACTTTGAGGTACACCATCTGCCTTGTGTAATCCATTTTTTATTGTTTGCTTATTTTGTTTTGCCCGCACCTGATGTTTTGTTGTGCTATATCTATCCCATTTATGATTATTTCGCCATTTATACGTTCGCTTGCTATTGATTTTGCTTTAAACATGCTATCACCTAATTGATTACCTTCAGCCTCTCCCCACACTCATCCATATCTCTGAGTTTGAATTTCCCTATTTTGTCCACTGGTTACACCTCATCTCTGTATCATTTCCGCTTTTTACAGTTTGGACCTGAACCTAATATTTCCCTCCCACTAAAAGTCGTCCAAACAGTCTTTGCTTCACCCCTCCCCCCGCACTCTATCCACTCTCTCTCCCTACTCTCCCCAACATGCCTCCTCTCACATTTCCCCCTTCTAACTCATCCTCTCCCATATCGAAACTAGGCCCCAATTTCTGGTCCATCATATACCCTCCTCATCTCTCCAAACACGGAAAAAAAACTTTAAACATAAGCTCCTATGTCTACACCATGAAATCCTCTTTGCGGATCACCAAAATAGACTCAACTCCTCCGTTGTCACCAATCTCATCTTCTTCTCCAAACGCCCATCGAAGTGGAAAAGTCTTTTCCTACGACACCTCCCCATCACTGTCACCCGCAAAATTCCTTATGGTCTCATACTATCTACCACCCCATCTGCCTCCTTCTTGGGCGAAGTGGACATCTCCATCTTCAACTCTGGAAACATCCTCATTCAAGCATCTGAAAATCACCTCCTCATTTTTGAACATCACTTTAATACTCTATCCCAACTCCTCTCACAGCACTCTAATCCCCCCCTCTCACCCTCTCATCCTCCGGTCTCTTCACCTATCCTCTCTTCCCCCACTCTCACGTCTCTTCTCTCTGACACACCCCAACTACGGGAGCACTCACGAACCACGGTTCCTCTCTCCCTCCAACTGCCTCTCCACAACCCACCCTCTACCCCCCATCTCCGACCTATATATCCCGCCGCCACCGATTTCCCCAACCCTCAACTCCACCGCTACACCCCCTTCTACCTTCACAATATCGCCGGATCACCAACCTCTACTGCCTACCACAACCTCCAACTACTCCACCATCTCTAACTCCCGTGTTAATCGTCTCCCTAGCCTTTAACGTTAATTCATCCCCCATATCCCCTGCGCACATCGACTTGTCCACCCCCATCTCGATTATCCTAAACAACTTATTGTCCCTGCCCCGATCTCTCCTCACTCCATTAGCCCACTCGCCTCTATTGCCTTATCGCCCACAATCTCCCATTGCTCCTCACTCTCTGATGCACTCTCTCCCCTCCCACCTCGCCAAATGACCCACGCCTCCCCCTTGTTTTCTCGCACACCTCCCACTCTGACCTCCCCTCTCTCCCTCCACCGACCTCTCAATTATCCCACATATCCCTTAATTTCCCGGGTACTCCAGCCCCTACTGTCTCCTCGCCACTTCCCCCATCCATCACGAATTCCCCTCCCACATCAACCACCATTGCCCCACTTCCCTCCAACACTGATCACGCCACTCTCCTTACCTCTAACTCCCTCCCCCCTCCAGGCTATCCCCCCTTCCGCTCATTAATCTCTTTCCCCCAAATTATGCTAACTCCCCTATCCTCCCAAATATTATTGATCCTCTTCACTCCACTCTTCTCACTCAATCACTCCTTAATGTTGAACTTCTCCTGACTTCTCTTGTCATTGATCTCACCTCTCTCAGAACTGATGTCTCACTCCTCATTAAAGCCCACCCCTCTACCCATGATCTCACATCTGTCCCTGCGCTAATCTCTATCCCCCTCTCATCACACACCGACTCCTCTACTCCTAATCCCCCCCAAGAATTGCCCTCCTTGCACTGATACGGTTACCTACTCCAACTCGTCCCCTTGCGATAACCCCTACACCAGCACTCCACCTCCCCCTACCCACCCTCTTAACCCCAAAACACCTTCCACACCCACTAAACTCAGCAAAATATCGACCGTGCCTTCAGTGCTAACACTTCCCACCCTCTACCTCTTGACACTTGCCCTCCATCCATTCAATTTGACACCCTTAATAGCTCTTTGACATCTCCCCAAGAATCCCACCCTTTTACTCCCCCTAGCCTTCAGTCCACTATCCCTGTTCTCCAGGGTACCAGCAGACTACCCCTTATTCCTACATCACCCAGACTCCCACAACAACTAATACTTGTACCCCCCTGTCACTCATCTCAATTACCCGACCCCACGCCCTTGTCATGCATGCTGATTAACTGCCGATCGGCCTCCTGCCACGCAACTGAGATTGCGGAAACTATTCTCAGTGAAAACATAGATATAGCATCCCTTACTGAAATCTGGTTAAACCCACATTCCACTCCTATTCTAGATCTACTGATTCCCCCTGGTTATCTCATCATTAGAAAAGATAGAATTGAACAAATGGGATGGGGCCTTGCCATTATCTTCAGAGATAACCTTAATATCTTGCTTGTACAACTGCAAGACCCATCCACTTTTGAATACCTCTGCACAGATATCCATACCCCAGGCTTCCATACCATTAGGCTTCATACTATCTATCACTCTCCTGGAAACTCTATCTCCTTTACTGAAGAGATGTCCGACCTTATTACGCTAGCATCACTATCCCACTGTAAAAATGTCTTTCTAGGAGACTTCAACATCCACTGGAATAAAAATGACGACCCTGCGGTCTCCCGGTTTAACGATATCATGGACGTTACCGAACTGATCCAACTTTGCCAATCCCCAACTCACAACAAAGGTGCCACCCTTGATGCTATCCTGACTAACAAGGATCTCGCCTCCCTCTCTAAGATCCTTCCAGTAGACTGGTCTGACCATCACCTTATCCTCTTCAACTTAAATGGCTCCATTATACACCCGACCCCTACAGGCATTTTACCTTTGAAACCTACCCGTAAACTTCACCTCATTCCCCCAGGCGAATTGGAATCAACCATTAAATCTCGCTTACTTCTCCCCCTCTCTCACATAGCACCGACGACCTTACTGAACACTACAACAATTCGATTCGTGATGCCCTTGATCAAATTGCCCCTATAAAATACAAACAAGAAAAAAACATCCCACCAAAATCCAACTCGGACCTTAACATGGAAAGACGAGCTCTCAGGCACTCAGAACGTGCCTGGAGGAATCATCCCACCACTGACAATTTGGTGCTTCTGAGAAATGCTAGAGCACAATACAAAAAACACATCTTCAATGAAAAAGCTTCCTATCTTCGCACGCAGCTAGACCATGCCAGAAACCGCCCCAGAGAACTCTTTAACATTGTTAAAAAACAAACCTCCTCTGGCCCACCGAAACTACTAGCCACTATTGAAAGATGTGAAGAAATAGCAAGCTTCTTCTCCAACAAAGTCAACGCAATTGAACTTTCCTTTGCCGCCCCCCCTTTCACCTCAACCTCCCCTCAAACTCCACCTCCTCCCTAACTCGCATAGCACTAGCTCGCTCTCTTCTCCCCCGTCTCAAGACATCCTCCAACCACACTCTATACCCCTCCTCCCAGGCCCCGCTCTCATACACCACCAAACTAAAAACAATGCCTCCTGGAGCAAATTCTCCCCTGAATCCAAAACAACTATCGTCAATTGCATCTCTAAACTCAAACCGTCCTCTCACCCTAAAGACCCTCTCCCCTCTCACCTGGTACAAGAATTCAAACACATCATTGCCCCGCTCTGGACCACCATCATCAACTACTCTCTCTCCACTGGCTGTGTTCCGGCCTCTCTTCAATTAGGTCAAATCTCCCCCATCCTCAAAAACTCCTCCGCCGACCCCAATGACCTCAACAACCTACGCCCCATCTCTAACCTTCCCTTCCTCTCTAAAGTCCTGGAAAAATGTGTCCTCTCCCAACTTGACAACCATATTATCTCTTTCAATCTCCTTGACATGTTCCAATCAGGCTTCAGAAAAGGATGTAGCACTGAAACAGCCATGCTCAACATTACTGACGATATTCACCTATCTCTTGACAGAGGTGAATCCTCTCTGCTAATCCTCCTGGACCTTTCGGCAGCTTTCGATACTGTACACCACTCTACCCTCCTCAACACCCTGAAAATTCAATTTGGTTTTGAGAGCACCGTACTCGAATGGTTCTCCTCGTTCCTTCAAAACAGATCCCAACAAATTAAGCTCAGTCAATTCCTCTCCAAACCCCAACCGGTCTCACTTGGAGTCCCTCAAGGCTCTATCCTCTCCCCAACACTATCCAACCTATTCATGGAACCATTAACCCTCATTCTCAAACAAGCCAAAGTATCCTATCACCTCTACGCCGATGACACCCAACTTTACTACAAGATCAAATCCCACAATAACATCCTCCACCTCAACGACACACTGAATAAAGTTCAAGCCTGGTTCCACCTCAATCATCTTAAACTGAACCCTAAAAAAAACTGAAATCATCCTATTCAGTCCCAAGAACAACTCTCTTCCTATTTAACTCTGGATCAATGACATCACAGCTCTTAACTGCCCCCTCTCCACCTCGAACTCTGTCAAATCCCTAAGCATCAGTATTGATCTTAACCTTAATCTCATCCCACACATTAAAAATGCTAGCAAAAGTGCCCTTTTCACCTCAAAAAACGTAAACCCTTTATTCCCGCCGATGACTTCAGAATCATTGTCCAATCACTTGTCCTGTCCAAAATTGATTAAGGTAACGCAACACTCGCTGGCACCCCGAAAATCCACCTGGCACCTATTAAATGTGTTCTCAACCTCGCCGCCAGACTTATCTACGACTGTAAAAAAATTCGACCACATCTCTCCTGTCCTTAAAAACCTTAACTGGCTCCCAATCGAAGGAAGATCCACATATAAGACTGCATGTATCACATACAAAGCCCTCCACCTTAACACCCCTTCTTATCTGGCTGACAAACTACAAAAAGCTGGGTGCTCTAGGTCCCTGAGGAGCACAAACTCCCTTGTCCTAATCCCTCCGAAACTCAAACACAAAAAAACCCAATCCCGTGCATTCTCTGGTAATGCCCCTACGATTTGGAACGCTCTCCCCAAAGACCTCCGCTGCAACCCCTACTACCCTCTCTTCAAAAAAAGGCTCAAATCACTTCTTCTCGACAAATACTGGGGCACGTAAGGTCTCTGACTCTAATGATGCCCGACTCCTGCCCCTCTGATTTCACCTCACCCCACCCCTTTTCCCACCTCTCTAACATCCTCTCCTCCTGTCCCTAACCCCCTATTTCCCTCATTCTCTTTACCCTCCCTACTCCTCTCATTCCTTACCTCTCCTCCCCTCTCGTATCCTCCACCATTTTCTGCACTCAGCTATGACATCTTTTTTAGTTACCTCCTTTCTATGTTGAATGTACATTTTTTGGGGGAATTCTCATGATTAATACTCACTGTGAACTTGTTAATGTATGTATATTGACCGTGTAAAGCGCTCCGATACCCTCGGGTCCAGTAGCGCTATATAAAACTCTCAAAATAAATAAATAAATAAATAAAGCCACCCTCACACAGACAGAGCCACCCACACATAGAGCCACCTACAAAAAAAGCTATCCACACAGAGAAGGGCACAGGCACTTCCATGAAGTGTCAACTTATGCCGGTGAGGTGAGGAAGTGTGTGGGGGGCTGCACCTCGGCCCCTGGCTCCAGGCTGGAGGGATGGGTCTTCCATGAAGTGTCAACTTATGCCGATGGGGCAAGGGAGTCTGAGAGGGGGGAGCTAGGGGGGGGGGGGGGGGGGGGAGGGTTCACCCCTGGCTCCAGGCTGGAGGGGTGGGAGGTTCAGGAGGGAGAGTCTACAGGGACTTCCATGAAGTGTTAACTTATGCGGGTGGGACAAGGGAGTGTGAGAGGAGAGAGTGGTAGGGGGTTCGCCCCCGGCTCCAGACTGGAGGGGGGGGGTCTTTCAATTCAAGAAGTGTCCATGTGTGCCGGTGATGGAGGGGGAGCTGCCGGGTGTGGGGAGAGGGCAGGGTTAAGGTAGTTATGGGCGAGAAGGAGGGGTTCAGTGTGAGTGACAGAAGGTATGACGAGTGAGGGCTTTGTAGGTATTGAAGGAGAGGTCAAAGGTGAGCAGTGACGTGTGGGTGGCAGGGAGGCTGGAGAGGGGAGACAGTGGTGAACCTGTCGCACCCCGGGCCCGAGATCTCAAGGGAGAGGGGTGGGTTGGGAGTGTCAGCGGGGGGGGCACCGACTAGAGAAATGAAGGGGGGGGCACTGTTTCACGCAATGTGGGACGTTTTATGTCGTTTAAACCTACTGTTTGTATTTAAAGCTGCACGCACGTTGTTAGCGCTTCGAAGCAGTTATTTGTAGTAATCAAGAAAGTCAACACTTCGAATGTGAATACGCAACATTGTAACTTGTAGTTTCACGTACAGAATGTGTGTAGCAGAGCGGCAGCTACAAGGCGGTGGATGTGCGTGTGTGTGTGTGTGCGTGTGTGTGTGTGCGTGTGCGTGTCTGTGTGTGCGCGTGTCTGTGTGCGTGGGCATGTGTGTGCGTGGGCGTGTGTGTGCGTGGGCGTGGGCGTGTGTGTGCGTGTCTGTGTGTGCTTGCCTGTTCAAACCCCTGCAGGACTCAGGAGCAGCCGAGCACTGATTTGATGGGTATCGTATTCCTGAAAAGAGTGAAACACTAAAGGTGTGTCTGTGTGGAGCAGTGAGCCCTGGTGGTGTGTTGTGTGTACACACCAGTAACACGGCCTGTGGCTGTCGTCGCCACACACGAAAGCACAGCGTCGCTGGACTGCAAACTAGAATCTGTCATTAAAAACAAGTTCTGAAACCTAATCCGAACCAGCACCAGGGCCCCTTCACTCGCCCGCCGCCCAGAACGGATCGGAAGACCCTTCTCTTCACAGGACACCCGCTCTCTGATGCATGCGCCTTTTATAGCGCCGAGAGGCAGCGGAGCGCTGTACAGGCCCAAAGACACTAAACATTAGGACTATTCCAGTGCCTCCTTGCTCCCTAGCCAGGTTTTCTCTATACAAACAAACATGTTCAAAGCAATCCGGGCACTGACTTGTGCACGGTAACACGTGTAGGCAGCAGAGCGCCGGTACCAGACGAAGCCCCTTCGCCTGGGTTCAGTATCCGGGCGACGCTGCAGATGGTGCCTGGAATCCGGAAGCAGTAATGAGAACAAGCCCCCCCCCCCGCTATCCCTGCACGGTTATGTTTAAAGCACCTCTTGCCCAAGCGGCGACTGTAGTGATCAGTGAGGGGGGGGCTGGAACAAGGACAGCGGGAGGGGGGACGGACAGCAGGAAGGTGGTCAGGATACAACCACGCGGGACAGGGACGAGGTTAACAATGAAGAAAAATATCGGTGTAAAAAAAAAAAAAAGTAAACGCCCACAACTTCATGACGGAAAAAAGGGGCAGGGCTTACAAAAAAGACAGGAACGCCCACGAATCTGCTCCGAGAATGATTGCCACATCTCTCTTCCAATGGCTAGCCTCCATTTCTGGAGCTAGCCAATGGAAGAGAGAGGCGGGTTAAAGCCCCATACTGGATATCAAAAAATCTCGCCTGCGCGACACTGCTTGCGCAGTGAACGCCAGGCTTCGACCTAAAAAGGCCAGAAAATAATCCAAAGCCCCAGCTTTTCAAATAATAATGGATGGGATCTACAACATTCAAAAGAAGGGAACGAAGAAGGGAACTTGCAAGAACTTGCATTAACAATGGGGGGGAGTGGAGAGAGAGAAGAGAAAGAGAAAAGAGAAGAGAGAAAAGGAGAGAAAAGAGAAGAGAGAAGAAGAGAAGAGAGGAAGAAGGAGAGAAGAGAGAGGAGAGAGGGAGGAGAGAGAAGAGATAGAGGGGGAGAGAAGGGTGTGTGTGTGTGTGTGTGCGGAAGTGAGAGAGAGAGAGAGAGAGAGAGAGAGAGAGAGAGAGAGAGAGAGAGAGCGAGCGAGAGAGAGAGCAAGAGAGAGAGAACGCTTTAAAAGAAGAGCTATAAAGTATATTTTGGACTATTCATTAAGCTGCATGGTACTTAAATTGATATGAGAGAACAGCCATGACATTAAACTAACATAGGAAAAAACATCTGCTTGAATAAACAGCAGGCAGCAAATAACAGGAAATACACTGATTCCCTACTATAAGATACAGCGTCCTGAAAGAACTCCATGCAAAATGAATGGAGAAGAAAACTGGAACAAATCTGGCAGACTAATCAGTGGTGGGGCTGAGTGCAGCTTCCACTGCATACAGATAAAAAAAGAATATGGCATTTTGGCAGCTGAAAGTGAAGGCCCTGGAAGTGATAAAGTGTGATGAAGTAAAATCCCTCTTGCCCATAGGAGACAGTTACGGATCAGGTCAGCTTACAGATCATACACTAGACCACAGTGTCTCAGGGCAATGCATTCTATTTGCACAAAAGCACTCTCTGTAAAATTTGCTTTTTATTTTAGTAAAATAACTTTTGGTAACGAATATTGTTAAAATATTCTGCTCACAGATTTTAGTATCAATTTAGCTTTTAGTATCAATTTAGCATTTTCTCCATGACAGGGCTGACGATCTATTTTTTAGAAGACATTTTTGAACCGCTGGAAAAATAGGCTTCCTCTATTTTCATGAACAACTATCAGCAGCTCTGTTTCACTTCCACTTCAGTCAGGTAACAATAGTTAGCTCGAAAGTGCCCACAGATAAGACCAGTTCTAAACAGCCAAAGTACCAAGAAATAAAAACATAATGAGAATTCAATAACAATTAAAAAATATATTTTTTTCCTCAGGCTTTCTCTGCAATTCAGAGTTACCTGCGGAACGAACAATGCTGTCAAAAATGTAGGAGCCACTTAAGCTACATAGTAAGTAAGATTCCAAAAACTGCACGCTTAACAAAGCGGTTCATGAAAACAGTATAGCATCGGATGTAAGATTCGAATGCTGGTATGCTACCAGGCCCTTCTGATACTCAGGACGGATGTTGTGGGTCCATGCACAAATTCTGAAGACTGAAAAGCTCTGCTCATGTTTGGCAAGTAATTATTTCATTTTGATTCTAACGAGGAGAAGGTCGCATTAGAGGTGGAGGCTTGGGGAGAGAAGAGTCTGGTGCATGAAACCTAGAATAACTCAAATGTCTGAAAATCAAACGTGGAACTTAATGAAGATATCTGAAATAGCTCTAAATGTCTGTGGACAGACCTCAATAAGTTGCTCTTGATCGCTGGACTTCAAGTGTTCACCTCCCGTGACACTGCACAGCTCTTTCCTGCTCTTCAATAGCGACTTGACAGACCGAAGAACACCTTCGTTGAAACCCTAGACGCAATAATTGAAACAAATTAAGGATGAAGGCATTTACAAATTATGTTCACCTGATCTATTCTACTGAATTATTTTCCACACAACAATATTGAAAAAGACTGGGTTATTTCCCCACCAGTTAACATGTAAACCAAACAACTTTAAATTTTAGTTAGAGTCAGTTATCGTTCCTGCACGAACCGTAATGGCCACAGCAACAAGTATATGCAACAAAGAGACTAGACAACATCTTGCAGGAACGTTAAAGATGGAAAAAGGCCATGCCAGACATTAGTTTGATGCCTGCAGAGGAGGGTGCAAATATCAGCATAGCGGATTTCACCCTCTGGAACATATATTACGTGAATACATTTTCACTTGCATGCAAAATGACAAATACAATTAACAATTAACAACGCCTTTTGTAAAATTGCAACCTACTTCTTTTTTCCACGAAATTCTGGGCTTTGATTTGCTATGTTGGGTCTGGCTGCCAAAGTCCATGATTCAAACGTTCAGGAGGCTTAAAAAGAAAACAAAAAGTCACTAGCCTTCTTCGAGGCTTCTATATTAAGCCTCTATTTATGACTTGTAGAATTACCATGAGGCAATATAACCAGGAGACAAAAAACAGGTTAATTGTGTCTTAAATATCCAGCCCGGACATCGGTGCATCCTGTGCGTGCACAACTGAGCTGCGTAATCAAAAACTAGCAGGTTCGTATCCTTCCAAGGTCAAAAGTGTGTGAATGGATTTATCTATTACAGTATTTGTAAATCATGCCCTGCTAAGCGATAGTATATTTAACAGCATTTTAGACCAGAGCGTCCACACAGAGCTGTCCCAACGTGCACACACAGAAATTGCACATAACACAAGATAACCTAGCTGAATCAGGTCATAGGATTAGTGGGCCACCCTAAATGAAGGGAAGTTGGCACAACACCACAGCCGTATCTTTCGCAATAAGGGTACATGGAAAACATTTTAGAAGGCGTCAAAAAAGGCACTCAAAACAAGCATTGGCAAAGCCAATAGGTCTCGCCTGATAGATGAAGTAAAAAGAGAAGAAAAAAAGAAAGAAAATAACTACAGAGCTTTTTCTTTTTTTTAATTACTGTCTGAAGAATGGGAACGGAGGGCGTAAATTCCTCCTGCCAGAGACATAAAAAATGCAAAGATGCAACCAGCGCAGCATGATTCACAGCACTTTTTAGGTTTCGCTGGAGGGCGGAGCTCTTAGCTCCGCCTCCAGAGAAATCTCTTGATTTCCAGTAAGGAGAATGGAATACGCCCCCCTGTCCCATTGGCTAGCTCCATAAATGGAGGCTAGCCATTGGAACAGAGATCTGTCCGTCAAGGCCGGACCAGATTCGGGGGCGTTCCCGAGATTTTTTCCCAGGGCGGAGTTACGTTTTTGCCCGTTCCCTCCCCTTTCACTGAAAGTCTGTCCATTCCGCCCCCTCCGTGTGCCTTTCCGCCCCCCCCTCGCTGTCCTGTGCACGTTTCCCGCCGTCCGTGTCCTCTCCCGCCCCCTCCCGCCGTCCGTGTCCTCTCCCGCCCCCTCCCGCCGTCCGTGTCCTCTCCCGCCCCCTCCCGCCGTCCGTGTCCTCTCCCGCCCCCTCCCGCCGTCCGTGTCCACTCCCGCCCCCTCCCGCCGTCCGTGTCCACTCCCGCCCCCTCCCGCCCCCTCCCGCCGTCCGTGTCCTCTCCCGCCCCCTGTGTCCTCGTAGGTGCTTGTTCTTTCTGGTTCTGTTTCCTCTTCATGTTCCGATCAAACACATTGAGAACACCGTCTGCCCGGGAAGTGAGATCTCGTACTGGAGTGATTATAGGTGTGCTGTAGTGGGTGCAAACATTGCGAGAAGGCGGCAAGTAAGGGTGTGTGGTATTGGCTGCTTCAGTTGTTGTCAGATGTTCATTGGCTGTGTGCACTCCACGCCTTCCTTCCGCCAGTAGGCGGCCATCAACAAAACATGTGCTTGGGAATGGGATATTAACGCTACATACTGGCTGACAGTCTAGCGAGAAACCTGCGATTAGACCCGAGTCAAGCCCTTCAGTCAGAAAGAGACAGCGTGAGAGCATTGGGGTGGTAGGAAAGCACGTGAAGGAACTGTATTCTGGTGTGTATACGATACAAAGGTAGGCTCAGGCTAACTGTACTTTGATTCATCCAAGCAGCACCAGTTGCCCGAGAACCATTCGATCTTTTACTGTCATCGTGAGTAGTAATTTATGTACTTTTCTGCTGCACTTCGCTCTTTCTCCCTCGGCTTCACTTTTTGCTTCTCGGCTCGATCAGAGGCTGTGCTCCTCATCTATGTAATTTTCCTCTATGATAGCGTCTGTTGGGGGTCTCGCCCCTCCCCGTCCCTTGCAGCGTTTCGCATCCAGTGCATTGTAAATGAAGTAAAGTTCCCTGGCGAAACAGACAGAAGCAGCCGATCTACGTATTAGGCTTATCGACCAAGCTGCGTACTTTCCCATGCATTTTCAGTGTTTACGTTTGTGTTAACGATTATCGGAACTGCATTTTCACGGTTGTTTAAAAATCCATTTAATGTTGGGAAAATATGCAGGATACAAATGTATAAAGGAAGATACATACATTGGGGGAGCTGTCATGTTGTTTTCGTACTTACATGGAATGTTTAGGGTGCCCACCTACCTAGTAGTTTACTAGCCGGACCTGGATTTTCATTGTATTGTATTGTTTTGTAATTGCATTTATATAGCTCTTACCCTGACGAGGTGTCAAAGGCGAAACCGTTGCATTGTAAATGCTTGTTTTTTCTTTCAGCCACATTGAACAGGAAGGTACAAGAACAACAATGCGGGAATGCAACAATGCAGGGCAGAAGAGGTAAACAGCAACGTGGAACGGGAACAAGGAAAGGGGAAGCAACAATGCAGGTCAGGAAGGAGGGGAGAGAGAAGCAATAATGCAGGCCGGGGGGAAGAGGAAGCCACAAAGCGGGCAAACAATGCGGGGAGGGAGGGGACAAGAAACAACAAAGAGCAGGGCAAGAGGGGGGTGGGAGATTGCCTGCAAACCACATGCACTCTCACAGAGTGCTCCAAAAAAAAAAAGTAGCACTATAAAAGTGGGAAGTGTAGCAGATACACGCTGTTCAAAGAGAAGCAAGGAAATGATAGGAAATGAAGCAGGCAAACGCTGACCATATAGAAGCAAGGAAATGAGTGACAATGAAGATAAACAATGGTAAGTAATGGGCGGGTTGGAAGCCCCCTGCAAGTAAACAAAATGTCTTGCAAGAGACAGCTCTTATTCAGTCTCAGGTGAGACTTAAAAAAGGACTGCGGCAACACCAAGAACAAACAATGTAACACTTAAGTACCAACAATTTTGAGGGGTAGCCTGTTTAAGCTCTATGGGTGCATACAGGTAAAAAGCAAACAAAGCTGCCCAAACTTTCAGTGGACAATCACTTCATCTAAAATGGAGGCCTTTACGGAGAAACAAGCTTTCAGTTTTCAAAAGTGCTTTATTTCGAGTATTACTCATAAAAGCAGACAAACATACATATAATAAAAAACAATTAAATTGCAACGTCATATTAGACTTAAGCACACAGTTAGTATTTAAAAACACAGTACGTGAAAAGAGAATTATCAAAAGCAGGATTAATATGAAAAAGTGCCAAAATAGTAATCACAAATGAACAAATTTTTTAAAAAAATATATCATAGAGTTTCTAACCGATGATACGTTAAAATTAAATATATTATAATAAATAAAAGATAGATACAAGTCTAGCAGTCTCTGACCAAATAATCAATTTTTTTTCAGAGAATAGACTGTAGCCTAGCAGTCTCTGAATATATCATAAATTATTACAGAGAATAGACGTGTAACTAACAATTCATGTGAACGACAGAATAAATTATTATCCTCTAATCGTTCTCTGACTTATAACGCAAGCCCACCCCAGGTACTTTGCAATGGCAATTATAATCCAGTTAGCAGATGTAGTTCTTAAAATCCGCAATGCTACCATGCTATTTTTTGTACCTAGGTTCCTACACATTGGAGCCAACCAAACTCGCCTAGGAATGGAGTACCTTGGACAGGAGAACAGAAAGTGACCAAGAGTCTCATTACCTACCCCACAGACAGGACAAGTTGACGCACCTCCTGCTTTCCATTTAGATGTTAAGTTAGATAAAGGCAGAGAACCTACCCTCAGTTGTAAAAGCAGTTTCCTGTCCATGGGCTTTAATATATAATCCCAATACATTTCATAAATTGGGTACAACTTGGTCTCTAGGTAGCAGGTAGTCATAGACCCACTATGTAGACTAAGCATACTTTTATTAACAACATGTTCCCAATAGATACTTTTTATAGTGGACTTGGAAGGGAATAGAGCCCCAGCTGGGTCAACCCAGAGAGCATTAAGTCCTATATAGAACAAGGCAATCTTCAATGATTTAAACCATTTAATTTTGTTGTAGCAGTCACTTGTGACAACATCTTTAAACCCATTCGCATAGTGAGAGAGCTCTGGCGTGGTCCAAAGCCTACGCCAGTATAAAATCGGGCGTAATTTAGCTTTATCAGAGATTGCTCTCCTACCTAATTCATATCGTAGAGGCAATTGCGGGCTGCTCTGAGGGACGCCTATCAGATTCCTATAAAATTTATTTTCAGAGGTTTGGAGCTCCTGAAGGTTTTCATACCCCCATAGTTCCGCACCATACAGGGCAGACCCTATTGCTTTTGCCTCGTAGATTATCAAAGGTGGTTTGATGGGCTTAGTGAGCGATTTCCTTTGCTCTTTGATGATTGTGCCAGCTATTTGCTTGTGCCTTAATGTAGCAATATTAAGGTGTGACCGCCACCTGTTATCGTTGGAAATGTGGATCCCTAGGTAGGTAAAGGATTTTACAACCTCCAGGGTACGACCGCTCAACGAAATATTAGGTTTAACATTTCTGTGTGGATTGAAGGCCATGAGTTTTGTCTTGGACCCATTTACCTCCAGTCCATGAGCTACACAGAAATCATCAAATATTGCCAATGCTTTTTGCAACCCAGCTGGTGTTTTTGATAAAATTAAGGTATCATCGGCGAACATTAAAATTGGAACTTTTTCACCTGCAAGGAAGGGAGCGTCCACTGCCTGGGACTGCATAGAAGAAACCACACCATTAATAAAAAGAGTGAACAGAGTAGGCGCCATTGAACAACCCTGCCTAACCCCACGCTCAACTGGGAATTCAACGGTGTCATTAACATACCCGCCCCAGCGAATTTTGGCATAATTGCCCTCATGCAACCGCATGATTAAGGACAACAATTCCCCGGGGACCCCAAGTGTCACAAGAACTTCCCACAGTTTTGACCTCGGGACCAGGTCGAAGGCAGCCCGCAGATCAACAAATGCTGCGTACAGGCTGCCTCCACCTAGCACCACGGTCCTCCACTGGATCAGCTGAAGACGGAAGACTTGGTCCACAGTGCTGGTTGCCCTGCGAAAGCCAGCCTGAAAGGGGGATAAGATGTTATTATCCTCAACCCAATCAAGCAGCCTGTTGACAATTACACGACCAACTATTTTTTGAACAGTATCGATCAAACTAATCGGGCGGTAATTACTAGGCAGAGCGCGATCCCCTTTCTTGTATATCGGGATGATAACAGCACCCCTCCATGTTACAGGAATGTCTGCACCTCTGGCAATGTGATTGATTAACAGATGTATATATTTAGACCACCTTGCAGTATCGTTTAAAAAAACGTCTGCGGGTACACCGTCAATGCCAGGAGCACGACCATGATGGACAGTTTTAAGTGCCATCAATATTTCGTGCTGCGTAAAGGTGTCAGCTTCCGACGTGGCAAAGGGTTCACATGCGCTATCCGTAGACAGGTCGCTCGAAGCATATTGTTCACTAAAAAATTTAACCCAGGCATCCTGGGGGACGTTATTTGTGGTGGCGTCTTCAATCCTGTCATGGCCCCATTTAACTATGTGCCAAAATAACCTAGAGTGGTTTTGGTCACTGGCACTCTGTAACATATTCCAATGGGCTTCGTCCCAATCTTTTTTTGCCTTAACTATGGAAGATTTATATTGTGTCCTAGCTGTCCTGATGGCCTCCTTGTTTTTATTTTTAATCGCGACCCATAAGCGGGCCCTGGCCCCCTTGCAGTCTTGGTTATACCATTTGGCTGGCCTATGATTCCCTGGCTTTTTATTAATATTCGGTTTTAAAAAATGGCATTGTATTTCTTTGAAAAGGTCGTTGTGGACCTGAGTAACCATGTTTTGGGTAGGGGGTAACCCGACCACACCCTCAAGGGCCACAATGGCCTTATCAGTTGCCATATTTATTTTTTCTAAAGCCAGCGGGTCAGTTTTAACACTGGTCCACCTCAGCCTGCGCATATCATTTGTGGGTATAGTCAGTGGCGGGAGAGGTTCAGCACAGGTATTTAAGGCGGCATCAGACTTCCACCAGTTATGAAGGACACATAAAGGGTCATGATCGCTCTCTAACCTTTCCAAAACAACCATATCAATGACCTTTGGCCATAGGGACATACTACATATTACGTAGTCAATACGGCTCTTGTTTCTTCCATTGTTGAAAGTCATAGCTGGTACTCTGTCAGACTTTGTCCGACCATTCAAGGCCCTTAACTCATGTTCAAGACACATAGCGTTTAGGCCAAGGATATCCTCAGTCCAGCGAGTTATTGGAACTGTAGTGAGAGCGGGAATATCCCATAAGGTGTCTTCTTCCATACCCAGTTGTACATCACCAATGTCTAAGGGCTCAAAAGTGCGATTCAGATCGCCAGCTATTAATATATTATTCCCTGATGAGTGAGTTTCTAATAAGTTGTACAAAGACAAAAGGACCTCAGATTTTCTTACATTTCCCCCTCTGGCATATATATTATAAATGTCCATGGAGGTAGATGAGTTACCCTTTAATCGAATGAGCTGGATATCTTTTTGATGAAGCTCAATATTTCTCACATCAACCATGAGAGCCTGGCGCACCCATATCGTAAGTCCCCCCATAGGTCGCCCTTTAGGACCCTTGGTGGCTGGGAGGTAAAAATTCAAATAACCAAGCGCAAATACAGGATCTACAGCCCAGGTTTCTTGGAAAATGCAGACATCGTATTGGCTGACAAAACCAGACCATATACCGCAATCCATTTTGGAACAAAGCCCCGCAATGTTCCAAGACAATAAATTCCCAGTTGTGATTGCTGCTGTAGAACCAGTGCAATGAGCCGTCCCTGTTAACAGTAGATCAACATTACCAGTTTCATTAGTATTTGCAATAGCTACACCAGCTCTAGGTACAATAATATCTGTCACATCTTGTAAAAATATAGGACAACTCGAAACCTCTATGTAGTTTGCAGCCATAGGAACTTGCAACAACGTGGTAGAAGTGCTTGGTAGTCAATCACAAGCGTCTAGGTTGGAAAGTGCAGCAAATCTATTTTCCACTCCTAGACCCCACTCAGCAAGATCAGAGTTCTTGCTGCCCCTCTTGGTTACAACGTTCCATTTTGTTCTGAGAGTGCTGCAATTAGGACCTCTACCTTTCCTGGGATAAAAGAAGTCTAAAGTCAAAGGGACAATAGGGGTGAATCTTTTCTGAGGCGGGTGGAGAGTTGGTAAAATATTTGGCAGGACCTCGGGGTCAGAGAAGTTAAGCACAACACAATCCCCCTTAAATTTTTTTGCCCTGTTCCCAATCCACTCGACCCTTCGTGCATTCACCAGTTCTTCCGCAAGTTGCTCCTTGCCCCAGGGAGTTATGGCCATGTTATTGGTTAGCCATGATAACGATTTGTTCAATAATGACGCAGTTGACTCAGCATCACCGGGGGCTAATTTGGGTACATTGGCAAGAACAAGAACTAATGGTGAGGCTTCAACGACGAGCTCTGATGCTCCTTTCGTGGTATTTGGTTCCCCATGGGGTAAAGCAGATGATACATCTCCGGGGGGCCTATCAGATGAGTTTGCCAATACGGGCAACGGGGGATTTTGTGCAACAGCAGGCGTCGGTCCATTAGAGTGGTTAGATTGAATTTCACTCATCAAAGGCTGGACACATGTTGAAATGACTTCTGGTAGTTTTCTCACCTCCCCCAGAGTTTTTCCCAATAGACCTTCCAGTTTGCTTACCTCAGCAGTTAGTTTATCGATTTTACTGATCAGGGGTTTTACCATCCCTTTGATTTTTGTATCCATCAGACAACAAAGTTTTTGTAATAGATCGTCGGAAAGAGTCACATAAGTTTCCCCAGTCAAATCCTCTTCGTCGTCATCGGTAGATTTCCTTGGTGGCGAGGCGACTTTGTTTTTAGATGACCTTAGGCCTCCTCTCTTTTGTATGGCTTTCCTTTTGCCCCCAGAAACCCTAGGTGCGGGGATGGGGGGAGCGGTAGAAATAGTAGACTCGCTATTTACGGAAAGCACAGTTTGTGCATCTATGTCACTATTGTCTTCTATGTTAGCAACAATGCCACTAGGCTGAATGCAATTTGAATCCTGGAGGGAGGCATGTGCCCCACCAAGGAGACTATTATTTAACAAGGCGAATGAGTCCTCGTTCTCGATATCTACCAGTGGTGATTGTAAAGGTGATTCCAGTCCCAGTGAGGTCCTTCTGTCAGTGTTAATTTTTGCCACGACTTGTACAAGATAGTTCTCCATTGTATTAGAGACTGTGGGTTGCTTTTTTACAGGCATTTGGCAACAGAAATGCACTTGAGACAAAAAATAAGTACTTACAAATAGTGCGGTTAATGATTACCTGGAGCTTAGTAAGCCTGGTCTGCCTTATGCGTTGGAGATGGAGAAATTAGAGGCAAAGTCCCTGGCCCAACCCAACCGTGGCCAACCTCGGACGGCCTCAGACGGCCCGCCCTTCGTCCGGGCGTCCCGCTCGCGTCCCGCGAAGCGGGTGTCAGCGTCGCTTTTGTGCGCCTCCTGGCGCCCTCGCGTCGCTGGGAAGCGCGCCGCCGCGTAGGCTGCCGGGAATTGAAGTCCCGGAGCGGCGGCGCGTGCAGGCTGTTAAGCAGATGACTCTCGGCGGTGGCGGCTTGTCTCCAGGTGCCCCCGCAGCCAAAAGAAATGCTCCGGTCAGTGGCGGCGTCAGCAGGTAAGCGTGAGCAGTCTCCTAGCAATGTCATTTGATCTCACTTACCACTGTTCAGCAAGCAACACGACTGAGTTTTGCCAATGCTTGAGCCGCTATTGTAAAAGTCTAGGACGCAATAAAAACATTGCTTTCTATACTTGTAAAGTGGCTGCTGTATTGTATGACAAAACGCATGTTGCATCATCACAGCATTATGATGAAACGCATGTTGTGTTATGCAAAGGAAAGGCAACACAGGAAGTATAGAAAGCAATGTTTTCAATTCTTTAAATATAGCTGCTCGCAGACTCAGAGAATCGGGAGAATGGGAGGATGCAGAGAGATAATGAAAGCAACCATCTGACACCCTGGCGAGGGTCACAGAGAAGCAAGGAGGAAAGGTTAGGAGACAGATAGGCAGATTAGTCTCTAGCGTGTGTGCGCGCGCTCTAAAAACAAGATACACAATCCTGCAGAATTACGCCAAACGTAGAAGGCTACAAAGCAGTAGCCAAATGCAAACATGTTGAAAGAGGAATGCTCTAGGGGAGGTAGAACGACAGTAGGGATCAAGAAGCAACACATCACAAGTATAGGATTGCAAATTGACAATACAGCCACCCAACAGAAAAGGAGAAAGGGGTTGGCATTGTATGGAGCATAATGCTGCCTTCAATGTACAGGGAAAGCTGCCTGTGGCGAGACTGCAATAACATTTTACGATTCAAAAGATAATACCAAGAGAAATTATACCCACAAACACTAGTTATGAAATAAGTTGCTTAACTGTACGAGTTCTCCAGTATTTATTTCTTTTGTAGGTTCACGTGCCTGAATAAATACATTAATTTAAAATCACCTCAGCTTCCAACCTATTCACCTCATTATGTGGCCCAAACTGCCACCAGCAGGAGATACTTTGACTACTGGTCCCTCTCCCACCGAGGTTTCCATAGCTGAGATTTTAGTGGGAACAAAAGTTAAGAACAGATCCTCACAACTGGGGAGGAGGGAGGGCTAAATGTGAATCTATGAAACATGCCACTGGTGTTTCAATGTAGTTACAAGTAGGCAACTTAGCTCTTCTCATAGATTCAAATGCTTTAATTAAAACTACAAAAGCCATAAACTGGCAATAGCCAGTTTACTAAGTTTAGTTATGGAGAGACTGGGTATCTTTCTGAAAGAGAGAAAGGATTCAGCTTTAGCAACTTCCTTAGGTGAAGCACAGCAAGAACAGATCTTTTAGGGGCCAAGGAATATATGCAGGAACAACAAAAAGTGGTCAATGGCCATACCCTCTGTTCGCAGAATGGGGAAGTCACGGAGGTTGATGCAACTGGAGCTTTTTGCTGGGATACAAATGGATACATAAGAACATCTAGAGCCAAAGCAAAACCTTAAACGTGAATCCTACAGGTAACAGATCGTTGTCAAATTGTCATAAGGTTAAAGATAAGAGTTGGGGAGCGTGGCCAAATGCCGAGCATGGCGGACGCTAAGTAAGCGAGCTCCGGCCTAGAGCGCTCGGAATCCTGATCTAATGCGCCCATAATTGCCTGTGCCGTGTTGCCGGGGTGGAGCGGAGCAAGGTGCACAAACCAATTTTCATGGAACCGGGTTATACCTTGCGGCCCGATGGTGGTGAATTGCGGCTCGTGATCGGGTGGACGCTGCAGCCGTGAGTCAGGCCGCGTCCGCTGCTGCGTGGAGCTTCCGAGACGGCGCTGATACTGTGGGACCACGGGCAGCTGATACAAAAGGGGATGATGGACGGAGCGTTTGACCAAATCAAACACTCACCCCCAGTCAACGGATCTGGGTTTAATCCATCACCATTCTTTAGTTCACTCAGCCACCCCAGTTCAGACATGGCTATATGCAAATCAGTCTGACCCTGTGCCTTATGGGAACAGTCCAGCCCGAACTGCCAAGCCATGTCTTCCCTGGACCGGAAACAAGCCTCCTGGGACCGGTTTCGGATTCATAATCCTCATCAGCCAGGCTATCTTGAATCCAGTGGCCAAGTGAACAAGGGACTCACGTCTGAGTATACCCTGCCACACTTAGGGCGAACAAAGCGATACAAAAGGGGATGATGGACGAAGCGGTTGAACAAATCAAACACTCACCCCCAGTCAACTGATCTGGGTTTAATCCATCACCATTCTTTAGTTCACTCAGCCACCCCAGTTCAGACATGGCTATATGCAAATCAGTCTGACCCTGTGCCTTATGGGAACAGTCCAGCCCGAACTGCCAAGCCATGTCTTCCCTGGACCGGAAACAAGCATCCTGGGACCGGTTTCGGATTCATATTCCTCATCAGCCAGGCTATCTTGAATCCAGTGGCCAAGTGAACAAGGGACTCACGTCTGAGTATACCCTGCCACACTTAGGGCGAACAAAGCGATACAAAAGGGGATGATGGACGGAGCGTTTGAACAAATCAAACACTCACCCCCAGTCAACTGATCTGGGTTTAATCCATCACCATTCTTTAGTTCACTCAGCCACCCCAGTTCAGACATGGCTATATGCAAATCAGTCTGACCCTGTGCCTTATGGGAACAGTCCAGCCCGAACTGCCAAGCCATGTCTTCCCTGGACCGGAAACAAGCATCCTGGGACCGGTTTCGGATTCATAATCCTCATCAGCCAGGCTATCTTGAATCCAGTGGCCAAGTGAACAAGGGACTCACGTCTGAGTATACCCTGCCACACTTAGGGCGAACAAAGCGATACAAAAGGGGATGATGACGGAGCGTTTGAACAAATCAAACACTCACCCCCAGTCAACTGATCTGGGTTTAATCCATCACCATTCTTTAGTTCACTCAGCCACCTCAGTTCAGACATGGCTATATGCAAATCAGTCTGACCCTGTGCCTTATGGGAACAGTCCAGCCCGAACTGCCAAGCCATGTCTTCCCTGGACCGGAAACAAGCATCCTGGGACCGGTTTCGGATTCATAATCCTCATCAGCCAGGCTATCTTGAATCCAGTGGCCAAGTGAACAAGGGACTCACGTCTGAGTATACTGCAGCTGTGAGTCAGGCCGCGTCCGCTGCTGTGTGGATCTTCCGAGACGGCGCTGATACTGTGGGACCACGGGCAGCTGATACAGGAGTCGGAGGTGGGCGCGTGGACTGGCGGTCAGGTGTGAAGCTGGGATTGACCGGAACGGTGAACGCGATCGGTGTCCGGACATGCTGCCTGCCTGTCGCCCGGATGGCACGACTACGCGAGCCCGGGGATCCCCTGGGGCCTTCCTGATGGTGTGAACGAAGGATGTTGACGGACTCCATGAGGCTGTAACCTCCCGCTGTGGCTTCCCTGAGGTGACCGGTGACGTTGTCTGCCCTGCTACATACCTCCACGCGGTGAGGGGCGGTGAGAGCTCACTGTGAGCGTCCTGTTTGGACTTTTCATTTCCTCTATTGGGCTTCCCACACTGCTCATCCCCTCTCTTGCTGCCATCGGCGCCATCGGTGACTGGGCCCGGTCCAACCAGAGGGCCCACCATATCATCGGGGCTCTGAGGGGATACATCTGCTTGTCTGTATCTTCCCTGCGGAGTGGAGCTGCCCGCCCTTCCCCCCATACAGGTACACATTGACATACAGGTGCCCGCTTTGCTGGTTTGCCCTCGCAAGGCGAACCACTCCTTTATTTTCTGCCTCCCTTTGGTGTCGCTGGGTGGTGAGACTATGGGCAAGGTGGGGCGCCCTAAACTGAAGATGCCTGATTACAACAATGCGCACCACTCCCAGGGAGATCTGGTGAGTTCGGGTGAGGCAACAGGCTCTGGCTATGTGCCCCCGACTGCGGCGCCCGCCCAGGAAGATAAGCTCGATACCATCTTATATGAGCTGCAGGACACTCGCAAGGCACTTGAGACGCAAATTTGCTTCGTGCTGACCATGCCAAAACAGCGGCTACTGTTAAGGAACAGGGGGTGACTCTGGCTGATTTGGTGCCCAAACAGAAGCAGACTGATTCGGACGTTAAAAGGCTCCAGACGCAGGTGGCCACCTTGATCGACAGGGTGGAGGACGCGGAAGGCAGGGCGCGCAGAAATAATATCCGCGTCATTGGCCTTCCGGAATAGAGCGAGGAACCGGACGCGGTTGCGTTTATGGAACAATGGTTCAAGGACAACATCACGACTGAGGACTTGTCTCCGCAATATTGCATAGAAAGGGCGCACAGAATCCCAACAGGTCGCCCGAGGCCCGGAGTCCCCCCGAGGCCCCTGATCGTTAAATTTTTTAACTTTCGCGATCGTGACATCTTGCTGCAGAAAGCTAGAACGGCCGCACCGATCAACTTTGAAAACGCCCGGATCTCGCTATTCCCGGATTACACTGTGATGGTACAAAAACAGAGAGCTTCCTTCCTGGCAGTGAAACGACGTCTCCGGGATTTACAACTCCAATATGCGCTCCTGTTTCCTGCTCGTCTCAAAGTCAAACACGACCAGAAGTCTTATTTTTTTGAGAGCCCGGGCGATGTCGAGGACTGGCTGGAAGTAATGGAACTTACCAACGCGGAAGAGCGGACCCTGCTTGCGGTGGAGCGGAAGAGCTCGTCGGTGGTCTCTTCGTCCAGGCGTCGAGGCCGGAAACAGCAGAGTACCAGAGACACTGTAAGGATTCCTCCGAAACAGGCCCAACAAAACAAGCAGCAAGCGGTGCTGGCCACAGCAACTTTCACGAATGCGACAATACCACCACTTCATTCGGCATCGGCCACTGACGACACTCAAGGCTCAGACTCTGAGGGTAGCGTGGCTCTGTTTCCTTCGGCAACGCCACAGCTGATAACTAACCTGTTTGGCTGACGGACTCACACAAGTATTGTAACTCTTGTTTCTTACTCCTTTATGTGATGTGTAGTACAGGACGCACTGCTCCCCTCCCCCGCGCACCATGCTCCTTGTTCCTTTTATACTATATATCGGCGATCATACTATGCTCAGGGGCGGTAGCAGCTTGTTTCGACAACTGCCCTTTAAGTGCTACCATAAGCAAGGCGGCGCCGCAACCCCCCATATGGCGAAGGCGTAATGTACTTTCTTTGCATATCCTGTTTGATGTGATTATGCTGGTTATTCCTACAATGCAAAGTTTTCTAACACTGTTGGATATGTTAGCAGGAGTTATGGTCCGATGCTGGTTTTTGTTTGGACCTGGTATTAAGGGGGGTGGGTCTGGTCACGGTCTGGATTTGTTTATTACCTTGAGAGTGGACACCTGTAGATATATGTTGTACTGCTGTTACTTGCTCTTTTACATTGCCAAATGCAAACACCGGGAAAGTATAAACTTATCACTTGGAACGTAAGGGGTATGGACACGGTCCACAAGAGGCACAGGATTCATGCTCAATTACAACGCCGCAAAGCACACATAGCCTATTTTCAAGAATCACACCTGATAGATAGTGAGATAGCGAAGCTTAAGAAAAAATGGAGAGGCCAAGTGTTCTCCACTGGCTATTCTAACTACGCCCGGGGTGCCACGGTTTGGATCAGACACAGTGTACCCTTCATAGCCCAAGATCAAAGAATTGACAAGCAGGGTAGATATGTGTTTATAAAAGGGTCTTTGGATGGCCACTTGGTGGTGTTAGGTACTTTTTATGCCCCCAACTACGAACAGGATCAATTCTGGCCCATACTAAGTGGGGCCCTTGCTGACTGGGAGGGGTGCCCCTGGCTCCTGGGAGGAGACTGTAATGTAGTCATGGATGTGGCGCTAGAGAGATCACACCCCCCACTGCAGGGCACCGCTGTATTGAAACAAGCAGACGCTTTCACTAATTGGCTGTTAGGCTGGGACCTAAGGGACGTGTGGCGCTTAGGACATCCTTTTGACAGGGAATACTCATATTACTCTGGTGTGCACGGCCTTCATACAAGAATTGACAGATTTCTTTACACGGGTAGTATAGTCAAACAGGTGTTAGACTCCACTTATTTACCAAAGACACTTTCAGACCATAACCCCTTGGAAACTACCATCACATGGGGCAGGATTCCTACTCCAATTCCCACATGGAGGCTATGGCCGCAACTATTAGAAGACCAGGTCTTCCGGCATACCCTTTCTGACACCATAGCTCACTACTTTGCAGAAAACAGCCATACGGCGTCTAATGCATTAATCGAATGGGACGCATTCAAGGTGGTAGTACGGGGTAGGGCCATAGGTACAACGGTAGAGGCACGCCAAGAACTTCACAAGTCGCTAGTGGAGGTGGAAAATCGTATGGGCGATCTAGAGAAGGCTGCAATTGTGGATGGGACGAAGAAAGAGCCATTGCAGGAAACGCGTATACAAAATGCAGAACTGCTGGAGTCAATGAGAGTGATTGATCATACGGCATTCATACAACGTGTACATGGTGAGTCAGATAGAGCAGGAGCCTGGCTGGCTAGAATATTGCGAGATGCGCCCCCCCCCCCCGCCTGTGGCAATACCCCGTATTCTGTCTAGCACAGGCGGCATGCTTACTACCAGGGGGAAATTAACTCTGCGTTCCGTGATTATTACGCCACCTTGTATGGCCCTCCAGTGGGCCAGACGAACTCACAGATAGATGAGTACTTATCGGATTTGACATACCCGACGATACCGGAAACACTCCGCAAGGGTATGACCGGTCACATTACAATGCACGAGATTAAACAGGCTATGAGGGACTTGCCTCGCAACAAAACGCCTGGTATTGACGGCCTGCCCGTAGAGTTCTATGACACGTATGCGGAGTTGTTGGTGCCACAACTGGTGAGATTATATAAAGAAATATGGAACAGGCGCTCACTGCCCCAAACATCTGCACAGGCACTGGTCATTGCACTCCCAAAACCGGGCAGAGACCACACTAATATGGCTAACTATCATCCGTTGTCATTATTGACCACAGAATACAAGATTCTGAGTAAGATACTCGCTAACAGACTAGTCCCGCACTTGCCAAAATTGATTCACGATGACCAAACTGGATTCTTACCAGCTCGAAGTACATCCCTTAATATCCGGAAATTACACTATTTATTGACCGAAGCCCCGAGGAGCTACCCGCTTGCCGGATGTGTGTCCCTAGACTTACGCCAGGCCTTTGACTCCATTCAGTGGGGGTACATGCTCCGTGCACTGGAGAAATTTGGCATTCCGATGGAATATATTGAATGGGTGAGTATACTGTATGAGGCGCCAAAGGCGCGGACTAGGACCGGGGGCCACATCTCGGCGGCGTATACTATACACAAAGGCACTCGTCAAGGCTGCCGTTGTCCCCCCTCCTCTTTATATTGGCGCTTGAACCCTTGGCTATACGGCTGCGCCGTGATTTTACAGATTTGGGGATCCGTTTGGGTAACACAACACACCTATTCTCGGCCTACGCTGACGATATTTTATTGTATTTATCAGACCTCTACGCCCCGCTGGCTCCACTGTTTGAAGCGTTTCGCGGATTTGAGGACGTATCTGGGCTGGCTTTAAACACGTCCAAGACGCATGCCTTTTTCTTGATGGAGGAGGCGCATGTTGAGGAACTGGACATTGGGGGCTCTACAATACAGGTTGCACCCACGTCGTTCCGCTATTTAGGCATCCAAATTTATCGGACATCAGCGGATATGCTAGACGGGAATCTGAATAAGGCTATCAGGGCGTTGAGGTCTAGCATCGCGTTCTGGACGACGTTGCCGCTCTCCGTCCCCGGCAGGGCTGCAATAGCGAAAATGGTTATGCTACCTCGCTTGCTCTACTATTTTACAAACCTTCCTAAACTGGTACCACAGAGCACTTTTGCATTGCTTAACACGCTATTGAACGATCTTATCTGGGGTACGGGTAGAAGGCGCATTAGCCTTAAAAAACTTCAGATCTGCTCTACTGCTGGCGGTTTGGGAGTGCCGGATTTCTGTGCATATTATTATGCTTGTCAACTGCAGTGGTTATCATACTGGACTGCAGGACGTAACCTGCATGAAATAGATAACACATTAGATGACATAGAAAGAGGCAGATTGAAAGCTCTTCTGCTTCCGGGGAGTAGTGCCCCTGCAATCCTCCCCCCTCTACTACAGACGGCCCTACGGTGCTGGAGAGCGGCACTGAGATACACTCGTTCGGGTGGTGGATATTCCGGAAATATTCCACTGTTGGGGATTCCACTGCCTACTGGCAGACTGACGAGGCGTATCCTATCCCCTTGGCTGGAGGTAGGTGTGAGTACACTTGCTGATTTGACGACGGGACGCTTATGCCCCATGATACATTTGTACAATGCACTGGTGCTCCGACTTCTATGTTTCTCACACACATGGCGCTGGCCAGATTTGTAAAGAAAACCTGGGCCCCGCGGGGTATATCCCCCCCTGACAATGATTTGATAAAGATGATGTACTACATGGGAAGAGGGAGACACTTGGTAAAATGGTTGTATAATGGCATTAGTACGCACACGAGGATCACCCTCCACATATTGAAGACCCAATGGGAGGAGGAGTTGGGGAAGGACCTCTCAGATAAGGAATGGGCGATAGTGCTGGAACACCCCAAAAAAATCCCAACGAAATGCTAGATTTAAGTTTATACAGACGATGGTTTCACACCGCGCATACCTCACTCCTCGTAGACTAGACAAGATGTTTCCCCAGACGCAGCACCACTGCCCGCGTGGTCTACTAAGCGGGGCGGGATTCCAACACATGGTATGGGATTGTCCTAAACTAAGACATTATTGGGAATCGGTGCGACATCTACTGGAAACCTCCACACACATTACTATCACAAACACAGCGGCAGAATGCATTCTAGGGCTACATGCCCAGATCACCACTAACAAAGTGCAATACCGCTTTATAAATTTGGCATGCATAATAGCACTGCGTAACATAACTAGAAAATGGAAATCCCGTCTCCCTCCTGAGGTACACATCTGGAGAGAGGAGGTCCTGCGCTGCGGCAGAGGGCGCCGCACTCCGTAGGGAAGAGGCGAAGGGATTTAGAAAGACACCGATCTCTCTTGAATGGGAAGTAATGTTGGAAGGTTTAAGAGCACAAGCAGAAGGGACATAGGTTCATCCGGGTTGGTACAGTACTGGGAGTTGGTGTCATGGCTATGAGATGCAATACACATCCACACTGCGGTATGCCACTGAACGTATTCTCACCCTGTTAACTTGTGGCGCTGCCCGCCCTTCTAGTAGTTTCGACAGTATATGTACAACGACATCGCCGACCGTGACCTTGGGGAGGAGGGTGGCGGGGGGGGGATTTATTCAGGGGGATCGTTTTGTCTCATTTTGTTTGTTTGTTATTTAATTAAGGTTAAAATTTCCTTTTCCTTTCATTATAGTAATATTGCAGATACACTAAGCATGGAAGCATGGTGCGGAACTGCACAATTGCCCTACCCGATATGGACGTTCATGTCGGTTTGTAACAGATTTCACTATTCTTGTGCCTACAGGGACGCCTAGACACTATACTTCTGTACCATGTATTACCTACTGCAGTGTTAATAATTATGTGGCTTCATCAGGATTTAATTCTACTGGAATGTTTTGTATTAGACATGAAACTAATAAAACATGTTTTAAAAAAAAAAAGGTTAAAGATAAGAGTTTTAAATCACTGAGCTAGCAGAGGGTGGGGCACTAGAAAGCCTGCTGCAAAATGGCCACACCTTAGTGCAGCTCTGCAGGCCGCGGTTTAATCATCCGTAATCAATCCGGCTACCGGAATGGGTTGCGGAATTGCTTTCCTCGTACTACAGACTCCATGGAAGTGAGGAAATATTATCCCGCAGTCAGGCCGAGAGAGTGTCTGCACAGAACACTGAGCTTCCGAGCACTGCTCGCTCTCTTTTATTGGAAGGGGAACAAGCGATGGCAATCAAAGACAAGAAGAGCACCCTGCACTTTTTCAACACTGGACTAGCACCCCGGCATCCCCCCTCCATGTTCTGGTCTTGGTGCATTTACACACTCACTACAAAACTTGCTATAGTATAAAACCTGCTTGCATTTACACAACAGATTTACCAGCCAGAGCACTGATCATTGGGGGCCTAGATCAAGAGGTCACATCATGGCTGAATATAGTGCAGGCCTAAAACAGATCTGGTCCGCTGCAACAGATAATAATAATCTACTTGTCACTCCATGGCCCTATGCAGTGCAGATTGCAGCTCGTCCTGCTAACCTGGCCCCATGGTCAACAAGCATTTACAATGCAACAGTCTCGGCATTGCAAAACTTAGAGCTATTAGCATTGTAAATGACAACATTTTTATTTATGTGTTGATTTTGAAAACAGATAAATAAATGGCATTGTCATTTACAATGCCAATACCTTAATCTCTCGCAAATGCCACACACAAAGACACAGACCCACACACACAGAGCCATCCCCCCCACACACACACACACAGCCACACACACACACACACACAACAGAGAGCCACACACACACAGACACACACACACACACATTGAAAATGCAATAGGTCTGGCCTTTGATTAAGTTAAAGCCATTTGCTTCGCTAATGGTATTGTATAGCAAAGAAAATGGCTTTGACTTAATGAAAGGCAAGACCTATTGCATTTTTACATGCTTGTTTTCCTCTGTCACTTTAGCCCAAGCCTCCCAGGAGAGGGTTGTCTCTGCACACAGTAAATGCAGATAGCAAATGAAGTGAGAAAATAAATGTACTAGTGCGAAAGAGAAACAGTTCATGTGCACATAATATGGCAAGAATACAAATCCCATCACACCTGGGATCACTGTACATTGTGGGAATTTTGCTGAGACTGCCCTTCCCCCTCCCTCTCTCTGTGTTGATTTTGTGTTTGTTGTATTTAGTTTCAAGTGTTACTACAGGCAACTCAAGTGAGCCGCTGGCTTTAGGAAGGTGAGAGCTAGCAGCTGCTGATGGCACTCTCATTTCATCAGATGTGAGATTCTGATTAAATTATTTGACTGACAGGTGCTTTGAATTGCCAATGAGAAAATAAACGTGTAGGCACTAGCTAGTACCCTCCCTTTGACTGTCGCCCCCTTTCAATTGCCCTAAGGGCCTCACAGAAGTGTCTGATTTCTACACCTCCTGTGTAAATGCTCCGGTTACTACTATAAAATGAACACCTTGAACGAGGTTCATTGGTTTTCCACCCGCCGGCCCTTGCCACTTTTCCAGGTGTCGGAACAAAGTGTAAAATACAAAAGCAATAAAGACGGCGGCTGGACAAATGTTGTTAGTTATTTGGCACGCCTGTTAGCCGGGTATCCACGGACAGGACAGGGTTGTGGATGCCCTCTCTAGTCGGGGCTGTGCGAAGATTTGTCTTTGTTCTGTTGAATGTCAGGAAAAGAAAAAAAAATGCTTATCAGGGCGGAGCCGCAGGACAGGACGTGGTGTTACTTACTGCAAGGGCTGACGGCTTTGGAATTGGGGAAAGGGGTTCGAGTCTCAGCATCCGCTCCGCATCATGTGGTTTTTGTTAAATCCCTAATGTCCCCGTGCCTAAAACTGAATATGTAATGCAACTGTTGTTCATGTAAAGCGCCCCAATGCTTTCGGGTCGAGTTCGCGCTGTGAGTAAAAACGTCTCATATGAGGCCACATCCAATCCCAGCTCTGATATGAAAACGAATGAAGCATCGGTCTCTTAGTGAGCATCACCGGTTTGTTTGTAAGACACGATGAACTACAATAAAAATAAAAAAATGCCTTAACACGTCTCTGTACACGGGAGAAGAGCCTCTGACGCACACGTGCGCAGCAGATGCCCACCATAGAAGCGAAGCTTTTATCAGCGCCGCGCGCCTCTCTGCAGACTCCCCCTGCATTCCAGAGAGGCACGCGACGCGATCCGGACTGCCATGCAATGCCGTGGAGACAAGACCTGGCCGCGCGCACAACGTTATCCTATGTGGAAACGCTGCACGCGGCCAGGTCTTGTCTCACTTCGTGGTTCTCAAAGTCCCGAGACGCCGACTATAGTTCTCTGGCGAGAAAGCGCTTTCAGCGCGTTACTAACCGAGACCTAAAAATTATGAGAATTGAACTTCGGTTTCCTTGCACCCAGTATTTTTTTTGCTATCTGCCGTAGGTGATAGACTCGCTGTAGAAGAATGGCGACATCAAAGATCCATATTAGTGATAGGAAAATCAAATAAACAATTCGAACTCCCCTTTAAAGCTCACACAGCCACTAAAATGCAGGAGTTGGAGATTGGGGCTGAAGCAGCAGCTTCCGCTCACTACACCCCACCAGACAGACATGACGGCACCTCTGTTAACAATAAGGCAAAGCCTCTTGTCATTATATGGGATGACAGATGCTTTAAACTACTGCATTGATCCCTTTGCGAGCAAGCTAGACAAACACTCAGGGAGGCTAAATATGGCATAATAGCGAATTTCAGATGTAGAAGATTATCTGTAACAAAAAACAGACAACCCAGACTAAGGGCCTGATTTAGATCTCGGCGGACGGTTTACACCATCACAATGGTGGATATCCCACCCGTCTAAATATAAATCCCATAGGATAAAATAGATTTATATTTCGACAGACGGAATATCCGTCACCACTGTGACGGAGTAACCCGTCCGCCGGGGTCTAAGCAGGCCCAAACTCTTTAATATAAACGAGGTGCAAGCAATGGTGAAGGCGTAACATGAATATCTTGAAGCAAGATCTCGTCGTAACAACCGACACTTAATTGTCATCCCTGGATCAGCAAACATTGACAATAGAACTCCATATGGAGACCATGCTCACAAGTCTAATCAGCCCAGGCAATTTGTTGTATCTCCCAGTTGTAGAGCCTGCGCACTGGGCCCAGTCTCTAAGGCCTCCTCCTGGGGCACTGGCATGCCGCTATCCTTGCTGAACAATTAAATTATCGAGACAGGGATTCGTAGTGCGCCTGGCACGCAAGAAGCTTGTTTTGAACTACCAAGAATACAGCTTCTCATTTTTACCCCCAACTTCACGCTTGAAGGACAATCAGCCAGGATATTAACCTTACCCATTAAAAGAAATTGATGAAACATTTCACCAAACTGATGATACATAAACTACAAATGTATTATACTGTGTTTGCTAGGTACCATGCAATATTGTTGCAGATCACCGCAAGGGTGAGGAGTATGAATGGAGGAGTTAATGTTGTAAGATGATATTGCACCCTCATATGCATTTGAAGTATGAAATATGTACACTTAATGATATTAGTCTAAATTTCATGTTTTCTATGAATCATTGCATTGATGCTGAATGCTAATAAAAAGCTGATATTGTACACTTTTGAGCTCATTTTCTAGTCAGGAACTTACCTATTGTAACATTCAGTTGCGGGGGTGTTATACAATAATCAATATTGTGCCCTGGCCACCTCCACATTCGCAGAGGGATTTTACTGGCTCTCTGGTTGCCTCCAATGGGGAAAACCCCTTTATCATAATTACTAACGTTTTCTTTCCTTGGCCTCGAGTTGGTTGCATATGATACAGGAAATAGTAGTTCTAATGGAGGGAATACTTATTTGCTGGCAAGTTGGGATTGTCGGTGTGGGAGCGGGGTAGGAAATGGGTCAAGGGGGAGGAAAATTCACTCAGTCACACATATTACCTAGTCGGTATATTGCTCTGGGTTTGCACACATCATAACACTGCGAAAGATGCATTAGAAGTTAGCATGTTACCACCACACCATATAGACATGGTATAAAATTCTTTGAATGACACGTAAACTACATTTCCTAACATGGAATATTAATGGATTATATAACCCTGAAAACCTCAGCAAATGCATGCTTACCTCCCCAGACAGGATATCTCAGTGGCAATCCGGCAGGAAACCCAGTTTACCACAGCCAAAGAGACAAACTTGAAAAAACTGGCAGCACATATCTATACATCTTCTTAATCCACATATGCCAACTACGTGGGTTATGATTCTGATAAAACAAGGGATTCAGTTTTGCCTCCTGCGCACAATGACAGATACGCATGGTAGATATGTGATTGTGCAGGTGATACTTGTGGGCACGCAAGGCACTGTGGTCAAAACATGCAGGCCAAATGTAGACTTCTACTTTTTCCATTCTGTATAGTCTGCGGTGACTGCACTCTTCCCTAAGATGTAACTGTGGGGTGGTTATCCGACTACAGTATTGAGCCTCGGCACTATACAGATCGCTGGCCCACATCAAACGGAAAGACTCAGCAGCTGCTGATGTCCAAAACATAATAGCTAATCATGATTTGCTGGATATATGGCAGTTCCGCAATCAATCACAACCAGAGGGTACATACATATCCGATGTCCATAACACAGTGTCTATGTTGGACTATTGTATATCATCTAAAAAATTAAGAAACATGATAGATGTTCATCATCTAGTCAGAACACTGTCAGATCCTACCCAGTGATTACTCAGATCCTACCAACTTATTACTCACGCTTCATGTCCCAGACACAGCTGTGACCTCTAGGATGTGTAGGCTGCCCCCTGAGGAGTTAAGAGACACCATGTTTCAGGACCAGATCAGCCTAGAAATCCAGGAATACTTTAAAGTAAATAAAGATCTGGTGCCAGAAATGAGCCCTATGTGGGAAGCATTTAAAACTGATTTGTGTGGCATGTATCTGCAACCAAGTGTGTGCAGTGCACACTAAAGAACCCATATGTCCAGCCTTGTGTCGTATTAAAGGCCATGAACAGGTTTGGTGATCTATTTCAGACTCAACTTTACTAGAAGGGGGAAGAACTCAGAATACAATAAAGTGGTGACGTGAGCTACGGTTCCTGTGCAAATATACAGTGCACAGATACGTTGAGGGTGAGTGCACAGGAAAAACTCTGGTGCAAATGCTGTAGAAACCCTGGGCTTCTAACAATATTACATGTATACAAGATGGTGAAGCAGCATTAAATTAGAAGCCAAGGAGATTATGAGGATTTTTCATCTTACTTCACCAAGTCCTATGTCTCCAAAAACTGTTGAGGCACAGATAGTGTAGAAGAGAATTTAGATGATATTGCGCTGGCCTGGATGGATGACTCTGAACATGAACACCTGTGCCGGCCCATCACAGTGGAGGAAATAATTATGGCGATCAAAAGCCTCCCATCGGGTAAAGCTCCCAGGCATGGCTTGCCATCTAAATTTTACATGGAGTATGCAGAACTCCTGGTCCCTCATTTATTAACCCCTTCGACGCTCATGACGAGCTGGGCTCGTCATGGCGTAGCCTCCTCGCACGCTCATGACGAGCCCAGCTCGTCACGTAACATGCGAATCCGCAAAACCCAGCGTACGGGCGGAATTCCGCCCGCACGCATGCGGTTAAGGGCATAAAAAGAGCCATATACAAAGTGTTGGCTTCCTCCAGCTATGCAGGAGCCCATGCTGATTGTGCTGCTCAGGCCAGCCAAACCGCCAAAAAATCATGAGTAATATCGACCTCAGTCGTTCATTAATTGCAATACCAAGATACTTGTCAAGTGACTGTCATGCCGTCTTCTCTCAGTGTTATCTGAACTGGCTCAGCCAGAGCACGCAGGCTTTGAGTCTGGACAATCCATGCAACATAATCTACGTACATTATTTGGATTACTGCAAAGACTGAAGCAGAGATTCACGCTGCAGCAGTACCATTGTAAGCCACCAAGGTGTTCGACTCTGCAGAGAGGTCTTAGCGGATTCACATCCTTTTATGCATGTCATTCCCCCGGTTTTTCTTCTACTGGGTCCAAATCATTACTCCAAACCTATAGTGCCTATTAAATTAAACAGCGCAGTCTCAGATCCCATACAGATAAGATGGGGAACATGACAAGGCTGACCGCTGTCCCCACTCTTCTTTGTTCTTATGCTGGTACCTCTAGCGTCCAAAGTGCAACAGCATTACTCACATTGTGCCATAAGACATACATCATGATCAGTCCTGATATCCCTGTAACCAGACAATAAGACTTTATATATCCATTATCCTGAGAGAAATCATACAATTTGGGGGTCTATCCGGGATAGCCAAAATTGGTCTAAGTCTGTGATTTTTCCCTTTTACTGGTAGCACTCCAAAATGTGTTTCAGAATTCCCCTGGAATGGAGAGAGTCCTCAGGTAAATACTTAAACATATAGATCAATAGGGATAAGAAAACTATACTTAAAAGGAGAACTATGGGACAGCAATTGTCAGCTGGACGAAACCTCTACCATCTTTGGCTGGTCACAAAGAACGGTGTAAAATGATAATCCTTCCTCAAATGCTGTATTATTGTATTAACTTCACAATCCCTCTCACCAGGGGTCTGCTTGCTGGTGAGATTCTTCTGGGTGAAAAAACAATTAAGGATAAGGTGGGAAATACTGATTTTACTGTATGAGCAAGGAGGGTTCATAGCACCGAACACAGAGCTATACCATCACTATTTACAAGCGCACTATGCATTTTACTGGTACCACTCAGAACCATACATGGCATACCATGCAGTAGAAAAGGATAACACTTCCCGACATATTTGAACATGACAGTATGTCAATTTCCAAATAGATGTATTGCAGAAGTACAGACTCTGCATTGTACTATAGTTGATTGACATGCCTTGTAGCTCAGAAAGGATATAGAACCTATAAAATGTGCCTTCTATACCATTACAGGATAAGCCTGGAATGCCCTAGCTAGCAAACCCAAAGCGATGGCACAGCTTAAACTGATCATCACTACCTGGGGCAATCCATACCAAGTAGCTATGTTCACAGCAATAAATACATTTACTGCATCCCAAGACAGTACACGGCTGGACATATTTTTATACCAACGGCGGAGGACAAAGTCCTGATCAATCATAGCTTGCTTCCCACAAGAACCATGTTCGTTCTATTTATACACTGCAATGCAAGAAGATGCCCTATACATGAAGCAATATCTCAAATAAACTGAAAAAAACGTTAGAAGCTGCTTTATCAACAGAGACCTGTAATACTACTGAACTTAAATGTCATTGCTCGCACCGAGTAGGATGCTTTGAATGATACGTTCTAGATACCTACATGCTTTATATCACACATCAGAAGGCATGTATGAAATTAGCCTGACTGCTCACTTATGTTGTATGAGATGCAGAATAGTTGATGCAGATTTTATACACTTACCATGTAGTTGCCCTCGCACATATGAATATTGGAGCAGTGTTGCTAATGCTCTCTCATAATCATATGGGTGTCTGAAATCAAGAAAACAGACAAGAAGAGGACAGCAATGGCACCCGTGTTAGCCAAAAGATTGGTATCTAAACGCTGAGGCAGTACTCCGACACAAAAAATGTGCTTAGCAGTCTTGAAGTGTAATGAACAATCGGTAACGAATGCTGATCTGCAGCCGCCTAAGTCCAGACCTAAAGAAATATGAGCCCCCAATGGTAATCTTTATTAACTATGAGGCTTGATGCTCGCTCACCAGTCTCAGCTTCTTTTCTGGAAGGCTCCCCTACCAGCCCCAAATATGAAAGACCACATTAGAAGATGAAGCTAATCAATTAATGGAGGAGTCCCATGAGTCTCTTTGCTAAATATCTATGTCTCCAGTGACAACACATACAACTCTCTGTGGTGGGGTGGGACACTAACAACTTACTGAGCGCACCGGTGGGAAAGTTATATTGTATTAGACACTATACTATATATCAGGGGAACCTTGTCCCCGTACCTGTTTGCTCTGGCCATGGAGCCTCTGGCTTCCTGGGTGCGCATAGATGCCCAGCTTCGGGGTTTTGTCTGGTCCGAGACCCTTTTCGACAGGATTGCCTTATACGCGGACGACGTCCTCTTCTTTCTCACGGATTTGCGCCGCTCGGGGCCCCGAGTGTTAGAAATCATGCGCATATTTGGAGAGGTCTCGGGTCTCTGCTTGAATTTAGGCAAGTCCACCCTTTGGGTACTGGGAGGCGCGGCGGAAATAGACCCCTGGGCGATGGACTTGCAGCATGCCACTGAAGGTCTGAAATATTTAGGGGTGTTCCTTTCCGAATCCACCCATGTTACGTGGGAGCGCAATATTGTACCCGTGTGGGACAAAGTTCAAGAGGATGTCAAGACCTGGTCCCGAATGCCCCTCACCATCTTTGGTAGGTCAGCGATATTTAAGATGGTAGCTCTTCCGCGTCTTTTGTACCAACTACAGAATTACCCTCATCCTATTCCTCCCCAGTGGTTTCGGCAGGCTAATTCTGCCTTGAGTCGCTTTCTGTGGGTTGGAGGCGCGGCTCGAGTGGCACTAAAGACATGTTTCCTTTCCACGTATTGTGGTGGCTTGGCCACCCCGGATCTATTATCTTATTATCAGGCCTCGCAGCTGCTCGTACTTAATGAGTGGTGGTATGGCGACAGAGGGGACCCAACATACGCCCTGGAGCGCTCCTTGATGGGTGATCATACATTACACACGATCCTCTACTCGGCCCGGATGCGGCGGGGGTTGCCGTGCGTTACGAAAGTGGTCTTTGCGGTGTGGCGACAGGCATTACGTCGTATGGGTTGGTGGGGTAGGCTAACAGCTGAGACACCGCTATGGCACAATGGACGCCTACCCGAACTGATGACGCTCTCCGGGTTTGATGGCTGGGAAGCCATAGGTATCTCAATGTTGGGACATGTCATGTCCGGTACTACTCTTAAGTCCTTTCAGGAACTCAGCACGGAGTTCAATATGCCCCAAACTCAGTTCTTTCGTTACTTACAATTTCGGCATGCACTTACACCAAGCATTGCGGACCTGGACTCACTCCCTGAGTTTAGCCCCATTGAAGCGAAGGTGTTCATGGGAGACCTTGGTACTAAGAAGATCTCTCGCATCTACCAGTCGATGGTGACCCACTGCTCATCCACCCTGCTCCCTCTGAAAGCGGCCTGGGAGGTTGACGTTGGTCCTCTAGATGAGGATGACTGGAGGGAAGCCCTAGAGTCCCCGCGCGGAACTGCAATAGCGATGCGGCTTCGCCTGATTCAATTCAAATATCTCCATAGATCTTATTATACCCGAGAACGACTCTGGAGGGCGGGACTGATTAGCTCCCCGGAATGTCTGCGGTGCGGAGCGGCTGTGGGTACGCTGATACATACTGTGTGGTCATGCCCTCGACTGATTGGATTCTGGAGGGGCGTATGGAATTGCTTGTCTGAGGTTTTGGGTTGGGACCTCCCACGCACTCACCGTCTGGGCTTACTCCACGTACTCGAAGGAGTTGGTGGGAACATATACAAGCGCCACCTGTTGCTACTAGGACTGGTGGTGGCCAAGAGAGACCTGGCCAGAGCAAGGAAAGGAGTCCGAGCCCCCCCCCTGTGTGCATGGAAGGCTGCCCTGGATTACTATATGGGACTGGAGCGGCCGATTTTTGAAGCGAGAGGCTGCCCCCGTAAACATTTTAAGATCTGGAAGAGGTGGGCGGAATATAGGGGGTTGCCGCTTGATCCCCGTGCGGCGAATGAGGAGGAGTTCTAGGCAGAGGTTCTGAGAGGGCCTCATTACTGTGTCATACCTCACGACCGTTAACAACTGTGTTTTCATTCTACACGTGCATGGGGTTAGGGTGGGATAAGGGGTGGGTAGTGGGGTAGTTGGGCCTTTGGGGATGTTGGGAGGGATAGGGGTAAAGGGAAGGGTAGCCTACTTTGCTTTATTCTCAATTTACTTAGCATTATGAATGTTAGCAGCCCTACATGCCAAGAACAGATGCATACTGGTAAGTAGCATATTCAGTTCGAGGCATGTGGGCTGCTAAATTCATATCTTTTGCATAGAATATATAGCAGTCCCTCCATTAGCGGCGGTTGCCCGTGCCAGCTGCAGAAACCTGAAAAAGTGTTTTGAGAACAGCCTGTCCTACAGCCGCTTGCTGCTTGGAATGTACATCAACACAGTAGTGTTTTGTAAAGGTATGTGGAGTAACCCACGTGGCTGCTCTGCAAATGTCTTCTAAAGGAATGTTCCCCAGGAAAGCCATTGATGCCCCCAATTTGCGTGTGGAATGCGCCCTTGGGGGTATTGTCAAGGTACGTTTTGCCTTTTGATAACATATTTGGATGCACTTAACAATCCACCTGGCTATTCCTGCTTTGGAAATAGGGTTGCCCTTGTGCTGTGGCGAGAAGGCAACAAAAAGCTGTTTTGTCTTCCTAAAGGGTTGTGTCCTGTCAATGTAGTACATCAACGCCCTCCTGACATCTAAAGTATGAAGCATTCTTACCGCCACCGTTTGTGGGTTTTGGAAGAATGCCGGCAAGTCAATAGTTTGGTTGAGATGAAACTGTGACACCACCTTCTGAAGGAATTTGGGGTTAGTACGTAGTACCACCCTATTTGGATGAATCTGTATGAATGGCTCTTGGATTGTGAGCGCTTGCAGCTCACTGACACGTCTCAGTGACGTAATAGCAATAAGGAAAGCTACTTTCCACATTAGGAACTGGAGTTCACACGAGTGTAGTGGCTCAAAAGGTGGTCCCATCAGCCTGGTGAGGACCACATTGAGGTTCCACACCGGAGCTGGCGGTGTTTTTGGGGGAATGACTCGCTTCAGACCTTCCAGGAAGGCCTTAATGGCAGGCACTCTGAAGACAGAGAGATGTTGCCTGTTCTGAAGATAAGCTGCTATGGCGGATAGATGTATCCGAATAGAAGTGTACGCTAGATTGCACTTGTAAAGATGTAACAGATAGCAAATGATGTTAGGGATAGATGCATCTAGCGGGTTGATGTTATTGGCTGAACAGTAAATGACAAAACGCTTCCATTTTGCAGCATACCATGCTCTGGTAGTTGGCTTTCTTGCCTCCTTGATGATGTCCATGCATTCTGGAGGTAGGTGAAGGTATCCAAACTCTAGGACTTCAGGAGCCAGATCGCCAGGTTGAGCTGTTGCGGATCTGGATGCTGAATGTCTCCATGGTTCTGCGTCAAAAGTCTGGGCGTGAGGCGCAGCCTTTGATGCGGCACCACTGAGAGTTCGAGGAACGTGGTGTACCATGCTTGGCGCGCCCACGTTGGAGCAACCAGGATGAGAGTCATGGAGTGCTGCCTTAGCTTTCTTGCCACCAGCGGTATCAGAGGGGCTGGCGGAAAAGCGTACGCAAATCTGCCTGACCAGTTCATCCATATCGCATTCCCCTGCGACTGTGGGTGAGGGAACCTGGCGGCAAAGTGTTGGCATTTTGCGTTTTCGCTTGTGGCAAACAGGTCTATCTCCGGATGACCCCACTGCTGGAAGTACGGGTGGAGTACAGATGGGTGTAACTCCCACTCGTGCATTTGATGGCTGTATCTGCTGAGCAGATCCGCCATCTGATTGTCCTTGCCCGGGAGGTGTTCTGCCCTGAGGAAAATGTTCCTCTGAATGGCCCACTTCCACATGCCCTGAGCCAGATGAGACAGCTGTGGCGAGTGGGTGCCCCCCTGCTTTTGAATGTAGTACATCGCGGTCATGTTGTCCGTCCGGACTAACACTACCTTGTTGCACAGATGTACAAGGAAGGACTTGAGCGCCATGAAGATTGCCATCAGTTCCAGATAGTTGATGTGCATCTTCTGTTGCTGCGTCGTCCATAGTCCCTGCACCGTGTAAGTGAGCAGATGAGCTCCCCATCCCTGGAGAGATGCGTCCGTTGTCAGGATAATCTGTGGCACTGGCTCCTGGAACAGTCGGCCCTTGCAAAGGTTGTGTGGAGTCCACCAATGCAGAGAGTCGTATGCCCGACTGGTAACCAACACTAGTTCTGTCAATTGTCCCTGAGCCTGTGTCCACTGATTTGCTAAGCACTCCTGGAGCGGACGCATATGTAGACGTGCGTGAGGGACTATGAAGATGCAGGAGGCCATCATGCCAATTAACTGCATGAACACTCTCGCTGGAAGCGAGTGTTGCGGTCTGAACTTTTGAATTAGCGACTGCATGCTGTCTATCCTGACTTGGTTTGGCTGGGCCATGGCCGTCAGGGTATTGATTGTCGCACCTAGGAACTGCCGGACATGCGCCGGCTGAAGATGCGACTTTGGGTAGTTCAACGAGAAGCCCAGATTGTGAAGGAGGTGAATGGTAGTCGACATGTCCGCGGCGCACTGTTGTTCCGACTTGGCTTGAACGAGCCAGTCGTCCAGGTAGGGGTAGACATGGATGTTCCGCCTCCTGAGGTGCGCCGCTACTGTCGCCAGACACTTGGTAAATACTCTCGGGGCTGTGGTCACTCCGAAGGGAAGGACCTTGAACTGATAATGTTTGCCTTGGATAGTGAATCTGAGGTATTTTCTGTGGGACGGGTGTAGTGGAATGTGGAAATAAGCATCCTTGAGGTCTAAGGTTGCTAAGAAGTCCCCTTGGTTTAACAAGGGAAGAATCTGTTGCAGTGTAAGCATATGGAAATGTTCTGAAAGTATATACAGGTTGAGGGGACGCAGATCCAGAATGGGTCTGAGAGATCCGTCCTTCTTTGGAATAAGGAAGTACAGGGAATATACCCCTGTGCCCTCCTCCTCCACCGGCACGAGCTCGATTGCGCCTTTTTGCAGCATTACCACTACTTCCTGCTGCAATAAGTGCAAATGCTCTGCGGACATAGGCCGTTGCCTTGGTGGAATGTTGGGTGGAGTGGACTTTAACTCTAGACAATAACCGTACTGGACAAGTTGTCGCACCCACCTGTCTGTGGTGATGTTTCTCCAGACGGGCAGGAACTGCTGTAGTCTCCCCCCGACAGGTGTTAAGTGGTCGGGGGGCAGTGACAGAGAGTCACTGTTTGCTTGGGGCAGAGGAGCGGGAGTTGTTGTTTCCTCTGCCACGTCCTCTGGTGCTGTTTCCTCGGTAACCCCCTTTGTTCTGCTTGGGGTACGAGGATTGTGCTCCACCTCTAGAGAATTGTGACTGTTGACCCATCTGTCCTCTGGTGACTCCACGTGCACCTGAGCGACGAAAATTGTTGCCACGGAATTGCTGTGATTGTAGGGCCCCCATAGACTTAGCAGTTTCGTTGTCTTTCTGAATCTTTTCTAGGGTGGTGTCAACATCTGGACCAAACAGTTTATCAGGATTAATGGGCTGATTAAGTATGGTTGTTTGAAAGTCTGGTTTAAACCCCGATATGCGGAGCCACGCCTGTCGTCTCAGCATGACGCTAGTGTTAATAGCCCTAGCTGCTGTGTCTGCGGCATCAAGTGCACACTTTATGGCTGCGTTGGAGATCAGTTTTCCCTCTTCTATAAGCAGTTTGGTGCCCTCTTGAAACTGCGGAGGCAGGTGTTGTAAAACTTGCTCTAGGGTGTCGTAATGCGCCCTATCATAACGTGCCAAGAGTGCCTGTGTATTTGCAATACGCCAAAAATTGGCAGCCTGTGCAGCTACTCTTTTGCCCCCTGCCTCTAGCACTTTTGACTCCTTATCCGGGGGAGGAGCCTCACCCGATGTTTGGGAGTTCGCCCTTTTGCGGGCATTTGCGACCACAAGGGAGTCAAGCGGCAACTGTCCCCGAATGTATGCAGGGTCTGCAGGTGCTGGTCTGTACTTTTTTTTGATACGTGGATTGACCACTCTTGCCCTGGTAGGTTCTTTAAAGATGTCTGCAGCATGTTTAATGACCCCCTTGAGCATAGGCAGTGTTTTTACAGTCCTCTCAGAGACTGAAAAAGTGTCAAATAGAAAGTCCTCTTCTACTGGGTCAGCAGGCATGTCCACATCATGATTAGCTGCTGCCCTTTCAATAAGTGCATGGAAACCTGCAGAGTCTTCTGTTGGGGATGCACGTGCACTGAAAGGCTGTGGGTCCTGCCCCACATCTTGTGTGCCTTGGTCACCCCTGTCATCATATGAATCTTGCTGTGCATCGGGTTCATTGATGGGGAAAGTGTATTGGTCATCTTCACCATATCCCTCACCCTCAGAGTGTTCTGGGGAAGGTGTTGGGCTCTTTCTAGGTGGAGGCTGGATAGGTTCCATCAGGGCTGAAGCGTCCTGAGCAAGCCTTTTCTTCTTTAGGGGGATAACATAGGAGTCCACTGGCTGTGAAGTGATTCTCCTCTTGTAAAGGGTCAATTTGCCCGTGTCAGCGTCGATAAAACGCTCAGATTCCTCTTCTGAGTTGAGTAGTTGACCTGAAAGTGCTCCAGACGTTGAAGAATCCGACTTCTTTGGCGTCGATTTGGTTGAGAAGGCCTTCGGCGCTTCCTTCGGCGGCAGAAGGAAGAGAAGTTTACTAGCAGGCTTTGCCGGAATGTCCATCGGCTTCTGCGGCGACGGCATCGGAGCCGACGTAGCAGAGGCTTTCTCCCTGATTCTCTGTAGTGAAGAGGCGATGGGGGACGCTTCACTTACAGCGGCTTTTGGCGTCGACGAGGAGGTCTTGACCTTGCCCTCGGATCCGACGTCCTGATGGCCCTTCTGAGTCTTGGACGATGATGCCGCAGCCGCCGACCCAGAGTCCTTAGACCGATGCGTGGACGTTCCAGCTTTCGATCCGTGTGATTTAGCCGGGTCCGTCTCCACCATGTGTCCGACTAACGAAGTCCCAGTCGGAACCGGAGCCTTGTCGCCGGCCTTGGCGGGCTTCGACGGCGTCGCAGCGCTTGACCCGTGCCGAACTCCCTTCTTAGAGGAAACCTCCTCTGGCGACGATTTCGACACTGTGGAATCGACAGTTTTCTTCGACTTCTGTGGACCGGTGGCCGACGGAGTCGATGAGGCAGCCGGTTTAGGTGTTTTTGGAGTAACGGCCGCCATCTTAGAGTCGCTCGAACCCGTAAGTTTCGGTTTCGATTTCGGGTCGGCCATTTTAGGTGTAGTCGATACCGTTAGTTTCAGTTTCGGTTTCGATACGGGCTGCGTAGCAAGTATGTCCGTGGCCGGGCCTGAAGGCGGGGCCGTGGCTTGCGGTACGGGGTCTTGGGTAAGGCCGACAGGCGATCCCGTGACCCGATCCTGATCTTCGTAACCTTCGGGGCATAGCTCATCCCCTGAGCTATCTTCCGCGGCCCCATAAACCTCTTCGACGTCCCCTACCTCGTCGACGTATTCAAGGCCTTGACCCACGACTCCATTGTCGTCTTCCGGATCCGCCTCGACCTCCGTCTCGGGCGGGGATATTTGAAGATGATGGCTCTGTTCCTCCTCTTCTTGGTCGCCGAAGATGTTTTCTGGATCTGGGGCCGCTTGTCTGGCCTCAAGGCGCACCGCGCGCCGAAGCTAGAGTGTCTTCTTTGACCTGAATCTGGCGCAGGCCATGCAGTTGTCCTCGTTATGGTCTGGTGAAAGGCATTTGTTACAGACCGGGTGTACGTCGATATGTGGGTATTTGGACCCACAGAGTGGACAGTTTTTAAACGGGCTCCGCTCCATGCTGAAAAGTTGCGGTCGTGTTGCGATGAGAAGGCCTCGATGTCCGAAGAGTGAAACGACTCCGCTGATTCCGACTCAAAGAGACGGAAGAACTCGAGACCGTGCGCAAACAATACCGACGCAAAGAATATAAGGCCTTTTGGCCGTAAAAAAGCGAGTTTTTCTCGGTTCCGACAGAGAGACATCGAGACCGCATCCGAACCCAATGGCGGAAAAAAACAATCTGGGGATGGAGCCGATGCCCATGCGCACTGTAGTCCAGGGGAGGAGCCACCTATCTCAGGATACTTCGAAGACTCTTCCAGGACAACAATGTGCGATCATCCGGACCCAACACTAGGCGGCGATCTAATGCAAAAGATATGAATTTAGCAGCCCACATGCCTCGAACACAAAACAATGCTGTGCATTTCATATGAAGGGTTCAAGTACCAACAGGCTCTCACTGCAACGAAAACAACTAACAAACTAAGGATATCTTGATTTTACATCCACAGAACAGTCTCAATATGGGCTACCACAACCAGTGACAGATTTGCTTTCCCAATTTCTTTCATTGCATACCCTTATTCCGAGTTTAGTTTTATTTAATTCTTAACTATGCATGTTACTTTTAAATCAGAGTGGAAATATAAATGGAATATCGGGTCATGCCCTTGTTCCCCCTCAATGCTGCAGTGCGTTTTAGTTAAACTCATGGAATTGTTCAGAATCTCCTCCATTTCAGACGGAGAAGCTGCCACAGCACCTTACGAATACTGAAGACATTAGACCTCCCTATTTCCCTGGGCTCATCACAGGTAACACTTCCCTGAATATATAAAATATATATATATATATGTTTTTTTTTTTTAAAAGGAGGCGGCAGGTTAATAATATGCCTTTCTTAAATCCGGACCAGTTATTGAGCCCCACTTGACTGAAAATAAATTTACAAATGTGTATGGTAATGTATAGCAATGTCTAGAGATCAACAAAAATGCCTACAGAGAAGGCTCCCTTGGAAAATCGTGCGTCAACATAGCTGGGGCCAATAACGTACGCTGTATGATTAGTTAATTTTTCCTTAATAATGCAGATTTGTAGGATGTTAGCTTCATTCGCAAAAGTGGGATAGCAAAATATGAATGCTCCCATTAGGAATTGTGATTTTCCACAGCAGTCGACCTCGAAGCTGGGGAACTGGGTTTGAGACTCGGCAAGGACGCTCGTCATCCTGTTATTCTGACCAAATCACATGCCTAACAAAATCAATGTGTCAATCTGTAAAGAAACTGCTGCTCATGTAAAGCGCTCCGATACCTTCGGGTCGAGTTCGCGCTATATAAATCTCGCCCCCCCCCCCCCCCCCCCCAAAAAAAATCACCATGACATGACCAGATTGGGTTTCCACAGTAAGGTTGTCAGGGGCATGAGGTAGTTTACACCTGCCTTTTTGGTGAAAACAGCATCTGGGTCAAAAGCATCCTACTCCAAGATCACGTTTAGCCTTCACAGTTGATTTTGATCATTTTACAGATAAACTAAGTATCTAGTTAAAACAAACACAGCAGGTTGTAAACATTTTAATGATGCAGGAGGTGCAGTACTGTTTCTCCAAACCATCCAACATCGACATCCCTCATGAAATAATTAGTATTCCATATTTGGCCTCCATGATCTAGAGATGCGTTTTCACACTTATGAAACAGATACTTAAAATATGTTGATCCTTCTGGGAAGTTAGGCAGATGTGTACTTTCCTTAAGACTGGGATACACGGAGGAGGAGCTTCGCGGGCATCCAAGATGGTCGTGTGAGCAGAGGGCTCCCGAGACCCGCGCCGCCCTTCGCACATATCCTTACTACATCCTGATTTTGAAGATGGGCTTTTGAAGACGGACTCTTGCTGATCCCAACATTCTTTGAGGAATTGAGATCGGACGTTGGGATCCACCTTTACGCCGTCTCGAACTTTGCGGCCCGCCCCGGGGCCAGACCGGGGGTTCGGCCACTTTGCCAGCCGGGGAGTAGTTGAATAACAACGGCCGGAGGGGTCTCTCCTCCAGCGGTCCCCTGCCTGACTTTCAGTTTAGTTTTCCTATTCCCGGCGAGGATCGGCTGAAACGCTGCTTGGATCTACCCTTGGCCCTGCCTGATGCTCCCACACCGTGGTGTGGTCTCCGGACGTTCCGCCTTTTACTCTGCACTATTGGCATTTACGTTGATCTTGGCCGGTTTCACTGTTTTTGACCACATCCCGGCCGGCCATTTTCACCAGGTTGCGCGGGCCCCTACGGGGTCATTTCTCCAATATGGCCACCAGACCCGAGATGGAGAGACGCAAGATCAAGACGCCTCACCGAGGGGGACAGACCCAGACGAACATCATGGATCACTACTCCCAATTGAAGGGATCCCCCAGTAGTGCTGGCCGTACGCCCGAGGACCCTAAGGCTGCCCCCGGTACGACACCAGGAGTGTCGCTGCAAGATGTTATGAGTGCTATCACCAGTATGGAGGCCTCCATGGGGCAGCAGTATGAGGCTCTTGCCTCCAAGATCGACACGGTGGCCGTGGATGTTACGCTGATTAGAGCGGACCTGGCAAAGACTAACGAGAGGGTCAAGGCGTTAGACCTGAAGACCTCCAGCCTGACCACTGATGTAACGGACATTCAGACCGAGATCGGGAATCTGCGTCCTTCCCGGGATGTGATGTCCCGTCGTCTGGAGGACTATGAAAACAGGGCCGGTCGCAACAACGTGCGCATTATTGGGGTCCCTGAAAATCCCGAGGCTTCTGCAACCGACCTCCTGGTGGAAGATCTGGTCTCCAATTATCTTGCTCCCGCCGGACTCACTAAATTCTTTGCGGTCGAGCGTGCACATCGAATCCCTGGCGGTAAGGCCCAGCCGGGTGCCCCCCCCGAGACCTATTGTAGCTAGACTATTCCACTTCAGGGATAGAGATGCCATCCTGCAAGCCTCTCGGGACAAGGGCCCTGTGAAGTTCGAGAATGCCACCGTGAACTTTTACCCGGACTTTACCCCGTTCGTTCAGAAGCAGAGAATGGGATTCCAGGGAGTCAAGAGACGGCTACGGGACTTGGGCCTCAAGTACGCTATGCTGTTCCCGACCAGACTTCGTATTGAACACGGGGAACAAACGTTTTTCTTCGATCGCCCGGACAGTGTCCGTGACTGGCTTGATTCTTTGCCAAAAAGGGATGATAGTGCTGAGCACCCCGGCGGCGCCGACGGTGGCTTGCCGGAGCAGGAGTGACTTGTGGATCCCGATGTCTGACTTTTCCAACTTCTTCAGCTGAGTTTGGACAATGATTCTTAGTTCTTCCTTCATATTGGCCTGAGGGTGGCGGGGGTGAAGGGGACTCTTCCTCCTCTGGGGTTCTTTGTGTAGATTAGTTTCTTGATGGGGCGACAGGCACACTGCAAGTTGGGGTGGATTTCGAGTCTAACGCAGGGGTGCAGGGTGGGGGGTGTTGTAATGGGTTTAAGTTGGGGGGGGGGGGGTGGGGGGGGTTTGTTTTCGTTCACAAGGCATCCAACTGTTTTCTCTGACTTGCTCGGTCTTCGGGTTCCGTGTCTGGGGCGCTCTGGTTCTTCTTGGGGATGGGGGGTGGTGAGTTGAGACTACTATCATGGAATGTTAATGGGTTGGGAGACAGGATAAAGCGAGGGGTGGTGTTGCAGTTACTTAGGCGCCATTCACCCGATGTAGTTCTTCTACAGGAGACACATCTTATAGGGAATACGTGTCGAGCCATGAACAGACGTGGATACCGCCTAGTTGCTCACTCCGGTTTCACCTCTAGCTCCAGGGGGGTCGGCATTCTTATTCGGTCTTCTCTCCCCCTCGATATTGATGAAGTTATACTTGATGATAGAGGGCGCTATGCTGCGCTCACGGGTAGATGGGAGGGGAAGACACTATACATACTCACGATATAAATCCCCCCGGGCCTTCAGGCCTCCACATATGCAGACTTGGGTAGGGTCCTACTGGGGCTGCCTGAGGGTCTTCTCTTCCTCGGAGGGGATTTTAACTCTGTTGTCTCTGGTACTGCTGATCGTTTTCCCCCCAGGGATTTGGCTAGATCCCATATGTGGTTGAGCGATTTCCTTGATACCTTTGGGCTCGTAGATAGCTGGCGGTTGATGCACCCTACACAGCTTCAGTACATCTTCCATTCTGGGGCTCATGGTAGTCTCTCCAGGTTAGACTATTTTTTAATGCCATCGGCTCAATCCTCCTCCATCAGTGAGGTTCGCCATTTTCCCAGGGGTATTTCTGATCACTCCCCCTTGTGGCTTCGGCTTGCGGTGGGTGCGGGCAGAGTGGCTCCTATTAACCCCTGGTACTTTCGTGACCCAAAAATCCGTTCTGAACTTGTTAAAGCCGTGGATTACTACTTCAATGACAATGTGGGGTCTGTTTCTTCTTCTGTATCTTTGTGGGAAGCTTTTAAGACTGTCATTCGTGGGCATTCTCTTTCACTGATTGCCGCTGCAAAAAAGGCAAGAAATGAGGAGCTTGTGCGCCTAGAAACTGAGATAACTGCACTAGAGAGTGACCTTGATACAGGAGTGACACGTTTAAAAATGCATTCCCTCAGTCTGAAACGGGCCGATTATAGGTCCGTCGTCACTGACGCGGCTAAGGTGATGAACAGGGAGCAACAGGGCAGAATGTATGATGTGGGTGACAAGGCCGGTAAATTGATTGCTTGGCTTGACAAGAAGGAAAGAGTGAATCGTGTTGTCCCCGTGATTGTGAGGCTGGATGGTGAGTGTGTCACTGACCCTGTTGGGATTGTTGAGTGTTTTGTTGACCACTTTCAAACGGTGTATGCCTCTGCCTGCGATAGGGACGAGGAAGACTCCCGGTTGTTGCTTTGTGACATTGCGTTGCCCTGCCTTTCCGAAGATGACGGGGACCTCATGGATGCACCCCTCACGGCGGACGAAGTAGCGGAGGCTATATGTTCCCTCCGCTCAGGCAAAGCAATGGGCCCCAATGGATTACTCATTGAACTTTATAAACTGCGACCCGACAAAATGGCGCCCCACTTGAAGGATATGTTCCTTGAGGCTTTGGACTTGGGTTCCCTTCCCGTTGATCAGCGACTCGCCACTATTGTGGTAATTCACAAGGAGGGAAAGCCACGGGATCGTTGTGCCTCGTATAGGCCTATATCTTTGCTTAATGCCGAATCCAAAATTCTAGCTAAATTGTTAGCTAACCGTTTGATTAAGGTGATCGGGGACTTGATCTATCCGGATCAGTCCGGTTTCATTCCTCATCGGAACACCGCCCTTAATCTTCGGAGACTCCATGGAGTTCTCGCGAGGGCTGGGACTCTCACTGAGTCGGCCATTTTAGCTTCCCTTGATGCTACCATGGCTTTCGACACTATCGAATGGCCTTATCTTTGGGCGGCCCTCTCGAAATTTGGATTCGGCCCCGTGTTCATCGCTTGGGTGAAACTTCTTTATGAGGTGCCCCTTGCCCAGGTGGTGGTTAACGGGAAGGCGTCCGGTGTTTTCACACTCGGACGCGGTACTCGGCAGGGCTGCCCGCTGTCTCCTTTGCTCTTCGCCCTTGCATTGGAACCATTGGCGGAGTGGCTCCGTTGGGAGCCTTCTATAAAGGGCATTTGGTGGTCTCCCGATTTTGAGGATCGTGTCTCGCTATACGCAGATGACATTCTCCTATATCTAACTTCCCCTCAGAAATCCTTAAACGTGCTCTTCGATGTTCTTACCTCCTTCGGGAAGAACTCTGAACTCGTTATGAATTGGGCTAAATCCTGTGTCTACGTTTTGGCTGGTGGTCTCCCCCCTTTGCCTCGTAGATTTCCACTTCAAGTCACTGAGTCCGGTTTTAAGTACCTGGGGATATATGTTTCCTTGAACCCCACCGTTCGATATGAGCGCAACTTGCTGCCCCCTCTTCAACGGCTGAAGCTAGATGTTACACGCTGGCGTAAGTTGCCGCTGTCACCGCTAGGTCGTGCGGCTCTCTTTAAGATGATGTCGCTACCTAGATTTTTGTACGCGCTCCAGAACTCGTTTGACCCCGTTCCCTCTCGTTACTTTCGAGAGGTGGAGAGTCTACAACGGCAACTGATCTGGGATGGCCGTGAGCGCGTTGCTCTGTCTAAACTCACGCTTCCGTGGTATGACGGAGGCATCGCCCTTCCTGACATCAGGCGCTATTATTGGGCCTCCCAATTAAGTGCGGTCAACCACGCAACGTATGTCCCCGGTCCCGCCACTGCCTTCGCAATGGATAAACACCTTCTGCCGGGGGGGAACTTCAATAGGGTGCTGTATTCCAAGAGGCTCTGTACAACACTGACTGGCCCAACTAAAGTCGCGGTACGTGTGTGGTATGATGCGAATGCGGCCTTGGGATGGAAGGATAGACTCACTCACGCGACCCCCTTGTATGACTGAGTGTCTGGGTAATTTATGGCGAACAAAAGGATTTGACAAATGGGATATGATTGGAATCACTAAGGTGGGGGATCTTTGGTCTAAAGGCGATGTTAAGACCTTTGAGGCGCTTAAGACCGAGTATGAACTTGGGGACAGAGAATTCTTCAGGTACGCTCAGGTCCGACATGCCCTACTGTCAGTCTTTGCTGTGGGTACAGAAATCCCTGAATCCTCACCCCTTGAGGATCGTATTCTGGATGGACATGTGCCCGACAGCACTATTTCATTAATTTATAAGAAGCTGATCTATAACAGGGCTGACCTGCTTGTGCGCCTGAGGACCTCGTGGATTGCCGACGGTCTAGAATTAGATGATGAGGACTGGCAGTCCACTCTGTCCTCGCCAAAAGAAGTTGCCATACCTGCACGTCTAAGATTTGTTCAACTTAAGATCCTCCACCGTGTGTATCTCACTGGCCCGAGTCTGGTACGCATGGGTTACTCTTCTGATGACTTGTGTAAGCGTGGCTGCAGTATGACTGGTACCTTTCTTCATATTCTGTGGGAATGCCCGGAGGTGGTTGAGTTTTGGTCCCGTGTGCATGTCGTAATGGAGAGGGTCACCGGGGTGGCACTGCTGCCAGAGGCCAGGCGCTGCCTCCTGAATGTCTGGGAGCCCAATGACTACAATGCGGCGCAGATCACCTGGGCGACCCTTGGTAATATGATCACCAAAAGAGACATTGCACAGCTCTGGAGTTCCCATAGGCCTCAGACCGTAACATTGTGGGCAGAGAATGTGGACTGGTGCATGTTTCGTGAGAAGACTGTGTATTTGTCGCGTGGAAGGCCCAAGAAGTGAGGCAGAATCTGGTCTCAATGGAACGCATACCGTGGCAATATATGCACCCCCCACAAGAGTTGTTTCCGATGCCACCTTGTCCCCCTGATTGACATTCCTAATATTAGTTAAATTGTATTACCACTGGTCTCCTCGCTGCCCCCTCCCCCCGAAACACTGTGCTGTGTTATGTACGCTACAATGCTGAAGCGCCAAGTACTTGGACCCATGACTGTATTCCTGATCCATTTTTGCCTTGTGTAATTTGTTGTGGTTGTCGTTAACTTTCAATAAAAATTTTACACAAAAAAAAAAAAAAAAAAAGACTGGGATACACTATTTGATCCACTTTACAAGATGGGCGAGCGAAGGAAGACTTTCCTGCAACATCTTAGTTTGAAGTGGATTGCTGACCACAGGGATACTAGATGCACAACAGCCTTCATCAAGCCTGCAACGTCACAGAGATGTACGACATTCTGGCGGGTAGGTGATTCTGTAGGAAAGGCCCAGTCGGCAAATTGTGGGTGATGAACCCAATTAGCATTACATTCCAATAACCGAACAACCCCTCTGCTGCCAGGCTGCAGGGTATTAAGGAACTTCAAAGCTTTTAGTTTTTAGTCACAAATCATACTGATGAATTATAAAAAACCACTGAGGCTGCTCGATCAAAGAAACTTCAAAAGAACATTTGAATATCAACATCAAAGCGTGTTCTGCTCATAGTGAGACAATATAGCGCAATATTTCTTTTTTCAAGCAGTACACCAGAAGATGTGTACTCGGAAAGAAAGACGCCCATATTTACGTACAATACTGTGTGCTGCGGGTTTGTTTTTCGTGTGACTCAAGATAAAGCCACATGACTTCCGTCACCACATTATTACTGCTTTCAACCTCTTAAAAAGAAAAGTGCAGCTGCTGCCGAAACATGCCAGAGGCTGCGCACGCTCACCAGAAATGACAATGCTAAATGCCATCCAAGTTGGAGTATAATTAGCATGTAGTCCCTCGCTAGACAATTAAGATGCCGCCGTGGAATTAACGCTATTTTTGGTACCCCTCCGTTTCGTACGCGGTTGTTCTGTGTGTCATACATTGCGTCAATCACTGTCCAGAGAGAGTCGGTTGCTATTTTTCAGAGCGGATATATAACAAAGCCGTTATCAAATAAAAGATTCGTGTTTGAGAGAAGCTAGAATACGGTCATAACCCCTAGAGAGACCGGTTTGTAAAGGTACATCGAGAGAACGTAATTTCGAACCGTCACAGACATACACACGCTCTACACCACGAACAACCCCCACAGATGAAGGCTACTAGTAGCTATTTGATCATTATGTTCATTTGCAACCTGACTTCATGAAACCTCAGTTAACACACGACCTGACAGTATTTCAGTCTTGTTACCTTGAATCTTTTGTATTAGATGTCGCCTTTTGAGATTTTTTTAAACTCGGAATTCAGATATCTAGATTCGCACACGGGGGGATACAACGCGAGTTAAGCAAAACATTGAGAACCTCACAAAACGAATACACAAATATTCATGCCTATACATGTCCATGCCTAAACGCAATTTGCAGGAAAACATTTTTTTGGGAGGGGGCTCGGGGTCAAGAAAGTACCTGAAGTAAAAGGATAGCGGGCCCGGGGGTAAGGTTTGGATGTGGGGGGCCGCTGGGGAAGCTTCACACCACCCCCCACGAACCACTACGAGGGCGTGTTCTATTCTGCAAAGCATGCAGGTCGACCTGATTGGAATGCAATCTTTAGAAGGTGGGCAAGTGATATATCATATAAGTAAACGTAGTACAGTGTGCGGCACGGGGAAGTCTAGAAGAAACAAAAGATGTCCTCTAAAGACACCCTGAGTAAGAGAGACAGGGCCGAGAACCAGCGAACTTCTTCCAGACCCAGGCCCTGATGTAAAATGAAGTGAGTGCAGGGGCTAAGGGTAAACTAAAGGGCATGCATCAACAGAGGGTCTTATGTGAGATAAGAATCATCAGTGGCATCCTTGAACAACCAGCAACACCGGCAAACATGGGCCGGATGGAGTCCAAACGGAAGGCTGTAGACTCAAAGCCGTAGGCTACGTTGGTGGGTTATACGGAGTTAAATAGGCAAGCCACAGAGAAGAGTCCAGGATGGTGGTGGCAAGGGAGGACTTTTCAACAAGGAGAGATGTAAATTCCAAAATGTTACTGTATTATTAGTCCTACAGACTGGAGTTCGATTAGTGAGATTAGAGAAAACAAAGAATTTCGAATTTGAGAATAATCGGTGGGCTCAGCACAGGGGAATTTGATGACTTACAAAGTGCAGGCGAGCACTTTCTCACAAAAGATGTGACCCATACCTAAATAGACTTATAGGGCTTGAAATGTATACAGCTTAACCGGGGGAGAGGGAGTGGGGGGGGGGGCGCATACAAATGTGCAGGTACAGTCTTGGCAGTCCTACTTGAAGAAGCTCTCAAGAAAAGGATTAAGTCAAGCGTTACAAAAGAAGAAGGTACAATATTCATAAAACAAAGCATTGCTTGTCCTGGGTGTAAGCCAAATGATAATTGAGATGGAATTGGATGCAAGATCTGCAAAAATACTTCAACAACATATGGGACCAGGCAAGTTTGCATTTCCCAGTGCAGATTCGAGTGGTGGCTGGTAGGAAGATCTCAATATTTGTCAAAATGGGGACGGCAGAGTTTCTGAAGCTCCTATGAAGCCGATTCGAGTGACTATCTCAAGCTGAGAAGAACAGTACCTCACCCTGCCCCCACTTATAGTGTCACCATTATCAAGAGAAGCACTGTTCTATCACTCACCGGCTCCCTACCCTCAGACTTCCTAAAGGGGTGTGTTTTGTTCCATGCTCCATCAATGATATAATAGGCTGATGATAAAATACTCCTTCACCCAACCTCGTAGTGTTTCTTCCCACTAATGTTTTTTCATCTGACTCCATAACTTATGGGTTACTACTTACTGCGTGTCCCAATATTTCTGACCTTTTGGAGGTGTAATCTCTATGTGTAATACTAATTAGGAATACTTCATTTAAAAAAAAGTCACAAACAGCTGGGTTCCAAATCACATTACTGCGTACAATGAAGCCCCTTTTCAATTCAACTTTCCAGTCCACATCTGGTAATGTATTGACAAAGGCAACGCTTTTCTCACAGGTCTCTCAGAGTCCTCATCAAAGTTGCGCTTTGTGCTGTGGTATGACTCATCACTAACGAAAAAGAAATCGATGAATCTCTTAGAAACCTTGTAAACACGTAAATCTCTCCCTCGCCTAGCCACAATCTAATCTTACTCTGGCCATGTAATTTAGAATGCACTGCACTTGAGAAAACCAAATAACCTATAAACTCAAGACATGTCATGCATGGCAAAGGCACCAAAAGGACACACCGTGGCCAGACAGAAAATTCAATAGACTGACAAAGAACACATACATCATCATGTTTTTTTGGTGTATGGTCCACAAATATATAATGCCCTCCTTCACTCATGCATTTCAGGAAAGGTCAGCACACCCACAACTTCACAATCTTCTTACCATTCGAAACAGAATCACCCATGATTCTCCACACAAAGAATGTGTTTTATTGTCTATTTTTCAGCATTTGAAGCTTTTGTTATTATTGTAAACTAAATCGAATTAAATCCTTTTAATGCACGTCCTAGTCTCAAACCTGGTGGTGTTCCTGTAGATCTTGGGGCAAATGCTGAACACAATCCTGGCAACCAGGTATGAAGGCCTTTTGATATGGACTGCTTTGTATCCAATGCAGAAGGGGTTGAACTGGATGCAGGCTCACAAAGGGAGTTAACTAGGTTGTCTGGGATCAATGTGTAGTTTTTAACCGGCAGAGTCCTTTCACTACTCAGTCTTAAGCATAGAGTATGCTTTCAGTGGGATGAGGTGGGATTCTGGAACGTCTATCAGTAGCATACTTTCAATCATCATCAAGATGGGACAGAACCAGAGTTTGGACAGCTGTTCTAAAATATGAATCTGGTAAAAAAGGCCTTTGTGAACAATAAGGATAGATCGTGAAAGGCAGCATTCCTCTAGTGGGCGATGATTTTATTGACGCAAAGGGTAGTATTAATGCGAAAGCCTACAGGCTTGCTACTGCTGTCAGGATGAAATGAGAAACAATCAAACTCAATGTTAATAGAGAACATTGCCTTTGCTGTTCTTCCATCTTGCTGCATTGAGGGTGAATTACATTGTTGGGTATGGCTTCCATAGGTTTCCTGTCCCAGTTATTCATAGCAGAGCAGTGAAAGAACACCATTTTAAAGTGCTCTGATGTCACAACACGGAAGCACTGGGATTTGAATCACAGGCTCTCACTGGCAGACACCAAACAACCACCCTGGCTGTTTCAGGAGACCTGGGGGGGTGAGGGGGAGAGTAGAATGCAGATGGTGTTCTTGTGCTACCTCCCCATTATCTGCAGGTCTACACAGATCTGCACAGACCTGCACAGACGGGGCAATGGAGGCCATTGTGAAAAGTGACTACAACAGAGCCACAGTGTTGCCTCCCTGTATTCAAGGTGAGAACATGGTGCACAACTTCAAGTAGGGAGGAGGAGATGCAGAGGTGATGAGGGAGGATGGCAGGACACTAGGTACTTATTTTGGGTATGGGAGAAGAGTGAGAGGAAGGTATTATGAATTGTGGCTCAGGAGGGTGCCAAGACAACAGATTATGGTTTGTATTCGGGATATGGAGGGGGTAGCCAAACGTGAATGGGGAAGGTGGCAGGACACCAGATTTTCTTTTTTTATAATAAGTCGTTGATCAGAGGGCTCACCTAAGGCATTTAGTGAAGATGTCAGGCCACCATGCAGTTAAAGGAGGTGAGGGTGTTGAGGTCATGTGTTCATGGCTATTCTACCGTTCTGTGCTCTTGTGGGCAGGGTAAGGTGATTAAGGGTCACACTAAAACAGAACTGTAGATGGGCAAATGTCAATAACCTATAGCTTTCTACCGCAAGGTTCCATGTGACACTCACGGTCTACCTGGGTTCACTTGGAACGCCTCAATGAAAAACATCACATTAAAGATAGCTACTCATCTGTAATTCTATATTTTATCGGGTTCGTATTAGGAAGGGTCTTGACATTTAGGCCTGAATGTTAGTGAGGTAGTCCCACGGGTGATCTGTTCCACATAAGGCCGAGTTCTTCAAAGTAAAACTGTGGGACCTGTATGAACTTTTGTTAGCTGATATTCATTAGTAGGGCTCGGGCCAGATGTATATTTTGAAGTTTAGAAGTGAAATGATTGAACTTTGAGATACTCCTCAGCTCAGAAGGGTGGGTTTGGAGCAGAAAGAACTCATATAGACAATCTGGGCTCTGTTAGGCAGGTTGAGGACGATCACTACAGTACGGGAGCTCTGAAGCCCATCCTGGAGGAGAGGGTCTTGAGCAGGGCTTAATGGTAGACATTGTGAAAAGGCAGCTAAGAGACCATGTAGGGTGGGTAGGCATGAGCTGCCACAGTCTGTGATTTAGATGTGGTTTCGTGTGTGCTACAGTATGGCCTAAAATCAACATCAGCAGCCTATTGTTCTCATTTTTTTCCTGCACATCTGGGTGCCATTGACCTTTTGAATTATCTTCCCCAGGAATGGCAGGTGGGATTTTGACAAGTAGTTTGAAAGATCATCAAAATTCAGGTTGGATTTGATCAAGAGAAGCAGAATCTGACCAACGTTAAAGTAATCTGGAAATATGCCATGGCTGAGGAAGCACTGGTGTGAGCGTATTGCTGGGGAGGTCTTTCTTTTTGTATCATTTCTAAATTGTACTTAGACATGATATTGCCTTCAGAGGAAGTGGCTTCCAGTGAATTTCTTTAACTCGTCAAAGGACAGATTGTTGAGATTTACTGAGGTGCTTTGTGAGACGTGATTGTACTGTTGATGTCGGGCAATGCTGTGTCATTAAAGGGCAGTTTAATTTTGATAATATTGTTGGTTAAGAATTCATTTAACGCAATGTATTTTTTCCTTCGTACGGGCAAGTGCAGGTATACGTGCGGGGTTCACACCAATTGTTTTGAAAAGTGCCATACTCCCGGTTTGGTGGATGAACGTAGTGCAATATGTGGTCATGGCTGATATAATTAGTTGTCAGTGGTTGGGGCAGGGAAGCAGTGTTAGCAGGTAATCGTGTTGTTTAGCGCAGCGTCATTTTCTCCTCTTATTGACAGAAGCCTCACTTACCTTTGTTAGGTTTTTGGTTTTACTGGGGGGGAGTGGGGTTAAAGAAGGTCTGAGTAGGTGTGTAGAATCTTCTGTAATCTGCACGCTCTGGTTTAAGCTATAGAGTGCCAATGATGGTGTTGAGATTGGTAGCAGCAGCGATCATTGAAAGTTTTTGAGGGGTGAGTGCTAGGAGGGAAACTATTGATTCACCTGGAAAGGTGTTATCTGAGGAGGTCTGAAACTGAGAGAAGATCACAAGCAACATGGTCAGGTGCCAGATCAAATTTGTCACCTCCAAGCAGGTGAAGGACAGGGTTCTTCCTTTGGTCCATGTTAGAAGAGCTATGTTGGAAGCCTACACTACACTTTTGAAGGAGTCTTTTTATGGCCTTGGTTGAGACATCTTCTGTGATGTTGAAATCACACAAGAGGAAGGTGCTTGAGTAGATGGTGGAGGATTTTATAACAAAGTTGCATGTCTGAAGGATGAAGTTAGGCTTAGCACCAGACAGTCAGTGGATAGGGCAGGAGTGGCAGCAGAGGACCAAGAAGAGCTGCTGGATGTTTGAAAACAGTGTGCAGGCCTGTATTAATACGTGGATCAAACCAAAGCCTCCTACTGCTTCATTTTGAATGTGGTTGTGTTCACTGATGTAGTCATGAGGGACAAGGATATTGAGGATATGGCTGGTTGCTCAATAGAAACAGATTTTTGTAATGGATTCGCTAATGGGATTTGAATCAGGATTATAAATTTGAGGTCAGAGATGCCCAGCATTTACTGGATTGCAGAATGTTTATTAACATGAGGTGTTGTTGTATGCTTGTTTAATGGGATTTCTTTTTTGAAATGGTATAATTTATTTTTTGTTAGTACTGCTTGAATATTTGTTACAGAGGAGGGTAATGTAGACAGCAACGACATGTTAATGGGCAACCAGATGGAAAAAACAATAGAAAATATGGATGCCCATTAACTCCCCATGGAAACTGAGCTACTGAACAATGCGATTATTACAAAAGTGCCGGTATTCACTGGAAATTACGTAGTTGCGTAGTACTGTATTGATAAACGATATTGAATTTAAGAATGTATATAATTTTGAAGGAAGCTCTGATAACATTATACCTATGATGTTCTTGATATGATGTAATGACTGCCCTCTTACGGTGCTTCGCTTATTGTACGGATTCCTTTTTTTCGACATGTATAAATACCAATAAAAAGATATTTTAAAAAAAAACATGAGGTGTTGTGTGTGTACTGTAGTGAGGGGGTACATGTGTGGATGTGTGTGTTTATGTGTACATGTAACATGGATATGACACATTGGGGTGGAGTATAAAATATATATGAAGACATGTTGTGCCTAAAGCGGTTTATGTTGTGTGGTAAATGTGCAAGTACCCTGAGCCATGGACTCACATAGGGCCTTCCCTTCTCCTGATGATAGGTCCTCAAGAAGACTTCAGGAAAACAATGCTAAGTGGTGCACAAAGGTTTGTGGAGGAGAAAAAAAAATTGATGAAGTGGCTGGAATTAGTGCTTTACATGAAGCTGATCCACATTCTACTTGCTGAGGCAAGCCTTGTTCTCATATGGCGGTCCTGGGCTATGGCAGCTCTTTATTTTTCTTTTTTCCATCTCCCTTGAAGATATTATCTCCTTATTTGGGTTCTCATCTCACATGAATGTAGATGACACACAAATGTTTTCCTCCTTACCTATATTTTCATCTCACCTTCAGTCACATGTTTTGGAAGTCCCACTGCCGTTCGATGCTGGGTAGCTCTTTAGTCATAATATCCTCCTCCAGTTGGTCCTTGATTTCCCACAACTAATCACCACCTATCTCTCTGTTCCCACCTTCTTGCCCCCAATAATCTGAATTTTATCCGCTGGCCCCAAATTTGAGATTCTCTTCACTCCTTCCTAAAAAACAGGATCCTAAATAATCAACTGAGCTACCACACTACAATATCAATTATTGTATGAAAACAAGATCCACTCTCTGAATGCCTCACACCAAGATGATGAATGGTGCACTTGGGCTGTCAATGAAGGGCAGTTATATTGCTACTGTTTCAAGGGTTATTTGAAAAATACAAGGGAACCCAGGGCGCAATCAGCTAAGGACCTTGGGTAGGTACTTATTATCAATAACAGCGGTCCTTAGTAAGGAAGGGGAATGTACAAAAAATGAATATAGACTAAATAGAACTATATTTTAAGAAATGCCCAGCCGGACACTTTAATGTCTTGATAAAAATAATGCAAAAGGAATAGAACACAAAGTATGATAAACGTGGGACACCAGCCGATGCTAACACACTAGGGGAACACAAACAAGGAGAAAAATAGTAGGCAAAATTGGGTCATCTAAATATCATAGATCATAAGTAGACAATCCACAGTATACACATACGCATGTTCAATTTTGTGTTCACTATGCATTTAGTGCATTTTTGTCAAATCTTTAGGATATGACCTTACAATTAAAAGGAAAACAACGTGATTCCAGTCTCTACACAGGTGTGTGTGTAGCTCCAACAGAGAAAGGTGAACTTTTCATCTGATGAAGGGATCAGCTTACAAGTAATCCTTGGGCAGTTAGCTTAATCCAGCTAACCAGTCAAATTCAAATTTAGCCATAACATTTTGGGGGGAGCCTATAAACTCAAAGTGCATTAATTTTTAAAGATGCAACATCTCCAAGTAGACCAATTTTTGAAGAACCTGTCTTGCTGGGTTTGTGTACTGCACCTTAGAAAGCATCATCAGTGGCACAACGCTAAGTAAGTAGGGTTGTGAAAGTACGAGTCACTTACCTTCGGTAACGATGTATCGATGTATCTGGTAGAGATGATTCTAGCCGCAGATTCCTTAACGTAGAATTATCCCCAGGCATGAGACTGGATCCGGAAAACTTTTCTGCCACAGCATCCCTGCGCGCCCGGGGGACGACACCACGTGACTCCGCCGTGACGTCGTCTGCGTTCGTGACATCAGCGAGGATACATAAGTCCCACCCCGGTGCGCCTACGTCAGTTTTCTTCGGAAAACTTTTCCGCTCCACAACACTGATGTGAAAAAGGGCACAGCAGACGAAAAAGTCAGCAACCACCGCCCGGAGCCAAAAAGGGGTCCAAGGCCAGAATGGAAGAGCAATGACAAGTCATCCCCCAACACCAGCAGGGGGGATCCCCTACAAGAACCAAGGGACTAGACCCAGCCAGGGGACCTCAACCCCAAGGGCTGTAAGAGTCAGAAGTGCAAGCAACACAAGGAAGCAGGGCACAAACTAACCCTACATTGGAGACCAAATGCATGGGCACCGAAGCACCCAGGCATTCGTCACCAGAAAGAAGAAAATGGAGCAACAACAACAACTAGGCAAGCATCCTCCTAGGGAGGGAGTAAGAAAAAGGCACTCGCAGAGGAACGCCATCCTGAAGCAGGCGAGTGCAAAAGACCGAGAAGGGTCCTCGCAGAAACGGGGAGGCAGGGTGGGTCGTGAAGGAATCTGCGGCTAGAATAGTCTCTACCAGATACATCGTTACCGAAGGTAAGTAACTCGTACATCTGATAGAGACTACTAGCCGCAGATTCCTTAATGTAGAATAGATACCCTAGCCATACACAAAGGAGGAGGAGGGTCTGCGAGAAGACCCCTCCAGCTCAGATGAGCACAAGTCCCCCAGCAGGGGACCAGTCACGGGGATAGGAAAAAAAGCACTGTCCACCGTAACAGGGGATGAGTCACAGGCCCTAAGCTGAAGAGAACCTCAGCATCGTGGAGGAACACCTGCCCCACAGGTGATGTATTAGAACGACAAAAAAAAGGCAACCCAGCCTTCACCAACAGGAGAAGCAAGGGTAATACGAACAGGGCTCGAAAAATTCACTCGACCGCTCGCATTTGCGAGTCAGATTAATTCAGGACCAGCTATTTTTAGGTCCTACTCGCCCTTTTTGGCGAGTAGGAATACAAGCTGACACTTGACCTCTGCCTCTGAAAGCAGAGGAAATGTGACAAGGTAGCACGATTTAAAGGCATCTTTATTGCTCACAAAGTAAATGAGCAATAAAAATGCTTTAAATCTTGCTAACTTGTCACATTTGCTCAGCTTTCAGAGTCAGATGTCAAGTGCTTTTCAGTTAGGTCGAGGAGATTTTGTAGGTTACTAGACCAGCAGGTCTAGTGCATTTTTAATGATTTTTCGAGCCCTGACGAAGGAGGCTAAAACACCTCAAGCCCAGTCAACGTACCAAGGACCTCCTCCGGAAGCCCCAAAGTCCCGACAACACAGAGGAAGAAGAGCCACCTACAGACTCCAAGGAGAAGAGGCAGAAGCACGGCAAAGCCGTCCACCTGGAAACATATCCAGTGACGAGGGCAGCCAAGCCCATCGCAGCCTGAAGACAAGACAGAACGGCGCATCGGCAATAAGGCAGGCGGAAGAATAAGAACGTAATCTCACAATGGCCCCGTAGGACAGATTCAGAAAAGGGGGTGGTGATGGACAGAGCATCTGAATTAAGCAGAACACTCATACCCAGTCAAAAGATCAGGGCTTGATCCATCACCGTTTTTTAGCTCACTGCACCATCCCAGTTCAGAACCTGGCTACATGCAAATTAGTCTGTCCCTGGCCCAGTGCATCATGGGAACAGGGCAGACCAAACTACCAAGCCAATTCTTTACTGGAAAGGAAACAAGCTTCCGGGGACCGGTTTCTGGCATTGCAGCCGTCTTCGGCCCGGCTTGCTTGAATCCTGATGGTGCAGTGAGCAAGGGATTCATGTCTGAGCATACCCTTCCACTCCTGAGTGTTCTGTTTAACTCAGATGCTCTGTCCATCACCACCCCATTTTCTGAATCGTTTTGGCCACTATAGGAGTGGCAGGGTATGCTCAGATGTGAGTCCCTTGCTCACTGCACCATCAGGATTCAAGCAAGCCGGGCCGAAGACGGCTGTAATGCCAGAAACCGGTCCCCGGAAGCTTGTTTCCTTTCATGTAAAGAATTGACTTGGTAGTTTGGTCTGCCCTGTTCCCATGATGCACTGGGCCAGGGTCAGACTAATTTGCATATAGCCAGGTTCTGAGCTGGGATGGTGCAGTGAGCTAAAAAACGGTGATGGATCAAGCCCTGATCTTTTGACTGGGTATGAGAGTTCTGTTTAACTCAGATGCTCTGTCCATCACCACCCCCTTTTCTGACCCGTAGGACAGAAGCAGGAGCGCCAGAGCCCACACCAAGGCTTCAGGCTACAGAACGGAAGAGCAGACGGGGGCAGTCAGCCGCTGACAACGCTACGAAACCAAACGCCCGGACCACGTCGGGCTCAACATAAGGGCAAAGCCAGTAAACCATCCCGAACGACCCAAAAGGGGACGGCCTCGGACAGAACCAATCCACGAAGCAGTGTGATCAGCTAGAAGAGAAGAGGAGAAACAACTAGGACGGACCAGGCAGTCAACACAGAAAATGGCGGGCAAAACACCACGGCACAACACCGTAGACGGCCAAGCCATGCCCCAGTAAGGGCCAAAGACAGCACTATCGTGCTACTGCCACATCAGGAAGGGCGACGAACCCGCAAGGAGGAGTCCACACCCTCCCCGCGTAAGACAGGGCTATACAATAGCTACATGTACCCTACATAGGGTAGGACACATCCCAAGAAGGCATGGGAACCACTCTTAGGGAAAAAACAATCCCGCATCAGAGGACAAAATCATAGACCTGCGGCAGAAACCACAGAAGGCTTAGTAATCAGCCAGAAAGCACAGGCGTACCAATAAAGGGAGCTGGACCAGAAGCCAACTGAAGAGCGGGGCCAACCAAGGACCCCGAGGTCACAGTAACCCTCATAGAAAGTGTAACAGCTACTCCAAAAACCAAATACCAGGAGCAAGTGGGATAACACCTCCAATCAAGACCCGGAGGATCAGCAAACCAACTTACTGAGGAGGAGGAGGACGGAGCCCCGTAAGAAGATGCTGAATGGCGGAGTCAGCATGAGCATTAAACAGCAAGACCCTGTCAAAAGGGACGCTCTCTAATATTTTCAGGAAAAACAGCATCGCTTAGCCAAGCATGGCGACAGAGAGCCACATAAGTGGCCATAGCACGGCCAATAGCATCGGCAGCATTCAAAGTCGCACGAAGAATAAACGCAGCCAAGTCTCCACCATCCAACACATGGCCCCGCAGATCAGCACGGGCACCTTTATGAGAGACATGAGAAAGAAGGGACTCCACAGAATCCCACAGGCTAGAAGTAGCCCTGGTCAGCACACACAAAGTGTTAAGCACCCTCAAGGCAGAACTGGAAGAAGCGAAGACATTACGTCCCCATGAGTCTAACCACCGGGCCTCCCGAGATGGAGTGAACAACACCACAGGCAAACACGGAAAGGCATTTCACAGTAGAGCGCCTTGAGTAGAATGGTGGAAAGAAAGACAGACCAGGTTGTGCGGAGCAGGACGATGGCGGTGCAGTAGTGCCTGAGGTTCCGGGTCGCCTGTGGCAGGGCGCCCCCAAGCCATCATAAGAGAATTATGGAGTGACGCTTCAAAAGGAAGGAACTACTCCCATCCACCAGAGACCTGGTGGAGAATCTCCAAGAGGTTGTCTGTAGGATATGGAGTGACAGGTTCACACATCCTCAGAATACCAGCAGCCGTGGAAATAGCCTGAACAAAGGCAACACTGGCCTCAGTAGGGCACTGCGGAGGTGAAAGCAATTCCTCCGTGGGTGACAGTTGCAGACTGAGCCGCCCATCCCCAAGTCCAGGGGGAAGCGGCCAGCCCCAGCATAGAGGAGGATCCACAGAGGAATGAGAGACCGGAGGGGCCTCACGGGAAGGTGGAGAGGATGGGGGAGAAGCCAGCCGCGAGCCACGGAAAGAAGGGTTCGAGGATTTTAGCCGTGGGGACGGCGAAGAGCCTTCCTTGGAAGATGCCGGTGAGAAGGCAACTACAAGGTGCCGTGTCTCCGGGGAGGAACACACCAACAGATGACGGACCTCAGGAGACGAAGGGACCTCAGGAGACTAATCCAGAACCCGGCGCCAGCGCACCTCCGTGGAGTCCGCCATCGGCACCTGATCAGCGTCGACCGGTGCTGGAATGGGCCTCCGTGGCGCCGGATTGACTCCTGCCACAACGTGCTCTTCAGGAGAATGGGGCGATGCCGACGCTGGACCGGTGAAGTCGCTGCGCCGGAAAAGGCACCGGCTCGGTCTCGGATGGGGTAGCCACCCGCGCCGAGGACCGAGAGAGACTCGGGAAGGTGCCCCAGACCCCAGCCTCCACCCACGACTCCACCGGAGAGGAAGGCTCCCGGTGTCAAAACGGCGCCGCCTCGACCTTTGGTGAGGCAGCCGCCTGCTCAGAGGACCGAGGGGAGCTTGGGGGTAAGCCCGGAGTCCCGGCAATCACCTGCGATGCCACAGGGAGCCCCGTAGGGATTTGCAGCGAGTCAGGGACGATAGGCGCCGAAGGCGAGCCCCGAAGGACCACATCCCGACGACGCCACTTTCCTACGACCTGGAGCCGAAACCTTCGGCGGCGGAGCCTCCGTCGACTTAGCGGAAGTCCCCGCGCGAGGCAAGGGATCCGCGGACGTCTCAGGAGGTGGAGGAAGGGCCAAAGAAGCCTGCAGAGCCGCAGCGTAGGCTGTCATTTGGGCCCTAGTCGCCTTTGCGCCGGGAAACGGCGGGTAGGGAGGCGACGGGCAGGGGCGCCGTCCCGGGGGAAGGAAAGAGGACAAGGCCTCGGAGACAAAGTGAAGGACCTACCTGCCGGTGAGCCACGCCCACGGTGCCGCAGCAAAAGACGATGTTGCAGATCAAACCGGCGACTCCCTGCCTCCGAGGTAGGGGACGACACCGACCTGGACAAGCGCGCCAACAGCAACTCCATCCGGTGCTCCCACCGTGATTTAGGCTTAAGGTGCTGCCAGGCGTCGCAACTCTCCGAGTCGTGGTGCTCACCCAGGCACCACATGCAAATCAGGTGAGTGTCCGTGGTCGACATAGGACGTCCACAAGAGGTACACGTCTTGAAGCCCGAAGGCATTCGCACACTGTTCAACTGAACGCCAAGCGTGAAAAGGGATAGAAGGCCTGAAAACAGGCCTGGGTCACAATCTGGATCCAAGTTGCATGCGGAAAAGAGAAAAAAACCGATGTAGGCGCGCCGGGGTGGGACTTATGTATCCTCGCTGACGTCACGAACGCGGACGACGTCAGGGCAGTTTCACGTGGTGCCGTCCCCCCGGCGTGCAGGGATGCTGTGGCAGAAAAGTTTTACGGATCCAGTCTCATGCCTGGGGATAATTCTACGTTAAGGAATCTGCGGCTAGCAGTCTCTATCAGATGCCTGACGTTAAAGCTATGAAATGGAGTGTAAAATAGCTCAGAATAATATGAAGCATCATTAGTGCTATCATACATAAAACCTCCATAGGTAAATCAAGCTTGTGTTATGTGCAACACTGACCCTATACCATACACTTCAAGGGTAACCGAGTTCATGTTGACTAAGAACCACAGATGAAGGGGTAACCTAACCTAAACACGGTGTTCAATCTGTGTACAACTGTGCAGGGAAAACCAAGTTCCTCCAGATACGGAAGCCTTGTTACAGAACTAAAGCGCTACTATGGACTAGGGGTTCTTTCCCTGTATCAAATCCCTGACAGTCACTGAACCTACATTGAGAAAACTAGTGGATGAGTAGAAACGTGGGTACTGTAAACAGTGTTCATGTTATGGAAAAAGTTTGGTCTATACCACACTGTTTGCAGACAACGAAACTCTCATGAGAGATACACCAAAGAGTATTTAAAAGTATCTACTAAGAACATTGTACACTCATTGCAAAACCGGTCCAAAGAGCAACTATTTACTTAAAATAACCAAGGGCTGAAGGTCCTAAATATCATACTAGCTGCAGCCTTCATACTGTGGTGCAAACTTTACATACAGCCCATTTCCTAATTGAAAACAAGCACATGTACATAGGTTACTACCTGGTGCGTACAGCAGTCTATGTTAAGCAGAAATTTTCATAGTGAGACGTTTCTGTGTAATAACTCAAGGCTGCTGATCATATTTTCTGTGTAATAACTCAGGCTGCTGATAATATACTTAGTATGTACAACGTAGAATCTTTGCCCGGCTGGAAAAATGTTCTGCACTACCAAACAACTTGTGTGGAACATAATGAACACAAGTTGTCAACTGTCGCCTGCACACAGTTACTTTTCAATACAAACATTAATTACCTATTCGTTACCTCTACACACCTATGGTACATTAGGAGCACATACGTTTTGCAAACACTTACGCCCATTAGCTGGACACAGACTGTATAAAATTAGGTAGAAACGTAATATGGTAGTTACCAGCCACAATGTAAACCATAAAACAAAGTAACACAGTCATTAGATGAAGTCATCAAGGATGTCATCAAATGATGTCATAAACATGTCATGAGTGATGTACTATGTGAAGTCATAAGCAGTGCATGGTGAGGGTGCGAGTTCTAGTTAACCCTGCTAACTATAACTGGTGAATTTCTGTAGTTTTTCTAGCTCAAAACGTTAATGCTATCACTGACATATTCACCTACCTATAGTGTTACTGTACATTTTTTTGTGAATATATAGTTTTTTTTATTAAATGAAAAAAGATCTTTTTTACTACACTTAATGTTACTTTAACCTTTTTTTCCAGCAAATCTCAACTTTTTTTTTTCTCAGTAAATTTCAATTTGCAATCTATATATGGTAGAATGACTATAGGAAGTATCCTGTGAACAAAAGGAGTGGCTTTGAATTGCTGAGACCACTCTCTCGTATGACAGGTGTGCATAGTAGAGTGCGTGGAGGGACTGGTCACTCCGCTGAGACTTCTCTCTGGCAATTACGAGTGTGCACAGTAGGGTGTGGAGATGGTACTAACCTCTTCCCTAAGACCTTTCTCTAGGATGATGGGAGCGCATAGTAGGGCGTGTAGAGGGACTGGCCTCTCTGTGACAGCTTTCCTTAGAGCATTGGTTGGACACAGTAAGGTATAGGAGGGGCTAACCTCTTTACTAACACCCCTCCATAGTATGATAAGCATGCTTAGTAGTAGGTGGGGAGGGACTAGCCTCACCCCTGTAACCCCCTTTCTTGCATGACGAGTGTCCGTAGTAGTGTATGTGGAAGCACTGGCCTCTTCACTGAGCCCCCTCTCTTGGATAGCAGTTGTACCAAGTGGGGCGTGGGGAGGGACTGGTCTCTTCTTGCAGTCCTCTCTCCTTGATAACAGGTTTGATTAGTAGGGTATCTGGAGGGACTCGCCTCTCCACTGAGACCTTTCTCCCAGATGACAGGTATCTGTAGTAGGGTGTGAGGGGGGAAGGCCTCTCCACTGAGACCCTCTATTGCATGACAGCTGTGCATAGTAGGGTGTGGTGAGAGTCTTACCTCTCTGCTCAGAACTCTTCCAAGCCGATGGCCGTAAAAAGCAGACTCTAATAAACACCATCTCCACAGTAAGAATCCTTCGTGTGCATTCCAGAGTTTATTCAAAGATTACCAATCCGTTCTATTTTTCACGTTCTCATGAGACTCTCGCGAAATGGCAACTTTTTTAAATAAAGAATTAACATTCTATTCATCACAGTACTTAAGTCTTCTCAATAACATGAGACACAATATGCATTTCTCCTAGTAGAGCATATTGACAACTCACCTACTTTTTTCTACTTTTCATGATCGTGCTAGATCGTTAATTATTTTTGGGAACAATATACATTCACTTTTAACACCGTACTTATACCTTAGAGACCTCCTGTCAAAATCTAGGGGGACATGATGCCTTTCTCCTGCCCCCTAACAGTTTTTTCGCTTCATGTCCACAGCACCTTCAATTTTTCACATTAAACAGTAATGGCAGCCATTTCATTTCTAAATCTCCAACAGCCAGTCAGTCAATCAGCGCACCTGCTCCCACAGGACTCGCTGGAGTTTTTCGCTCCTGCAGGAGCATTAAGGCTCACAGGAAAAACGAACCTCTTGACCAATCACAGGGCTCCATTTTTAAATTTGCACTCTTGTGGACCCAACACTCCATATATACAATTATTTTCTAACCTTAATTTCTCGAAAACTACAGAATGGATTTACATTAGATTACCGAAAACCCTATTTGTTGACCAAGATCTAGATTCCTAGCGAATCTGATGAAAATCCGTTCATCAGGTTTTGTTGTACCCCGTCTTAAAGAAGTCTATCTAAAATGCATGGGGATTTTGTGTTTTGGGACGCCCCTTTTTTCTTGGCCCCAATTGACGGATCACCCTGAAACTTTCCATGCACAAACTAGTCAAAATGTAGCAACTTTTTTTCAACGTTTCATGGAGATTCATCATATAGTGTCAACGTTATTAGCAACACAAAAAACGCTTTTCCTATGTAAAAGCTGTCCAAACTATAACTACTTAGTGGCGACCGCCATTCGGTTTAGTCTCACTACAGAGAAAAGCCAATAGATGGAAAGCCCCATCACGGAGGGCGAAATAGCACGGGCAATAAACAATTGGCAACGGGCAAGACACCTGGCAGTGACAGGCCACCCCTAGAATTTTATAAATGTGGTCTTGCAAAATGCATAAAACCCTCGACAGAAATGTATACAGCGGCATGGGAGGCAGGATGACTGCCGGACTCCTCGCAGAAAGCTTAATCAATCAAACAAGCTTTATTTCTATATAAATATCATAAAAGCAATAACAAATTCAATGTAGACCCAAGAAACAAATAGATAAAAGGGTATAACAAGAATCTCTCTTCTTCAGTTAAATTTGGAGCATGTTAAAACAAAAATGTCAAATAGATAAAAACATGCGACACAATTCTAACTGAATCAATAAAATTTAAAGCTTGTGACGGCTATATAAATAAGCAGTATGGTTAAAAGAGACAATTTAAAACAGGGGGGTCAATATAAAAAATGGAGAAATTCATTATCTAGATCAAAAGGCAGTATGTCAACTTCAATCTTACAATGCGCGTGCATTTTAGAGCCAAGTCAGTTTTTGGGAACCCTTCGTGTAGCCCTGTGCCTAATTGACCAGGCTCGTCCCAGAAACCTAGCAACAGCACAAACATACAAGGTTCTAGGATTTGTTCTCAGTATACGGAGAGCGTCACAATAATTAGAAGTGCCTAGCTGCTTGCAAATCGGCACTAACCAACTCGATCTAATACGGGAGTAAGCAGTGCAGGCAAACATGAGGTGTGCAATACTCTCACTGGTATTCCCACAGGACGGGCATTCTTTAGTGGTCTGGTTGCCGGAGCGTCACTTCATAGTGAATTCGGCAACTGGAATAGTGCCTAATCTAAATTGAATGTATAAAGTCCTGTCTCTGGGGGTCTGGATCACATCTAGGTAGAGTTCAAATGCTCTAGATGGTTTATGATGAAAAAACTCTTCTGTGAGCCTAACTAGGTTTGGATTACTGTGATCTCTAGCATCTACCCAAACCCAACAAGCACGTTTGAGATCAGCTTTTGTCGGGGGGTTTTGGGAGGCCCATGACTCTTTAAACCCCAGGGCTCCCAGCGAATCCTTAACATTAGAAATCCATTTTATGTTTTTGCTAGTGTCCAGTGTCATTACCTCAGTGAATTCTTTAGCAAAATTTGAAAGTTCTTCAGTGCGCCTGAGGCGTGCCCAGTACAATAAAGGGCGAAGTTAGGCCAGGTCTTTAATGTGTCGCCTACCCAAGTCATATAACAAGGGAGTTAGAGGTGTCCCCTGGGGCAACCTAAGGAGATCTCTAAAGAACTTGTTTTCCGAGCTACCAAGGTCATCAAGATTATTAAAACACCATAGTTCAGCACCATAGAGGGCCAAACTGACTGCCTTGGCCTTGTACACAACGAGGGCTGCGGCAATAATCCTGCTGTATGAGAGGCGATGTTCTTTACTTATCGATCCAGCCGCCCGCTTGTGAGACAGAAGCCTTAATCGTAATGGTCCGGAAACAGGGTGGAAGCCCACTGGACAAAAGCGAGTATAGACCGGTGTCACTATTAAACCTGGATTGCAAGATCCTGGAAAATCATTGAAACCGTATCCAGCGCCCTTATCCTTGGTCCATCCAGACCAGAGCGCATTTGTCCCTGGAAGGAGCACCTACTCGAATATACAGTGGCTACTCCACCTAACAAATGGCCTGCTGGAGGAGCCTTGCAAACTGGTGGCGGTCTTGGTAAACATGGAGAAGGCCTTGGACAGCCTCTCCTGGGCCTATCTTTTTGCAGTGCTCCGTCACATGGGGTTTGGAGCTGAAAACTGACCTGGATTGGAGTACTATATGCAGCCCCTGAAACACGAGTCAGGGTGGGAAGCAAATGCTCAGACCAATGGTGGATACAAAGAGGCAGCCATGAGGGTTGCCCGCTGTCGTCAATGCTATTGGCACTTGTTATGTAACAGCTTGCAGTTGCAGAGCGAGAGTTATGGGCTACCGGTCAATGGCAGACCACATGCGGTCTCTCTTTACGCAGACAACATAATATATCTACACGATGTCAACACTAGACTGGCGCCCACGCTGCATTTATAGAACACATTTGCAACGCTGTCCGAGCTGCAGATGAACAAGTGTAAATCATGCCTCTTTCCCATGTCAGACTGGTGCAAAGCCATAATGGCGGACACTGGGGCCCCCTGCAGTCCTCCTGACTATGCACACCTTTCGATAACCAGCGGTCCAGGTGTATCAGGACCCAGATGACATCCACAGGGCAACTTGGGCAGAGTGGTTGAGTGGACACTACCGCTATCACCTATAGGGAGAGAGGAGCTGGCAAAAATGGTTGCTCTGCCGTCACTAATCTACGTGTTCACCAAAGTGCCACTAATAATACCCTGCCAAGTGTTCACTGCTTGTTGGCTGTCTGAGCTAATGTAAACCGCGGGGCACTGCCATGAGGCTTTGGAGAAAATGTGTTTTACAATGGCTGCGGGCAGTTTTGGAGCGCCTACCTATGAATTGTACAACCTGGCATGCCAACTGCAAGGGCTTATGATGTGGGTAACCCCAGATTCATCTCCTGAGATGGCCAGCATCTGGCCTCACAAAACGAGTAAAGACATGGCAAATAATGTACTGCGAGTGGCCTTGGGGTTAAGCGCACACCAATTTTGATAAGAGTAGCTCGATATGGCGGGCATGCTAGTCGGAGTCGCTGAATGGGTGCCTGCCTGCCTTCATTAGGATAGAGCGTAGAGCGCATCGATTCCATTGGCAGTGCGCCTCCATAGACAACCTGGGTCAGCTGTTCACGGAGGGTCTGTCATCTTGTTTGAAGAGCTCCAACAGATATATACACTAGCCAAGTGGGACAGTTCTTGACACATGCAGCGCTCAGAGAAGCCATTAGTGAGACATGAGGGAACCCGAGCAACCCACAGTTTAGCTAACCCATCCACTGCTTACAAAAATTAACACGGACACCCGAGATCCTAACAACCAACCATTCTCTGCTTAATGTTGAACAATTGCATGACCGAGTGCTGTATCAGACCACTAAATGTGTTATCAACTGTTTCTCAATGTATACCTCTAATATTCAATAAAGACCAATAAAATAAACAAAGGTTTAATCCCAGAAATTCCTAGCGTGGACATCCTAAAACAGATACACAATGTCTGACACAGATTACTGCATTTTGATCCACAGGTATGTCAGGATATCTGCATTTGTTTAAGTAATTTTGTATCTGGTCTCCTGGTTTAGCAGCTCCCAGGTCAATTAGTGGGATTTGCTCTTCTTAAAATATTTCTGATTAGTAAAAAAACTATGAAGGATAATGGAAAGCTGCTTACTTGGCTTCCTGATTCTCCACTATCACAATTTCCTTTTATTTCATATTCAGCTCACTATCTTTCTAGATGAAAAAAAGGATATGGTAGGAAATGGATACTACAGAGGAATTGGAACTGTGATTGCTGTAGAGGTCGTGGTTATCCGTACGGGCCTCCAGAACACCTAATCTTTGCATTTTCATACTTGCTCCCCGAGCCCTCTCACGTCCTTTTCTCCGATTAGGACTTTGTATAGTCAAAAGTGCAGTCTTTGAATGCCTGCAAGATACAGGGTGTTAACTAATCTGTAGACTAGCTAAATTTATAAATATGGCATTTGGAAAGCTGAATAAAAGTGAAAGCTGTTTGCACTTTGTGAATTGCCCGAAGAGATAATCAAAAAAAAGGTGTAGGCATGGTTGCACAATGCAAGTTCCTGTGAACATGGGCTGCCATTGTATGGTTTTGATAATATACCAGTTTTAGGAATTATGACATAAGCAATAATTTAGAACTGAGCATGAGAAGCAGTAATCTTAGAAGGGTTCGGGCAATACTGGTTAAAGCTATAGATAGTTATACACAGTTATTGATCATTATGAAATCTAATCCGTTGGAAACCCACTTTATTTAGACCCTATAACTAATATTAATTGCATTTGCACTTTATTTTTTAGCTGGGCTTTAATCACACATGAAGAGATTTTATAGTTAATCAGATCAATCAATTCTTTGGTAATGAATTCATGAAGTAGGAGTATTTTGGTCTTCATACTTATTATATGTGCACTTTATTTTTTAGACGCAAACACTATTATGTAATCAATATTTATTGAACTTGCACTAAATTTGTACCTGGGCAGTAATCATACATAAGGGTACCTGATAATTAGATCAATCCGTCATTTCGTTATGAAATCATGATGTATGGGGTTTAGGGTCAATATATATTTACTATCATTGTATGTGCTTTTCATCTTTTCTTTTTTATGTTGATGTGTTTTCCAATTAATTATTCGTGATTTGTTTCTAATGATTTTAATTAATCGAACAAATGAACTAGAAAAATGAAAACTACAGATTAGGATTATTTTATTTATTTATTTTTGTCTTTTATAGAGTGCGAACTAGATCCGTTAGGGTATCAAAGCACTTTACAGAATCATAGAGGTGAACAAAAGGCAGGAAAACATAAGAGTATACAATCGATTGGGAGGAGGCGGGGTGCTGGATACATAAAGGATGGAGGGATACAAATGAACAGTTTACATTACAGTTACTCAAGACAAGGCCCCAGGTTTCTTGGTGGGGTGACTAGGTCATCAGAGGGAGGCAATAGCCGGGAATTAATCAGGGTCTCTGGGGCGGTTGGAGGTAAAAGTTTAAAACAAGAATTTACCTAGAAGGAAGGAATTGGCCTCCTTTTTGAAGAGTGTAAGAGGGGATTCTTCAGATGGCGGGTGGGAGAGAGTTCCATATTCTTGGCGCGGCCCCAGCGAAAGCCCGATTGTAAGTTTTTTTTTCCGAAAGCTTGCAGGCTAGAGTAGGAGGTCTCTGGAAGACCTTGAGTTTCTGATTCCTCCGGATACTACAAGTTGCAGGGGAGTTTGAGTATAAAGCCTTGTGTGTGATGCATGCCAGCTTAAGCTGAATTCTGGCCTCGAGAGGAAGCCAGTTCAGTGCTTTCAGGTGTGGAGAAATGTGATCAAATTTCCTTGTGCCGGTCCGGTAAGTAGTCTGGGGGCCGCACCTCCCACACTGCTTGCAGATCGCAACGAGGTACCGACAGACAGAGCGGGGCCTCTACCACCGAGCAGTTGCCGGTTGAGGTGGGGCTTACTCCCACAGAAAGCTGGGAATGAAGATATAGTTCTTTCCTACACACACATGGGAATCATGTCGGGTAGGGTGGTAATAAACCACTGATCTATTTAATTCTTTCACGTGTAAATTATTATGTACAATACATCTTATTGATTGCTTTCTTTGCAGTAGCACTTAACAACTACTAGGTCCTGAAGAAAGCCGGGCTAGCTAGCCACACGGCTGAAACATGTCGACCTCACTATTCGCCAGGAGATAGTGAATTTGTTCCATACTATCAGGCGATCTATTTTATCCCATGGTATTTGGACAATATCTAATAAACCTAATTTTTGTGCCCTTATAGTCATTTTTAAACTGCACCCATTTATCCCTCGCACTGCACTCCATCAATTGTCTCATATCTTGAACAACTACTGTGGCTGAGATTACTGAGAGTATGAGGTCAGGTATCTATTTATGTTAGCCGTGGAGCAACATTTGGCTACATTCGACCCTCCTCTCATAGTCTTCTAAATGACGAAGTTCCGCCAAATGGGTGGGCTGATGGAGACTTCTCTCCAGCCAGGTTTTGGGCAAGCTATCTACATCTAGCCAGGTTTTGGGCAAGCTATCTACATCTGGTGAACAGTTTCTTTTGAGCATTCTGTTTTTTTTGTCATACCACCAGACTGACCTTCTCCCTTAATGGTGGATGGGGGCCGCATTGAGCCAGGCTTTATTAGTGTGCTGTCACCCACTACTCAATCCTCAAATTGTGCGCAATACGTTAAGTCTCATTAAATAACCATTCATACTTTATCTTAACACAGAGTAGCAACTAGAATTACCACTGTGATATGAAAAGAAAACAAATCCAGTCAACGAACAAAGCATAACAAATTTGAATTTCTGCTGTACGCCTAGATGCCCCCTTGCTTGGAAGTCTTCAATGGGGTGTGATTGGCAAACCTGCTAACAGCATGATGACCCATTCCCACTGCGAAGTGAAGGAAATGTGGAAGCTTCAGGGTGTATCTAGAAAGTCTATTGAACTGCCTTAGTTTTCAACATGAGGTGTCTGCAGCAAGGCAGAGCGCACTAACCAGGGACAACAAACAGTGGAAGGACTTACCTTAAGACGAAGTCCGCATTCCCTGTTGTGTGTGCTGTTGCCTGTCAGGCAGATTCCAATATGGCTTTTTTGATGAAAGCCTAGGCAAAACATATTACAGTAGTTGGTTAGTTTAATGTAAATACCCTCTACTTGTAGTCTGGTGTAAGCGAGTCAGGGGTAGATTTAGGAAAGTAGCCACATAAATTGACGATCTACATGTTTAAACGAGATTCCACTTTTGAAGCTTGGCACATAAGGAACAGATCCGCCCCAGCCTTTTCTGCAACTTCATGAATAATTTAATGACTGTTCTCTCTTTTCAACTTTAGTCCTATTCTGTGCTGAATCAACGAAGGTGCATCTAATTACTAAAATGTCCAAAAGATAAGGTATCTATATATCTGACAATAAAAGACTGAAAAAGTGGGGAAAAAAACTAAAGCAAACATTGATCTCATTTGAACACAGGTACAGCGTAAAATGTAGCTCTTCATATTTGTTAGAACTTACTGTGAATCATGCTAACACAGGTGGATTGGCAGACTGCGGAGATGCATCACAGAGAATTAAACTGGTTAAGTGACACAGACCTTTTAAGCATATGCTCGACCTACAGAGCAAATTTATGAGACAACACTAGTTTCTATTTAAACAAATGTTTGGAAGGAACGGGTATATAAATGGGGTTCAGGCTTGCGCTAATAGTCTCCACTTTTGCTGCCAAATTGCAGAGTAGGCCTCCAATCGCACACCTGAAGTGCCCTCTGGTCGAACAGCATTGCTGTGGGCACTACTATTTGTGAGACAAGGTGTCAACATTTATAGCCACTGGAAACAGTGAAAACATTTGTATGGTACTGTAGAGCTCTAATGCTCTTTACCAGTTATTCAACATGCCTGCTTTCACCCACACAGTCCAACCTCAGCTGAACTACTGTTATACCCACCGAAAAACGCTGCTGCAGGTGGGACAGGGTCCAGATAATACAAGTAGATGCAGAGGTGGAGAATGTGTTGCTGGCAGCTGGCGAAGGTACAGAAATGTATTACTGGCGTCAGCTGGTGATGGTAATCTTAGTCTCTTGGGCGGGGTTGCCTGGCACAAAGATACAAAGTGCTCATACTATATCGTGGAACTAATAGCCAACACCTGTTGGGAAAACCAGATAGAAGTGTTATTGGTTGCATTAAAATATTGGGGGCTAGTTTGTCCAAGGCCCGAATGCAGCACAGGATTCTAGATGATGTAGATCAGTGTTATTTTTGGTTTATACATATGTACTCAAACTAGGATACCTTGTGATGACATCATACAGAATAGTGAAGTTCAAAGGAGCAAATGAGCAGAACTATTGTAGATCCCTTTTTAACAAAGTTGTAAAAGGGGATCTGTGACATTCTGATAATAGCCGAACTTGACCTGTTTAACTTTGATAACTTGTTGTAATTTGTTTAGAGAGTATTTTTGCTATAACTTTGAAAGGTTAAACTATTTTCTGTGACACCTTGTCTCACCTCTGGGAATACTTTCCTGTGCTCAAAGTCTAAGAGCATGATGGGTGAGGGGAGGGTTACTACTATTGTTTACTGGCAACTTTTGTTTAGGGTCAGACTCAATAGCAGCATTTGTTTCAAGTCTTGACAACATTCCATATGGGCTGTGTTCCCCACTTCAGCACTAAGCAGCACACCTTTATACTTTCAAATGGAAACAAAGGTTTATAAAATGCGGGACAGCCAATCACAAAGTTGAATCAACAGAAGCCTTCTCTGCAGCCGTTCCAGTCTAATGACAGAATCTCCTTATCCATCCTTTGCTTCGTGGGCCAAAGAAGTTCACCAGAACTAATGTCGACAAGATGCCTTGGCTTAAAGTACCAAGTTGTAGTTCTAAAGGCAGATGAAAAGACCAACACAGCTACTGTGAATTGGTGCAATATTTTGTTTTTGGTGGGTTTAAGAGTATCTCATTCAAGGTTTAGGTTAGATTTAAAACTAACAGCCAATAAAGTTCCAATTTGTTAGTGATAACAGGGGGGATCTTCCATTAGGGCGGAGGAGCGTCGCCCCACTGCTTCCTCGCAGTGCGAGAAGCAGAAACATAAAATGGTATTTTAAGTACCATTTCATGGTTCTGCTTCTTGCACTGCGAGAAAGCAGAAGGCAGGGTAGGCCTGGTTTGGGGTGGGCGGGAGGGTGGCTCCGGGAGGAGTGGCTTGCCCACTGTTGTGGGCTCTGACTGTTTGGTCTGCCATTGCCGCATTGTGATTGGCTATGGGGAGGGGAGGGAGGATGCCTGCTTCCTGACGCGGGAGCCTGCCAGGAGCTGAGGCGGCGCGGGACCCGGCAAGGTATGTTTTTTTCCCCACACCCCCACGTCGCCGCCGCCTCCCCCCCCCCCCCCCCCCGTGAACCCTCGAGTGTTTCTTCCGCTACAGATGGCAGCAGGGGAGAGTACTGGGCACTCAGTAAATCTCCTTTGTTCAGGTATTGCAGTAACCATATGCTAGGCTATAAACCTTAAAAAGTGATGCTGCCACATCCTGACCAGTTCAAATTGGTCCTAACCACTATGCCAGTAGTTCTTAACCTTTTGACCTCTGTGGACCCCCACTTAATCATTAATGGAATCCGGGGATCCCCATTAAGTCATTACTGGAAGACGTGGACTACAGCCTAAACATTTTTGATGATTTGAACCGCAGCAACACATAGTAAAGCGAGGGCTACTCTGCTGACTGTATGTCGAACTTGGGGTTGGTGGACTTCTGGAGGGAGAGAGCTGGGAATATTTTGGGGGTTTCGTTTCACAACTATTAACATAAACATAAGTCTCGCATCGACTATGCCTTATTCAGCTTCACCCTTAAAGACGCTATAAAGAGCTTGGCCTACCTTCCCCCGCATTTGTCAGATCACTCTGCTATTCTCTTTTCTATAAGATTAGGTCAGAATGTTACTCATACTTCATGGTCCTTTGATCGCACCATTCTTCTTGAAGAAGAGGAGAGAGAACATCTTATATCTGAATCTGCTGCTTTTATGGAGTGCAATCTAAATTCTGCCCCTTTGGTCTGTGTGTGGGAGACGTGGAAGGCATATTTGAGGGGATGTATTACCAACCGTGCCTCCTTTATAAAAAAGAAATATAGAGAGGAAGTATCAAAAATAGAGCGAGATCTGGCCCTCACAGAATCGGATGACCCTATGTCCCCGGAGAATTCGGAAAGAAGAAGTGAGTTAAAAAACAAATTAGATGCAATATTGCAGGAGAGAGTGAACAAAAGGTGGCAGGCTAGTAAGCTTTCCCACTTCGAATATGGTGAGGCTGCGGGCAAGTTGCTTGCTTGGAAAATTAAAGCAGACCAGGCTAGAAACTATATTAAAGAAGTGAGGGTAGAGGGCGAAACCAATAATAGAAATACAGATTTGGAAATAGGGGAAGCCTTTCGGGCCTTTTTTCAGAATATATACACAGAAGAAATCAGAGTAAATACTGAGGAGAGAGACACATGGTTGGAGAAGGTGATCCTCCCAAAGTTGACTAGGCAACAGAGTGAACATCTGGATAAAGAGATAACAGAGGCAGAAGTCGCAAGAGCTATTAAACAACTGAAGCAAGGGAAGGCTGCAGGGCCGGACGGCATCCCCGGCGAACTAGATCGAGTACTAGACTCAACCATTATTCCAGTCTTAACGAACCTGTTTAATAACATCTTAATCAGGGGCGAGACACCGCCTAGTTCCTGGGGCGAGGCAAATATTGCCCTAGTACCAAAATTAGGGAAGGATCCAGTGGATTGCGGATCTTATCGTCCGATCTCGCTTCTAAACAATGATTATAAGATCTTTGCAGCAATGTTGGCTGCACGACTGGGAAGCGAGATCGGTACAATCGTCCATCAGGACCAAAAGGGCTTTATTAGAGGTCGCCAGTTGGCCGACCTAACCTATGATCTGGTCGGGGCGATAGATATCGCCTCAACCTTTGCCTTGCCTCTTGCGATCATGACACTTGACGCAACGAAGGCATTCGATAGGGTCGATTGGCCCTATCTAGCTGCAGTTATGGGAAAATTCCAATTTGGTCCCAATTTTTGTAGAGCTATCAGCTTGCTGTACAAAGACCCGAGAGCTAGTCTCTTGATTAATGGCACCCGCACGGAACCTTTTGAAATCCGTAGGGGGACAAGACAGGGGTGCCCTCTCTCCCCCCTCCTGTTCAACATTTATGTTGAACCCTTTGTCCAGACCCTAAGAGATGACATCAATATTCCGCCTTTTTCTTTCTCGGGCTGGGTGAAAAAAGTCGGGTTGTATGCGGACGATATTCTTATATATACACAACGGACCCTGACCAGGCATTTCCTATGGTCATAAAAAGGGCTGAAGAATTTGGAAAGTTCTCAGGTTACGAAATAAATGCTGGGAAAACTGATCTTATGGCTTGGAATATCGCAAACCTCCAACTCCCGGTGACACCTTCAATCCGCTATCTGGACATTAGAATTACAAATGACAAACATCTTGGCCCAGTTTAACCTAGATCGGATTTTCCGCGAATCTAAGGCATTGATGAAAGCATGGTCCTTTCTCCCTCTTACTATCTACGGGAGAACGAGCCTAGTGAAAATGACTATTCTTCCCAAATACAAATTTATATTTAACACCATTCCGCTGACATTTGATTCTAAACAACTCTTTAAATGCCAACAAAACATTAATTCTTTTATCTGGAGTTTTAAATCAACTAGGTTGGCATGGAAGAAGCTGAGAAGGAGGAGAGAGAAGGGGGGACTTGCACTGCCAGACTTAGAATACTATGCTTGGGCCTTCCATTTGTCCCACTCTAGGATGTTATTAAAGACCCCCCATGATAATTCAAACGGTTGCATGTTCAAGGCAATGTTATTGGGCTCTAATCTCCCACTTGACGGCTTTTTGTTCAAATTTGGACACCAGAGATTTTTAAGAGAGTGAGGCTAAAGACTCTACACCTGCTCCTAAAACAATGGATTCAAATTAAATCTAAGGTTGGGCTGCCATACTTTCCTAATTTTGCACCGATCTGGGATCTTCCAGGGCTCTCTCCGCATTATGTCGACAGTGATACCACTGTGCTATTAGAGGCAGGGATATTAAGATGGGGAAAGCTGGTGGCAGGAGGGTCTTTACTAGAATGGGAGGTATTCTCAGATAAGATAAGCTCTCCATTAGCCTGGTTTATATACATACAACTGTCAAGTTGGGTTCGAGATCAGACAAAGAAAAAGGTTAAACTTGGAGGGTACAGTTCTTTAGAGAAAAATCTAGTAGAGAAAGTCAGTGGAGGTAAGGAGGTCGCCTTTTTCTATTGGAACATCATGGAGGAAGCAGAGGGAGACTTTAGCCTCCCGGTAGATCTGTGGGGAGGGATTAGAGAAGTTCAGGCAGAAGAATTATGGACGAGATCTTTTAGTCTCCTGTACAAAATCATCAAACCTGCCTGGTTGAGGCGCAATCAACTATTTACACTACATCGCGCATACTACTCCCCCCAAAGACTGTCTAAGTTCCAACCAGGGAAGTGCTGCAACAAATGCCTCCTCCGAGCAGCCTCAGATCTCCACATGTTTTGGGAGTGTCCCAATATTAACAGTTTCTGGCAAGAAGTCAAGACATCTCTTGAATCAATTCTTAAAACCTCGATCTCTTTTTCCTGGTCCTTAGTCATTTTTGGGCTAAGCGATAACATCAAGGGGCTAGAGAGGTCATTCTTATACTATAGCAACAATTGCAGCAACACTGTGCTGCAAGACCAATCGCACAGCTTCAAAGAGATGACTTACAACTTTTCCATATTCAATATTTATCCAAGTTCACCCAATTCGACTTTTCTAATTCACAATAACACTGCCCAAAGTCCCATTTTCTTCACATGAGGCAGTTGTGCCAATCCAGGCCTCTCGCCACATCACTTAGGGACATACATTCACGTTATGCAGCTTAAAATGTATTACTCCCAATGCATTTCGGGTCTTTTTTATACCCTTCGTCAGGGGAGGCTGTTTAAATAAGAAAATAACATAAAAACCCATGTTAGTTTTCCATGCTTCAGCGCTATGATGATTGTGCATAAATACATTCAACAGTAACAGAATTATTATGTTCAACATGACATTACCCAATTAAACTAAATAGTACAACAATCCCCCAGTACTTTCATGGTGCTCTAACTGTCTCGAGAGTTTACTGCATGCGGAGACCTCCCCCACTCCAACCTCGATGCTAAACCTGCCATTCTGCCTGCATTGCTAAATAAACGCTCAACTTGCCCAAAATTCTGTGCATTAGCCTCGTACTAAACTTAACTTTAACCCCAATTGTGAAACCGAAATTTGCATCAAATTAACATTATAAACTCCCTCAATTCCGTTTATTAAAAAGATTACCTGCTTGTGTTCACAAAGTTATTCCTAACCACTCTGTGCTCTCCTCTCTTAACAACTGCCCTTTGAACCAGATTTCACCTAAGCTCGTAATTTAAACTGTTCCTCAATGCCAATTCGTCCAATCACAACAGCTTTAATCAAATTTTACTTCATCCAATTAAACACTACCTGGTCAGATTCGCCCTTAGGTTAAAAAACAAGTTCCTCCCTCATAACCTCGGAAACTACATATCCCACAAGTCTTTGCAACGAAAACAACATTATCATTGAAACTATGTCTTGAAAACTAAATGGTAAGACCTGAATCGTACAGACTAACACCCCTCTTTTTATGTGATAATATATCGATGCATATTGTCTACCAAGACTTAAAGTGCAGTCACTTATCCCAACAAATAAATGTTTGTGAGTCTTCGATTGAAAAAATCCTGCAAATGTTCATGCATTATGTACGTTAAACTCGGTGTTAAAATCTTAGAAAACAGTCCCTAAGTCCTTTTGTATCTCCTTTTCCATGAACTGAGGCAGCATTATTCGTGAAGATGTGACTTGATAAGTTCATATTAATCTCATTTGTCAATGTCGGGTGCAACACTGCTGTTGAGGCAAGTGATTCATTATCAATGCGCGAAAGTATAGCAGTTGCACACCATTGTTTGTCCATTTTTCCTTATTCCTCAATAGGAATAAGGAAAAATGGACAAACAATGGTGTGCAACTGCTATACTTTCGCGCATTCTTATACTATGCCATATTGTTAGCAAGAAGACAAATTTGTAAGTACTGGGTCAATATCAATCCACCGACCCACGCGGAGTGGTTGACATCACTTTATGAAACATCTAAAGTCGATATGGCAAGGGCTTGCAGTCCCCGCAGTCTGAATTTCTGGAGGTATTTACTTGAGTGGAGATAAAGCGGTCAGAGAACCCGTTTTTTTTTTTTTCTTCCCCGGGTCCGATGATTAGGCCCAGTACTCCAGGTCCAACGGGAGGCTCCCCTTGCCACAAAGACAGTGGACCGACAGCTGGCTTTAGGCTTAGATGGAGTAAGATCGTGCAGAGGTTTCCTCTCGCTAAGACATCTGGTCTGCCCTCCTGGGAGACATGGAGCTATTTTCTAGTTTCCTACCTTCGCAGGGACATTTGTCCTGGCGGTTGGTTAATTCTTGGAACGATAAAGCGGCTAATGAGGACACACAAAAAAAAAACAAAAAAAAACATATGCTAGGCTATAAACCTTAAAAAGTTGTGCTGCCACATGCTGACCAGTTCAAATTGGTCCTAACCACTATGCCAGTAGTTCTTAACCTTTTGACCTCTGTGGGCCCCCACTTAATCATTAATGGAATCCGGGGATCCCCATTAAGTCATTACTGGAAGACGTGGACTACAGCCTAAACATTTTTGATGATTTGAATCGCAAAACAATACACAAAAAGTACACAAATACACAAATTATAAAAAGTTGTATTTAATTCACAAATATGAATAATAAAATAATACAAAATGTAATGCGAAGGTTTGAGCTTTTCTGAACTCCATTGAGGACACTCATTGTCCATACGATATTCACTTGCATTGTTCCCACAAATTAATCTGAGGATACTAACTTAATTTTTTGCCTCCAATTGCAAATTTCTTCACGTTACTTAACATTTAAAAAAAAATCAATTTTGCTTTTTTATTTATATACGCTTTATTAATCTGCTAATATTATTTCATTTTCTAAGCAGTTGCTGACGGCCTGAGTAGGCTTTGCTGTCCCCTAGAGGTCCCTGGACCATGGGTCAAGACCACTGTGCTAGAGAAAGAACAAAACATCTATATCTCTCAGTTTCATGAATAGGAAACAGGCAGACTGCAACCTAGTAAAAATAGATGGGGAAAGGACAAGCATAGCAAAGACAGGCAGGGGATCAGGAGAGACAGCGGTCTCAAGCTTATGGTATGTAGAACTACAATCCATCTTCTAACGGTTACATGTAAACTGTGACACTCACAGCATTGGGTAAATCAGTCAGTCCTGTACACCTAAATCATGCCCTACATATACACACACAAGCACTGAGAAAGTGAGGTATTCTAGTGAAGACCGGTGTACACCGGAGGGGGCCAAGTAAGCAACCTCAACTTCAAGAGCATGTAAAAAGGTCTGCACCAAATATAATCAGCTGTCACCAACAGTTAGTCATGGCCTGGGAAAGGCAGACATCCATGTTAAAACGACTATTACATTGGCAAATTCCAGCAGAGTCTAGTGCAGACAAAAACGTACTTACAAAACCAAGGGACTCAGCATTCAAATCATTTGAGCAGGACACATACTCGAGTACAGAAAGACAACAGCAGCAGGATAAACAGTGCTAATCCAACAGGGACTTTCAACCTTCACAAGGTGGCCATGTTCGCCACAGGGTTCTTCTGCTCTTTCCTTGAACTTTAAAAGAGCACGACAACAATGAGAAGTTTTGAAACAAACCACAAACAAGTGCATCTGCGAACCACTCTAATACCCCATACTGCTCCCAAGGGGGAAATACGTCCTACATGTATCAATTTCCTCTGAGAGAAGGGGGATATAGCAACCTGGCTGCTGTGCATGCCAGTCAGCTGCCCAAGGGCATACCCAGTACACACTTTCGATTGAAAGGTTATACACTCACTAAATCACAAGCAAAAGCCTATGGTGGCATAATCAAGCAAAAGCGGAACACGGTTGCTACAATTGAAAAAAAACATGGTGCACTGCAGCTGCATGTAAGGAAGCTGCAAGTTCCTATTAAGAATTGGGCACATTTCTGCTATGCTGAAGTAATCTTGCATAAGTGTGAACATTTCTTATTACGCGTTACGCGAAATTCCTACCATGATGCCATTACGCCAAGTGAATTTTAACACATGAACGATGCAAATTGCCAGAAAGCAAATGGTTGTTGGCAGCACTGTGTTCTTTTCGCTATTCTTTCTGTGAGAAATGCATCCTTGCGCCTAAAATGGAAGCAGCAACATGTAGTGTTGGGCCCTAGGCCCACATGGTGTAAGGAAACATGACACCCGGACACCAGTTAGGGATAGCAGATCTGGCCCCGAGCACGTGCGCTCAGGCTCTTTTATTAACAGCGTCACCTGACCCAGTGACGTCTGTGGTGGGTGGGTGTTTAGTGTAGGGTTACATCTATAACGACTAGACTGTGTCCTAGCAGGACACTACATTCCTCCCCAACTTTAATGAAAGGAAAAGCGAATGTCCAACCTGTAAGAAAACAGAACAATAACAGTTGATAGCCCCAACAGATCTTCTTCAGGCGATCAGCTGGGAGAATGTTGAAAGTTCCAAAACTACAAAGTCAGTCAGATGAGCTTCACCTCGGCGGTGTACTTCAGATCATCCGTGTCTTGCTGTGTTGACGCTTATATACAGTGTTCATCACTTGGAGCATTGGGAGCAGGATGGGTGTGACCCTCGAGGGGTCTCGCAGGTGTTCCAAGTCCAGTGGATGACAACGCTTGTTGGTTGTAGGAGACGACTATGTCACGAGTGGTCTTTCTTTGGATTTGCTGATCTTGATGCCTTCACATCTCCGTCCGGCCAAGTAAACTTCCGACTTGCCTTCCTTGCCAGACTCCTCTCTCACGGGAGCCTTGAAGACTGGCCTCTCCTGCTTGGACTCTTCTCTCACTAGAGACGCTGGGAGGACCCTCTTGTCGGACACAACGGGACCGGGTGGGCCGTGCGGGCTTCGCATGAGCCGCGCAAAGGCGTCGCTGCCGAACTGCCAACGGACTCACCGCCAAGTCTCTCATGATGTCCTCGGGGGTGTTGATGTCATCCGCCAGGATGGTCTTGCCGTTAGGACATGGGTTCAGTGTCTTCAACCGACCGTGTCTCGGTGCCAGGTGATTACCTGGGGCCTTCATGCTTCCTGTTGCCTGTCGTGGAGCTGCCGCTGCTGCACCTCTCCCATCCGGATTCCTCTCTCACAGGATATGTGGCCGAGGCCCTTGTCCCCTGGACCGCCACTTGATCGCGTGGGCTGTACGGGTCGCTGCCGAACTTCGGACATGGCCACAGTCGAGTCTTGTGTAGTCCACAAGGGTGGATTGTCTAGTGCTCGGGTATGCTCTGCTTCGGTAAGCTTCAGGTTCACGGGGCACCCATGCAGTTAATCAGTGGTTGGTCTCCTCGAATGCAGGTTGTAGGGATTACTGGGATCCACGCGGATGTTGCGATGTTCCTTGGACAGCACCGATGTTCCTGTGTGCTGATTGTTACGATGCTCCTTGGACAGCACCGATGTTCCTGTGTGCTGTAATTCTCTCTCCTCCTCTGTGGAGTGATGTGATTCTCCATTCTTCCTCTTCGTTCACTTCCTCGACGCGGTCCGGTCTTCTTTCTTGCTTTCTCACGCTAACCAGGATTCTCCATGTAGCGGGCCCTCTACATGTCGTCCCCGTGGTCTTGTCCATGTGGTAGGACACTGTCTTCACTTGGCTTGGTGACTAGACCTGTCGTCGTATCTTCAATCTCTTTTATGGCGTCGCGCCCTTGCTTTCCATGCTCCTTCTTGCGACGTTATTTGGTCTTCTTGCTGTCGTTGGCCTTCCCGACCAGTCTTCCCCAGGTGGCGTGCACTCCGCCTGTTTCTTTCTGGTCTGGGCATAGCTCTCCGGCATGGTGTTCTTCTCTTCTCTGACTGGACCAAGTTGTCGCGATCTTCTCTGTTGTTGCTTTTCTTTCCATGGTGACCAGACTGGGTGGTCGGTTCCCATCTTGGGCATGAGTTGTCATGCTGTGCTGTTTTCTTTGGGGTCGCTATTCACCGTCACGGTGTTTTGGCGTTGGCGCGCTTTGTCTGCGCGGAGGAGGGTTGCGTCACCGCTCCTGGTGCAACTCTGGTGCATGCTGCCATGCGTGCTGACGATGGCACTCCGGTTGCTGCGAGACATTGCTGTCTCTGTTGGGGACCTTTGTGTGCTGTCCCGTGGCATTGGCGTGTCGCTGTGTAGCGTCACTTTGGCGCTCTTGATTCCTGGCACGTTCCGGCGCAGTGCTGCGCAGTCCTGTCGTGCGGGTGTGGAATTCTTGGACGCTTGTTGCGAGTCGTTGGGTACTTGCTGCTTTGGCTGTTGTCAGGGACTTGCTGCTTTGGACCGTTGGCGGGAGTGGTTGATGCTGCGGTGAACACCTGTGGCCACAAGGCGTCGCTGCTCTCTCCGTCGTTTGACCTCGGCAGTTGTTTTCCTTGGACGTTCTTCCAGTGCTTGGCAGGCGTTTCCCTCCAGACGTTCTGTCAGTGCTTGGATGCTTGGGGAGGCGTTTGTGCCTCTTTCCCACGTCGCGCTGGAAGTGGCATCTGCAGACCCTTTGCGTGTGGGTGTCTTCTGCGGGGTTGCGCATTTACTTGCTGCGTGAGGTTGGATGCTTTCCTTGGGGCGTTGCACAGTCTGAGGCCCCTTGGTGCAGCTGCTTGCTTTACCTCTGTAGGCTGTCCCTTGTGCTTACTGGGGCTTGTTTGTTCTTGCGCGGTCTCCTGATGTGTTCAGGAGGTTGCATGTTGACGTGGCGTCATTTGGGCGTGGCTGTGTCCTTGTGCTTGGATAGATTTGCTTGTGCTGGTGCTGACTTGCTTGGCTGTATGGGCGGTTCGCCGCTGGGTGCCTTCTACAGGGAGTCTGTTGTTCTGAGGTACACTTGGAGCTGCTAGTGTAAACCTGCAGTGGTCACTCGCCTTGTTGATGGCTTAACTGGAAGTTGTGTTTTCCTTCGTTCACGGTCGTGGCGCCGAAAGGCCACTAGATGGCAGTGCTGACTTTGGAGCAGGCTCCGGTAGTCTTTCTCTGCTTGCAGGCTTTCCTGGTTGTCGCCGGTGCAGGCTCGGCGCTGCTGAACACCGAGGTGTAGAGCCTCTACTCTTGTGATTGTCCATTTCTCTTCTCTTAACTTGGGGGTCGTGGGCACGACTTGGGAGCTGTGCCGATTGCAGGTGGAGCCCTTTTGTGTCTGTGTCGTGGAGAGGACGGAGATAGACGCCGGTCACATTCAGAACCTGCCCCCAGTTTTGTATGCCTGCTGGGCGCGTTCAGGGAAGCTGGCCTCAGTCATCATGAGCTGCGCAGGGGGGTCACTTGCTGCTTGGTTCCTTGGGGCGTTACTCCGTCCGTTGCCCCTTGCTGCCATTGACCCATCGTGGGTTTGTGCAATGCTTGTTGCAGTTCCTTGTTAATGCAGGTGCACTTTTCATTCTGGCCACTGGGTGGCAGTGATGCCTGCTTCCTCCTTGCTCACGACTGTCTTCTCTTGTTGGGCACTCTATTGTCTCCCCTCTCGGTGCACAGGGGGCTGGAGCTGCTGCCGACTGCAGGGATCAAGGAAGGCACCACCTCTCCTCTCGGTGAGTGCAAAATGCCTATGTTCCTTCTTGTTTGCGCAGGGAGGGGGGGGTGCTTGATGGAGTGTTCGGTGCCCTACCGGGCTTACCGGTATCTGTACTTGTCTGTCTCTGTGTACACCCTCACAACCAGCGCTATCGCGCACCCTTGGAAGTTCTATGTGGGTGGGGATAGCTGCTTACCGGCACATCGTCCTGCTCTTGGGGAGCCCAGGAGGTACGGGCATACTCTCGTGGCCGGCGGCCCTATTGCCATCGCTGCTCTCTGTTCTCCCTGCTCGCGGCAGCCGTCGGCAGTCCTCGCGCTGGCAGGGGGGGGGCGTGCTGGGCGATGTGTGGTCGTGTGGGGTTGGCACCCGCCGGCTCTTCACGGTTCCGGTTTTACGGAGGGCAGGTCGTGTGCTGAGCGGGTGGGCTCCGCTTCAGCAATTTCTTATCAGGTGCGTGTGGTGCTCGACTCGGGACACAGGCAGCAGCAGTTACTGTTCAGTCCGCGGAGTCAAGGCGGCATTACTTCGCGGGTGGGCTCCGCTTCTGGCTGCGCTTCACTTTCCCCGGTCTCCCGCCGCAGCAGCTTCACCTTGCACACGCTGCGCGGCGGAGACCTGCCATGCTTGTCGCAGGCCGCGGGTGGGCTCCGCTGGTACTGCTTTATATGAAGTTCATTGGAGGGCACACTCACACCCGGCGAGGCGCGCTGGACATGCGGGTGGGCTCCGCTTCGGTTGTTAAACGCCTGGCAGTTCCCCTCACACTGCGGGCGCTTTCCGGCACAGTCTTTCACCCCTCCGCCGCACTTCACACACGCGGCGGGGGAAGGGGCGCTGCAGGCAGGCCGCGGGTGGGCTCCGCGAGTCTTGCCGTGTTTTGAGTTTATTTTCGGCCGCGTTGCACGCAGGCCATGCGGGTGGGCTCCGCTTTGGTGCACAGTCTTCCGGGGGGAGTCACCTCCCGCTCCCGGCTCACCTTCGGCCGACGGGCCAGGTCCTGGGCTGCGGTCGTGGCGGGTGGGCTCCGTCCGTCCGGTGCACCTCTCCGGTGGGGTCTTCAGGCTCGCGGCCGTCGCAGGTGGGCTCTGGGCGGTTCGCAGTTTCCTGGAGGTGCTTGTTGGTGGCGGCCGACGCGGGTGGGCTCCGGTCGGCTCGTCCTTGAGGGCTGGTGCGGTGGGCCTCACGGTCGCTGCGGGCTGCGGGGCTCCGACGTGCCCACCGGCTTCTCGGCGCTGCTGCGCCCTGCTACGGGGGGGTGCCCTGCAGGCGGGCAGCCCTCTCCCCCTTTTCCCGGGATGAATGGCAGTGGCACGCGTGGCTTCACTACCGGCCTCGTCGCCAATGTAGTGTTGGGCCCTAGGCCCACATGGTGTAAGGAAACATGACACCCGGACACCAGTTAGGGATAGCAGATCTGGCCCCGAGCACGTGCGCTCAGGCTCTTTTATTAACAGCGTCACCTGACCCAGTGACGTCTGTGGTGGGTGGGTGTTTAGTGTAGGGTTACATCTATAACGACTAGACTGTGTCCTAGCAGGACACTACACAACACATTTCACAATAAAAGATTAACGCTATGGGGTGCTTTAGCATTTTACAGAATTTTTTGCGAAAGTTCATGAAATTACACAAAAACAAATTATGCAAACTTGGAAAATCTAATTCCTACAAAATGACAAGGGGCATTTTCACAACAGTTAAACAGCGTAAACAACTCTTACTAATTCTTTTTTTTCCAGGAAGACATTTGAGTGGAACAAAGCACGACATGCATTTTAAAGAGGTAATTCCCCCCCAAAAATCACTTCAAATACTAATACATTTTATGGGTTGTTAAAAGTACCTGAAACGTAGGTCAAACTCAATCATTACAAACCTGAGGATGGGGGCGGGACAGAGAGGAAAGTGGCAACCCCAGGAGCAGCAAGTAACTGTAGCAGCCAAATCCCAACCTAACTGAACAACGAGGGCGGAGCTCTGCACTGCAAGGGGTGGGTGCAGAGTCCAAACAGGTAATAATGCCAGTGCCCATCTTAAGAGGGCACTGGTTTATGGAGACCAAGTGGGACAACGCAGCCCCGCCCCCGCGGAGCCCGGAAAGGAGGCCAGCCCTGAACAGTGGGCACTTACCCATCCGCAGCCAAGCCTCCGCGAAGTTTCGACCACGTACCCCTGGCAGCCCGTACCTGCGGAGCCACAGAGACCCTCTGCAGATTACTATTCACACCATTGCTAGCAGCGGCGCATGCGTGCGTTCCAGGCGAGCCTCCATTCAGGTAAGGGCCGCAAATACTCGTGTGGGCCACGGAAGCATACGGGAATAGGGGGGGGGGGGACCCTGCAGCGACAGTGACACAGGGTCTATTCCCGAGATGAGGACCAGCGGTGGGGAGGGGCGTAGGAGGTGACGCGTTCCAGATGTAAGTACAGGCCGGGTGGCTTACTGCAGTGGTTAGCACCCAAAACCATGTTTGGCGCAGCAGGAATACGTCAATTTGTTGGTCTACTCACCACCCTCACCCCTTTCGCACGGATCACCAGTGTCATCCGGTTGCCGTGAGCCAGACACCCGGCTGCTGACACGGACATGCAGAGCCAGTCGCCCAGTGAGAATGCAGCATCTTACTGACGTCACTGGAGCCCGCCCACTGACGGAAGAAGAGTGCAGCAGCTAGATGCTGCACCATAATAAAAATATAAGAATAGAATGTTTCCTGCCACCCGATTGGTTCCGAGCGCAGGCCAGGAAGGCAGGCTGCTGGTTTCCGTTAGGCAGTAATTTTGGGCACGTTGTGTCAGTGTTAGTCAAGGGAAATTACGGACAGGTGGTCAATTGGTCTGCACCCTATATGTGACCCAAAATATTATTGATAGAGAAACGATCATTTTAGTCTATTAAATTAAACCCAAAAAGGTTTTTGGACGTCTTTGTTGGCGCCTTCCTGCGGGGAAATGAAATATTTGCATACGATCACACAATTTAAGGGGGAAAGCGGAGGATGTGTTCGCTGGTTTCACTTCCTACAGATAACATGTAACTGTGGAAGAGGGTAGAGGAGGGCAGAAGCCCTATAAAAGCTTGGCTCATTTTGTGCTTGAGGTTCCAGTGGCTCGAGCTCCTCTTTTTATTCTTCAAAAAGTTTTTCAACGTTTGTCAGTGTTTGAATACATACCATTATATCACTAAATTGAGTGACATTTATTGAAATGAATATTGTTTATTTATTTATTTAATTTTATATATGCATTTTTATAAAGCGCAGACTTTGCCCGAAGGTGTCAGAGCACTGTACAATAGAACTAGTTACGTCACATGAGAGAACTGTTATAGGAATGTGTTAGACCTGTCAGCCCTTTGGGTGGTCCTTCCTAATTTTTCTCCCCTTTTTGCCTTCTCATTTTTTATTTCTGGTGTCCACTATAATTTTTTATCTTTAGGGCTTTGGGTGCCTCACCAGCTCCACAATCCTGAGGCACAGGTGCCCTTTCAAAATGGAGAGTAGGGAGACACAAAATGGTGGCCTGCCAACTGCCAATTTCCACCTCAGGGCTTGGGGGCCATTGGATATCATGAGAGGTTCCAGAACATTCTGGTCCACTCTAGACCCTCTGGACCTAAGCTATAAATATTGGAATGTTGAGCGTCCATTTTGTAGAAGCTGGAGTCAACTGTGGAGTGAGGCAGTTGGAGTCAAGGCTGTGGAGTTAGGAGGCTGGTGCACCGTGTGGAGCTGGCTACATTCCGAGGCTGCTACTCCCCTGGTGACAAGGCCCCTCAAGCCATTGACCTGACCCTGCCAGTCTCTACTGCGGAGGAGTTTGGGAACTATTAAGCAGACCCCTTGAGGGAGGACAGTAGCGGAAACTACAGTGAACTGACCAGTCGGGCAGGGGTGAGTGAGGCAGAAGGCCGACATCGTCACCCCTCCCATCTGATTTCATCCAGCGCGCTACAGTGGCGATTCCCTGCCTCTGGGAGGGTGCCCGTTCATAACTTGGCCACGCTAGCGCAGTCCCGCAATCCTGTCACCATTGGCCTCCAGGACCCATAGGAGTCGGTAGGCTGTGGGGATAAACATTCTGCTGCAAGTGTTAACTTTAACTGGGCTCCCTTTTTCCATGACTAACGACCTACCGGAGCTCCGCTGCTTCAGAGAGATTGTCCGCAGCTGTGTGGACTGAAGTGGCGATATTTGGGAGGCTCAGTGGTTGAGGAGGTGCCGCGCGGTGGTGAATGCCCGGAGGCGAAGCGTGAAGAGCCCAGTCTCAGCAGGGGCCATCGCAGAGCCGGTCCTCGGAAGTCTTGTGACGGGAGAAAGTGAGGAGCAGGGTTCCGGAAGAAGGAATGCGGGGGCAGGCAAGGTCAGGAGGGAGGAGTCGGGCTGCAGAAGGCGTGAGGTGAGGGAACAGCGCAGGAGCAGAGGCGCTAGAGCATCGGAGAGCCTCTCCTGCGAAGTGGAGTTGCCCTCTATATGCCGGTCCGATCCAATTAGTAATTTTCCCCAAAGAAAATAGCTTAGCCTTTCAGTCCTCTGCCCATACAGGACCGCCCCTGGGAAGAATTGAATGCTCGAGTGTCAGGGCGTTTTACCGGGAGTGTTAAGCCTGCCTTCCCCGTCTCTTTTCATAATTTCCCTCAAGTGACAGACGTGGTTCTTAACCCCCCCCTATTACCAGCTGGAACATCTCCGGAGAAGTAAGCAGGGCCGGGGGTGGGGAGGCAAATGATTCAGAAACCTCTAAGGGGGGAACTTTATTTACTGCACATTGAGCCAGTGATTAGAGGAAAGATTGGAGACTGTACTGAACACAGAGAGAGCGTTACAATCGAAGACATGATTATTCCACCAATGTAAAAGGTAGCATGACTGGGGGGATGATAAAGCTGTAATTCCTCACTGGTGTTGTTGAGCAGATAAGAGAGAGAGGAGATCTAAATGTGAAACAGCATTTGAGTTATACAATTAAAACTAGCTGGGTCCTTTTCTTCCATGAAGCATGTCAATATTTCACATTTACTGAAGGAGGGCTATGATGAAATACAAATAGTTTGAGAGTAATTTTCTTCTCTAGCCGATGTCACAGAAGCCAGACCAATTTGAAAGGAATGCTAAATGAAGTCATTGGACTATATGTAAACTAAAGTTAAGAGGGAATTTCTAATGCTACAAAAATTGTGTCATGATGTATATTTATGGAGATATGTAATTTACATGCAAAATGAAGAGATGTTGAAGTAAATGCAACTTGAACCGAACCTTAAGAGAATATAAAGCATTCTATATTTTGTACAACAAGGTGTGGCGTCATTTTTAGTGGATGGGCGCGGAGTTACTGTAAGAAGTGTGATGCAAGCTTAACACATTTGCCTTGGAGATAGGTCTTGCCACTCTGTGCCAGGCTACCCTATGTGGACTGGTAGTGCCAGGTCTAACAGAATGGAACAAACAAAAATAGCATGCCATAGAATCAAAGCGACGCAGGCATAAGGCACACAATCTCAAGCACAGCAAGCACAGACTGTACAAGCAAAAATATGAATATATATGACAAATTTTACAATGACTAAAGAACTTCCAGGCGAAATAAAATAGCAGGTCATAGAATCAAAACAACGCAGGCAAAAGGAACACAATATCAAACGCAGCAAGCACAGGATGTACAAACAAAAATATAAATATATGTGACAAATTTACAATGACTAAAGACCTTCTTGGCGGGGTCTGAGAAGGAGGGAATTAGTTCTGAAAGTGTCTTTGGAATGAAAGAGATTTGAGGTCCGCTTTGAAGATCTGGATGGAGGTGATGGCACAGAGCGAAGGAGGAAGCGAGTTCCAGATTCTCACCGCATTACCTGAGAACGATTGTGCCATCAATTTTTCCCTTTTGAAGGAGGGGGGCTCAAGAAGGGACTTTTCCGCATTCCAAGAAGGTCTTGAGCCTCCATACAATTTCAGTTTATTCGCCAGATAGCGAGGGGAGGAAGAGTGCAAAGCTTTGTGGGTGATGCACGCCGTTTTGTAGATAGTTCTTGCCTCGATGGGAAGCCTTCGAGAGAAGACAAGATAGGAGTGATGTGGTCACTTCGTTTGGACCCTGAAATGAAGCGAGCTGCTAAATGGAGGACGGATTTGATGGGGGAGAGGTGAGATTTGGGAAGGCCAGTCAGAAGAGAATTACAATAATCCAGTCTAGAGAGAACTAGCGATTGGACCAAGGTTTTTAGGTCATTCTCCGGGAAGAACCGACGAATCCCCCTTAAAAGGCGCAGCCGATAACGTGCGCTCTTGGCCATGGAATTGATGTGTGAGATTAGGTTGAGTCTTTTGTCAAGTATGACACCTAATGATTTAGCGCAGTCCATAATGATGGGTTTACTGTTGAGTAGATTCAACTGATCCATCCAGGATTGAACAGGAGGCGGGGAGAGAGAGCTACATAAGAGGAGGAATTCCGTTTTGGAGGGATTAAGAATGAGTTGGTGCACTAACATCCAGTAGTGAATAGCGTTGAGAGTAGAGCTGAGTAGTGAGAGATCATGAGGGGAAGACACCTTGAGGTAGATTTGGGTGTCATCCGCATAGAGATGGTAGAGGATTCCAGATTTGCTTAAGAGGTTCCCTAATGGTTCCAGATAGAGATTAAACAGAGTGGGAGCAAGGATAGAACCTTGAGGGACGCCTTGACCACCACCAGTGGAGACGAGAGACTGTTAGCAATCTTAATCATTTGGGATCTGTCCGAGAGGAAAGAGGAAAACCATTTGAGTACTGTGCCTTCCACGCCCATTCTCCGTTGAAGAATGTTAAGGAGGGTGTTGTGATTAACAGTGTCAAAAGCTACAGAGAGGTCGAGAAGAATCAGAAGGCACGATTCCCCCGAATCGAGAATATGCAGCGCATCATCGATCACTTGCAGCAGGGCTGTTTCAGTGCTGCAATTTTGAATAAAGCCTGACTGGAACATGTCGAGGAGATTATTGTCCATAATGTGTTGGGAAAGTTATTTTGCAACACATTTTTCTGTGATCTTTGAAAGAAAAGTGAGATTGGTGGTGGGGCAGAAGTTATTGAGGTCATTTGCATCTGCAGAGGTTTTTTTTTAGAAGGGGGGTAACCTGTCCTGTTTTGAGGACAACTGGGAGGGATCCTTGACTGAGGAAGAGATTGACTAGCCTGGTCCAGTAGGAGAGAGTGTTAGTATAGAAATCAATGGCGATGCCACTGGGTATGGGGTCAGAAGAATGGTTGGAGGGTTTTGTTTCGCGGATGCATTTGAGGAGATCATCCTCCGAGATGGCGGCAAAGTTCTGCCAAGTGACTAAGGATTTTCACTCCTCGATGGGGGTGGGGTGAGTGACCTGTTCCACCAGAGATATTACCTTTTAATCGAAGAATATAGCGAATTCAGTTGCTTTCTTTGAAACATCCTCAGGCTTGATGGTTTGAGGAGAACAATTTGGGTTTTTGATGAGGTCGAAAAGTTTTTTGGGTCTGTTTTTAGCTGAATTGAGGAGGGATCTGAAATGTGATGTTTTTTCCTAGAAGATGTGCTTGTGGTATTTGGATCTTGCTGAATGTAAAAGAGAGAGGTTGGGGGTGGATGGAGATTGTCTCCAGTGCTTCTCCTAGATTCTAAGGTTTTTCCATTCATCATAGAGAGCTATGTTGAACCAAGGAGCTGATGGGGTGGGTCTTTTCCTTTTGCTTTGGAGTGGAGCAACCTTGTCGACTTCGACTGCAAGGATTGAGAGGCAAAGGGGAGTGAGATCGTTGACATCCGTATTGGGGTCTAGACTAGGAAGTGCACGCATAGCAGAATCACATAGAGTCTCAAAATCAATGTTTTTTGTGTTGCGGAACCACGTAGAGGCTCTTTTAGGGTGGCCGAGAGTTAAAATGTGAGAGAGGTGAAAACAGAAGGGAATGAGGAAATGGTCAGACCAGTCAACACGGATGGGTGAAGCAGTGGTAATCTGGTCTGATTTGGATATCACAAGGTCCAGAATTGATCCCGTGGCGTGTGTAATTTCCGAGCAGTGTTGGGCAAGATCGTTAGCTGAGAGAAAGGTTGTAAGCTTGTTGGCAGCCGAGTCTTCCACGGAGCCCCAGTGGAGATTAAAATCACCTAGGAAGATCTGCTTGTCGCTTTGTGAATAATGGTCACTAATGAAGTCGATGAATTCCTCCATGAAGGAAGAGCAATTACCAGGCGGGTGGTAGATCAAGAATGCTCCCATGCCCTGACGATGTAGCCGCAAGTTATCCAAAATGTCATGTTTTCTATTTATATCGCATACAGTGTTATTAAATATGAAGCAAGGTTATTTTATATTAACTGTATATGCATTTTTTGTATAGCATAGCCGTAGATCCAGTACTGTGTTACTTTAATGGGCTTTTCAACAGGATCATTAAGGAAAATTATGCATTGTGAAATAAACCTATAGGCAATGGATCACATAATTTGTTTGTTGCTCGAATATGAATTTACTTTGAAAAAATGAAAGACAAGAGGCATTTGGCAAAACAGAAACAGTTGTTTTAATTAAACGCAGTGGCTAGGACAGAAGGCAACAGAGTTAGGGTCTGAAGATGTCTTAAAGCACATTGGATTTAGCTGTTATTTTTACATTTCTCGAAGTGTAATAAAGCAATGTGTGCATTCTTTTTAGAATAGGAATCTGTGCCTAGCCACGGAGTCATAAATGTGGTCAACGCAGATGGGTCTCAACAGCATGGACACAATGCGGAGCTAGTGGGTACATGTCCAGATGTCCCATATAGGTAGCGCGTAATCACTGTGTGTAGTGGCTTGCTGTGTTCTGACTGGCTGAGTGTTCCTAACTTAGGGGTCGATTACGATGGCAGACGAAAGGACGACCGCCGGCCTGGAGTAGGCGGAAAATGCCTTTTTTCCGTCCGCCTGCCGCGGGCACTCCGTCCGCCATATTAGGATGGGAAACACTGTCAAATGTCCGTACGCGGCGGAAAAGCACGCACCGCCGCGGAAGTACACCCGACCCCGCGGCGGACGGAACCAATCCAGAGACACCGCCGTACAGAATGACGTCTTCGACCGTCCTCCAAATCACGATGGCGGAAAACACACATAAAATCGCTGCGGAAAAACAACCTGCCTGAAAACTACAGAATCACCACAGCGGAGATACAACACATTGCAGAGATACCCACCACAAACAGATCGCCGTCATGGACCCAGCGCTACACGCATTTCCGATACTCTTCGTGCTCCACCACCAGCAAGTCATGGCCCATCGCCGACGACGACACAGGTACGCCAATACACCAATTGCTGTCGGAACGGGAATACCTGCCAGGGCTGTGACGTAGGGAGGGGGAGTGTCATGTTTGAGAAAGTGCAGTTACGATCGCACCAATATATCAACAATTCAAGTACACAACCAGGAATGACAACGACAAACCACGACACATGATTGACTTGCTTTATTAAACATAATAGGGGTATAATCGTACACTACCCAAGAGCATGGGCACTGGGTAGAACAGGGCAGGTACATCTGAAGCAGCACATGAGGGCACATAGCAGTATCATAACAGCAACAGGGCAGTGTTTACAACATAGCAAGTACATCAGAGGCAGCACGTGAGAGGGCACAATGCAGTATCATAACAGCAACAGGGCACTGTTTACAACAGAGCAGGTACATCAGAGGCAGCACGTGAGAGGGCACAATGCAGTATCATAACAGCAACAGGGCAGTGTTTACAACAGAGCAGGTACATCAGAGGCAGCACATGAGAGGGCACAATGCAGTATCAGAACAGCAACAGGGCAGTGTTTACAACTGAGCAGGTACATCAGAGGCAGCACATGAGAGGGGCTAAGTGCATCAACAGTCCATGGCAAGGCACTGGTACATCAGAGGCAGCAAATGAGAGGGGCTAAGTGCATCAACAGTCCATGGCACAGAGCAGGTACATCAGAGGCAGCACATGAGAGGGCACAATGCAGGATCAGAACAGCAACAGGGCAGTGTCCATAACAGAGCAGGTACATCTGAAGCAGCACATGAGTAGGGCAACGAGGATCAACAGTCCATGGCACAGAACAGGTACATCAGAGGCAGCACATGAGAGGGGCTAAGTGCATCAACAGTCCATGGCAAGGCACAGGTACATCAGAGGCAGCACATGAGAGGGGCTAAGTGCATCAACAGTCCATGGCAAGGCACTGGTACATCAGAGGCAGCACATGAGAGGGGCTAAGTGCATCAACAGTCCATGGCAAGGCACTGGTACATCAGAGGCAGCACTTGAGAGGGGCTAAGTGCATCAACAGTCCATGGCAGAGAACATAGCAGGTACATCAGAGGCAGCACATGAGAGGGGCCAAGTGCATCAACAGTCCATGGCAGAGAACAGAGCAGGTACATCAGAGGCAGCACATGAGAGGGGCTAAGTGCATCAACAGTCCATGGCAAGGCACTGGTACATCAGAGGCAGCACATGAGAGGGGCTAAGTGCATCAACAGTCCATGGCAAGGCACTGGTACATCAGAGGCAGCACATGAGAGGGGCCGAGTGCATCAACAGTCCATTGCAGAGAACAGAGCAGGTACATCAGAGGCAGCACTTGAGAGGGGCTACGTGCATCAACAGTCCATGGCAAGGCACTGGTACATCAGAGGCAGCACATGAGAGGGGCTAAGTGCATCAACAGTCCATGGCAAGGCACTGGTACATCAGAGGCAGCACGTGAGAGGGGCTAAGTGCATCAACAGTCCATGGCAGAGAACATAGCAGGTACATCAGAGGCAGCACATGAGAGAGGCCAAGTGCATCAACAGTCCATGGCAGAGAACAGAGCAGGTACATCAGAGGCAGCACATGAGAGGGGCTAAGTGCATCAACAGTCCATGGCAAGGCACTGGTACATCAGAGGTAGCACATGAGAGGGGCTAAGTGCATCAACAGGCCATGGCAAGGCACAGGTACATCAGAGGCAGCACATGAGAGGGGCTAAGTGCATCAACAGTCCATGGCAGAGAACATAGCAGGTACATCAGAGGCAGCACATGAGAGGGCACAATGCAGTATCAGAACAGCAACAGGGCAGTGTTTACAACTGAGCAGGTACATCAGAGGCAGCACATGAGAGGGGATAAGTGCATCAACAGTCCATGGCAGAGAACATAGCAGGTACATCAGAGGCAGCACATGAGAGGGCACAATGCAGTATCAGAACAGCAACAGGGCAGTGTTTACAACTGAGCAGGTACATCAGAGGCAGCACATGAGGGCACAATGCAGTATCAGAACAGCAACAGGGCAGTGTTTACAACTGAGCAGGTACACCAGAGGCAGCACATGAGAGGGGCTAAGTGCATCAACAGTCCATGGCAAGGCACTGGTACATCAGAGGAAGCACATGAGAGGGGCTAAGTGCATCAACAGTCCATAGCAGAGAACATAGCAGGTACATCAGAGGCAGCACATGAGAGGGGCTAAGTGCATCAACAGTCCATGGCAAGGCACTGGTGCATCAGAGGCAGCACATGAGAGGGGCTAGGTGCATCAACAGTCCATGGCAATGCACAGGTACACCAGAGGCAGCACATCAGAGGGTACAATGCAGTATCAGAACAGAAACAGGGCAGTGTTTACAACAGAGCAGGTACATCAGAGGCAGCACGTGAGAGGGGCTAAGTGCATCAACAGTCCATGGCAAGGCACAGGTACATCAGAGGCAGCACGTGAGAGGGGCTAAGTGCATCAACAGTCCATGGCAAGGCACAGGTACATCAGAGGCAACACAAGTATGTGAGTCAAGCGCCCCGGCCCAAGGCCAGTAACAATGCAAGGGTGGTTACAATGGACAATCGAGACACAAAGTCAAATTACATGTGAGTGATGGGAGCTACACCTCACAGCACAGAATCTGGTGGCATGCTTGGACTAGTCGCCTCGGACACACTGCCAGCACCAGATACAGGAGTGTGAGACACAGCCACAGCTCTAGTGACTGACACATGAGCCATAGACCCAGACACACGGCCAGCACCAGAAACAGGAGTGTGAGACACAGCCACAGATGTAGTGACTGACACATGAGCCATAGACCCAGACATACTGCCAGCACCAGAAACAGGATTGTGAGACACAGCCACAGCTCTAGTGACTGACACATGAGCCATAGACCCAGACACACTGCCAGCACCAGAAACAGGAGTGTGACACACAGCCACAGCTCTAGTGACTGACACATGAGCCATAGACCCAGACACATTGCCAGCACCAGAAACAGGAGTGTGAGACACAGCCACAGCTCTAGTGACTGACACATGAGCCATAGACCCAGACACATTGCCAGCACCAGAAACAGGAGTGTGAGACACAGCCACAGCTCTAGTGACTGACACATGAGCCATAGACCCAGACACACTGCCAGGACATGTCCCTGTACACTGACCAACAAATACCATGCCAGCATCTGACATATGAGAGTGGCTGACACACACAGTGCCAGTACCTGAAAGAGGAGAGGGCACAACTGACACAGTGCTACTACATGATGCATGACAGCGAACAACAGACACAGTGCCACTATCTGACACATGAGAGTGAACGGCAGCTGACCCACTAGGACCACTGAAATGATGAGCCACAGGGCTGTATGGGCCAGGAGGCAGGGTGGCTCTGGGAGCTGGGGACAGCTGTACTGGAGCGACCTTGGGGTGGTCAGGTCTCACTGGTGTGTGTCTCCATTTCTTTGTGAAATGTAGGGGCACCCTGGACATGACTGGACTGGTAAGTGTTGTGGCCTCATCAGACATCAAAGAAGGATCATGTGCTTGTGGTGGTCTGCTCTCTGGGGACGTGCTGGACCCTGCTTGACGTTTGCTGTGGCCCTGCCTTCTGCCCTCTGCATCATGTGTAATGGGGGATGCAACAACAGTGTACTCCTTATTCTGCTTCTGCGGGGTGTGGATGGGAGTTGAGGTATGTGGGGGCTCCACCGCTGACACATGTGTTTTACGTTCCTTCAACAACATCAGCCTCAGGGCAGCCAGGGGTGATGTATGCCTGTCCTTGATGGAGCTCGTGTCCATGGGAGAACCCTTGGCCCAGGGATGTGCCTTGGACGTAGGAGGTGTCCTGTCTCTGGAATGTCCCTGATCCCTGGGCGGTGCCCTGTCCCTGGGTGAGAGCAGACTTGTCCATTGTAGTGTACCTGTCCTTTGAAGTGTCCTTGTGAGTGTCCCTGCTCTTGGCAGGTGCCCTTTCCTTTAAAGCGGCCTTGTCCTTGGGAGTGTCCCTGCTCTTGGGAGGTGCCCTTTCCTTTGTAGTGTCCTTGTCCTTGGGAGTGTCCCTGCTCTTGGGAGTTGCTCTTTCCTTTGAAGCGTCCTTGTCCTTGGGAGTGTCCCTGCTCCTGGGAGGTGCCCTTTCCTTTGAAGCGTCCTTTTCCTTGGGAGTGTCCCTGCTCTTGGGAGGTGCCCTTTCCTTTGAAGCGTCCTTGTCCTTGGGAGTGTCCCTGCTCCTGGGATGTGCCCTTTCCTGTGTAGTGTCCTTGTCCTTGGGAGTGTCCCTGCTCTTGGGAGGTGCCCTTTCCTGTGTAGAGTCATTGTCCTTGGGAGTGTCCCTGGCCTTGGGAGGTGCCCTTTCCTTTGTAGTGTCCTTGTGCTTGGGAGTGTCCCTGGACTTGGGAGGTGCCCTTGCCTTGGGAGTACCTTTTGAGGGGGATGTGTCTGTTACATGTGAACCACTTTCCCCCAACACCTCTTGAGGATCCTGTGTGTCAACTCCAGTGTAGCTCATGTCGTGATGGGTGAAAGATTTCCCTGTCCTAGGGGATGGTGTTTGTGCCCTCCGCACCCTGCCTTGCTGCCTGTGGCTGCTTCTAGTGCAATACCCCGAAAATGACGCCTGGTCTGAAATTTCACTCTCCCCTGAGACATCTAGTGGTGTGGATGGGGGAACAGAAGCAGCACCCTGTCCATGCGACTGAAGAATGGCTGAAGACAGTGTTTGCTAATGACTGAACTGTTCTTTGGAGACCAGCAACATCGCCATGCATCCCCTCCATGAATGCTACCACCTGCCCCAACTTCCTATCGTGGTCTTGGAATGCATTGATCATGTTGGTCTGCCCTACACACAGCTGTCGCAGCAGATCAACAGCCTCAGCACAAAGTGCACTTTGTGGCACAGGGGCAGGGGCAGCGGTGCCTGCGCCGAAGGCAACTCTGCTCCCCCTACTCTGGCGAGCACGAGCAGTACTTGTTGCAGTTGGTGACATTGTGGGCCCTGTGTGCTGTGTACCGACTGAAGGTGTTGATTGCCCACTCCCTGTCTGTGACAACAGTGCTGACTCACCACCACTGTCTGAAGATGAGGACGATCGTGTCTCCACATGTGAGTCCTCAGGGACGGTTCTGTCCCCCTCTCCGGGGCTGCCCCCTTCAGTGTCAGTCTGCGTGTGTGTCATCCCGGATCCGGATGCATTGCCACCACTCATCTCTGTCGCCTGTGTGTCAGTGCCCTCGGCCAAAGCTGGAAGAGAGGGAAGAGATGTTAACCTAAGTGCCAGACTCACGTACTGAAGGTTACAAATTCACACCTTTACTTACAGTCGATTGACATGTAGCACCCATCCTGCACACAAACCACCCCTACCAGACATCCTCATATCAAAGAACCAGGGGTGCCTGTGAAACATGTACATCATACAAACAGGGCAAGTGCATGCAGACCACCACACATGTCATGCCATGGGACCACAGACTTCAACAGCATGTCCTGGAACCCTCAACTACAAATCAACTGGTATGTCCACCTGGCGGACATGGGTGCTAACGCTCACTCCGCTAAAGGCACCAACATGCAATTGCTGCAAAACATACGCACCACGGATGTCACTACTGTGTCTGAGCACCAATACATGTATGCACTCCCAAGTTACAGACACATATAGTCTGCTTACCGCTAGTTTGCTGTTGATCCCCTCTCGGCCGGGCGGACAGGTCAGGATGCGTCACAGCAATTATACAGTGCATTAGAGGGGTCATGGTGCGTCGGGCAAGGCAGCTTGATCTTGGAATAATACCCAGTGTCATCTTCGCAACATTCTTGCTGAGCCTGGATATGTCGTCCCAGCGCTTGTGGCAGTGTGTGTGTCGTCTATTGCACACCCCCACTGCCCGTACATCACGTGCTATGGTCCTCCACACGGCCTTGCGAAGGTGCAGCTTGACCTACCATGATGGGAGACAAGAGGGGAACGTCAGTGGACAGTTTGACATTCACAAACATCGTAGAAACACGTATCTTCATGCAGCCATGCTCAGTACAACACATGTGAAGGTCCCACAGCACACCGCCAAGCTTGCAGAATCCTGGAGTCAGTGACCACCTCATGCCCACCAACATGTTACCCACTGCACTTACCACCTGTCCGGGGGCACCGTAGAGCCGTTCATAGTGGCTGAGCACACCGTCCACAAGGACATCCAGCTGCGCTGCGGTGAAGGGACGAGACCGGATCTCTCGCACTCTCTGCATGGCAAGGTCCAGGACTGTGGCACAACAGCAGCAGTTGTTGGATAGCTCAGCAGCAGCAGATCGAGGTGACGGTCGCAGGCAGCAGTTGTTGGATAGCTCAGGAGCAGCAGGTCGAGGTGACGGTTGCAGGCAGCAGTTGTTGGATAGCTCAGGAGCAGCAGGTCGAGGTGACGGTCGCAGGCAGCAGTGGCTGGAAGCAGTGAATGTGTGCAGAAGAATTTCACACATATATAGGGCCCTGAGCTCAAATCTGTGGCACACGTCTGCAGCAATTGGTTTCCCTGGATGCATCATTCAAAATGAGCCAATGACTCGCCCTGGTGTGGCGGTGCACGGCTTCCGCTATTTTTGAATGCGCTTACGCGCCCCGCGTAACCTGTTTCCATTGGCTACATGTGCAGGGACCGTCACGGTCACACACCGGCAACCGCATGTGCACGCTACCGCGACGGTGCATCATTTGAAAATAATCAGTTACTGGCGTCGCTATGGCGGTGCACGCATTCCGCGGGGGCGGTGCAGGCTAACACATACATTTGAATATGCAATTTGAAATGGCAGTTGAAACCCCCCCTTACAGTCACATTGCGTCACCCACCGCCGGTCCTGGCCGGTCACCCACCGCCAGTCCTGGCTGGTCACCCACCGCCAGTCCTGCCCGCTCAGCCACTGCCAGTCCTGGCCGGTCATCCACCGCCAGTCCTGCTCGCTCAACCACCGCCGGTCGTGGCCGGTCACCCACCGCCAGTCCTGGCCGGTCACCCACTGCCAGTCCTGCCCGCTCACCCACCGCCAGTCCTGGCCGGTCACCCACTGCCAGTCCTGCCCGCTCACCCACCGCTGGTCCAGGCCACTCACCCACCGCCAGTCCTGGCCGGTCACCCACCGCCGGGTGCTGGCGGTGGGTGACCGGCCAGGGCCACCCATGCCATGGTGACCTCAATGCACAGGCCGCTCACCCACTGCCAGCACCCAGCGGTGGGTGACCGGCCAGGACTGGCGGTGGGTGACTGGCCAGGACCGGCGGTGGGTGAGCGGGCAGGACTGGCGATGGGTGACCGGCCAGGACTGGCGGTGGGTGAGCAGGCAGGACTGGCGGTGGGTGAGCGGGCAGGACTGGCAGTGGGTGACCGGCCAGGACTGGCGGTGGGTGACCGGCCACGACCGGCGGTGGGTGAGCGGGCAGGACTGGCGGTGGGTGACTGGCCAGGACTGGCGGTGGGTGACCGGCCAGGACTGGCGGTGGGTGACCGGCCAGGACTGGCGGTGGGTGAGCGGGCAGGACTGGCGGTGGGTGACTGGCCAGGACTGGCGGGCTGCGGTGGGTGCTGCAATGTGACTGTAAGGGGGGGTATCAACTGTCATTTCGAATTGCATTTTTAAATGTATGTGTTCACCTGCACCGCCCCCGCGGAATGCGTGCACCGCCATAGCGATGCCAGTGAGTGATTAGTTTCAAATGATGCACCGTCGCGGTAGTGCGCACATGCGTTTTGCGGGGTGTGACCGGGATGGTCCTTGACCATACAGCATATGTCATGCTTAATTGCTGTGTCAACGATCATCTTCTGTGTTGGTGGAAGGCGTCCCCAGATGGCGTATGTACACACACTGCATGTCTCCGCACACATGTAATGTTCATAGTTGTACATGTGTGTCAGGACATGTCCGGAATGCTGCAAGAATAATGATGTCGAGTCAATAGCCCGTGTCCACGTGTGACATTCATGTCCATTTGTTGCATGTGAGCTCATACTGTTGACCTTGCCAGTGGTTAACAAAGGCTAGTGATGTGCACCCAAGTTGCGTCAGATGTGCATGGCGAGGTGTTGACGTCTTGGTTTTGCGGACACACGTTTCAATTTGTACACATCTACACAGTACATCAAGGGTGTGTACCCACATTTAGAAGCTGTTGTGAGTGTGTGGTTTGTGTGTGCAAGTAACAATGATGGGGGTGTACTTGCATTCTGTGTATGCGTGTCTGTTGTTGTGTGCCGATGCATGTCATGTGAGGATGCCCAGTATTGTAGGTGGGGTCATGGGTGCATGAAGACAAGGAGGGTGTGTTCCATGTTCGTGTTGTGTGTGCACGTACATGTGTGTCTGTGTCCACATTTGGGCCCTCAGTCATGTGTTGTTGCCAGATATTTCAACATGTTTGCACGTTACATTGGACATGTTTGCACACAGGATGTTGTTTGTGGTTGAACATTGTGTGTGTAGTTAGCTGTATTGCCTTATATATTGGTCACGTCACACATATAATCACTGTCTGCAACATGTATTATTTGCATTGTGTTGGTCAAGATGTGATAGTATGGCACAGCTATGCTTTGTTGGTCAATTGACATCTGCTACCATCTACTCCCACACAGGAGGGCTCCAAATGTGCATCGACCATACACTGTGCTGGAGGACATGGTTAACGAGGAGGTGATCGGCAAATTCCGGCTTGATCGACGTAGATTGCAGGAGCTTGTAGCACAATTGTCACCTCATCTGCAGCCATGCAGGACATATCCAGGAGCTATTACACCCACAGCAAAGGTGATGGCGGCACTTCACTTCTTTGCAACTGGCACTTTCCAGTACACAATTGGTCATGCCGGGGGGATGTCGCAATCCATGTTCAGCATGGTACTGCGGGATGTTCTGAATGCCATGATGCATTGCAAGGATGATTACATCCATTTCCCACGTCCGGCAGAGTTGGCAGCAGTCAAGGGGGACTTCTATGCCCTGGCCCAGATACCACACGTAGTGGGTTCCATTGATGGCACACATATCGGTCTCATTCCACCCCAGGCACGTGAACCTGTATATAGGAATCGAAAGCACTACCATTCGATCAACGTGCAAGTGGTGTGCCTGGCTGACAACATCATCTCACATGTGTGTGCCAGATTTCCCGGCCCCGCCCATGACTCACACATCCTGCGGAGCAGCATTGTCCCCCAACTGATGTCTAATCTCCGTCCAGAACGTGCGTGGCTTGTAGGTGAGTGTGCTGTGAGAACAATTGTGTTGTGAGTGTGCTGTGAGGACAATTGTGTTGTCAGTGTGCTGTGAGGACAATTTTGTTGTATGTGTGGCATGGTGTTCCCACCAATCCTGGTAATGATATTTGTGTCTGTCATCCCCCCACCTAGGCGACTCTGCGTACCCAAACCGGCCGTGGCTGCTGAGCCCCATACGGAATCCTACTACCCCTGGTGAAATGCGTTATAATGATGCCCATGGGAGGACACGTCGAGTGATAGAACGTACTTTTAGACTGCTGAAGTCTAGGTTTTGCTGCCTTGATAAAACCTGAGGGGCCCTGCTATACTCACCAAGCAAAGTATGCCAAATCGTGATTGCCTGCTGCATGCTCCACAACCTGGCCTTGCGCAATAACATTGAACTGATCATGGACCCTGAAGACCAACAGGTTGCTCCGCCTCCCATCCCACCTATGTCCACTGATGAGGATAGTGGGGAGGAAGAAGGTGTGCACCAGAGGCGTCAGCTCATTGATCGATATTTTCCTTGGATGTGAGTAGCTACCTCTTGTGCAGCTAGACTATGCGCGATGGATGTTTGCTGGTGATGTGTGGGTGTGGTGTGTCTATGCTGCCTGTTCTGGTATGTTCTGTTTGCAGGTGTGTGTGTGTGAGAGATGTTGTACATGCAATGCTCCCTGATGTGTGTCCTGTGATCCACTTAATTGGTGATGAGTGTGGTTTGTGGGATGTTGCAGTACAGTGTGTTGTGATGGGTGTGAATCACTTTCCTGACCTGTGCTTGTTGTTCTCTCATTATCCCTAGGTCACTCCCACAGAGGCATGATTCTCAAGAACATTGATCCCTGCACCTGGTAATGACAATTTATTAGACACACGTGATTAAAACATGGAGATTACACAGCATAGAGTGGTAACGTGGTGTATTTACAGGTTGTGGATTGATGTTGGTGCATATTTACAAGTAGGTGTTGGGGGGAAGTGAGAGTTGAAGGTCATGGCAGATGAAAACACCTTGGGGACACCACATTGTGTGATGTCCACCTAGTCCAACAGACGTGTGCCAATGCTTGGCATTGTGGGGCAGGATAGTTGACAGGGTGAATGGCAGGCTCAAGGAAGGGTGAAGTCAGTGGCGGCCCCTCTTCGAGCGGGTAGATGGTGCACTTCCTCTGCTCTCAGCTGCATCCAGCCTCGGACGGCCCCTCCATCTTGGAACCGGAGCGGAGACAGCTGTGGGGGCAGGTTGGTCAGGGTCCACCTCCCTGTCCGTGGCCTCAGGTGATGGTGGTGGTGGTGTTGGTGACCTGTCCCGCTGAGCACTGGGGTGAGGGGGTGGTGGTGTGGCGCGGGACAACCACTCCCTCCACAGAGCAGTTTGCTGGCCATGAGGTCCACAATTTGGCCAATGCGAGTGTCGATGGACCTTAACAGCTGGCTGCTCTCTTGCGAGTCTTGGTGGGCCCGATCGGACTGTGCCTGCGACCGCTCATAGGAGGCATTGACTCTGGCGATGGCTTCCAGGGTCTCGGCCCCAGGATGGGTGGGTCTCCTTCCCGACCTCGCCTAGCAACTACATTCCTGGTTGTGAGCTGTGGCCTCACCTGTGTCCTCTCCCGCCCACTCTCCCTGCTAGCCTGGGATGTCGATGGCCCATCATCGGGCGATGGGTCAGGCAGGGTGGCACAGGCAGGAGTGGTGGTGGTGGTAGCTGCACAGCTCACAATGGCAGATGTTGGTGTAGTGACACAGGCCAAGGTGGTGGAGGCCGGGATGTCCTGGGAGCCTGATGGCCCTGGGAGTCTGCTTGGGCCAGCATCGTCCTCTGCACCCGAGCTGTCAATGGGATCGTCCCCGGAGAGTCCTGGCTGTGAGGGGGGCGACTGGTGCTGGCGGTTGCTGCTTTCGCCGGTTAAGTTGCGATCACCTGAGGGACAAGATTTTCAAAATTAATGCTGTGGACATTACATGTTTTTGGTAGCAACATTACAAATCACTATGGAATCAGGACATGGTTGTTGTTGTCATCATGTTGTTGTGGTTGACAGTACAGGGCAATATGGTGGCGTGGAGTTGGGACGGCAATACTTGGATATGTGTGGTCCTGTCCTGCTATTGGATGTTCCCCCCGAGAAGATGTCTATCTACCTGTCAGTTTGCAGGAGGAGATGCACTGGTCACCAAATGGTGGGCGGACTCAATCTTGCTCTGGGGTGAGACATGGGTGCTGCTCTCTAACACCCCCCACCGACCACCACCCTCCCTGTAGACATGAGGGCCTGTTGGGAGTTGTAGTGCTGGTCTCTCACACACCCCACTCACCACCACCCTCCCTGTAGACATGGGAGCCTGTTGGGAGTTGCAGTGCTGGTCTCTCACACACCCCACACACCTCTCTCACACACCCCACCCACCTCTCTAACACCCCCCACCCACCACCACCCTCCCTGTAGACATGGGAGCCTGTTGGGAGTTGCAGTGCTGGTCTCTCACACACCCCACACACCTCTCTCACACACCCCACCCACCTCTCTAACACCCCCCACCCACCACCAACACCCTCCCTGTAGACATGGGGGCCTGTTGGGAGTTGTAGTGCTGGTCTCTAACACCCCCCTCCCACCACCACCCTCCCTGTAGACATGGGGGCCTGTTGGGAGTTGTAGTACTGGTCTCTCACACACCCCACCCACCACCACCCTCCCTGTAGACATGGGGGCCTGTTGGGAGTTGCAGTGCTGGTCTCTCACACACCCCACCCACCTCTCTCACACACCCCACCTACCTCTCTAACACCCCCCAGCCACCACCACCCTCCCTGTAGACATGGGGGCCTGTTGGGAGTTGCAGTGCTGGTCTCTCACACACCCCACCACCTCTCTCACACACCCCACCTACCACCACCCTCCCTGTAGACATGGGGGCCTGTTGGGAGTTGCAGTGCTGGTCTCTCACACACCCCACCCACCTCTCTCACACACCCCACCTCTCTAACACCCCCCACCCACCACCACCCTCCCTGTAGACATGGGGGCCTGTTGGGAGTTGCAGTGCTGGTCTCTCACACACCCCACCCACCTCTCTAACACCCACCACCCACCACCACCCTGCCTGTAGACATGGGGGCCTGTTGGGAGTTGTAGTGCTGGTCTCTCATACACCCCACCCCCCACCACCCTCCCTGTAGATATGGGGGCCTGTTGGGAGTTGCAGTGCTGGTCTCTCACACACCCCACCCACCTCTCTCACACACCCCACCCAACTCTCTAACACCCCCACCCACCACCACCCTCCCTGTAGACATGAGGGCCTGTTGGGAGTTGTAGTGCTGGTCTCTCACACACCCCACTAACCACCACCCTCCCTGTAGACATGGGGGCCTGTTGGGAGTTGCAGTGCTGGTCTCTCACACACCCCACACACCACTCTCACACACCCCACCCACCTCTCTAACACCCCCCACCCACCACCACCCTCCCTGTAGACATGAGGGCCTGTTGGGAGTTGTAGTGCTGGTCTCTAACACACACCACCCACCACCACCCTCCCTGTAGACATGGGGGCCTGTTGGGAGTTGTAGTGCTGGTCTCTAACACCCCCCACCCACCACCGCCCTCCCTGTAGACATGGGGGCCTCTTGGGAGTTGTGGTGCTGGCTGCTTTGACAACATGCAAGGCTGGGAATGTAGGAGGCAACATTTGTGGTGGGTGCATTTGAGCCCAGGACTTCACATTTGGGTGACTATGTGGAACACATGCATGGATGGGAGCCAGGGAGATGTGTGTTGGCAGTTGTGCAAGGCAGACCATGGCAGTGTGATAGTGGTCATTGGTTTGTACTTACCAGCCTCTAGTCCCTCCTCGATTCCTTCCAGGCTCTCAGGGTGCAGTATGCCCAGCACCTTCTCCTCCCATTCTGCAAATGGTATGGGTTCCGGGGGAGTGCCGCCGCCAGTGTGGTGTGCCCGCAGGTGGTTCTTCACCCTGATGCCTTTCACCCTTGCCTTGAGGTCGTGCCACCGCCTCTGGATCTCGTGTTTGGTGCGTGGCACGGTCCCTGACGCATTCACTCTGGTCACTATCCTGTCCCACATGTTATTTTTGGTTGCCAAGGTGGTCTGCTGGACTAGGGTGCCGAAAAGATGTGGTTCGACACGGATGATTTCATCCACCATGACCTTCAACTCACTGTCTGTGAACTTGGGATTTTTCTTTGGTGCCATGGTGTGTGATGTGCAAGGTGTTGGTGGGGTGGGGTGGGGTGTGCAGGTGTGTGGTGTGTAGGGATGGTGTTGTGGGGGTTTGTGTGGTGGGTGTGTTTGTGTGCAGGTTGTATGTGTGTTTGTGTGTGTCTGCTGTTACTGGTTTTGTGGCTCTTGCTTGCAGCTATGCTGTGATGCAAAGGACTGTGGTAGTGGGAGGGATTCATTTTATACTCTGTGTGGTGGTGGTGTCCCAATGGTTGTTGGCAATCAGGTGTTCTGTGGGTGTGGTGATTTTGGTGCATTTTTCGGTGCTTGGGGGGGGTGTCATTGGGGCGTGTAGTTGCTGGGGGTGGGTGTTTCAGGTGGTTGGGTGTCCTGTTTAGTGTGTTTGGTACCGTCCGCTTACCACGGTCTTTGGTGTGCTCCGTCCGCCGCGGACGGTGTGTGTTATGATCCGTCCGCCGCGGTCGGAGTTTCTTGACATAAATATCCTAATCGCAACCGCGGATTCTCCGCGGTGCGGTCGGGAGTAATTTTGCCGCAACCATGGCGGACGGAACACATTTCCGTCCGCCATCCTAATAGGCCCCTTAGTGTGGCATCTGACTTAATGGTGTTTTGGGAACACACGCCTCTCCGCGTAAACTTGTTTTTTTGGGAGCCAATCTTCTGAGACCATTGTGGTGTCGCTGCCTCTCTGTGGGATCAATCTGGGTTTTCCTGTCTGCAGTTTTACCTAAGGGTTACGTGTCCCCCCACCTGTGATCTGTCAATCAGTTGCTTCAGGCGTGCTCTAGGCCTAGGATGCAGGTTCTGCCTGACCACGTATTTCTGACTCAAGGTTGAGGGGGAGGTCATATTTGGTGAATTCAACAACGTCGATGCAAGATTGTTAGTTTTCTTACTTATATCATGGTGTATATCGACATCGCATTTATCAATATTAACATTCCCTACACTATTTGAATTTTCAACTACATCCTTTACCTCATACTTCATGACAGTCACATTATTCAAAGTTTGTTGTGTTTATGTGGTGTCTATTACTAATTCCCTAGTTACTTGCATTCTACCTAACTTGAGGACTGCGCCTTTACAGCAGGAAATCCCCACTTGTAGGAAACCACACAAAAAGAACAATGGGAACCAATGGCAGGCACAATCTGGTCACCCTTTGGGGGATCTAGGAATATAAGTGTATAAACCAGTCCTGCTCAGGGGCACCTCCCTCCTTCGTGTAAACTTGTAGACGATACCGTTGGTGGATGGCAAGTGTCAGGGTCCCATTTTCTATGTTGTTTCTGGGGATGAAAGTAACAGGAAGCACCGATTTGGACACACACCCCACCCTCCATTGTGGTCATCAAGTTTAACACATACCGATGTTGCATCACGATGAGGCAAATGGCTTTTAGTTCTTCCTTGATAGTATTTAGGCCGAGCATATTATTGTTGATCATTTTAAGTAGCTCCCATCGACTTATTCGTAACTAACAGGCGTTCGCCTTCATTTGCAAGGTAAAGAAGGGTATGGACCCTCCTGCGTTTACTTGAGTGTCAGAAAACAGTCTGAATTCTTCCGGAATGTCCTTGTCCTGAGGGCAGACAAAGTAATCAGCAGTTATTTTTTCTTGAGCCTGATGCAATAGAGTTATTTTCTTTTGTAGCGGATGTTGGTACAACTCGGACAGATTGTCTTCATGGATGACCAGGGTCAGGGTGTGTATGGTTACGAGGGTCAGAGGCCCCGCCATCCGGGGATGAGCTGAGTGTAGGCAAACTCCCCACATTGCCATTATATGTCCATCTACACACAGTTGCCCCTTTGCATATCTGGTACGTGCAGTATTTCTTCACAATGTTCATTGATGCCAAGCGGTATTGTTCCTTTGCCTCAAGGAATTAATACAGAGTAAGTTTCCGTACAATTCAGGGTTGCCCCCTTCCCTTCTACCCACGTGTACCTATCTATCTCAGTGTCTCAGTATTTCTGACATTGGGTATCAATGCTGGCATTCAACCCTTCCCTTTTAAACTCATTTCCCTTGGTATCATCGAGTTGAATGGCCCTGCACTGGAACTCCATGTCAGGGATCCATTTGTTATTAAAGAATACTGGCCCTGGGACCACAGACAGAGTCAGGCGCAAATATGATTGTGCATTGATGTGGTGATCTTGCTACTTCCAAGAACCTCTTTTCTGGGAAATCTCTGGGCCAAACAGTGTCCTGCCTTATGGTGCCCCACCTGTGTATCCTGTAAAGCTCAGCTTGAATGTTTCTAGACTCAGTGAAAAGGTGTAACGTTGTGGGGTTGGTTTCATACCGGGTGAAGTTTACCACTACTCTATGGGGTTCTACTCTACTGGGTTATAACTTGTCCCTAATCCTACATAATGACGGGTAGAGGAGACATTTTGCTCTCTCATGGGCTATTTCTTGAGATAAGTAAAGTCTTTCTGCGGCCACAGCATGGCGTATCAGCGAGCAGACAAAGCATGACTTAGCCAACATCTGGGCACCCACAGCAGTCATGTGTTGGTACCATGTGTTGTGTATGAGTGCGCTGTGTAGTGCATGTTGAGTACTAGTTTTTGGTTCAGTGTAACTGAGGTGAGAGATGTCCATAAGGAAGCGCTGTAGAAATATCAAGGTAGGCTCCATGTGACTGGGCAGATTTCTTACTACAGATGGATGCGGCCACACCCATGCTAAGCACATGCTGTACAAAGATGCAATATTACATAACTTTTGGAACATTGCAGCTCCTGGGATGGCGTTTGAAGGGGTGTCTTTGCTTGGCACAGTGTAAAGGATCTATTTTTAAAAATTGTCCATAAAAATAGTCCATGATCTTTGTTGGCTTGAACACTCGGGTCTCGTTGGGACTTCGGAGGTTGCTACTGAATAGGTTGCAGGCCCAGGTAAAGGTGGTGCACTCGTGGCTTGATTGCAGACCTGTTAGATAAGAGCTGTGGGTTGTAGGTTAGCTTGTGTTAGAGAGACATGCATCATGACTTGGTTCCAGCAATTCCTGTGTTTGTTCTTTTATGGGCTTTTTGTGTGCCCATTTTGCGCAATCTTTGGCAGGGTACTGAAAGGAGGACCCCAGTTTGGACGTAATTTTTAGGAATCAGTAAGATTTGGACATGGGTTTACTGAATTTTATTTTGTGGGTCATTTGGCCCTCCCCCTCGCCATGACGGAGGTGAGTGTTTTAGCGGGATGGTTTTCGTGGTTGTGTGGATGCCTCTTTTTACCTATTATTTTATAGGTGTTGTTGGCCCTCTAATAACCTACTTTCTCTGAAGTGTGTGTGTTTGTGTGTGTGTGTGTGTGCGTATAGCTTTATCAATGTGGATGGTACCTTTTGACTTGGACATGCCCAATGTACCATGAAACGAAGGTGGGGGGTCGAGTTTTTGGGGATTGTGGATAATTGCCATGTGTCCTGAGGACATGTGTATGCCCCTCTTGTCCCTACACGTGGCGTGCAACATGGTTGTCCCTAATGGTGTTGGGTGACTTGACCACGCCCTGTTTCTGGAAGCTTTGATTATGAGCTGCTTTTGTGCTGCTTCCTGCAGGTCATTGGGCTACTTCCCAAGGTCCCATGTGGTGTTGGTTGTATTATGGCATACCAGTGGGGGTTGAATAGCTGCTCAGCGGTTTCCTTGTGGTTCGAATGTGGCAATGACTGGGTTGGGCTTATTGCTCCCTTGGAAGATGTTGGAGAGTCCCTGTGTTATTTGTTTTGACAAGCTGGGTGCCGTGATGAACGTATTTGTGCACCTGGTGTGGGGGCTTCGATGGTCATCTCCAGAACCCCCTTTCTCTTGTGGCGCCCCTCACTCCCTAGGATCCAGGATACTTTGGCTCTGCTGCCCTCGGAGGAGATCAGGTACTTCTTTCACACTACTCTCTGTGTTTTGGAGGGATGTGATCCAATCAGCAGGCTTTGAATGTTGGAAGCATTAGGGGAGAGGAGGAGGCAAAATATCTTGCTTTAATCAGGAGTCATGTGCGTGGCTGGGACTTGTCGAGTAATGAACTGAGATGGCCAATTGCCCTGGTGAATCTCGCTAATCACTTGTTGTCAAATTGTTGCTTACTTGTGCATGAGCTACGAAGTTCTGTGGAGGACACCATCATCCCATGTGCACAGAAATCCTGGCTTCTGGCACTGGAGTGTCGCCTCGTTTTGGAACTGAAAGGGGGCCTCCACTAGCTGGAGGCCTGAGTGGGGTTCTTTTGATCTCGTGATAGGTACCTGTTCCAATTGGTCTTAGATGTGGGGAACTGGGGGCTTGTATTTTTGCTCTGGTAGGGGGCTGCCCTGCAGCGGGCTGTGGACAACCAACCCTGCCCTAGGGTACTATCAGCAAAGTGGAGCCTAGGCCCCTGTGGGCACCCAAGTGGCGGATTTTAGAGTGGATTCCAGATCGACCGAACATACAGCAGTCCTGAGTTTTTCTGAGTGCAAGTAAAGTCTTGAGTTTTCTCTTAATGGTGTGTCACTAGTCTTTATTTCTGTGCTGAGTATGCTGGTTTCGGTGTGAAGTGGATGGGTCATATTGGGGTTTTGGGTTTACTGCGTATTTAGATTGTGCGACCGAGTGAAGGCATTGTTACCCAGACAGTCACCCCTCCTGCCATGGCTATGACCTCAGTGCTTGCTGGGCTAGGTTCCCTGCCTGTTGCGGTTACCATGTGTTTGGCCAAACATCTAGTCCTATATGAGATAGTGTGTTTGCTGACTGATTTCTTCGTGGCTAAATGTGCTTTGCGCTTGGGTTGATCTTGACTTGGTTTTTTGGATAGGGATTTTGTGGGGACTGGCCCAGGCCTATCGATATTTGCTCATGCTTCACCTTCAGGTGGCACATGCTGGAAATGTGGCCCCATTGGTGACAGTAGTAGCACTCTCGGAGGTCTGGCTGCTGCCACCCCTCCTGACCTCTGCCGTTTGGACTGGGTGGAAACCCCCGGGATTTCGGCGGTGGAGCTCCCTTTCAAGCTTGGAGCCATTTGCACACTTGCGGCCAGTGTGGCCTGCTTGTGGGTAGTGTATCATCTGCTGGGTGTGCAGAGTCCACTCAAATGGTCATTCGCTTTGGCACCACATTTAGAAGCAGATAGAGGTGACGGGCGCGGGGGACGCACCGCATAATGCCGGGCAACCTTGTCTGCCCCACTTCCTCACTCGGGGAGGTGCCAGATGGCAACAGAGGCTGAGCTCAGTAATCTCGGGTGCATGCACTGTCTATTAGTCACTGCAATTGCTCCTATGCGCTTTCGGCCAGCTCGCCACTATCCCCAGGGGACTTAGCAGGCATTAAAAAGTCGAGGTCCCAGATCTCTTGCTCTTTTTGTACCTTACTGGCTAACAACGTTTTTGTCCTTCTTGTGGCTTTCACTAAGAGGTGCTGTGCTAGGCATGCACACCGCTGAGTTATTTCAAATAGCTCAAGGAGATTTGCTGTATACTCCAGATCCGCCCCTGCAAAAGGGGTCCGCCTGACTGGGGCACCCTGGCCGGTGACCATGTGGCATGGGAGTGTATTGCTGGTTAGTGCTTGGTGAGGGGGGGAGGGGGGCTCCAGAGTAGTAGCAGACAATAGCCTTGTTCTCAGCAAACAGGATTGACATTTTGAGTTTGGTCATTAGGTCCCGACCCAAGATCTTACTCGGAGAAGAGGGAAAGTATATGTTAGACTTGGCATCCTTGGCGTGGTTTCCCCTGTCTTGTTGCCTCTGCCTCCTGTATCTTTGCTGTGCCCTGGATTAAGTTTTTGCTGGTCTAGATGCTTTGGACACTTTGCCACTACTAGTCAGTGCCAAACTGCAGGTGCTCCGTAGGTAGATTATGTTTATAGATAGTTTTTTCCATGATTGGCTTATTTGATTTACTAGTAAGTCCCTAGTGTGTGTCCACGGCTGCAAATCAAATGCTGCTAGTGGGCCTGCAGCACTGATTGTGCCACCTACACAAGCAACCTTTCAAAGGGTTCTCAGACCTGCCACTGCAGTGTCTGCGCGCAGTTTTCAACTGCAATGCTGACATGACAAGTGCACCCACTTGCCACGCCCTAACCTTCCCTTTTCTTACATGTAAGACACCCTTCAGGTAGGCCCAAGGTACCCCCATGGGCATGGTACAGTATATGTGAAAGGTGGGACATGTACTCATGTGTCTGACATGTCCTGATAGTGAAATACTGAGCATTTCGGTTTTCACTATTGCATGGCTATCTGTCCTATAGGATAACATGGGAGATCCTTTGTAACATCTTACAAGTAAAACTTCCCATGGGGACAAGATAGGAAGATGGAGTTTAGGTTCACTGAACTCAGAATTTAATAACACATCTTCCAGTAAAGATGGTTTTTGAAGTGTGGGTTTCAAAAATATCACTTTTAGAAAGTAGGCATTTTCTTGCTAAGCCATCCTAAGTGCCTCTGCTGAGTTGTGGATTGACTGTCTGATTTTGGAGTGACATAGGCTGGGGATGTGCAGTCACTGCCGAGAGCCACTGGGGGGGGGTGTTGAGGTGGGTGCTGCCTTCCCTGGATGACTCAGAGCTGAGATTAATAGACCTGGGATGCATTTAGAGTAGTCGGAGGAGATTTCCTTGCACCTGAATGGACCTGTGCACATTGCGGTCTCCACCTCCTGCCAGGAAGCTGGACCAGAGAGGACATCACTGGTTTGGACTGAGCTAAAAGACTCTCTGCCACAAGAGAACAAATGAAAATTTGGTATAAATATTGGGGCCCAGACCCCAGAACTTTAGATTACTTCTGGACTCAATTGGAACCTCTGCCAAATTCCTTAATTTTAGGATGCGATTGCACTACTATATACCGTTTTGTGAATTTTTAGTCGCAAACACTGCTTTTTTACGCATCGCAGCGTTTGCGACAAAAAATGTTGTTGATACATCTACCCCATAGACCTTTAAACATATTCAACATACACTGAGAACACAACAAAATAAATTGTTAAATAACACAAAATATTGTCAAGATACAAACAAATCACATTGCATTACAAACGGATGGTATACACCTGTTACAACGCATTTTTTACTCCGCACTACCACTACAACGCGACCATTACTCCGCATACTATTACAACGCATTGCGCTGGGGGGCGCTCTAGGATAGGGAATAAGTTTAATTTTCTATCCAACACCTTCCCTAGTGTCCACGGGGACTGGAGTTGGAATAGAAAATTATACTTACCACTATCCAGCACCTCTAAGCGCTATGCGTTGTAACGGTATTCGTTGTAAATACCGCGTTGTAATGGTATGCGGAGTAAAAGTATGCGTTGTAACGTCATACATCCTAAACGGATGTATGGCATTACAACGCATGCTTTTACCACGCATGCCTTTACAACGCAGTTTTTACAACGCCTGCCATTACAACGCATAGCGCTTTGGGGTGCTGGATAGTGAATAGTTTAATTTACTATTCCAACTCCAATCCCCGTGGATAGTAGGGAAGGTGTTGGATAGTAAATTAAATCTATTCCCTATCCTAGAGCGCCCCCCAGCGCAATGCGTTGTAATGGTTTGCGTTGTAAAAGTTGCGATGTAAAAGCACTGCGTGGTAAAAGTTGCGTTGTAAAGGATGTTTCCCATTACAAACATATAGAACACATTTTTCGCTCTGGTTCGTATACTTTTTTATCTATAGTTTCATAAACCCACATTGTCTCTGACAATTATGTATATTGATCGTTTTTCAGTTTGTTTCAGAGGCCAAGGCCAAATGGTGACCCTACTATGTTCACTTTGTGTATATAACAATTACAAAGCACAGGTATTTGGTGATCATGAGTGGTATTTCATCCACGAGCGCAACTATTTGGTCAACAATAAAACAGTCAACACGTTTCGCGACCTGGACTTCCTCGGAGTAATACTGCTTCATGTGAATACAATGGAAAGAAAGAGAAAGTGGAAAATCAGAACAAGAAGAGGCAAACCCGAGGTCGCATTGTCAATTATACAATGGTGCCCTCGGTGGCAAGTGTCACCGAATGGTGAACAAGTTGATAGAAACAAGGAGATTAAAAAGCCTGGTTTAAAGAGACTGAGCTCTCTGTTTGTTCTGTATCCTGAGGAGAACCCGGCAAGTAATTTAAGTGGGTTCAAAACGTGTCAACTGTTTTATTGTTGACCAAATAGGTGATGCTTAGCAACCTTAGGCTCCCTATCGAGGAGACCATTCTCCCAGTAAATCCAATGTGATCCAGACTGATCACCAGCTGCCTGGTTTGCAGCCTGCCGCCGTAAACCAACAAGAGAAGGGCATTCCTGCTGCTCCTAGCAGAATTCCTCCCTGGTGGGACCCGCTTCCTGCTGCCAATAGGTCAGCTCTGGCAGGTCTCCCAGTTCAGCCTCTTGCTCCCTGTAGGCTCCAGGACATCTCCCTCAAGGTCTGCCTCCTCCTGTACAGTGGAAACTTCAGGGGGCCGGTTTCCTGTGCCCCTGCCTCTTCACTTTCTATCAGGCACCTGGACCACTCTTTCAGGCCCCAGGTCTTCTTGATCACCCTTACCGGCTGCCATTGTCTGAGTTGTCACACATGCCCTCTCAGGCAGGCCCAACATTTCTATGCATGGATAGTCCCACAACTACATTGTTAAGGCACCCAGGGCCCCCCCCCCCGCTCAAAGGGAACCAGTGCCACTTTACAGAGGCACTCTGAGTGTCTCTCAGAGTCTCCACCCTATGGCCATTAATGGTCACACACTGCTCGTATTTCTTAGTGTTTGTGGGCAGGTGGGGCCTTGGGACCATCTCACTGTCCCTTAGTGAGATAAGGGACAACTCTGCTGGTTCCCACCCATCCTGTGGGGCAAACTCCTCCTTCAGTGCTACACTAGTCAACCCACAGGGCAGTGCACCAGTGAGTGCAGGTGTACACTAGGCAATACTGATGGAAATTTAAACAATTAAATAAATGGTGCAAGGATGTCAAAACCAAACAACCATAAGCTCATTAGTAGCCTTTTATTTTCAAATATTCAACATTTTCTTCAATAAAGAGACACACATACAGGAAAAATCTGTACAAAAAATACAAACACCATATATTAAATACTTTCTACAAACCTCAATTTTCAATCACCATCCGCACTAGTACACACACACTGTCACACCCATTATATCTACAATCAAACATTCAACACTCACCACACACAACACAAAGTCCTTTTTGGGCCAATGAAGAAAATTTTGAATATTTGAAAATAAAAGGCTACCAATGAGCTTATGGTTGTTTGGTTTTGACATCCTTGCACCATTTATTTAATTGTTTAAATTTCCATCAGTATTGTCATTTCGGTTGTTTTTTGGTTTAGTTGACTCTGCCTTACTGATTAGAGTCAGGCCCATTGTTGTTATATGATGTACACTTGGGAAACTTAGGATCCCCAATGAAGTGACCCACCTGATCACAAGCAAAACACTTGCGGGGACCCTTTTCTGCAGGCTTCCCTGGAGAGAACCATGGTTTCTTACCACCGGAGGGCTGGGAACCTTTCCCTTGGGAACAAGATTGAGGCCCGTTCTGGAACTCCTTCTGTTTACCCTTGTCCCCGCACTATTTTGCTGGGGACCCTGCTCCCCCTTGGTTGAGTCTCCCACGTGCAGTGGCTGTTTCTGCCAAGGAGAGGACAGAGACTGAACTGTGCTGTGTATCCTGCTTGAAGATCTCCAAGAGCTTGGTGTAGAGCTTGTCTCCTGTTCTGAAGTCTTAGGGACACCAATACTTTGTTTACTCAGTCCTCCTGCACCTGGAACTGCTGTTTCATCGGCCACAGAGGGAAATAGCAACACTGATGCCGGTGAGTGATGCCACTAACTGCAACAAAGCCGTGGGCACCACTCGTGAAGTGCACAATGTACCGCCCCGACGTGCACCACAGCCCGACACCTGCCGATGCCACACCGTACCAACTCGGACGCCATCACTGAGGCTGCTATCTGCACCAGAGCTAGGGGCACCACTCGTGATGCTCATGATGCTCCACCACGATTTGCACCGCAGACATGACCTCACCGACACCAGTGCGTCAACATCACAGAGCCGATACCTGACATGGGCGACCTCCCAAGTCCATCGACCCCAGCATCGTCATAAGGAACCGCAGCCACTGTCACCTCCCCAGCAACAGTAAGAAACCAACGCCTCACCTCGCCTGCATCACAGTAAGGAACCAATGCCTCACCTCCCCTGTGGTCGTAAGGAACCGACGCCGCCCGGCACCAAAAAAGCATCACCTCCCCGATGCCATGTAGCGCCTTTGTTTTCATCATTTGCCAAGGTACTGTTCTTTGGAGTCCATGTGACTCTGGGCTAGAAGCCGCGCACCTCACGTTTGGCGCGGTACTTTAGGATTTTCATTTGTCACGCCGTCGTAATAGCCCTAGGTGGAGCTGTTTGTTGCTACAAGCTTTATTTTTTTTATAAATAACCTATTTTTGGTGATATCTTGATATATGTATAGTGGATTTTTGTCGCCTTGGTCTTGTTTTGTTTAGATAAATATTTCCTATTTTTCTAAACCGATGTGTGTCCATTTGTAGTGTTCTCATTGTGTTACTGTATATGTGCACAAATGCTTTACAGATTGCCTCTGAGATATGCCTGTCTGCTCATGCCAAGCTACCAAGGGGTTGAGCAGGGGTTGCCTTAGGGCATAACTTCCTTACCCTGACTAGAAGCAAGAATACCTACTTTGATAAAGGTGCAAACCATTGCCAAATAAAGACGCCCCCAGTTCTAACAGTTTAACAATTGTTCCCTCACTCTTTCCATCTATCTCCAGCTCGAGGGGTTCTGTGAAGGGGATCCCTGTCACCATTCTAGAGACCCCTTCTATGGTTGCAGTAGTCTTTGACAGGGTACTGCCCCTCATGTAGGCACAACTTCGTAGCCCCTGTGTCTAGTAGAAAGGGGTGAGGTGTCCTGTTTATCAGCATCGTGACTATGGGGTCCTCCTCAGTGCAGCCTCGTGCGGATAGTAGTGGTTGTGTGTCTTTGGGTGTCCTTTCCGTTTCTGGCGTGACTATTCCTGCATCCCCACCCTCGCTGTCAGACCCTGGAGTGTTGCAGGGATTCTACGGAGTCACAGAATATGCTTGGGACCAAAGAACCTTAGTAGACAGGGACTGAGTCATCCTACCACCTGAGTACTCACGAGCCTGGGACGGACTATTTATAGTGTCTCATTTGCCCTCCTACTCACTCACAGAGGAACACGTGATTAGACACCCCAGAACACAACACTCCCGACCCTCTCAGGAATCGTGGTTGCAGGACACACCCTTTTGCTCTCATACTAGCCCACAATAAGATCTGACAGAGATGAGAAAAGTTTAAAATGTTTATTTTTACTATCATGCTCTAGTATGCAGCATATGTGCCACAATGAGTAAGAAAATGTTTAACATAAATACGGTCAGCAGTAAGTAGTCCATAAATCATAAAAGGAGCGGTCATTATATAAGATGCGGTAGCCTAACCCCCTTCCCTTCTACAGAAGCAAAGTGATAATATATCAGAACATCTGTTGGTGTTTGCTGCAGACCCCATACCTTAGCATGCACATATGAAAGTTCTACATCTCAGGTGCTGTCACAATCTCTTCCCTGGAAAGATCCCTCTCCAAGTGTGTTGTTATCTATTCTGTACATAGAAGAGAAAGTATGTGTTCCCAAACAACAGCTGTATCTGTGTGTTTTGTCTAGGTGCTGAGGCCTGACCAGAACAAAATAACAAGGGGCATTGTTCTTTGACCTTGTCTGTTGTGTACAGACTAAATCCGAAGAAAGAACAGAATGCAAAAACAACGGCAGGTTCTGTGTGAATGTACAGTGTGTCACAAAGCAAACTACGATTATATATTAACGAGTGCAGAGCGGAGAGCAGTATGCAATGTACTCATGCTAACACAGGGAAAACAACAATCGGCCTGCACGGGAGATATGACCGAATGAGTGGTGTCCCTTTCCTCCCTATCGCTAGTTGTATCACTCTTTATACCTGCAATGAAGTTTCCGGCCGGTCGTGGAGTTAATGTTTTGTGGGCTAAATGCAGCGGATGGGGGGGGGGTTGAGTTTCGGGGAAGTCTAGAACTGAACTGGGATTAGGCAGGAATTGTCTGGGTTTGCCGATCTAGTAACCTCCCTGGCCTAGATCTAGTGGCTCTCTGTCCGGTGGGGGTGGGGGGCATTTGGCCCGCTCGACTGGCGCATTGGTGTAACCCAGTGCAGGAATGCCGGAATTAGAGAGAGCACTCTGTCCCTGTGTAAGGTTGGGGAGGTGCAGATGCCTTGCTTGTGGGACAGAGTTGTAGGTCGGGGCCACCTGGAAGACGGCCTAAAGTTCTAACAGTGCCTCTCTTCAAGCCTTCTTCTGCCCTACGTACTTGGTCCGAATGTGTGTCCTTGTGTTCTCTATTATATTGTTGTCAAAGCTTCCCCCCTGTGGCCAGGGGAAAGCATGCGTCTTAGTGTTTGTGTGGCATTCATGGCAGAATTTATTTAGCTTCTTATCTTGCATGGGGGACCTATTTTGCATTTGGTTTAATGCAGACTCCATGATGGGTTGGGAACTTTTAAAGGACTAGTACACTTCTAACGTAACAAGTCTTTAAAACTCTCTTAAATACTACTCTGATCGTGGGGAAAATATGTACAAGGGATTATACCAGCAATAACTACTTTTACTATGAGCTCAGTTTAGAACAAGGATGCATCAAACAAACTTTCACAATACATAAAACAACACATGTGGAAAATAACCTGTAATGTAATGGTTAACTCAAAAAGATGGCTTTTTTATATGCACATAGAATCGTTAACTGGACATAACATTTAACATAAACACAGTCTGCAATAAGTATTATCTGCACCACAATATCAAGAAAAAATGCATCAATTGAAAACCACAATAAAAATAGAAGAGAAAAATGACAAAGGAAAAAATTATGACTTTGTCCAGAAACCTTAGCCAGCTCCTAGCGCATGCCGCTCAAAGACGAGGGGAGGCTCTGCGCGGTACACAGAACTAAGTGAGCCCAATAATCTGTCAGTATCGGTTCAGGAGACAAAGATAGCAACAATTTAGGCAGAGAAGAGGGAGCGACTCAACAACTACAGGCACTGCTTGGCTAAGCACAAGCGCACCTTACTCTCCGAGGTCCAAATCTTTCCCTAACATCCGAATTACACCCTATGTCAAACTCCTGAGTTATATGTACCAACAGTGTCCCGCCCAGTAGTACAAGCAATGAACACCTCTCACTTCTTTCAGATACTACCAGTGTTAAACTGATAGAACTAAGGAAACTCCTTTAGACTAAAAAATTAAGATCAAGATGCTGGCTCTATATTACACACAGAGCCTATGCGTACCCTCTCTGTCATGCCCAGTGGTTCAAGGGCCCATGTGTCACACCCAGATACAAGCATAAGCTCTGTGTTTCGTCCAGCAGTCCTAGCAGTCCCCATATCACACCCAGAGACAAGCCTATCCTCTGTGTCTTGCCCAGTGGTACCTATATAACACCCAAAGACAAGCATACCCTCTGTGTCACATCCAGTGGTCCAAGCGACTAATACATCTCTCACCTTTCCTCGCGTGCTATCAAAGAAAGGTGATCTATGTTCTAGTTTGCCATACGCCAAATGATGGTACTAAGGATAAGATGTAGTCTCTTACCCACTGAAGGCGGCTTGAGGATGGACCTCCGCCCCTGCAGATTTAGCAGAACTTCCAAACAATTGCTCACCGTTCTTGCCCCATAGATGTGAAGCTGTATGGGCAGGGCCCTCATCCTCTGCCTGCGGGCGGGCTTGTAGAACCAATCTCTCCTGGCTGGCTCACCAAAATAGTGCTCGAATACGAATTTCCCTTGAAAAAATTAAAGGTAAGAGGCCTTTGGCAAAACAGGAACAGTCAGTGTAATTAAATGCAGCGGCCGGGAGAGCAGGCAATAGAGTCAGGGTCTGAAGAGTGACTTAGAATCAGAATATACTTTATTCAATTTTAGATAATAAAATCCTACAAGCATCAAGATAAAACATTTGACACAAGTAAGAATCCAGTTTGATTTTAAAATTTCAGCAAAACACATACTTCATTCATATAGAATTCCCTCTATTACATAAATTATAAGACAGGGTTATTCACAGGGAGGTAGTGCGGTGGAAAGCTTTATTATAATTGATGTTAACTAGTTAAATAGTTCTTGCAATTTATTTTTCAGAAAACCAGACATAACACCCACACAATAAACATTCTCCAGTAATTGCAAATAAAGAAAAGCCGGACGGCATTGCCTCCATCCCCCGACTTTAACAGTGGTATTATCCATCTTGCCCTTTCCCCTTTATAAAATTTACAAAAGTGGATAACGTGAATTGTAGATGATACATTATCACAAGGGCAATTGCAAAGATCTCTGGACCAATCATTAATGGCTGGGTGGCTAACCAAGCGATGGAAACTTCCAAACCTAAATCTTCTTAGCACGTATCTGTCATATCCCACGGTATACCAGTCTAAATATGGTTGAATACGAAATGTTACCAAAGTCATTTGATGCTGAGCCACCACATTTTTCTTCATTTACAAAGCAGTTCGTAGCATTTCTAGGTGGGCCATTCTTGATTGTTTTAAACTTCTTCCTTGAAATGGAACTCATGGATTCCGGGGAAGTATAAAAATCAGATCGTCAAAGGTCCCTCAGAATTTTTTTCACGTAATTTAACCAAGTGATCTTGCAAGCATAGTCCAGCTTCATACAATCCCTAATTATTTTTTTGTCCAGCCCTGTACTACTAGAGGTCCAGACTCGATGCCATAATAAAACTGGTTGCACTTTAATAATGTCAGTAATGTAATAAATTCCTAGCTCGCTATGGCAATTAAAAACCAGGGAACTCAGTGGCACTGCTAAAATGAACCTTAAAAAGTGTCTTCCGCTAGTTGAATTGAAGATACATCATTAAAACCCCATATTCCCGCCCCATACATTGCTATACTTATGCACTTTGTCTGATAGATTTTAAGAAGAATTCCAGGGCGCCTTTTGACCATTTTTTTTGCACAATTTACAAGAATTGCTGTTGACCTCATAAAAAGGAGACACCTGGTCTTTACTGCGGGTACCCAGGAACACGTATGCTCAAATAGGACACCCAGATAAGAGAACCTATTAGTGCAATCTATCCTATTTTCACCTAGGCATAGTACTGCATTTGCGTCTCCCCCTCCCGCAGGACATTACAAAGGTCATTTTCACATTCAATTTTAGGCCTCGAACCTCTATAAAATCAATATATGAGGCAAGTGCTCTTTATAGACCCCGCTGGGTTCGGGCCATGAGCACTGCGTCGTCCGCGAAGAGGAGAGAAACAATTGCCTTTTTATTAATATAAGGTGGATCTCACGCCCTTTCTTCCAATTCCTTTTCTAGTACATAAGTATATAACGTGAAGAGGAACGGGGCCAAGACACATCCTTGTCTCACGCCCCTCTCCACGCGAAATGGCACAGAGCATTCTCCTTTTAATCCATTCCTCACCCTAGCTGATGCCCCAGAATATAATTGCCTTAAAAAATGCACCAATATCGGGTCCATATTTAAATCCATTAAAATTTCCCACAATTTGTTGTGCATAACACAATCGAAAGCGGCAGAAAGATCAACAAATGCTACATAAAATTTCCCTGCCTTTGCCTGAGTATATTTCTCAATTAAAATACTAAGATTTGAAACCTGTTCACATGACCCCAACCCCTGTCTAAAACCATATTGGACCTCGCTCAGAATCTTATTGATAACCCTTCCTACCACCTTCACTAGGGAATCTAGAAGGGATATTGGGTGGTAGCATGCTGGGTTTTCCAGATCCCCTTTTTTAAAAATTGGTATAATCACCGACTCTGACCATCACTTGATGAAGCCCTTTGCACAACATGCTTCTACAACACAAGTCAGTAGCGGGGACTATAAAAGAGGAATTGACTTAAATAGGTCAATAGGCAGACCATCGGGTCCTGGTGATTTTCCACCTTTATTCGCATTAAGAGCCTCTGTTACTTCATCCACGATAATTTGCAAATCGATAGGCCAAAAGCCAATGGGATCCCCCCGTTGTTTACTTTCTGGGGCAGTACAATTTTCTACATTCCTGTTGGCGCTATATACATTTGCGAAAAAATTTACCCATGTTTCCTTATCAATAGCAACCACAATAGTTGCATCATCTTTATTAGTAAAAAAAAGGTGCGTTGACTGCCTTCCAAAACAGGGTACAATCCTTGCTCAAGGATGCTTCATATAAAGAGCCCCAAGCTTGTTCTTTCAGCTCTTTCTTGCGTTTTTTTCTAGCCAAATTATAAGCCTGTCTACATGCTCGTATTTCCACCTGATCCCCCACAACCCTGTGAAGAGCAACCTTTGGGTGGCTATATGATTTGGTGCAAGTTGAATCAAACCATCCATTTTTCTCAACTCGGGTATCCTTCTTTTGTATTCTGAGCACATTCTGAATTAATAGAGTGATTTGGGAAAATGCCCTCAGGATATCATCATGGGTAGAACTTTCCTGTAAGCATTGCATAATAAGGTCAAAAGCTTTAGTAATAATGTGTTTGTTCATCTCCTCTGGGGTTTTCCTGTCCCAGCACAGGGTATAACCGTTTGGGTTTTGTCTGGACAAAGTGTTGTTTTGAGTCCAGGGCATTCTACTATTTATTATCTGGGCACCCTTTTTTGCTAAAACTATATTGATGCTGATGGGAAGAAGATCACTCATAACATTGGAGTGGATTTTAACCACTTGGATGCTAAGGGGTGTGCTAGGAGGTCCATGTAATTTCCATTGAAATCAATGGAAACTCCATGACGAGCTGAGCTCGTCATGAGCGTCGAAGGGGTTAAAATGTTCCAACCACGTAGCATAACGATTGGGAACGATAATAAAATCTATTATAGATTGAAATCCTCTGCTTATAAATGTATAATCAAAATCCACACTTGGAGTACAAGGCATATTTGCAAAACCCAAGTCATGTAGATGCATAATTTCATTAAGCAACTCCCCCCTTTCAAAGTGTGGAAAATGCTATGTATCTTCTTCGGTTTCTGTGTCTAAAACCCCACAACCGACCTGTGTACAAAGGCTAACATTAAAATCACCTCCCCAAATGGTAATCACATCAGATCCTTCTGGCCCCCCAGCTTCTCCCAGATCGTCACTAAGTGACTTTAAGGTCGCACCCATTTAGCCCCTTTCCATGTTATTATAAAAATTTACAACAAGCACAACAGTATTTGTGTCCAGGAAAATACGTACCATTTGATAAAATGTAGCCGATTTTGGGCCAGATGTAGGTAGGCCAATACCGGTCGGTAACGGCCGAATTTACCGATTTTAGGCCGTTACCGACCGGTATTGGGCATTTGGGATGTAGGGGACCCGAAAACATCCGAATCGGTAAATTTACCGAATCGGTAAAGTTACCGAATCGGAAACCTTACCGAATCGGAAAAAATACCAAATCGGAAAATATACCGAATCTTTAAAGTTTCCGAATCGGTAAATTTACCGAATCGGAAAAAATACCGAATCGGAAAATATACCGATTCGGAAACCTTACCGAATCGGTAAATTTACCGATTCGGAAAATAAGAAATGGTAAAAATGAGTTTTTGAGATGTAGGAAACCTCTTAAATACAGAATTTGCATGAAATTCGGTATTTAAAAGTCGGTATTTACCATGGATTCAAATCAGGTGGTAAACAGGTGCATGGTATAAAACAGGCCCCAAAATGCAACATTTTCACCAGAATGGCGGCATTCTATGTCATTGCGAGGCGGATACGGCTACAGGCAGAAGGAGAGAGGGTCTGGAGGAGGGAGGAGCAGGTGTACAGGCAGAGGATCACTCTATTCCAGCTTACTGAGCCAGAGATCCTACAAAAGTACAGGCTGGCTCCCCAAACTATCCTGGACCTAATCAGGGACCTTCACCCACTATTGGAACATCCAACCACAAGGGCACACGCCATCCCACCCCATGTGTAGGTGCTGTGCAGCCTACACCTGCTTGCATCTGGGAGTTACCAGAGTGTGGTTGCTGCGGTAGGTGGGGTGTCCCAGAGCTGTCTGTCACGTTTCTTTAAAAAATTCCTTGATGCCATGTTGCAGAGAATGCATTTCTACATCAGCTTCCCTGCAACGCATGCAGAACTGCTAAGGACAAAGACAGACTTTTATCAGATGGCGCATTGCCCAAACATAATTGGCTGTATTGATGGTACCCACATAACAATATGCCCACCTGCTGCCACAGAGTACATTTATCGGAACCGGAAGTCCACCCACACCATAAATGTACAGGTGATCTGTGATTCCAAGTACATGATCACTGACCTAGTAGCCAAATTCCCCGGGAGTACCCACGACTCCTACATCTTCCAAAACAGTGGGATCTACGCACGCCTGACAGCGGGGGAATTTGGCGAAGGATACTTGCTAGGTAACTCACTGTGTGAAACTCTCTTGATACGTATTACAGGTGGATGTGTGTGTGTGTGCATGTGAATAATGTTTCTTCTCTTGCCATTAGGGGACAGTGCATATGCCCTCCGGTCCTTCATCCTCACTCCCTACCTCAACCCTACAACACCAAGTCAGAGGAGATACAACAGGGCACACAAAACAACCCGAAACATTGTGGAGCGCACCTTTGGCATGTGGAAGAGCAGGTTTCGCTGCCTCCATAAGAGTGGAGGTGCCTGCCAGTACACACCGATCATCTGCTGCAAGATGATTGCAGCCTGTGCTATGCTGCACAACCTTGCGGTCTAGAAGGGCACAGCAATGGATCTCTCAGATTATGAGGACCATGATGATGAGGAAGCAGTGCCTGAACCACACGTATCTGGAGTTGCAACACCAACTGATGGCAGACACAGGTGGGATGAGATCACACGCAACTACTTTTAAGTAAGTAAAGAGACACAGACAGGTGTAGTATGCACCAAATGTAGTTTAATTTGGTAATGAGGTAGGTTAATAAAGCACAACTGTGCAACAAAAAGTATTGAACTGCAATGATGTCAGTCCTGGTTCACCTCACCATGAACTTTAAAAGTCATTTCCTTCCTCGCTTCCCTGTAACACCTGTAGGTTGCTCACCCTGCTCACTGTCTTGCTGGCCTGTGGCCTCAGCGTGGCGCCTGCTCCTCCTTGTTTCAGGGACAAGGGTGCTTCCTATGCTGCTCCTGCTAGTGCTCTCCTCACTTACAGGCACATCCAGAGCAGCTGTATGTGCATTTAACAGCGCCTCAAGAGCACTGGTCATCCTGCCCATGCCCCTAGTGACCTCATTGGTGTTTTGGGTCATAGCCTCCTGCATGTTACTGCTTCTCCTGCATGACCGGGATGTGGCAGTGGTCAGGTGGTTGATGGCTTTATTTAGCCCATGACCACGCTGCCTTTCTCTGCGCCTTGCCTCGAAATCAGTGTCTAGTTTGGTGCATAGCAGCTGCACCGAGTTGCCAATTCCGCGCATCCCTGCTGCCATCTCTTTGTTGACTTGTACCAGCTTACTGATGCCCTTTCCTATTTCTCCTAAGTTGCTGTTCAGGGACCTCATTTGTCGTTGGCATGCCTGGATGGCTCTTCCCTGCATCCTCTGTATTCTCACCATGCTCCCCTCCAGACCACGGAACACACTTGGACCCTCAACTGGTGCATCTGCTGGCCTCTCTTGGACTCTGCGGCGTCTTGCACCACTATGGGCCACCCCTGCACTGGAGTGCCTTGTACCAGTGCTGACATCTGCAGGCAAGTTGTGTGTTTCGTCGCCCTCAATGTCAGCTGCTCCATTTCTAGGAGTGGGGCCACAACATGCCTCCTGCTGGGTTGTGATGCAGGTGTGGGATCATGCTGTGATGCTGGCATTTCTGGGGATGACAGCAACAGAGGGGATTGAGATCTGCCAGGGGACGCCAGGAAATCTTGAGGCATTTCTGAGTCTTGTGCAGGAGGATGGGTACTTGATGCACCTGTGTACTGTGGTACGGTGTGGGTAGTTGGACCTGCTTCCTGACTCTCCTCCCTCTCAGGTGGTGTGACTTCAGTCTCCTGCGAGCGCCTGCGAGACGTTTCACCTGTGGACATATGAGCGTACATTAGCTAAGCGCTACTGTCTCACAGTCACTACAATTAAATATGTATCACATTGGCGATATTCTCTATGAAGTAATTTCCTTCACTAGTTGGTTGTTGTGCTGTATGACATGTTATTACATCTCCTGACTACATATCGCATCATGCATTGGCCCTGTATAGTGCTAGCAGTACTGGACTGGGGTTCCCTTGGCCACAAAGGGTACAGGTAAGGATGATGGTATGTGGGGGTATGCTGTGCATGTCTCTTACCTTTTTTGCTTGCAGCTCTGGCTGAGCTGTCTACTTCTCCCTGTCCGCAGACGCTGTCCGGTTCAATGGTTGAGGCCACCATCTCCTCCAGGTCAGTAAGGGGGGGGGGGGGTGCTGGGTTCTTGCCTCCACCAGTTTTTGATGCCTGCTTGTGATGTTCAGCCAATTTCTTTTTGGTTTGGCTCCTGAGGTCATAAAATCGTTTTTTCAGGTCCTCTGTGTCTCTGGTGGTCACCCCAACTGCATTTACTTTGTCCAAAATTTCCAGCCAGATTTTTCTTTTGGCAAATTCTGCCACAGTGAGGGACTGCCTGCCAAACAGTTTGTGGTGCACCTTCACCACCTCCTCAACAAGGACCTGCAACTCCATGATGCTGAATTTGAGTTTCCTCCTCCTCTCAGGCTGCTCTTGTTCCTTGCTGCTTGCCATTTTACACTTTTAAAAGTGCACCAAACCCTTTCTGCTGCTCAGTGAATCCGCTCAGCTCCAACTGCCTTTCCAGGAGCTTCTAATTAGTTGCAGCTGCCTGTGTAGCCACTTCCTGGGAGGGAGGGGGAGGGTGGTAGCACCTGATTGGCTGCCTGCCTAAGTTTCACTTTTGTTTGCTTTCCAATTCTGTATTTACTGATTCGGTATTTACCGATTCGGTATTCCCCATGCATTCCTATGCGGCAAAAGGCCCATAGGAATGCATGGGGAATACCGAATCGGTAAATACAGAATCGGTAAATACCGATTCGGTAAATACAGAATCGGTAAATACCGAATCGGTATTTTCCGATTGTCCGATACCGAATTTTACCGAATCGGTATTTTTTACCGATTTTTTTCTACATACCATTTACCGATTCTAAAATACCGATTCGGTAAAATTCGGTATTTTAGAATCGGTAAAATCGGTTTACCTACATCCGGCCCTTGATCATTTCAATTTTTATAACCCCTAGTAAATTTGAGATATACACGCATATCCCCCCTTTCTGTCTCCCATGAGTAGCCCATATTGCTGGTGTGTGGTAGGTCTTGTAACCATCTATGTGAACTTCGTCTAACAACCAGGTCTCTTGAAGATATAGAATATCAAAACTGTGAATAAAATCAGTCCAACCAGGTTTACTCACTTTGGATATAAGAACAGCTACGTTCCAATAGAGCACACTAATAATCTTAGAGGAAGATGCATTATGAGAATGTACAAATTGGCTATCTAGAGTATCACCGGCCACATTACCCCCCTTATACCACCTTCCGTGCATGCATCTAGTGACACTCTAAGCAGATTCCCATCTGGGACTTCCAGTATATCTGTCAGGTTCTGGACCGTGATGCGCCTACCTAGAACTACATTTCCCATGAACCTAGGGAGTAGAACTACTGGTCCCATGATCCTTTGCGGCGCATGGATAAGGCGGGGCAGAACCAGGAAACAGTGCTCGTGATTTTGTGTTCGTTACTGGGAGCTTGTTGCTATTCCTGACGTTCGTTTTTGTGTGATGCCTTTGCCAAGACAGTCCTTGGAATCTGAGGGGAAGATTGCACAGCCGGGTAATGTGTTCGCGCTAATGATTTGAAGTGCTCTGATTCCTTTTTCTTTGGCAGTCGGATTAGACTGTGTACCTTTGCGGCTGCAAGGGGTTTTCTCCGGGTGTTCTGTTCTTTGCTGTACTGTCGTTAACTCACCTCCGGAGGGGGGCCATATCTTTATCGACTAGTGATGGATTGCAGGGGGGGGTGTGTCCTCCGCAATACCGGCACGAAGGAAAGTGTTCATGGCATAATCAAGGACGGAGTACAAATGCCTAAGCGGATGTTGGTAGTGCTTTGAACTACAACATACCGTGTTAGGTATACTGTTTATTGTTGATTCCAGAAGGATTACAAATGCCTAAGCGGATGTTGGTAGTGTCGTAAACTACAACATACCGTGTTAGGTCTAAAGTACATTGTTTGTATTCCCGCGAGGAGCCACGGGACACGCCCACTCCTGTTGGCCACGCCCTCACCTCACCAGTACAAAAGCGCGACCTGAGTTCTAGGGAAGCTTTGTACCTGATCCTCCTGAGGCGGAAGCCGGGAGTCTTGTTTATCTTAAAATTGAAATTTCACTGTTTTTAAAAATTGTATTCCGTGTTATTAATTGCACTTGGCACCACTCCTTAGCGCTCACCTGGGAACCCGAAGCAGCCGATCTAAGCGCTGTCAGGGTCAGGAAACGCTTGATTGCCGCCATCACTCGCCGCGAGGAGCCACGGGACACGCCCACTCCTGTTGGCCACGCCCTCACCTCCAACGCCCCTAAACTGCCCATAAAAACATGTGTCAGTACAGGGAGCGCAGCGGACGGGCGCAGCGGGCGCGCCGTCAGCGCGCCGAAGGCGCGCCAAAGGCAAGCCCGTCTGGGCCCGTCCGGGCCCAGCCGGCCCCAGGCCCTACCACTCTGTCCTCCTCAGCCAGCAACAACCGGTCCTACACTCGTGACGACTTATTGGCCTTAAACCCTAACAAACATCCCTCCTGCTCACGCATCCTGAATGGAGATACCCAATTCTCCGGATGCAACATCTGCGACCCCGCCGAGCACAACCCGACACCCAAGGGTTTACACTTAGGCCTACTTAACTGCAGATCACTCGTGAAACACTCACACGAAGTAAACCTTGCAATCACCAACAATGCCTTAGACATTCTGTTCCTAACAGAAACCTGGCTCACTCCCAGCAGTGGCCCCGACATTGTTCTAGCACTCCCCCCTGGGTATGCCATGTGCTCACTGAACAGACCAGAGGGAAGGGGAGGTGGACTCGCCATAATCTTTAAAGACAGTCTCACCTGTAGAACATCTGACGGCAACATCAGAGGATATGAAAGCTGCCATTTTACGATACTAATCTCCCCAGTTACCTCGCTATCAGGAACACTGGTATATCGTCCGCCGGGCAACCTAGGAGATTTTCCGGACAAAATTATTGACCAGACCTCCATTAAATGCACCTCTACCTCCAACTACCTACTATTAGGAGACTTGAATGTGCATTTCTTGGACCCGGGTGATAAACTGGCCAATGAACTACTTCAGGACCTCACTTCAATGGGCCTAAACCTCAAAAACCCACAAGCCACTCATGATAGAGGGCAACTGCTCGACCCTATCTTCTCCAACATTCCCAACCTGGAAATGTTGGACCACATCCCCCTCCCATGGACGGACCACTTTTTGGTCTCCCTTATATGGGACATTACCACTCCACCCCCCCCACCTCCCAAAATCCAAACTTATACCAGACGGTGGCAGAAATTGAAACCAGAAGTCTGGGCAGCCAAACTTATGGAAAACGTTCCCCATCCCCCCCATGACACCCTGGTAGGGGATAAAGAATTCAACACCTGGGTTACCCAATCACTCGACGCCATTCTGCCAAAAACCCATGCTCTGAAACACATTAAGAGAGTCAACCCCTCACCATGGTATACCCCGGAACTCAACCTTCTGCGTAAGACGTGTAAAAGAAACGAACGCATTTGGAGGATAGGAAAAACCGAGGAACAAAAGGAATTATTCCGCACCTCCATAAAATCTTACAAAAAAGAGCTCCGGAGCACCAAAATCAGCTTCTATGAGAACAGGATTAAAAACGCTGCCTGCTCAGCCCACGAAACATACTCCGTTCTCAAAGAACTGCTCCACGCCCCTGACCCCCCACTCAAAGCCCTTGATCCCAAAGAAGTTGAAACCAAATGCAATAATCTAGCCACCTTCTTTGATGAGAAGATTCAAAAAATTCTTCTCACTATACCCCCCCCTATACAGACCCAAATAGAGCAGGATCTTGCCATCACCTCCGCTAATCCTTCCCTGCCGTCGGCGTACCCCCAACCCTATCTGGACGCCTTCGGCCCTGTAACTACAGAAGAGGTAGAAGCAACCCTGACCTCAATCAAAAGTGGCTCCCCCCTCGACCCGGCCCCCCTCCGCTTCTTAAAAAAAGTGTCGAACACCATCATCCCTCCCCTCACGGCCCTGATCAACTCCTCTCTTTCGGAGGGCATAGTCCCCCCTAGCTGGAAAGCGGCAGCAGTTAAAGGTCTGCTAAAGAAACCCTCTTTAGACCCGGAAGATCTCGCCAACTATAGGCCCATCTCCCTCCTCCCTGGAAACAGCAAAATCGCGGAGAAGTTGGTTAATAAGCAACTATCACGTTATCTTGAGAGTAACAACCTTCTAGGGGTCTCCCAGACAGGGTTCCGTCCAGGTCAGGGCACGGACATCGCTCTCCTGGCAGCAGTGGAGAAGGCCAGAAGCATTCTGGACACGGGAGGATCAGTGGCAGTGATCCTCCTAGACCTCAGTGCGGCCTTCGACACTGTGGACCACCCTACCCTTATTCACCGACTGGGAGAAGTCGGAATAAAAGGTTCGGCCCTGAAGTGGCTCGAATCATTTTTATCAGGACGTTCCTTCCAGGTGCGGGAAAATGACAGCCACTCACCTACCATCCCCCTCCGGTGTGGAGTACCGCAGGGCTCATCCTTGAGCCCTACGTTGTTCAACGTATACATGGCCCCACTGGAGAAGAGGGTCAGCTCGTTTGGCGTGTCAATTATCAACTACGCCGACGACACTCAGTTGATCGTTACCCTCTCACATCCCCACCACGCCCCTTCTGACCTCCACAGCTGCCTGTCTGAAGTCCACCAATGGATGAATCTATCCTCGCTGAAACTAAACGGTTCTAAGACCGAGATACTCCTGATGGGCCATAAGGAACCATCTTTGCCATCTCACCTCTGGCCCAGCTGCCTAGGTGACCCCCCCGCTCCCAAAGAAGAGGTTAAGAGCCTCGGGGTATGGATCGAGAAAGATATGAGCTTCAGAACCCAGGCTAAAAAGACAGCAGGAATTTGTTTCGGGTTACTTAGAGCCTGCAGGAAGATCTTCCCCTTGCTCCCCGACACCGCAAGAAGGCTTCTCATTCAGGGTCTAATCCTGGCAAGACTAGATTACTGCAACGCCATCTACCTGGGAGCTCCTGAAGCCACCATGAACACATTGCAAAAAGTCCAAAATACCGCCGCCCGCCTACTCACAGGAACACCAGGAAGATCCTCCGCCAAACCGGCTCTTAAATCCCTCCACTGGCTTCCAGTGAGAGAGAGGGTCATCTTTAAGGCCCTCTGCTTGGCCCATAAGACCCTCAACAACAACGGCCCCCCTCTTCTCAAAGAAATCTTAAATCCCTATAAATCGAAAAGAGACCTTCGATCCAGTACAGAAAATTTCATCTTGGCCCCCAGAGTCAAAAAAGCCAAGACTGGCGGCCGTCGGTTTTCGGTCCACACTGCTAAATATTGGAACCTTCTCCCACGTAGACTCAGGACAGAACCGAACTATCTCCAGTTCAGAAAAACCCTTAAGACCTCCCTTTTTCCCCAAACATAATCACACCAGACGGCAGAAACCTCGGAAGAAGCAGGTCAGCGCTGGGATGCTCTTTCGAGTTACTACGCGCTTAACAAAACCATTAAATAAATAAATAAATAAATAAATACAGAGGAATATAAATGCCTAAGCGGATGTTGGTAGTGTCGTAAACTACAACATACCGTGTTAGGTCCTTTCTGGTGACTAAGTTACAAGAACTTGTTTGTCTTTCTTCATGCTGCAGTGACCTGCCTGTTGAGTGGGGTTTTCAGTACTTTTACATCAATCCCTACATCCCTACTGGTGAACTGCTTATTGAGGTCTCAGCTTTCTTAAAGACTAGGTTATTCTTAAAAGCGTTACTTACTACTGTGTGGGTAGGTATCTAGAGTAGTGTATTTAATTTAGAAGGATATGGTGCTTGTACTGTATGTTGATGTTTATGCTTCTTGTGTCTGCAGGCAGGAGGGGCTTATGAATACAGCTGTGTGAAGAGGCAGGATGGAGTTATTCACAGGTGAAATTAGGATATGTTTCCTTTAGCGAGAATTGAATGAGAGTAGCATTTAGAACTATATTAATGCTTGTGTGCTTTCTATTTACAGCTTCTGTTCCCCCGTTGACCCTTTCCCTTCTATCTTTTCTTTTGGGTTTTTCCCCTTTTGGGGTTTTTTCCCTCACCGTATCTCCTGAATACCCTGTGATATCTATTCGGGGTGTTTGGGGGGTCCGGAGGTGGAGCATTTCTTCTACATACGGATCCTGCGGAGTGTGATCTTGACAATATCCGTCTTCTCAGGCAGGCTCTGCTGTAATACCCCACCAGGATTTTGTGTTATGGTATTATCTATACAGGAACACTGGTCTTTACTGTCCTGGAGTCATTCGTTCTCATCTAAGGATTGGAGGACCCCAAATCTGTTTGACACCTCTAAGTCATACATCATATAATCATTTGACAAAGTTTGGGCATACTGAACTTTAAGCCGGTTGGGGGATTTGGGCTGATAAAAAAAGCCCAAGGGGAAGACTTTTATACCAGGACCAGCAATATTTTTATCTCCAGTTCTAAATATAATTTCACGAACCAGCGAAGGAATGCAAAGAGAGATAACAATACAATCCCCTCAAAAGATCTTCCTGCGTGGACCCACCCATGAAACGCGCCTAACCATCTTAAAAGCTGTAAACATTTCACTGGTCAATCCTGTTCTTTTTCCCAGGTAATGTATAGCTATGTTCCTCAAGGTGGTCCATGTTTCATTTTCCCCTTCAGCAGAGGGAGGGACGTTAGCCAGAACCTCTGAGTAAGGAGTGGCTGCTGGCGGCAGATTTAAAGTCTGTATTGGAGGTTGATAATCATGCGGAGTTAAAGTCGAAGGCCCTGTTTTTAAACGAAGGTTGTGTGCCGCTAATTCTCCCTGACATTCTACTAGTCTATCCTTTCCTAGTACTCTCTGCTCGTCTACCTTTAATGACGAGCTGTTACTTTGCATAGATACATGTGAATTAATGGCTCCCGTAGCTCTAGTAGACCTATCCCTCACACCTATCTTTGCTCTCAACGCTATCGGTTACTTTCTGGCCTTGCGATATAGCTACGCTATCCACCCTACTACCTATTTTCTGTTTACTCAGCCCATCCTTAGAAGTTAAGTTATCTTGATTCGCTATAACTCTTACCAAACCTGATTCTATTTCCTCTAGTCTCACCTCCAGGGTGCCTATTGATTGTTTAACATACATAGTTAATAGTGACTCAAAGTACATTTGTTATGGGCGTCATTGTATACATTTCACAAAGTGTAGTAAAGCGTTTTGTGCATTCTTTTTAGTCCAGGAATCTGGGCCTAGTCACAGTCATAAATCTTGGGCCAGATGTACCACTGTTTTTTGCAGTCGCAAAAGGGTATTCAACCTTTTTGCGACCGCAAAAAATGGTGTTGGTATGTACCAACGCTATTATGTAAGTCACAGACTCGCAAAATAGCGCTTGCGAATCGCTATGAGGAAGGGGCGTGCCAAGGGCGTCCCTTCCTAATAGCGAGTCTAAATGGTATGTACCATTGTTTTGTGAACGCATTTGCGGTCTCAAAACACTCGCAGCTTACCACCTACTTCAATTAGGTGGTAAACCATTCACAAACGGGAAGGGGTCCTCGGGAGACCCTGTCACCTTTGTGAATGGGTGCGAAAATATGCTTTAAGAGCAGGCAGTAGTTCCAGGGACTACTGCCTGCCCTTAAAACATTAAACTGAAAAGTTTTATTTTTCTTTTTTAAATGCATCCTGTTTTCCTTTAAGGAAAGCAATGTGCAATGTACTCATGCTAACACAGGGAAAACGACAATGGGCCTGCACGGGACATATGACAGGATGAGTGGTGTCCCCTTTCCATGAAGGAAAACGGGCTGCATTTAAAAAACAAACTGTTGTATGTAAAAAGCAGTCCCAGACATGGTGGTCTGCTGACCCCAGCAAGCCACCATCCCTGGGAGTGCTAGCCATTCCCAATGGGGTCGCAAATTGCGCTTGCCTCATATGTATTGATGAGGCATGCAATTTGCGACCCCATTGGAAATCGCTAACTGCCTGTGACACTGTTGTACATTGTGCGACTCGCAAATTGTGAGTCGCAAAATGCAAGCATCGTACATCTGGCCCCTAGTCACTTGATAAGAAACGCAGGTGGGTCTCGAACCAGCGTGAACACAATGCGGAGCTAGTGGGTACTTGTCCATATGTCCCACATGGGAAGCACGTAATCACTGCCTGTAGTGTGCATGCTATGTTCTGATTGCCTGAGTGTTCCTAACTTAGTGTGACATCAGACTTTATGGTATTTTGGGAACAGTCTCCTCTCCGGCCAAACATGGTTTATTAGGGGCCAATCTCCTGAAACCACTCTGGTGTTGCTGCCTATCTGTGGGATTGAGGGTTATGTGTGTCTCCCCACCTGTGATCTGTCAATCAGTTGCTTAAGGCTTAGGTCGCAGGGCCTGCTTGATCACGTATTTCTGACTCGTGGTTGATTGGGAGGTCATATAGGGTGAATTCAACAACAGCGATGCAAGTTCATTATTATACGTACATATATCATGGTGTACATCGACATCTTATTTATCAATATTAACATGTTCAAGTGGAGGATCAGGGATTTGAGTCTAGGATTGTATATTGCGCAGTTTAGAGATTGTAGGGCAGAACCACTGGAATTATGTGGCAGCAGCGTTTTCCACATTTATGATGGATTTGCCACATAATCCATCATGGTCTGCATATTTTGCTTTTGAGTGCCAGTCTGTAAGGTGGCCACACCTCTGTGAGGCTTTTGGCATTGGAAGACATGATCTGATGAAAAGCATCCTGTGCCAGTAACTAAGGGGCCGATTATGATTGCGGTTTTTCCGCATCCTCCGGGCCGGCGGAAGTGTCCGCCGGCCCGGATGATGCGGAAAAACAGCTGCGGAGCCTTCAAAGACCCCCCGCCAGATTAGGATGGGCTGGGGGGTCAGGAAGACCGTCCGCTGCTTTTCCGCTGCGGTCGCCTTCTGACCGCGGCGGGAAAAGCTTGAACATGTCTGGCGGTGTCTATCAGACACCGCCAGGCATATTAGGATGTCTGCTTTTCTATGCCTTTCCACGGCGGCATTTCTGCCGTGGAAAGGCATACGGATTTTTGTTTGGGGGCCCATTGCGGGCCCCCAGGGGTGAAGGGGGGTGCACATGGGGGGTACCTATGGTACCCCCCTGCCTTTGCGTGCACGAAGTGGCAGGCACCGCGCGGTGCCTGCCGCTTTGTGCATGCAAATGCACTGCTTTCATTTGAACATTGCGGCGGGTGCTGCTTCAAGCAGCACCTCCCGCAATGTTAAAGATAGAGGATGTGACCGCCACCCTGGCGGTCACAGCCTAATCTGCTCGGAGGGACCGCCGCTGCCCCTGTGGACGGTCCCTCCTCCTCAGTGGTTGCTGACGGACTCAAGTTCGTCCGCAATCATAATCGGCCCCTAAGTCTTTTAATGCAACTAAGCAAAGGGGAATCGGAGTGATGTGCCTGGGTCACTGGTGGCCCTCGTGAGGCAGCCCTTTCAGCCTGTGCTGCTCTTGATTTAGGTAGAATGATCACAGGTGTTTGGAGCACGCCACCTAAATGACAGAAATCCATGATGGCTTAGAGAAGAGGAGGTGAAAGGTCATTACTTTTCTTTTCTCTATGTCTCTTGCTGATGCTTACATTGTTCTGGTAAATGAGTCCTTTTAGCACGCTGGTTTTCTAACGAGTGTTCAGGTGAGCCCATTAGTAGGAGATGCTTGCATTTGCACCTGAATGGCTATCTCTGCCCTCTCACCCACTGGGCTGTTTAACCTTCGATTGTCTACTAGAAAAAAGGCAGAAAGCCATGAGGTAAATTTAATTTTGCATTTCAGAATTCTGAGCTTTGGCACTATGACATAAGGTATCATCATCTTTTTTTTTCCAGGCAACATCATGTGGGGATTGTCTTATTATTTAATCAAGACTCCAGCATGCCAAGTGCTGGTGGGTAAAATGCCAAAATTGGCTGGAGGTATTATATATGACATGGAGACGCTTGCAGCTATCTTAAAATTTTACAAAATCACCTACCCAATTTTTTAAAAAAAAGGATTGTTTTATGTTGTGAGGGTTCCCTTTATCATTCCCATCGTGCAATAAAACAAGCATTGACAATGTGAATCTTTTTTTTTTCTAACATGGAGTGAAAAGTTTTATACTGAGCTGCACAACACAAAGTACAACAGGAACAGCGGTAGTGCAACCTTTCCTAATGCATATCATTTGTTACGGACAGGTGACAGCAGCTGTAAGATCATCACACATACATTGCAATTACAACATAGGTAGCTGACGCACTAAAGAGTGAGCCAGATGTGCTAAAGGACGATTGTATAATTTTCGCTAACAAACAAAGATACAAGAAATACAAAACTCCTGCAAGAAATAGCCAAAACTGTTATAGAATTACCATACATTTATGTAGTCATAAAGGATGATGAATTATCACCTACCTAATGTGTTATGGTTTATCAGTGGTTCCACATCTTGCACTGGGACGCATTCAAGAGTACTTGTTTCCACTGGTTGTACAGTCTGCTAGTCCTTAGTTTGGTGGAGGTTATGTCACTTATGTCAACATTGAGGTATCCCTTTGTTAAACTGTTAGACCCATGTTAAAGTCATACGTGGGTGTTCTTAAAAAAACTGTTAGACCCATGTTAAAGTCATACGTGGGTGAACTAAAAATATTGTTAAGGGGACTCCTAAGCACAAGATAAACAAGCATTGGCATTGCCAATAGGTCTCGCTTGTGGGACCTTATAAGTATTTAGTTTTGCAGCACAATATGATGAGTGGCGTTGCGTGTGTGAGTGGTGTTGCGTGTGTGAGTGGCGTTGCGTGTGTGAGTGGGGTTGCGTGGGTGAGTGGCGTTGCGTGTGTGAGTGGCGTTGCGTGTGTGAGTGGCGTTGCGTGTGTGAGTGGCGTTGCGTGTGTGAGTGGCGTTGCGTGTGTGAGTGGCGTTGCGTGTGTGAGTGGCGTTGCGTGTGTGAGTGGCATTGCGTGTGTGAGTGACGTTGCGTGTGTGAGTGGCGTTGCGTGTGTGAGTGGCGTTGCGTGTGTGAGTGGCGTTGCGTGTGTGAGTGGCGTTGCGTGTGTGAGTGGCGTTGCGTGTGTGAGTGGCGTTGCATGTGTGAGTGGCGTTGCGTGTGTGAGTGGCGTTGTGTGTGTGAGTGGCGTTGCGTGTGTGAGTGGCGTTCCGTGTGTGAGTGGCGTTGCGTCGATGAGTGGGGTTGCGTGGATGAGTTGCGTGTGTGAGTGGCGTTGCGTGTGTGAGTGGTGTTGCGTGTGTGAGTGGCGTTGCGTGTGTGAGTGGCGTTGCGTGTGTGAGTGGCGTTGCGTGTGAGTGGCGTTGCGTGTGTGAGTGGCGTTGTGTGTGTGAGTGGCGTTGTGTGTGTGAGTGGCATTGCGTGTGTGAGTGGGGTTGCGTGGGTGAGTGGGGTTGCGTGGGTGAGTGGGGTTGCGTGGGTGAGTTGCGTTGCATGTGTGAGTGGCGTTGCGTGTGTGAGTGGCGTTGCGTGTGTGAGTGGCGTTGCGTGTGTGAGTGGCGTTGCGTGTGTGAGTGGCGTTGCATGTGTGAGTGGCGTTGCGTGTGTGAGTGGCGTTGCGTGTGTGAGTGGCGTTGCATGTGTGAGTGGCGTTGCATGTGTGAGTGGCGTTGCATGTGTGAGTGGCGTTGCGTGTGTGAGTGGCGTTGCGTGTGTGAGTGGCGTTGCATGTGTGAGTGGCGTTGCGTCGATGAGTGGGGTTGCGTGGATGAGTTGCGTGTGTGAGTGGCGTGTGTGAGTGGCGTTGCGTGTGTGAGTGGTGTTGCGTGTGTGAGTGGCGTTGCGTGTGTGAGTGGCGTTGCGTGTGTGAGTGGCGTTGCATCGATGAGTGGGGTTGCGTCTGAGTGGGGTTGCGTGGATGAGTTGCGTTGCGTGTGTGAGTGGCGTTGCTGTGTGTGAATTGCTGGTGGGGGGAGTGGGGGGGTGGGCGGGGGAGCAGCAGGCAGATGCGAGTGGAGCGCGCGCTGGAGAGGGAGGGGGTGGGAGGACTAGGCAGCGGGAGAGAGGGAGAAAGGAACGCGAGGGAGGCGTTTTTAGATACATGAAGCCAAAATTACAAGTGAGCATGTTACAAAAGCAAACGTTACGTTACATGAGACAATAGTGACAGTTGTGCAAGTATCAAGAGCAACAAAATACAAGAGGTAGCAAACGATATGCAATAGCATATCTGAGGGAACACGGCCTGGAGGTAGCAAACGATATGTTCTTAGAGGAAACAAGCTTCTCGGCATTGCTGGTTGGGGGAGTGGGGGGGGTGGGCGGGGGAGCAGCAGGCAGATGCGAGTGGAGCGCGCGCTGGAGAGGGAGGGGGTGGGAGGACTAGGCAGCGGGAGAGAGGGAGAAAGGAGCGCGAGGGAGGCGTTTTTAGATACATGAAGCCAAAATTACAAGTGAGCATGTTACAAAAGCAAACGTTACGTTACATGAGACAATAGTGACAGTTGTGCAAGTATCAAGAGCAACAAAATACAAGAGGTAGCAAACGATATGCAATAGCATATCTGAGGGAACATGGCCTGGGGGAAGCTGGCTGGGGAGGGGGAGGAGAAATGAAAGGAAGGCTGTGTTTGCGGGGAGAGAGAGGGGAGGTGCTGGTGTGGGAGGGGGGAGGTGCTGGTGTGGGAGGAGTGCTGCTTCGGCAAGGCTGTGTTTGCGGGGAGAGAGAGGGGAGGTGCTGGTGTGGGAGGGGGGAGTTGCTGGTGTGGGAGGAGTGCTGCTAGGGGAGGAGAAGCCCTGGCCGTGAATGCTCGTGCATGTTCACGTGAACTGCAAGAAAACGCCGGGCTGAAACCCCTTAGTTTGAAGAGGATTTTGCCGACATGAATTCGATCCTATCCATTCCTGCGGAATGGGACAGGCTCAACCTAAAAACCCCAAAAGGGCTGCGCAATAGACCCAACTTCTCTTTTCCCTCAACTTGTTTTGGTGCTTGAATATTGACCCTTTGGGCTCAAGCGTCTTCCCCAAGAATGTAGGTATCTCACAACAGGTATTGTGAAGCGATCCCTGCTTCACAGGGCATGCTCACCAGCCTCTGAACGCGAAGGAGCAATGGGTCAGGTCCCACAACAGCCTACTGGTAATGTTTTCAACGTGCAGCATGTTTCTCAGGGCAGAATATTGTTAATCACAGCGTGCACTATGATACAGACAAGGCCCATGCTGCCAAATCCACACTTACAACTGATTGGGTGGGGACAGTGGGAGTGCATAGGCCTTAAGTTCATGGACTATGTATACCCAACACCTAAGCATTTACTGCCTACATACAAGCACCAAAAGGAGAGTGGGAGTGCATAGGCCATAAGTTCGTGAACTATGTATAGCCAACACCGAAGCATCTACTGCCTGGATACAAGCACCAAAAGGGCAGCGGTAGTGAGGCGGTGACTGCCGGGTCCCATAATTCAACACAACCCCATCTGTATTGCATCTTGTCTTTAAAAGCAGTGCCGATGGGCCCGATTCACAGAACTAACTTAAGACAAAATCCTAAACTTACTACCATTTTGGTATTCACAGAAGGCACTTACTCATTTCGGTATTCACAGAAGTTAGGAGTCCTAACTTTAGGACTCCTAAATGCCTTCTGTGAATACCGAAAGTCTTAAAATTAGTATTTTTCTCAATTTAGTAGTAGTAAAGTTAGGATTTTTCTCAATTTAGTAGTAGTAAAGTTAGGACTTCTAACTTTAGAACTCCTAAATGCCTTCTGTGAATACCGAAAGTCTTAAAATTAGTATTTTTCTCAATTTAGTAGTAGTAAAGGTACGACTCCTAACTTTCGGACTCCTAAATGCCTTCTGTGAATACCGAAAGTTTTAAAATGAGGATTTTTTTCAACTTTACAACTACTAAACTGAGAAAAATCCTAATTTTAAGACTTTCGGTATTCACAGAAGGCATTTAAGATTCCTAAAGTAAGGAGTCCTAACTTTACTACTACTAATTTGAGAAAAATTCTAATTTTAAAACTTTCGGTATTCACAGAAGGCATTTAGGAGTCCTAAAATTAGGAGTCCTAACTTCACTACTACTAAATTGAGAGAAATCCTAACTTTAAGACTTTCGGTATTCACAGAAGGCATTTAGGAGTCCTAAAGTTAGGACTCCTAATTTCTGTGAATACCGAAATGAGTAAGTGCCTTCTGTGAATACCAAAATGAGTAAGTGCCTTCTGTGAATACCAAAATGGTAGTAAGTTTAGGATTTTGTCTTAAGTTAGTTCTGTGAATCGGGCCCTTAGAGTCTTAAGGGAACAGCTCTTGGCTCAGCCTGGACCTCCCATTTTTCTGCAAATTTTGATGACTGACACTTTATTTACAGCCGAGTTGCGAACTTTCACATAAAAAATGTTTTTCAAGTTGATCACTTTACACAAAAATGGAAATGGTGCTTATCTCGCTGAAGGGAATGTAGAGGTGGAGAAGTAAGCAACAGCCTTCTCACTTAGAAGATATTCCATGTCAGCACCCTGAAAATCCTGCTGCTGAGACTTGTTTTTATTGATTGTTTGTTTTTACACTGGTTGAGAAATTGCAATAACCTACTAGGTTGTTATATGGAACAGCCTTGCCACTATGTACTAGACAGGCGCACACTGGTATCAGACTCTTCAAAAAGGTTTTGAACGCATGTGCATCAGGCTGTGTTCAATCCTAGCCTTGGTGCTGCACCTGTTCAAAATGTTGAGGTCTGCCAGTGTCCTGGGCCAAAATAAAATATGAAGAACTGCCGGAAAGACTCCCAGTGTTTATGTTGCCCCAACCGTGCAGTAGGTCACAAGCTAGAAGCAGTATGGCCTAATTTGCGCTGGGCTGCGGAGGAGCGGTGAACCTGCCGCTGAGGAGCGCATCCTGCCGGGCTCAAGAATGCTGCGGCCAGGGTCTGACAGATACCTGGGAGCACAGATCAGCAGCACGGATGTCTGCTCCCCCACCCCTCTAGGTGCTGCCTTCCATGTCCCCAACTTGGATGCTGAAAGGACTATGTTATGTTAATAGATTTGTAGAGCGCATGGCTTCCCCAGTGATGGAGCAGCAGCCTGCGGTGTTGAGGGGTGTACTGGGGCACATAAAAAAAGAAATAAAAGGTCATGCAAAGCATTGCGGCTAGTTTTAAAATGCATTTTTCGAAAGTGTGATGATGCACAACCTAAAAAAAGAATGTAGTGTGACCTGATTCACTAGAGGTTGAAGGCAGGCTCCCTGCTGCATCTCAGTGGATAGATTGCTCTGGCTGGCTGACCCAAACAATATGCGGCAGTGCCATGATTGGCACAAATACCCTAATAAATGGCTGTGAAATGGAGGCATATTGAAACAACTCTGCTGTAGCTTGCATGCTTAAACCTCCAGCGCAGACCTGACAGCAAAGGAAAGACAGAAGAAATCACCTCATAAACTAATGGACACTGATGGTGAACATGGGCACGAACAACAACAGGCAAGCTAAGCTCACATTTAATTAATAAAGGGGCAAACAATTGACAGAATTATTGGTGGTGGCTGACACAGATACAAACACAGAACTACAGAAATGTGTCAAATTGCTTCTGAAGATGATGCAATGTTCTTTATCTTCCATAGATTGACTATCTCGCCAACAGTATGGACCATATGAGCTTTAAAACTGATAAACTTGAAAATTGCCTGTCGGAAGTAAAACAGCAAATATCCAATGTTGAATATAGTGTCAAGTAAAGAGCCGAGAAGATACTAGACATGAAGCATATCCTCCAATTGCTCATAGCCAAAAAAGAAGAATTGGAGGCTAGATCATGAAGAAATAACCTCTGCATCCTAGGGGTTCCCAAATCAAGAAATACTGGAAGATCCAAATCAAACGTGGAGGAAAAGCTGACAACTATGTTTGGGGCAGGTAATTTCCCCAGCAATCTGCAGGGGAAAGGGCCCACAAATCGTTGACACCTAGACCACTGCCGGGAGCGCGTGATCGACTGATAATTGCCCATCTCATCATCTTTTGTAATCGGGATACCATGAACTGTCTATTGAGGGAGAAAAAAGAACTCACACATGATAGCAATCACATTATTATCTTCCCAGATTTTACACTGACAATACAGGATGTTAGGTGTGAATATCTCACCATCAACAAAAACAATATGTCATGTTATACCCAGCTCGCCTGAGGGGGCACACATATTTACCAGCCCTTTGCAAGTTCTGATGTTCTTAAACAAAGAGATAAGATTAAGGCAGGAAGAATCCAGGAATGACACTGCAACCTCTTCAGCAGATCAGTTGTGATTTCGAATAAAAACACCTCATCCATTTAACACAGCAGACAAACCAAGAAGAACTTGTGATTGAGGCGGTAAACCGAACAACTGTATTTATGTAATTGTAATTGCAAAAAGGATTAGTGGTGAATTAGTATAGGGAGATGTAAAATGAATTTGAGAGGTGGACATGTGAGTTTGTAATTTGGATTGAAAAAGGATAGTGGAGGAATAGAAGAGGGAAGAGTTTGCATTTATACAGCACTTTCTTCTTCTGATGAGGTGTCAATGCGCTTTTCAGCAGGTAGCACGCAACTCCTGAACCCAAACAGGATTAGTGTCTATTCATTCTCATTGATCACAGGTGGCTTTACTTGTCAGGTGAGTACAAAAGGTATTAAACTGTATTCAACGATTATATACTACTATGCAACTGCAAACTACGGTGCTGGGACTGATGTGTGGTATTTAAAGTTTTAAGTCACATGTTCCCCCTAGACACAATGACTCTCTGGCCACCTCCCGCTTTAGGTGGAGGGATCAGACTGGCACCAGTGGTGGACAAGAAACCCAACACCTTCATGTTAACTATGCTTAGGTTTTGTTCAGAGTTTTGATCACTCTTATTATATGTTTTTTTACTTACTCAAAGGGTTTAGTAGCCAGAATGTAACTACCATATTTGGGATATCAGTCTGGGTGGTGGGGATTTTGATATTAAGTTCTTTTTAATGGTTTGTATTTACTATACATTCAGGCTCATCTCTGCTTCCTCTACTCACAGGTGTATATAAGACATCAGTGGAGTACAATGGAGACAGCACGACAACATCACAACATTCCAACATAATTGCAGCACAAAATAATGAGCTTGAAGGAAATGTGATTCTGTAAGGGGATTAAATAACCCACACAAAACATGCCAGATACTAGCATATCTCAATAGACATGGAATAGAGATTGCCATGCTCCAAGGGTGACATTTATCCCAGACCGAGAGAAGATGGGCTTTGCACAGAATTGCAGCGTCATACTCAACCTACACTCAAGGGGTAGTAATACTGGTGACAAAAGACTTCTCCTTCACTTTATTTAGATCAATACATGATGATAGGAGCATATTTGTAATTGTGCATGGTAGCGTACACAGCAAGCAAGTTACATTTATTAATATATATCACCAAAATGTAGATGAACTAGGATTTCCACACGTTATCTGGAATAGGGTTCTACAATCATCCCGAACATAGATATAGGGTGGGGAGTTCATGCTGGAGAATGCTCTAAATAGAGGAGCGGAGGGGACCTGCCCTCCACAAGCATCTTCAGTGGCGTTAAAATACATATTGGCAGCTCATGGCCTTATAGACCTTTGGATAGAGGTAGTGAGAAAAACACCCTGGAGTGTGGGAGGGCACCAATGCTTACTACGTGCATAACACATGGGCCAGGCTGGATTTCTAGCTAATTATGAAAGACACAAGTGCCTGGGTGCATTCGATCCAGTATATGGTTAGATAACTTATATTTAAACACAACAGAGAGGCAACACTGCACAAGGACATGAGTATGGTCAAAATGACGCATGTACAACAAGAACAAATGATCAGAGAGGTCCTTTTGTGTGTTCTTTGAATCTTTATTCAAAATCTTCTGTTAATATAAGTTGTTCGCACCCAACGCGTTTCGCACGGGTATGGGCTTCTTCAGGGCTGCAAACATATATAAACATACCTCAGATTACAAACTTATACACGCAACATAGTTTACATATATTCACTATATACAATAACACAACACTGACAAATACCAAAGGAAACTCTTGTAATGGGACAACACATTTCGCAAACAACATATGTGTAGGAGAGTAGGATCTGATCTTATGGTTACCTCCACTTTTTGCTGATGTTTCTCTGTTTTTCGACTTAAGTCTGGCTGGGGCCCTGCTAATCAGAACCCCAGCCTAGCTGCTTCCCCTCTAAATTGATTTAGGTACACTCCTGTTTGGTTACTGGGGTACCCTTATGAGTCCCTAGTATATGGTACCTTAAGTACCTAAGGCATAGGTACCCCAGAGGTCTACCAGGGGCTGCAGCATGTATCATGCCACCCCTGGGAAGCCTTCCAAAATGACACCACAGGACTGCTACAGCAGCCTGGGTAAGGTGGTGCCTGTACCCCTTACTTAGATACAGGTTACCTATATCTACCTTAAATCACTACACATATAAACCTATCAGTAACCCCTATGGAAGGCCTTATCAATCCTGAAGGCAGGGTGCTGGGTTTTGTGTGAGATGGTGCCCATGCATGAGCAGGGCCCCTCTGCAGCCTTCGGAACCTATTCTCTGGGACTGTTCTGTGATGCAGCCAGACCATATACTCTTAAGTGCATTAGAACCTTGCGGTAAATGCTAACTTTGGAATGACTGCACAGAAACATGTCGTGTTTGGTGTCAAACACTATGGAATTCTACCCCCCACCAGTCCTGGCGGCGGGGGTAGAATTCCACCCTTCTAGAGGGAGAGACATGTACACACCGGTATACCCGGTACCAAGTTTAAAGAGCCCTGGCATCACAAAATGGATGTTGCAGCCACAGACACGAGTCTTTCCTCCTGCTGCTGGACGAAACTCCGGCAGGGGAGACCTGGACAATAGGTTTCCTGTCACATGGAGGTGTAACCACCTCCCAGACAGGCTTTAGTGTATTGGGGCTCAGTGGGTGCACTCTGAGAGTGCTTTGAAGTCTGCACTGGGGGCACATTTGGAATCCCTGTGCATAGCCCAGTTCAAACCGGTTGCAGGGGCTACCAGCCGCTGCTCTGGCGTGAAACTGGACAAAGGGAATGGGTGTAGCCACCCCTCTTTCCAAACCCTCCCATAGGTGGGTCCCCAGAGTATGTCCAACCCCTTCTTTGGGTATAAGAAAGGAACGCCTGACTACAGGACTTTAGATTACACATGGACGTAACTCTGCTACAGAAATCCTGGAACTTCGACGATCTACATGACTAGATGATGGAAGAATCTCCCTTGGAGTAAAGGAGTTACTCCCCTGCTTGGCAGGCACCAAAGACGCATCTGACCGGTCTGAATCTCCGCAGCTCCCACCTGACGCCGAAGATTTTGCAACACCAGAGATGGAATTCCAGTCTTCCCCGAGGCCAAACTAAGTCCCCAGCAAAGCTCAGACCCGTAGCCCTCGTGGGTACTGTGGAACCAGAACCCCTGGACACCACGCACATTTACAAGTGCATCAGCTTCCCGACGACTGTCGAGGCTTTGCATTGGGTTACTTGTAGCCCAGACCCCGAGCACCTTTTACACCGAAGATTGTGGGCCTACACTCCACGAGTGTTCCGTGAGCCCGCTCTTTGCATTTCAGCTTGAGGTACCTGCGCGATCCCTGGTCCGTTGACTGATGGGTCCCTGAGAAGGCACCTTTGACTTTCGGTGGGTTTACCTGGTTGCTCCAGATGTGCCTTGACTCTCCACCACTTGGTGAGTCCCTCGGACCTTGCTGGTCCGCACCACATCATTTCTTCACTTTCTGCATAGGTTGCTGTTGCCAAGGCTTGTTGGGTCCAATCTGGTCACCGATGCCACAGCACTCGACATCCTTTGTGGGACAGGTCGTATTCCGCTCCTGGCTATCGGCGACACCTCCTGGTCCTTGTGGCTGCAGAGTCAAGCTTCACCTCTTGAACCTGAAATCACCGGACATCGGTGGGCATTCGACTATCGTGCCCCTGGTCACTGGCAAGTGACCCAGACTCTGTCCCCTCTGCTTTCAGGTTCTTCTCATCTTCGATCCAGGCTTGGATCACACCGGACACTTTCCATTTTGACGGCAGAAGCACTTTGCAGCAGATCGCCTCTGAAAACGACGACGATTTCCAACACCAAAAGACACATATGTACCCGGCTTCCCTAGGTGAGGTAACTCGAGTACTCCGGTGCTCCCGTGGGTGTTGGCTCTAGAACCCCTTAGGTCTAAAGGGGTTTGCTCAAAGTCCTCTCCTAAGTGTCCTTAATCTTTAAATTTCCAACCGTTTCCCCATAGGAGCTAAAGGCATCTCGCTGCTGTGTTTTCACACTGCACGCATCCCCAGTGGGTCCCCTGTGTTTTACCTTGGGTGGTTCCTTGTGGGCCAAGTGATTCTACAGGCTCTAGGCCTTGTGTTTAGTCAAGTCGTGGTTCTTATACCACTTTCTTAATATATGGTTTGGTACGCCCCTAGGGCTCAACATATATTGTGCTAATTTACAATGTGATATTAAGTGTAAGGTATGTGCTTTTACCTCTAGTCTCATAAAGAGACTAGTAGGGTGTGTTTAGAATAAATACATATATTTTATATATATACCTGGTGTGCTTCTCCTTTCATTTGGTCATTCAAGAGATTATAGATTGGTAAAACAAACTGCTTTACATTCCTTCAAGACTTAGCCTGAAGGCTGCTCTCCATAGCTACCACTAGGATAGCTTTCAATAAAGGTTGTCTTTAACCTATCACCTCTAATGGGTTGTTTGGACTGGTGCAAGGTGCCCACTATAACTAGTGGACAGCATATGCTAGGCCAACTTCTCACAATATGTGACCAGATATATACATGAAAAACTATTGTTCACTTTTTCTTTTTTAATTAATATTTTATTGATTTTTCATGGTACATAAAGGGCACGTGGCCCGCTCTATACATTTTGAACGCAAAATATATCAGGAGTACCAATATATGCAAGAAGCTGTAACCCCTGCTCAACCTTCAGGCAAAACAAAATGAACATGGCACAGGTAATCTCAGACACTATTATGCATTTTTTAATATAAAACATTTTATTTATTACTTAGAAAGATGACATAATATACATAACTGTTCAAACTTGTATGTGTGTCTTTATTTGTAATCTTTAATTTATTAACAACTCACCAATCCTCCACACTCTTATGTGACATTTTACAGTATCTTGAGTATATTCTTGAATAGTGTGCATATCATTTCTAAAGAAAGCTCAGAGACTTGCTAAACACATCATTTAATTCTCAGTTTATATGCATCTTGTTTTTAATGAAGCTCAGAGACTGATTAAACCTGACCTGAAGCTGATAACGGTGGTAATTTTGTCCTGATGAATAGAAGCAAGTATGATAAGATGTACAGTTGTTTAAATGACACGAAGTGGATCAGAACCCTTATGGTTTGGCGACCCTACAAATCAACGGAAGGTTGACTCATTGGAAGGAAGTAGGCCAGATATCACAAACCTAATCCAGGTTCTTGAAAATTGAATTTCCCAGGTTGCCATGCCTATATTTTCTACCAAACATTCATAAAAAAGGGTATTTTCATCCTGGATGCCCGATATTTTCAGGGATTGGTTCCATTAAGGAACACCTATCGCAGTATGTAGACTCCTTTCTAAAACCCCTGGTGATGGACCTTCCATCCTTCATCAAGGATTCTACTGATATCTTGAATAATTTTGAGGATTTGGTTTGTGACAATTCCATGTTTTTAATGACCTTAGATGTGGACTCATTATATACTTGCATCAGGAAAGAATATGGATGTATGGCAGTTTATTTATTTCTCCCTATACGCACGGCAAAATATTACGAACACAAGAAGATGCTATTGGAAATGGTTGAGCTGATATTGTCCAAACTTTCTTTTCTATATGATGAAACTTGGTTCCAACAGCTTCAAGGTCCAGCAGTGGGGTCCACATTCACCCCATTGTATGCAAACCTTTTCATGGGGTGGGTAGAACATGGGTCACTGTTCCATCCGAGTGTGTGCTGTGCAACTTACACGCCCGCATCAGATCTAGATTAGGAAGGGGTGAAGAAGGAGGGTAAAGAAAGGCTAGGTATGGTAAGGATCCTAAATAGTGAAGCAAGAAGGGACGGGGGGGGAGACATTTTTTGTTTCTTGTTGCCCTCACACACCCCGAAGGATGTCATGCTTCATCATCGGGTGGTGCTCCTTATCGGGCCGGCGCTGCAATGCCCTACGGGTCCCCCAAAGGGTCACTTTGTCGGAGATCTTTTCAGAGAACAGCCGTATGATGAGTGCGGGTATGCGAGGGGGTTCTAGTGTAGGGTGGTGTAGGTGGTGGCTTAAAAATGGCTAGGGGATACCAAAGCACAGTAGTTTAATGATTTACGGGTACCCCTGTCATGCTAAAAAACCCGAAGGTTGAGTGTTACAGTGTGGGTAATAATGTACCCTAGGTAACAGAAGGTGTGGTCAGGTCGACATGTTTCGCGCTATTGTGGTCAAAACGATCCAGTGCGCTACATCAGGACCAGTGAAAGGAAGGTAGTGATTGTGTAAACTAAAATTAGTGTAAGTGTAGGAAGTGGGGGGTTGTGCACCCCTGTGTCATACTGGAGGTATCTGCGGTGTTAAGCCCCTATTAGAGCGCTGCAGAACACAGACAAATAGTCTTCTCTTCAGTGCAACCTAGACAGAAATAAAGAAAAGCAGGGGAGACAAATGCATGAACATGATCAGTCTTGGGTAGTGTTTAAAAACAGATATCTGAAGGTCATAGGCCGAGTCGTTTGTATCAGTTGACTCCAGTCCCATGAAAGGGAAAGAGTAGTTCTGGGTGGTGGACCGGCAAATGTCCCTTCCGGGCCATGAAAGGCTGTATGGTAGGCCAGTGAGACATCAGTGTGCTGTCCCACTAGGTTTTGGTACAGCAAATCTGGCAGTGTTACCATGTCAAAATGACAGTGTCCCTCCATTAGTCCCAGAAGAACAGGTAGAGGCCATACCCGTTTTGGGAGCGCAGCAGAGAAAGCCCTGTGTTGCCTCAAACTCTACACACCGTAGAGTGAGTGCATACCACACAGATCTTTCCTGTGGTTCCCTATGTGGGCTGGTCTTTCAATATCAAAAGGAGCCCCTCGTCTCAAAATATCTCACCTAAATAGTTATGGAGGAGTACTCCATGGGTGGCGGCGTTGATCACACTGTCATTTCCTGGTCTGTAAGTAAGAGGGGGAGAGAGAGGATGTAAACTATAAGGGAGGGCTCTAGGTGCTCTTATGCCAAAAAGCTTTGGTGTGGTGCATCTATCTTATGTTAAGTAACACAGCCCAGTGCTAGTGCCCTAAAAGACACCGAGTGTGCCCAAAAACATATTACAATGATACATCGCGCTGACTTGGTCCTGATGTACTCACGGTTCTGTAGTCACAGAGGTACTGGATAGCACCTATCCACCAAACGCCGGTCCGGATCTTGACTGCCTGAGATATACCCTGTTCAATTAGCGGGGAGGGGGCGACCATTTCCGGAATGCCGAGTCACGGCCTGTTAGGGCCGCGCATGCGTCGGGGATCAGTGTCTTAGTGTAGGGATTATAGGCACCAAGACCAGACAGGGCACACACAAACACCTCCGAGGGATAACACACCTTCCCCCGTTGCAATTGCCACGTTTGCGGAATATCGAGCAGGGAAAGGGACTACAGGACCCAAGAGTCTTAGGGGCCAAGCTACAGGAAGCGGGATCCGAGGACTCAGAACGAGTTCCTACATAAGCCCCGCCTTTGCCTAAAACGGGGCTTGACAAACTTCCATAGAGCCGACCAGAGACTCGTCTGGCATTTTCCGGTGAACTTACTTCTCCCGAGAAGCCGCAACGCTGTTCTTTCTTCGTCCCGTCGCACTACCCAAGTGCGGAGCTGGGAGCCTCCAGGAGTCCTGTCCCCGGATATCGTCAGTCTCTTCCAGGTCAGGAAGAGGTTAGCTGCTCAGCCCGTTCTCCGAGGCAATAGCGCCCGCGAGAACGCCTTCGGACCGGTGGTGTTTAACCTTCAGCATTTCTCTTCACAGCGTGTGTAGCGCTAACCAGAGTTGTCTTTTAGCACGAGGAGCGCTTTCCTGCATTTATTTTTCCCAGCGCGTGTAGCGCTAACCAGAGTTGTCTTTTAGCGCGAAGAGCGCTTTCCTGCATTTATTCTCACAGCGCGTGTAGCGCCAACCTGAGTAGTCCTTCAGCGTGAGAAGCGCTTTCCTGCATTTCTTTTCACTGCGCGTGTAGCACCAACCTGAGTTGTCCTTCAGCGCGAGAAGCGCTTTCCTGCATTTCTTTTCACTGCACGTGTAGCGCTCAACCGAGCTCCTTGGTAAGCGCGTGAAGCGCTTGTCAGCCTTTGTTTTTTCCAGCGCGTGAAGCGCTCATCTGAGTCTTCCTGCAGCGAGTGAAGTGTTCGCCAGCATTACTTAGTCCAGCGCTGCCCACAACTCCTTGGATCTTGATATATGAGGTACTCTCGACGCCATTCGGATTCCCAGCACGTAGAGAGTCGAAGACTGCGCATAAAGACGCTCTCCTCTCTACAGAAGTCTTCTTCCAAGCGTTGATCACCTCTACTCACCTAAGGTATTTAGTATCCTGCATGAGAGTCGAAGACTGTGCATAAAGCCGCTCTCCTCTCGTGGAATATTGTTTCATATTGATACTCTGTTTCGATAATATGAGCCACATCCATATCCTTTATCATCTTGAGTGTATACCCTGCCAGGAGTACCCAAAGGTGTGTTTGGTTCAGATTGTGTGATTGCTACAGATTGTGTGATTGCTACAACCCGTAACATATCCACAGTGAGTGCGTGTGGTGCTACTTATTCTTTTCTTGCTTTCTATCCCCTACAGGGGTCCCCGAGGGTGCCAAGAGGTTGATACCAAACCTGTGCTGAGGCAGGACATCTTTATTATTTTATTACCTTCCCTTTTCCCCTGGATACTTCTCTTACTCTAGCGTGTCATTCCGCTGAGGTGAGACTAGTGTTTTCTGGGAAGGTGGGAATCTACTCTTCACGGCATCGCTCCCGCTGGCTGTACTGGAGGTTAGTGGCGTATGATACTTGGTACTGCTGACAACCACGACAGATTGTCAAGCCCAAGTTTAATGCCAGCCCGAGCGATGGATACTAATGTGGTGTTAGCATCACTGCTGAAGAGTCTTAACGCCTTACAGCAAGAGGTGCAAACTTCTAGACTGGAGAACCAGGAACTTAGGAAGGAGATGGGTACCATGAAGAGAGAGGTAGCGGGTCTTACTAGACAGGGCAGCAGGTCATATGTAAATGTAAATGTAAATGTCCAGGAATTTATATAGCGCAAATCACCAAGCGGTTTCTAAGCGCTTGCTTAGGGAACCCGTCCTGGTATTCCCCTGTGAGATAACCCCGGCAGGGTATCCGCAAGGTGAAAGCCAGGCATCCCACCGCGAGGGGCCGTTGTGGAGATTAAGCAAGCTATTGCCCAGAGTCGCAGAGTGTGAACCCGTGAATCGAGTAGTCACCGGAGCGAGAATTGTCGAGTCCATGGACATTTTAGGACTCAAGACCCCGCCGAGCCGGGAATTGAACCCTGGGCCCGGGCTGACCTCTGCTTCCAGGTCTGCCTCCTCTAACCAGTGAGCCACACTTCTCCATATATAAAGGAAGCAACTTTGTCCCCTCCTGCCACTACCACGCAACCATCAGCCCCTACACATAGCGGAGGGTTCTTCAGCACCAGTACTGTTCTTTCATCCGCTACTGGTTCTGTTCCGACAGTTCACGTCCTGCAGAATACCGGAATACCCTTAGCTCCCCCTGAGCGTTTTTACGGAGACCCGAAAAAATTTGAAACATTCTTGAACCAATGTCGTCTGCATTTCCTATGCAATCCTGCAGTCTTTCAGGACGAGGCATCCAAAACTGCATTTATGATGTCGTATATGGGAGGAAACGCTGCCAGTTGGACCATTCCCTTGATGGAGCTCAACGATCCTGTCTTGCACAGATTCACGGATTTTTGTCTGGAGATGAGAAAATTGTTCGATCGCAAATCACATATGTTAACCCTAGACCGTGAATTACTCACTTCCGACAGGGCTCTCAGGCTCTGCTTTCATACATTACAGCATTCAACCGACTCGTTGTGGAAACAGACTGGCCTTAGGAGAAAAGAACATCCCTTTTTTATCAAGGGTTGCGGGGGGAGTTAAAGGATGTCCTCTCCCAGGTGGTGCAGCTACCCCCGACTTGTGAAGAACTGATAGACCTTACGGTACAGCTGGATCACCGTATACAGGAATGAAAAGGGGATAGAGCAAAGGGTGATTCACGTTTCCTCGTCTCTCGGCCAAGAATCCCGCAAGAGGAAGCACCTAAGCAAAGCGATAGACCTGAACCCATGCAGATCGGAGGTATCCGAGGTCCCCTCACCAAAGAAGAAAGGGACAAACGGAGGAAGATGAAACTATGCATGTATTGTGGTAAGGGAGGCCATTTCATCAGGGAATGTAGAGCCCGGGCACAGCTTCCAGAGAGGAGCATGATTCAAAGAGGGCAAGCGACGATCGGCCCCAAAGAGGTGTCGGAAAACTGACAGGCTTGATTCAGGAGGAGGTCTCTGATTCACCAGGTGCCTGTACAATGATCTCGTCTGTGATTGCCCGTACACTCCAGACCACGGTGACACATCTCACCGTTGAAGTACAGCTGTATTTGGAAGAAAACCATCGTATCACGGTGGCGGCCTTATTAGACTCAGGGGCAACAGGCAATTTTATCGACCAAGAGCATTCCAGAACCATCGGAGTGGTATGGGAAAAGAAGAAGGTACCCACCCAGGTAAACGCAGTCGATGGAACAGCCCTTACTTCAGGACCTGTCTGATACCACACCGTTCCTATCACAATGATGTTAGGAGAAAACCATACGGAAACTATCCAGTTCGATGTCATCGATGCTCCTCAGTTCCGCTTAATATTGGGCATGCCATGGCTGACCGTGCATGATCCCGACATAAGATGGGCAGATCGCACCGTGTCGTTAAACTCCCAGTTTTGCAGAGAACACTGCACCCATCCAGCCAGGTTATCAGACGTAAACCACGAAGGATCGCAAGCCGTCTTGTTGGCCACTGCTTGCTCGGCTCCTGCCTATTGCTGTCCACGTCCTTACCAAGAGAATATGAAGAATACCGGCTGGTGTTTGATAAACAAACGGCCACACAACTTATGATTGCCGGATAGAGCTGACCCCCGGAGCCGAAATCCCTTGTAGCAGGATTTATGCACTTACTGAGCCTGAATCACGTTATCTATGAAGTTACTTGGATGAAAACCTTGCTTCCGGCTTTATCGGACATTCTTCATCGCCTGCTTCGTCGCCTCTCTTTTTTATTTCGAAAAAAGACTGCGACGAGTTACGCATGTGCATAGATTATCGTGCTATCAATCGAATTAAGATAAAAAAACGTTACCCTTTACCCCTGATTCCGGTGCTATTGGACCAACTGAAAGGGAGCAGATATTTCACGAAGTTAGACCTGCGAGGAGCCTACCACTTGGTAAGAGTGAAACAGGGGGATGAGTGGAAAACCGCCTTCCGGACCAAGTTCGGGCTCTATGAATACCAAGTAATGCCCTTTGGGCTGTGTAACGCCCCCGCGGCGTTCCAATACTTTATGGACAAAGTGTTAAGGGGCTTACTGGACACCATCTGCACTGTCTACATCAACGATATTCTGGTTTATTCCACCTCTTTTTCGGAACACGTTCTCCATGTGAAAACCATCCTAGAACGACTACAGAAAAACTCACTGTACGCCAAGTTGGAAAAGTGTTTGTTTCATGTTCCAGAAGTGGCCTTCCTGGGATACATCATTAATGAAAATGGCTTCCAGATGGAAACTGGCAAAGTAGAGACTATAACCTGCTGGAAGACTCCTCAGAATGTAAAATCCGTTCAATGCTTCCTGGGATTCGCTAACTATTACAGGCGTTTTATCAAGGATTTTTCCAAGATAATTCATCCCATCTCTAGTCTATTACGAAAAAACACCCCTTTCATCTGAGGAGAAGACGCTGAATCATCTTTTAAAACGCTCAAAGAAAGATTCACGCAAGCCTCCATTCTAAGGCATCCAGATACGCAATTACCGTTCGTCTTGGAGACCGACGCCTCTCAGTATGCACTCGGTGGGGTACTAGCACAGCGACATCCGTCAACAGGGCAACTTCACCCAGTGGCCTATTTCTCGAAGAAGCTCTACCCGAGTGAAATCAACTACTCCATATCCGACAAAGAACTGCTGGCTATTAAAAGGGCATGCGAAGAATGGAGGCACTATCTCCTTGGGGCACGTCATGTAGTGGAAATCTATACGGATCATAGAAACCTGTTGTTTCTGAAAACAGCTAAAGCACTAAAACCACGCCGGTTAAGATGGACATTGTTCTTTTCTGACTATGATTTCGTGATTAAATACAAACCTGGGCCTCAAAATGGAAAGGCCGATGCCCTGTCTCGTCGTGAGGATTTCCACTACGCACCCCCGACTGACCAGACCGAACCACCACCTATACTACCGAATTTGTGCTTTCCTGGACTTTTGTTGGCATTGATTGAGTCCCACGATTTCCTTGAGGATCTTAAGGTGGCGGTATCCGAGGTAGACAGCCACACCTGGGTCCAAGAAAGCCCTGAACGCCGCGCCATGAAAGAGGACCTACTGTACCACTTCCAGGCCTTATACGTCCCACAACGCGTCTTGCAGGAAAGAGTGTTAGCTTGGGCTCACGACTCAACGTTGGGAGGACATTTGGGACGATATAAGACCATTGCTAACATAGAACGTTCCTTTTGGTGGCCTTAATTAAGAAAGGATACAGAAACCTACGTGCGGAACTGTGCAGTATGTGCTCAAGGGAAAGCAAGGCATGCTAAACCGACAGGACTTCTGCAGCCCTTACTGATTCCTCCCAAACCATGACATACGGTATCAATGGACTTCGTTGTTGAAATGCTCCCTTGCGAAGGATACACAACCATTCTAGTGGTCATCGATCATCTAACAAAAATGGGCCACTTCATACCTCTCAAACAATTACCCACATCCTCCGAATTGGCTTTAGCATTTCTGCAAAACATAGTCAAACTTCATGGTATTCCAAGGGTCTTAATTACAGACAGGGGTTCGCAGTTTACATCCAGATTTTGGAAGGCCCTGTGCATCTCCATGAAAATAGAAGCGAAACTATCAAGCAGCTATCATCCACAAACCGATGGGAAAACAGAACGGTTAAACCAAACCTTAGAACAATACCTCCGCTGCTTTTCGCTTCAGAACACAACCGATTGGTATCCCTTGTTATGGACCGCGGAATTTGCCTACAACAACGCGGAGCATACGACGTTGGGCTGCTCCCCTTTCTTTTGTGTGAACGGGTACCATCCCAATATGCTCCCGTTTGAATGGCGGATTCAATTCAAGGTCCTGAGTATACAAGAACACCATGCCCACCTCAAGGCAGTGTTAATCGATGCAACCAATAATCTCTTATCTGCCCAACAGGCACAAAAACATTTTTCAGATAAGAAGAGAAACCCAGAGCCAAGGTACCAAGTAGGAGATAAGGTATGGCGGTCCACCAGGAACCTTCACCTCAAAGGGGTGAATAAACTGAAACCCAGATATATAGGTCCCTATGGTATAGAGAGAGTTATTAATCCCGTGGCCATGAGGTTATCCCTGCCGGCATCCTGGCATATCCATCCTGTCTTTCATGTCTCCTTGCTCCAACCATGTCCCTCTAGTATGAGGCTGCCTGACCGGCCTCTCCCTATTGACGTGGAAGGACAGGAAGAGTTTGAAGTTCGTTCCCTCCTTGATTCCCGGTTGGTCCGAGGTAGAGTACAGTATCTAGTGGACTGGAAACGTTTGGGGTTGAAGACAGAACGTGGGCATCCCGGTATCAATAAAACACAAAAATGCATTTCCTCCCGTTTCTTTTGGCCAAATATGTCAGTTCAAATTGAAGAATGGGTGAGTTACAATTTATCTTGCCTCTTCAAATAGTTATTAAAATTTTGTGATCCTTTGCGATAGTGTTGTATTGAAATGTTTTTTTAACCCTATATTAGTGATTTATTTTTCTTTCTCTGTTCTATGGTATGTACAGTGTTTCAATCAGTAACTTTATTGTTGTTTTTTTTCTTGTACTCCCTTTGCACTGGAGATACAAGGTTGAAAGATTTTGATCTTGTGTACTTTGAGACATGGTTATAACTTGTCCTTGAGTGATTTGCCTTTTTCTCTTTGCAGATCAAAGAGTGTGATGTTTGTCAAAAGGAACAACCAGCCCTCAAGATTTGCCCAGAATTAAAACCAATCAAAGTATGTTGTAAATTCGAATAGTTTTGTTTTATGTACTTGCAGCTCATTAGCTGATTTTGATTGTTACTTTCAAGTTTGCGAGCTTGTAACTTTTATCCTTGTGATTGTGTTTATTAAAAGGTGGCTGAAGTTTGGGCACTTGTAGGAGTGGATTTGATGGGACCCTTACCTACAACTCCTACTGGATACAAATATATTTTGACAGCAACAGATTATTTTTCTAAATGGATTGAGGAATTCCCTTTAAAATCTAAGACTGCAGCTGAGCTTGCTTCAAGACTGTTGCAAATGTATCTCCACCATGGCAGTCCGAAAAGGGTCCTCTCCGATCAAGGGCGGGAGTTTGTGAATGAAGTGAGTGACCCATCTGGCCATAACCATTTTTTTTACGGTGTTATATTGTGTAATTGACTTGGGCTATTTTAATGTATGTATAGACTATCCCCCAGATGCATCAAAGTTATGTTTTGCGAGTCCTTAATAGTGAATTTGAAGGATTCGCTATTAAAGACTCGCAAAACGGGATGCATGTAGGAATCGCTATGTTATTTGCGATTCCCACTGATTCCTTTTTTGCGATTCAATAATTGCGAATCGCAAATAAGGAATGGCTTTCCCATTCATTCCTATGGGCCTTGAATGGGGAGTCATTCCTTATTTGCGATTAGCAATAAGCGAATCGCAAATGTGCCGTAATTTCTAGGGTGCCAGGGTGTCTAAAGGACACCCTGTTGCATCCCTGAAATGTTAATGTTCACTGGTGTTGCACACACACATGTCCCAAGGACATGTGTGTGTGTAATATACAACTTACTTCTAACTTTTTGTTATTTACCACGTAGTTTACATTCGGGGTAAACAGCGGCCCCAGATTGCAAGTTCGCAATCTTGGAATGGTTCATGCAATGCATTTCTGGAATGGCAAATTGCGATTCCTTAAATGCAATCGCAATTCGAGAACTTGCAATTATTTGCGAATTCTTAAATTGCGAGTGTATGAACCCTTGATGCATCTCAATTGCCATTTTTGCGGGCACAAACGGCTGAATTTTGCAATTCGCACCGATTGCGCTTGCAAAAATGCTTGATGCATCTACCTGTATGTTTTTAATCATTCACACTTATAAATAACATTTGACCTGCATTGCCTAATATATTGCTAATTTTTCTTTTCAGGTTAATTTGCAGTTATCTAAGCTGTTAAAAATAGAACGTTCTGTAAGTGCAGCCTATCATCCACAGACAAATGGGTTAAATGAGCGTACAAATGCTAGCATTAAAAGGTAATGCAAGTTGTTATTAGTGAGTTTCTAACTACTTGAGAGGTTAATATCATGGTGCTTTTTATGTTTCTTATTAATGTCTGTTATGTGCTCTCACGGTTATGTTATGTTATGTTATGTTAGTATTTATTTGTTAAGCGCTCGTACGCCCAGGGGCTTCATGGCGCTATCGGAGGGAACACAACACAAGAAATAAAATACAGCTCAACAGTAGGCCTGGATGAACAGCCAGGTTTTGAGAGAGTGTCTGAAACTGAGAAGATCTCCACTCGTTTTCAAATGCAATGGAAGCGAATTCCAGAAGGTGGCTGCAAGATGGTCAAAGCAGCAGCCACCAAGACGTTTCTTTTTAAAGGATGGAACAACCAGTAAAGCTTTTTGAGCAGAGCGAAGATTTAATGATGGATTATATCTAGAAACAAGGTCTTTTATAAACTTCGGGGCTGTATTTTGTAAGGTTTTAAAAATAATACACCCAGTTTTAAATGCGATTCGCTGTGCTACAGGTAACCAGTGCAATTGTTTCAGACCAGGTCTAATGGATTGCCACTTTGTTAGTCCAAGAATAAGTCTTGCGGCTTGATTCTGGACCAACTGGAGTCTTTTTTGAGTGCCCGCTGGAAGTCCCAAGTAAAGACTATTTGAGAAATCCAGTCGGGACAGGACAAGGGCAATGGTAACCTGAATAAGAGCGGCCTGCGTAAGAAAGTGGGCTATTTTCCTTATTTTCTTAAGTTGAAAGAAGCTGGCAGACACTACAGTACCAACTTGTCTTTTCAAAGAAAGATCCTCACTAAGTGTAACTCCCAAGCTTTTAACCGAGGACGATCTCATAGGTGGAGCCCCCATGCTAGATGGCCAGAAGCATGGACTCCAACTTAATTCACTTTTCCCAGGCAAGATCAATTCTGTCTTGCCTGGGTTAAGTTTCAGATGATTAAGACTCATCCATCTCTGAATGTGTGTCATGGTGTTATGAAATTCTACCACAGAGTCCTTGGTGTTAAGAGGAAAGATGAGTTGTAGATCGTCCGCGTAGTTATAGATGGTCACTTTAGCATTCCTTAGGGAGTATAGTAGTGGGCGAAGGTACAAGTTAAATAATAAAGGTGACAAAGATGAGCCTTGAGGCACTCCACATGTGGTGGAGATAGTGGGGGCTGTGAAAGGGCCCAATCTTACTGATTGCGTGCGGCCTGTGATAAAGGAACTAATCCAGCTCAAAGCAAGGCCCCTAAGGCCGGCTTGTTCCACACGGTTGACTAGAATGGAATAATCAACCGTTATGTTTAGCTGCAGTGCAATTGTAAGGTGAAGTGAATGGTGTTTAATGATCTCTCAGTATTACTCATGTCATGTTAATCTTTTGTAATTTTACAGCACGTTGTCTAAGTACGTGAATGAGCATCAGACTGACTGGGATCTTTATTTGGACCATGCATTGTTTGCTTTACGATCGAAGCCGCATTCCACGACAAAAGTTTCCCCGTTTCAACTTATGTACGGCCGTGAAGCAAGATTTCCTAGTGAGGTGGAGGATAATCTGGTATGATATTTACAGTACTTCAATGTATATTTTTATCTGCCAATTTATGTACTGTGACCTACATTTCATGGCTGTTTATTTCGTTATCTTTAGAAAAAAAGTATGTATTATGTTTTATATGATAATTAGCTTTGATTACATTTTTTAACTTGTAAACAATTAAAAATCTTTTATTGATTTTTATGTTTCCTTTATAGCTTGAGTTTTTACTACCAACAGAAAGTGAATATCCAGCACTTCTTGCTGAAGGAAAATTAGAGCAGCAGAGTTGCAGAATCAGACAAAGCAGAATATTGAGGTTTCCCAGGAAAAGCAGAAAGAAAAGTTTAAAAAGAGAGTTTGCCAGAAATATAAGCCCTACATGTTCAGCGAAGGAGAGTTAGTGCTTTTGAAAAATTGTAGGCGAACAACAAGAAAAGGAGGCATTTTGGAGCATAAATTTACTGGACCATACCATGTAGCTGAATTGGAAGGGAAGCGTGTAAAGTTAATCAATGCTAGGAACATGGTATTACGTAGAACTTACAATCAGGACATGTTGAGGCCTTATAATGTGAGCGTGAAAGGTAATGTTCTGAGGGCTACCTTCTTTTAAGAATTGGCATAATATTTTTCATGCATTTTGTCATGTTTGTTCCCTCTGCCTGTGTAAATGTCTCTTTAATAGGTGCAAAGTTAGTTGTTTTGAACATGATGGTTTGTAAAGAACAGTACTTTACGATCATGAGTCATGAACATCTACTTTTGTTTCAATATTGGTTGTGGTGGTATGTTCGAGTAGTGTGTTTTTTTCTATTAACTTATTAATGTTGATCATTTTCAAAAATCTTTTTTCAGGCAACCTGACAGTGACATTTGCCCATCCGTGCTTCCATCATGTCCTGCACCACCATCTCCAACACTGCTCTCACCGTCTACAACACAGCTCTCACTGTCTCCAACACAGCTCTCACCGTCTCCAGCACGGCTATCCCCGTCTCCAGCACGGCTGTCACCGTCTCCAACACAGCTGTCACCGTCTCCAGCACGGCTGTCACCATCTCCACCATGGCTTTCACTGTCTCCATCCCCGGAACGCTTCAGTGTAATATGATGCATAAAGTTTTGGATGTATGGAAGAAACCTGTTACTGGAAGCAATTGTTTCGAACTTCAAATTGTACGATTCCTCTTTTTTGTCTTTGAAAGCTGACCAATGGATAGTTGAAGAGGTTGGTGTACATGAAATCTATCGTTACTATAGTATGTGTAATGGTGTATGATGTACATGGTGTTTCTTCTACTAAAGGACATGTTTTTCCATTATTTTCTTAAAGGTAATAGATGCGTATCTCTCGAGTCTATGTTTGGTTACACCAAAAGTACGTAAATTGCCATCAATAAGTAACCGACCTATCTAAAATAGTAAATCTGTATCAAATTTAACCTAATTAATTTTTTTTCTTTACTTCAGTGTTTATTGATTTCTACAACAGTGGCTTCCTCTATATTCCTTGGCACATATAGTTCATCTTCTTTCCAGGTAAATATTACATTATTTTACTGCACTTGTATATTTTTTTGTGTTTGTAATGATTATTCACAATTTTCCACTCCATTTGTATCTCGTACATAATTATATTAACTTTTTTAGTACTATTATCAATTGAAAGTGTGTATGCAATTTAGTTTTGGACTTGTCTTGTCAATCAATATTGTTTTTGTACAATTTTCATTGAAGTGTTAATCACATGTTAGATTTTTGGTGAGTCTTTGAGTACTGATGTTGTATGTGACTTTGATCTTTTCACGATGAAATTTTGTACTGTATAGGTACCTTATGAGAATATGGATACGGTCCTGTGTCCGACCAATACCGGAAATCATTGGATACTTTTGGTAAGTGCAAAATTATGTGAGTTTTGTGAGCTGTTCTGGAAGAATAAGACAGTTTAAATGTTGTAAGCGCAGAAGTGTTTTGTTGAATATATGGATCCCTTTCTTTTATTTTTCGTTGACATGTTTTGAGTAGAGAACTATATGTAAAAATGTAAACTTCTCAATATTTTCCGTGTTGTCCTTTTTGTTTCAAATATTGAAACATTCCGTGAAAAAATTATTAGTATACGATTCACTGGTTGGCAATGCTGGGACGTACCACATTTTTTTAATACATTGGAGGTACCACTTTATTTACAATTTACATAAAATATGATTAACCTGTAATAGTGCATACATATTACATTGTGAATATCAGATTTTTAAATGTGTATGTTCTGGAGCATCTTGCATTAATTTGTTTTCTTTTACGAACAAATATTAAACCGAACTGTTCCTATGCTTCAAAAGGTCTTTCCTACAGTCAATGGACTGTCCAGACAGTGACCTATGGCAGTTAGTGGTAGAATGTAGCGTCAAGCAACAGGACTGCTTCAATTGTGGTGTATTTTGCATGCTGGTAATTTTTCTATAATTGAATTATAATCTTACGTTTCTTGTACATACGTTTATTTTAGTTAATAGATTCTTTGTTTCTATGGAATAGTGTCAAACACTAAAGGGGCTTTTAGTGTAATTACTCTTCAGATTGAAATCTGTTCCTGGTGCTAGTGGCTGCCGGAGTTGATTGCTTTTTGCCTGTGATTTTGTCAGACCACTAAGATGGTACTAAACTGGTTGGTGTCAGACCACGGATACAGTTTTTTCAAAGTAGATTTTGGCAACATATCTTTTTATGACCATTTTAGATACACTTGGTTATTTGTATAACATATACGTTTCTTACCTCTCTGTTTAGTTTGCAGAATCGTACATGACTGATTTTCCTGCCCCACGACAAGTTGTATAGATGCACATTTTCTGAATGAATATAGATTGCTTATTGCAATGAAGCTAATGCAGGTCTCAGGTTAGTTCCATGTTTCAAGATTTTTCTTGTGAAAATTTTAGTGCCCTACTTTTGTATGAAAGTTTACATATTGTATGTATGTTTGTTTTCTATAATTATCAAAAAAGCAGAGCCTGATGTTCATTCTATTCAATGAAGTAATGGATGGCAATTACATTGGAGTCTTTAAATGCTGTTTCTTTTTCTTGACATTTGAAAATTTTGTCCAGTTAGATTGTCCCATGGTTTTGATTTTTTTGAAATATGTCCATAAGATAATTTACCATTTCTTATATTTTTTTCACTTGCTCCTTTCATGCGCAAATGTTCCTCTATGTTACATTTAGATTCTGTCCAAGATATCTGCGGGGTGTGCAACAATGAAAAATCAGGTCTTGTTCTGCATAGCCGTACGGTTCTATGTCAAGAATGCTGTAGATGGATCCACCTTGAATGCGTAACAATAGACACCTTCCTTGTTACCTTTTGAAGGTTTTAAATGTAAGAAATGTTGTTAAAAATGCAAAGTTCTTTTTTTGTTCATGTTTCTGCATGTCGGCTGTAGATTAACACGATTTGTCATGTCATGCCATGTACTATTATGTCCGCATTATCATAAGTTCTATGTCTTTCCAGTACTCTTCAGTTGCAAGTAAGGTGACTCCTTCTGTACGTATTGTGTTTGGGCATTGACTATTGTTAGATTATATTTCCATTACAGTAGAATGGTGAGAGTACATTTGAATATAGAGTTGTTAATACTTATTTACAATAATAAGAAATATTAATCCACATTTTTAAAGTTCGAACCAACCCTTTTTAGGGACTGTAGGCGGTGTGGGCCGTTAGGAACATTAAGTAAGCTAGTGCCTCGAGTCACACGGTGCTGGGCTAATCTGCCAGCGGCTCCGTTGATGGAAGCGTGATGACCAGATTCCATAGTCACTCACCCGGGCTGCTTTGCAACACCTCTCCACAATGATTAAGAAAATTAAACAATCATAGGTGTTGGTGTTGTAGGCAGGAGGGCCCATGAGAATCAATAGTTTAACATTCAAAGAATAGATGCTGACCCTGATAATGTCCATGGCATTCACCCACTTTGCACATTGATACCTGACTCAACAGCCACAATTACACTTTTTTACAAGATCAACATTTAGGTTGTATATTCCATCTATTATTCACAAATCAGCTAACCACCTAAAAAGCCAGTACAAGCACACTTTTATATGCTTTTTGTAAAATTTTCGATGACAATTTATGTAATATGAGACTGGATGGATTTAGAGTTGTGAAAAATTAAAGCAATATAATACACGTCCATAGCTATGGTAAATGAACTGATCTTTTGTAGAAAGCATAAAAATATTTCAGTATTAGATATATATGTTTATAATTTATTCTATGTTGAACTTTATTATTAAACAAGAGTTACTGTTCAACTTCCCCATCAAAATTTGAACAGCCATGATCATGTTTCAATAGCAAGTAATCAATAGCAGCCCTATTCTGTTAAATCGTTGTCGGTCACCACGCACGTCAAGCAAGAATTCATTGAAAGTTGTTGAGGTGTGGTTCATCGATTTTACATTAACACAAGCCAATATACTAATACATCTTACTGTTCTCTCCCGTCTTGGTAACCAAGACTGTTTGACATCGGTGTGTGTCAACGGGATCACGGACGACTAGCTCGCCGTCGGCTTGTGTCCCGTTCCCCTGCCCGGGACCCTTTGTGGGCTTCTGGGCGGGGGGCAGCTATTTTGGCGGCTGGATTCTTGGCCGCCTTTTTGGCTTCCAGCTCTTTCTTGTTCACCTCCTTCTTCTTCTGCCTTGGAGGGCATCAAGAGTTACTGTTCTCTCACGTCTTGTCATGGTCACTAAGACGGCTCGACATCGGTGTGTGTCAACGGGATCACTGTCGACGGGATCGCCGTCGAGGTGTGTCCCGTTCCCCCGCCCGGAACCCTTCTTGGGCTTCTGGGCGGGGGCAGCTATTTTGGCGGCTGGATTCTTGGCCGCCTTCTTGGCTTCCAGCTCTTTCTTGTTCACCTCCTTCTTCTTCTGCCTTGGAGGGCATCAAGAGTTACTGTTCTCTCACGACTTGTCATGGTCACTAAGACGACTCGACATCGGTGTGTGTCAACGGGATCACTGTGGACGGGATCGCCGTCGAGGTGTGTCCCGTTCCCCCGCCCGGGACCCTTCTTGGGCTTCTGGGCGGGGGGCAGCTATTTTGGCAGCTGGATTCTTGGCCGCCTTCTTGGCTTCCAGCTCTTTCTTGTTCACCTCCTTCTTCTTCTGCCTTGGAGGGCATCAAGAGTTACTGTTCTCTCACATCTTGTCATGGTCACTAAGACGGCTCGGCATCGGTGTGTGTCAATGAGATCACTGTCGATGGGATCGCCGTCGAGGTGTGTTCCGTTCCCCCCCAGGGAGCCTTTTTGGGACTGTTTTGGGGGGGCAGCATTTTTGGCCGTTGGATTCTTGGTCTTGGCGGCTGTCTTATTGCCCGCCTTCTTGGCCTCCAGCTCTTTTTTGGTTCACCTAGAATGATCTAGAGGCCTGGTTCCTCCCTCTTTGTTCTGAGTTGTTTGTGGTGTTCTCTAATGAGGCGCGCTCTCCATCCACTCAGGCTATCTGGTTTTGTCGGATGTGGCTCTTACCCTGGGCCAATCCACCTGCCTCCTTCCCTTTTCCATGATCATTAAAAAAATTATTCCATGTTTCCATGCCACATTTTTAAAATAACTGTATTATACTCATTAATGTAATTTGAAGATCCTTTGCTGACCTTGTTCTTGGCCGCATCGTATCAATCGCCGTCGACGGGATCTCACTCCCAGTGAGCAAAATCATTGAACACTTAACGCGCCCTACTCACAAGTACTGACCTGTCCATAACAGCCTAACATTAGTATTGGTTTTGTACATTAAGGGATATTGAGTTTGTAAATGGCACTATACATCTATCCTTTTACCTGAAGCATCAATTTCTTCGAATTACTTGTCATTTTGGGGTGAATCACCAGAAGTTTAAGAGAGTGCCCCTTTTTCTAGCATTTGACACAACTAGTCATTTTAATGGTAGTTCTCCTTTAATGTAGACTGATTCTGTGGGTGCAGGCCTATATTTCTTTCTCGATTCTAGGGTTTAATATCCTAGTACGTACTAGGTCTTTAGATACTTCTTTAGCATGTTTGATAACCCCTGTAATCATGATAACAATTTGAACAGATCGCTGTGACTGAAAGGTATTTAACAGGAAACCCTCCTCAGCCTCAGCAGAATGCATAGCGACCCCATGATACACAGTAGCATGTAAAATATAAAACTTCAGAAAGCCTTTAACTCCTCCCACCCTACAACATTCCTTTTTCTCCATGTCTTTTTTTTGGGATTAATTATTGCTTTTACCTCTAACATTGCTTATTTTTTCTAACACTGTATGTTTCTTATAACAGATCAAACGCACAAGGCTTGAAGTAAGCCGCGATTCATACCATTATCGTTATTTAAAAGGTTTCTTTAGAAGCTCCACCAACTTCATTACACTCCTTGACTCATTTTTGTAATCCTGATTCCCTCGGAATCGAGCAACCCGGCCCACATCCCCTGTTAACCACACAGAGGACGTACCAGGCTTCTTTAGAGGATTCCAAAATCTCTTTATTAAGAGAAGCCCACCGAAGGGTAAACTGGTACACAAATGGAGGTATCGAAATGTCACGGTCACATATCTAACCGTCCTCTGCAATGATGTTCGTCCTAGCACCTTCCAACAGAGGACACTGTGATAATTAATGGCCGACAATGCCACTCGATACTGAAAGAACCCTTTGGGTCTCTTACTCCTTCCGTACCGTCCTCCGCATGCGTGTCCGTCCTGACACGCTTTCAACGGAGGGCAAACGCTATGAACAACGCAAAATAATACGGGTCTGTTCTCCACGCTCGATAACCCTCGAGCGGGGACTGGCAATATGTGTCGATACGTCCTTGCGCTCGATAACCCTCGAGCGGGGACTGGCAATAAGGTACAACCAAATTCAGCGTCCTTGCGCTCGATAACCCTCGAGCGGGGACTGGCAATAATGTACAACCAAAGTTCAGCGTCCTTGCGCTCGATAACCCTTGAGCGGGGACTGGCAATAATGTACAATCAAAGTTCAGCGTCCTTGCGCTCGATAACCCTCGAGCGGGGACTGCCAAGAAGGTACTACACGAACAGGTGTTCGTAATGCTCGTTAACCCTCGAGCGGGGACTTTCTCGGAAGTATTTCGAGTTTTGAAGTCTTAACACACTCGAGAACCCTCGAGCGGGGACTGAGACTGAACGGAAGGACCGAAGTCCACAAGGTAACGCTGCGGGCTGTTTGCACCGCAAACACAGGTCAAGGCAGCGCTTTGACAGCTCACCGTGAACAATGACGGCTCCCGCTCTAAAGCCTCGGATACGACGGAGCTCACCTTCTTCCTCGCTGCTCCAAGAACCTGCGTCTATGGTTCAGAATATCCGACGCCGACCGCTGTCATCCGGGTTGTTTAAATGGTCCCGCCCGCATAGCGCGGTTGACGCGCACAGCCTTCTGGGAGTGTTAGTTCTGGCGGGCGTGCTCCTGGGTGTTGTAGTTCTTCCTCTCTTGTCACCTAAGCTGCACCGCTGCGTGTCTTAACACTTGTTCTCCAGTGACATCATTCATTTGTTTTGCTTTTAGGTATATTAGTTGTCGCATAACCCCCTGCTCTTTCGGGGAAGTAAAGAGAGAGATCACCAAAAAGTAAAATCTCTAATACCCTACTTTAATGAGGGTTTAAATTTCACGTTTCTCAAAGTAATTAACTTAAAGTATGAATAACAATTTGTCAGACTTAAATACCAGGTGATGTTACATTCACTAAAATTGCCATCAACGGAATTGCCACTGATGTGTCTCGACGGGATCCCTGTCGACGGAATCGCCGTACACCTCTCTTTTGCCCGTAAAAGTATTCTATCTTTTTTTTGTGGTTGTAGAGGAAAAAAAAGAGCACCTTCATCCCAGTGTGAAATTATGCAGTTTGAGTTGAACACTCTGTTGATATTGTTTGTTTTCAGGTTAATTCTCAGTTATCTAGGCTGATCGGTTGGTGACCCTTGTTGGGCAACCTGTCTGATGTTACCCTTCCCTTTGAAGGATCCGCTGGGCAAAAGTACTCAATCTGTATGGAATGTTATTTTTTTTTATTTCTTTTATTTGCACCTTGAGTGTTTATGGTTTTCTGCAACAGTGGCTTACTCTATATTCTTGGACACTTATTGTACCTCTTTCCGGGTAAATATTAAAATGTTTTATTGTACTGTCTGTCTGTCAGTATTTTCTTTTATGATCCCTGTCAGATGTTCCGCTTCTTGGCGGCGGGGGCAGCTTTCTTGGCCGCTGGATTCTTGGTCTTTGCAGCTGTCTTCTTGGCTGCCTTCTTGCCCTCAAGGTGTTTTTTGTTCACCTTGAAGAATCCGGTGCCCTTCAGAGATCGGATACGCTGGGACCGGTCGACCTTATAAGTTGTGCGCGAAAGGTAATTTACCGAGGCCATAATATTTTTGATGTGCTTTGTCATGGTGATGCCTGTGTAAATGTCTCTTTAATACTTCTCTACGATCAGGAGTTATGAATATCTACTCTTGTTTCAGTATTAGAGTAAGACTGGTGGACTGCACCTCGTTCTTAAAACCAGAGATGCGTAGCCACTCATGCCTGCGTAGAAATACACTAGTATTAATGGACCTGCCTGATGTATCAGCTGCGTCAAGCGCACATGTAATGGAAGCATTTGTTTTAAATTTGCCTTCCTCTCGGCCGAGGCAGTCACCACCTTCAAGATGAGATCGGACACGCTGGGACTTGCATTTTACGAATAACAACATCAAAACACTCTGAAAATTCGCTCTAGGCTGCTTCGTTTGGGTACCCCTCAATGTAAGCGAGATGGAGTGAAGACTGCTTCTATTCAAGTACGAGGAGTTGCACCTCGAAAATCAGTGTGGATTTATGAGGAAAGATCTCTGGATGTCTAGCGCGCCATAAACATAGCCTGGAGTTCATGTCAATCTAGCCCTCTGACCAACGCTCATCTGAGCCACTCCTTCGTCCCAGCCGCGGGTGACCTCCTGTTGGCCGACCCTGAACTTGAACGCTTTCTTTCTGTCCCGGGATGAATCAAACTTCTTTCCATCTTGAATCCGACCCTCGTTATGCACTATCGCGGTCTGCCCCTTCTTCGGAAAGGTTTGTCCGTCCCGGGGCAAATAGTGTCCACTTGCACTCCCATGATGCTCTCAGAACGGTGAAACCGGTCCAATAGCCACTTTTTTATGTCCATTTTAGTTCCCCTCGGTCTCTTGATAGATCTTGGGATAAGTTTAGCTGCTTCGGCCATGCCCAAGGCAGCTTTTTTTCATAGCCGAGGCGATCATCCCCATGTCGTTCGCGTTTGTCGTTATTTATTCCAAGGATGGCTGATTGCCTTTAGCCTTAGAAGGTGTTACTGTGCCGTTGTCAGATGAAATAATTTAAAACATATCTGACACGCATACCCAGTGATCAGATTTTGTAGCAGGGATCCGATTTTGTAGCAGGGATCAGATTTGGTAGCAGTCATCAGATGTTGCAGCACTTACAACTTGTATCAGAGATACCATTCACCATTTGGCTATCCATTGGATTTTGAAGATAATGTCGCTCTCTTCAAGAATTTTTAAATATACACGTTTTTTATTTATTCTATTTTTCAGTTTAGCATTAAACAAGAGTTACTGTTCGTTCCCATTCCATTCCACTTGCCAAAGAAACTAAGACAGGCGGACAGTATCACCGTCCGTGTGTGTCGACAGGATCGCCGTTGACTGGACAGCATTGTAGCCGCTGGTGATCAGCGCCTTCCTCTTGACCCCTGCGTGAGCCTTTTTGGGCTTCTTGGCAGGGACAGCTTTCTTGGCCGACGGTTGATTGGTCTTGGCGGCTGTCTTTTTGGCCGCCTTCTTGCACACCAGCTGTTTCTTGTTCACCTTGAAGTATCCGGGATCGCCGTTGATGTGTGCCGAATGGCTAATGGGAAGGGGTTCCTTCCTTTGTGACTGTCCACTGTGTGCCGTCTGTGTGTGTCGTCCGCACACCACCGGCCCACCCAATACAATCCGAAACCACCGACTCCCGCCGCGTCCAAATACATCGTCCGGTTCCATGTCCAGTCCTCTGGGCACACCGTTGAAACAGTCCAAGAACGCCCGCCACATACGCAAGTCCTCCTTCGAGTCCACAGACAATCGCAGGTGATGCTGAGGCAAAGACAAGCCTGACAAAGCTAAGCCCAGCCGCCGGCAGAACGTACGCCCAGCCTGCACCACTCGTCATGCAAAATTCAGATGACCCAAGAGTACCTGCACCTGCCGCACCGTCACTTTCTGCATGCCCAACATCTCGCACACCAACGCCAACATTGCCAACTTTTTTTTTTGTTCCAAATATTTTATTACAAAAATGAAATGTTATACCCAATTGGCTGTACATTAAGGTTAGACATAAAGGAACATTAAATGATGCTGAGATGAATTATGCTTCTTCTTGCTGTGTAAAGTGCCTTCATGTTTAGAACGCTTTTGATGTGCAGTGCTTCATTGTTCTAATTAGCCACACACTGTCCAACAATAACGCTCATTTTTTATTGGAGCTCTTCTTTGTCTTGATATTGTTCAAGGGCCTGCAGTCCTGATTGGCTCACAAAGTCTTGAAACGCCTCTGAACAGTGCCTGAAAAGCAGATGGAGAAACTCCAGGCTCTGACCAGCAACATCCAGGTCTAGCAGCTGCAAGGCTGTGATCTGGGCAGGCAGCACATGCCGGTGTCTGAGCTGCTGGCAGTATGCAGGTCCCTTCTCCGCCATGTTGCACAAAACTGTGATAACTAGAAGATTGACTGTCTTGGAAACTGACAGGAGCTGAAGGAGAGTGGGAAGCAGGTCCCAGTGCAGTATGGCTGAGCAGAACACGGGTTCATCCACCGTCAGATTGTTGAGGAGCCACAGGCACTCTGAAACCATGAAAGGATGCTGCTGTAGGAATATCTTCATGAAGATAAAGATGGTGCCCAAAAGCTGCCCGTCCTGGATTTGCCCCTGGCCCGCTTCATCCTCTGCCACCATATTTCCAAGACACCGCAGTGCAGGACACAACAACAACTCCAGTCCTTGAACAGTATATCCGGAGACAGAGGAGGCTGTATCCACCAGCAATTTGACCAGAGTCTGGACAGCGTCTTGGGAGAGGACCAGGGCATTGTTCACTTTGCTGCAAATGATATAATGAAGACACCAGGCAAACCCTACAGCTGCTCCCAATCCCACATTAGTATTGCTTTTGTGCATTAAATGATATTGCGTTTGTAAATTGCACAGAATCGCCGTTGTCGGCATCGCCGGCGTCGGAATCAACAACATGGGCACCGCCATCTGTCTGTAAAGATGGTATCGCCGTCGGCTCCCAATCCCAGATCCAATTTAGGCTGGATCAAGCGCAGAACATGCTGGAGGAGGCCAGAGTCCAGAACGGTACAATGTTCTCAAACGCTTCCTTGGCCTGGAGAAGCTGCGACAAGGCGTAGCCTACAGATTCTAACACCGCCCCGTCAGGAGACTGGATAGAGAGCAAAAGCGCAGGAAGTACTCCTTGTGCTAGAAGCGTCCGCCTCACACCTTCACTCAATCTTGCCAGGTTACCCAACGTGTACAGGCACAGCTCTGTGAGTGCAACGCTGTGTCCTGAAAGGTAGGTCAGGAGATAGGAAGTTGCTGGTATACACGCCTCAGATACAGAGGGGTCATAAGACTCAGAAAGTTCATGTAAACAACCTTCTTCCAACTGGATATCAGCCGTCGACGTGTGTCCCGTTTTACCGCCCGGGCCCCTGTTTGGGCTTCTGAGCGGGGGGCGGCTTTTTTGGCTGCTGGATTCTTGGTCATGGCGGCTGTATTATTGCCCGCCTTCTTGGCCTCCAGCTCTTTTTTTGTTCACCTTCAATGATCTAGAGGCCTGGTTGTTTGTTCTGAGTTTTTTGTGGTGTTCTCTAATGAGGCGCATTCTCCCTCCAGTCCGGCTAGCTGATTTTGTTGGATGTGGCGCTGACCCTGGGCCAGTTTTTTCCAATCCACCCGGCTCCTCCCCTTTTCCATGATGATTTACAAAATGATTCCATGTTTCCGTGCCACCTTTCATAAAATAACTGTATTATAGTCATTAATGTAAGTTGCAGATCCTTTGCTGATCTTGTTTTTGGCCGCATCGTAGCGGCCGGTGATCAGCGCCTTCTTGTTGAACAGAAAAACAAACATCACATAGGCAATGGTGGCACTTGTGCAAATATCAAAAGCCAAGCCTTGGACTTCTTGGGGCTCTTTGCTGCCTCTGGCTTCTTGATCTTCTTCGGGCTCTTCTTGAACCCCGCAGGAGCCTTTTTGGGCTTCTTGGCAGCGGGGGCAGCTTTCTTGGTCGCTGGATTCTTGGTCTTGGCGGCTGTCTTCTTGGCCGCCTTCTTGCCCTCCAGGTGTTTTTTGTTCACCTTGAAGAATCCGGTGCCCTTCAGCTGTATAGATGCAGTTGAGTGCCCTATGTTGTGGTTGTCTAGAGAGAATGCACAAATGTAGCTGTCACACAATTTCAAAACTCCAAAAAGAAAGAAGGAGCGGTCAATAGCGTCTTACTCTCTATGCAGTATCTGAACTGTATGATGTTGAGTGTACATTGTTGTATGGTTATCTTCGTCCACTCGTGGAAGAAACAACTTAACCTGCCTCCTACTGAAGTAACGTGTTCTGTAATGTGTGCACTGAGTCGCTCTTTCTGTGCTCCACCCTGGTAGCCTTTGAGCGGGTGGGCAGTGATTTTGTGACGGACTCACCTACAGGCGGGTTGTTGGAACCCTCTTTTGTTTTAATCCAAGTCAGTTTAATTTTGCAGCTTGAAGCTCTTGCTGGATTCACTAGCAAACCCACCCACCTCCGCAATAATGATGAGGCTGGAGAAGCAGGTGCAAATACGTGGACAATACTGAAAAAAGACACCTTGATGGACTAAGCGTGTTAAAGACTTCCTTGAATATTGCAAAGGATTCGCAAACACCGCACAAAATGAGAAAAAAAGAATCCCAAGATAGCGCCCAAGGGTGGACGCTTCCGCAGGAAGCGTGCCGATGTCACGGGAAGTATAAACAGAAACAATTCCCAACAGGTATCAATAGAAGTCAGTTAAACAATGTATGCAATCAGCATTACATCAACAAGAAACAAGGAGTCACGAAAAAGTTTTAGAAGCTTATTATTCACCAATTATAAGAAGGGTCTTTCACATGGCAATACAGTTAAACAGCACTGTACAGAGCAAATCATGTGACACCCCGAGGGCACTTGGTGAGTAGTGATATATACAGTAGGTGAAAGTGCAAGTGCTAAGGTGAACAGCGTGAACGACGCATAGTGACAAAGAAATATACAGTGATGGCTCCACAAGGTCAAGTTGCAGTCACTTAAAGCATGATTAAATAAATTTACAGGAGCACAAAACTTAAAATACGCCATATAATTATGCTGTGATGTCGACGGCGTTTCGATCCCCGTGAGTCGGGATCGTCATCAGGACAGGGTTGTCGATGCGGGCAGTGCTGTAGGGAGAAAGGGCGAGTAAGCAAGGGACATGGAAGAGAACCGCGGGGTAGGAAGCTGCTAGGTAGGGAGCCAACGGTTCAAGGTGGGATGGGTGTGGTGTAGACAGAAAGGGTGAGGAAAGGAGGTGAGGGGATGACTAGTGGTGGAGGGAAGTGAAGTAGTAAATAGAAGTAGTAAATATGGGGGAATGAACCTGGCGTAGGCGCGCGTGAAGGGAAAATAAAATGAACACTTAATAAGATGCCAGCAGTATAAAGAAGTGTGCACGGGGGCGTTTACCGCGTGAACTAGGGTGGTGGATAGATCACACGAATTAATGTGTGAAGGGTAAGGGGGTGAGGCGAGCGCAATTACGGTATGGCGCGGTTAAGGGAACTGGTGAAAGGAATGGCAGAACCTACTTTGTCACGCACAACGGGGTTGCGTGAGTTGCTAGAATCCGGGCTGAGTCTCCGGAATCGGCGGCTGTGAGGGGAAGGAGAGGGGGTGATCAAAAAACGGAAACCGGCTGGTTAAAAGGGCAAGGGCCGGAGTCAAAATGAATAAATAAATTACCTGATCGTAAATTAGTCAATCCGATCAGCGAGGAGGCGCCTGTGGAAGGGAAAGGGAGGTTGAGAAGCCTTAGTGGGCGGGTGGAAAAAACCAGTAGGCTGAGTCATTAGAAGGTCGCGCACAGTAATGTGCGAGTCAAAGTGGCGGGCGTACCTGAAGGAAGCAGGGCAGTGGAGGGCGATTAGGGCTCTCGAGATTCGGACGGCTCGCAATGAATGCAGGAGCTACGTGGGGACGAGGGGCCTCAGGCTGGGTAATATGAGCAAGGGCGGACAAGCAGCGGGGTGGGAGGGGGCGTGGCCGGGAAAAGGGGGCGGGGCTAGGGAGCGTGTCACGGTGTTGCCATAGCAACAAGGGTAAACAGGAAGTATGAGCGCAGAAGAAAACAAATCAAGAATGAACGCGCGTTTAAGGACACAGCAATCGATAAAACAAAAACTTGAATGAATAGCAGACATGGGAAGAAGGCGTTACACAGTTCAATTGAACAAGTCTAAAGATCATGAGCCACATGGAACGAACCCAGTACATAATTAACTGAAGCAACATAAGTGGACAAGTTGGAACAGTGAAAGATTCAACGTTTAAGCCAGGGCAAAGAGGTACACAGTAGTGACTGAGATACGATAAATCAGGTATGCTGTTAACACAGGCTCAAGATCACAAAGGCACATTGTTCGGTTAGGATACAGATGACTGACGCCCAAGGGGGCATATGGTATGAAACCAGTGGGTTAGTATACATACTTAGTATATATGGGTGTTTGGCTTCAGTGTCCCACAGAATAATTGACAAGTAGTGGTAAAGATGGAGACTGAGATAAACAGCAATTAATCGTACATAAATGGTGCACACCTGTACCTTGGTTAGGGGATGAGGATTACAGTGTATCTTGGATAAGGGATGAGGGTTACAGTGTTTATACGGTAATGGTGTTGTTCCACTCATCAAGTGTGTTGAGCCCGTGGTTGACCGAGTCAACACGTGAAATCCATTTGCATTCAGCTCTGTTTAAGAGGTGTGTCATGCTACCACCTCTAATAGGCAGTGTGGGTTTCTCAATGACCAGCCATCTCAAGTCTGTATCAACATGTTGCTTTTCAAGGAAGTGTGTGACCAAGGGAGCGGTCAACACTTTACAATTAATTCTGCTCTTATGTTGAATTATCCGTTGCTTAACCATTTGGGTGGTTTGGCCAATGTAAATTAGGTCACATGGGCAGCGGATAGCATAGATCACATTTTGAGTCTTGCAGTTTGAATGGTGGTTAAGTTGGTGAGAGATTCCGTTGTAGTTAAATTCTTTGGTGTTGAAAGTTAATTCACAAACACTGCAGGATTGGCATTTGTAGTGGCCAACGACAGGATCCATTCCCCAGACCGCTGTGATAGTGTGTTTCTCCGTGGGTTGGTTGGGCCAAGTGATGGCATGTACAAGGTGATTGGCGATGTTATTGCCCCTTTGGTATGAGAATAAGGGCGGTTCCTGGAATTGTTCTTGGGAGCGTAGGATAGGCCAGTTTTTCTTGATTATTTTAGCAATCTTGTTGCTGTCAGGGCTAAATACCGAAACAAAAGGGATTCTAGTCAATGTTTTTCTGTTGTTAGGGGTCAGCAGATCCTCACGGTGGTTGTACCAAGCCCGTTCCTTAGCTTTCGATACTAGGCATCGTGGGTACCCTCCGTTGATGAGCTTGGTGACCAATATGTCAGCTTCTCCGAAGTAGTCTTTTCGCCATTTACAATTTCGGCGGATCCGCAAGAACTGGCCGTAGGGAAGTCCATCGCGCAAGCCTCTAGGGTGGTAACTTGAATAATGTAACAATGTGTTACGTTCCGTCGGTTTGCGGAAGAGTGATGTCCCAAGGGCACCATCCTCGGCATGGATGGTAACGTCAAGGAATGGTAAATCATTGAGTTTGTATTCGCTTGTGAATCTTAGGTGTTCCTGTGCGGTGTTAAGCCAGTCGACAAAGGGTAGGAGAGTGTCAGGGGGGCCATTCCAGATAAGTAAAATGTCATCTATATACCGACGCCACAGATGAATCTGAGGTCGGTATGGGTTGATGGAGTTGAGGATCAGTGTTTTCTCCATGTCATGGACAAATAAAATGGCGAAGTTTGGGGCGAAGAAAGCGCCCATAGAGACTCCTTTTATTTGTAAGATGTCACGGGAAGGACACAAAAAGGTGTGACGTCGACGCCCACATCTGGTAGGAGGAAAAAACAAAGAATAGGCTATGATTCCGCACCCAACAGTAGAGTGCATAATGAGGCACAGCATAGTGAATCCATTAAGATTTACGCTGCAAAATTGTAGTTGGTGCTGTAGTAAAGACCTTTTTGGCAATGGAGTCCAGACGTCTACCATCCCTGCCAGGTATAGCGGTTACTGGTGAAGATGGGATTCTGCACCATCTGAGCCGCTTGGGTGACGACAAAATCAGTCTTCGATTGCCCGATAAGGCATGCTGGTGCGGTGTATGGCGCCTTAAAGTTTTTGTCTAAGCGAGGCAAGACTGCAGGGAGAGGTTTCTTGTTGACATGATCTTCAGCCCCTCTTTCCAGATGAAGTGTATTATAGGAAAAATGTCGAAGATGTGATATTATTCAGCTATCCTTTACACTTTACTTCACGATGAAGTGGTGGCCAATGTAGCCTTGTAGTTACATGCTGCATTTTTTGTGTATGATTTCCTCTTAAGTGACAATGTAGGACTGCAAAGAAGACAGCTTATGGTATTATTTTTGATTACTCCGGGGTCAATAGAGTATGACTATACAGACATCCCCTAATATTGCAGTAATGGTACAGATGTGTGCTCTTAATACATTGCAAAAAAAAAATGATGTAAAGTAAACAAGACTTGTAATAATAATTAGGCACTTGTATCCATTAAACACCAGTATTTGTCAAAGAACAGTTTCCATTTTCTCATAAGGTGCATGTATAGTTTAAAAGGGGATCATCAAGAAAAGAAGAATCATTTAAAAAAAAATAGGTACCCTTGAATAGATTGCCTTTCATGCTCTAGTAATAAGGCATCAACATGTTGAGATTATAAGTCCTATGAAATGGGAGGATGCTTGCATTGAGTAATTTTACAGTTTCCTTGCATTTTGGCAATATGGTACAGTCCAGTAAAAGTATGCTCCAAAATTCATCCTTTTCTCATTCTGCAATCGTTCAGAAGCAGTAAATCCTTCTCTGAAGGTGCACGGCTTATCTTTCTTGGACACTATTTTTTCCTATTTTCCATTCTGAATCTATACATACAGTTGCACCAGTATCACATGGTCACACTCCAACAGGTCACTTTTTCCAATTACATTTGAGATGCGCTAATGAACATCATTTTTACATTTAGATTCAGTTAAAGCGTTCTGCCGTTCCTGCAACCAGAAATCTTGTGGCATTTTGATAGGAAATTTTTGGGTAAATTTACGATGGCTACATGGAAACATGTTCATGTTTGATGTTAAACACTTGCGAATGCTACCTACCACCAGTCCTGCCTCCACCCCTATCCATTGCGTCAGGGGTAAAATTCCACCCTTGTACTGTGAGAAAACATGTACACAGTAACCTAACCGGTAATACCTACAAAGAGCCCTACCATCAATAAAATGAAAGTTGCAGTGACAGATACGGGTCTGACCTTCTGCTGCTGTAAAGCACTATAACAGGGGAGGCATCGAAAATCGCTTTCCTGTCACAGACAGGTGTAACCACCTCGTACACAGGCTTCAGTGTTTTAGGGCTAGGTGGGTGCTTTCAGACAGCAGTTTACATACAGGACAAAGGTATCTAATTCAATAATATTAAGTTTGAAAACATGTTCAGTTTCTAAAAGTATTCAAAACATCACTCCAACTCAACTGTAGACTCCAACATGAATGTAATAAATTAGTAATTCAGAATATGTTTTGAAACCAGTAACTGACACAAGTCACATACGACATGAATAGTTACTCAAAAAGCAGAAGAACGATAATTGCCCAGGAATATAGAGGACAACACTTACATAAATTGCTTAGCAGTCAAGTTAAAGGATTTCATTACACAAATTGATGATTAATTATTAATTATGGTTAGATCGATATGTAATTAATGAAAATACATGTAACATTACTGTTCAAATACATATTTTTGAAAAGTACGCTTCAATGTTGTACTAAAATGTTTGTTAAAAGCACTTTAGTATGTCTCATGGCGTAGGATGTACATGTTAGATGTACATGTTTACATATTATACAAAGCAACATTGTCAAATATCCATTGGTGTGTTTGGAGTGGACTGAGAAAAGAAGAATCATTCCATTTTATACTTGACACTACTGCTTCCATGCGTACTTTGACTGTGTACTTCTATACAGCGTAACTTTTTTCCAAGAGATTCCGTGCATAATCTTTCACGGCTGTAGATCCATAAGTCAACCTCAATTTTTATACAGGCAGCCTTTAAGAGCTTTTAATTTATCAGCGACATATATAATGCCATCTGTCACTACTATGTCAGGCCTGCACTGTATAGTTAACAAGTATCCCTGTTGCATTTACTAACTAACATACATAGAAGTATATTATAGTCTTCATAATTACATTATCTTCATCTGTATACAAATATGCTAACAAGAGAGTCGATGCCCCGGCACAATATCCGAATGAGACAGCCTTACCACAAAACAGTTTGTAAACATCTACAAATAAAAACAAGACGGCAGGAATATGGCAACCATGTGAATCTACAGCAGTACATGCCAAACAAATACTTACTGTGTAAGTGAGATTTACCATATCTAAGATGTGTCAGTAAGAACGAAAAATGTTGTCAGTAAAGTGAAATGAGCTATTCTCAAAGTCAAACTATTTTCATAAGTTCTGTAATGTTCTATCAGGGTTTCTGGTCCACATGTTTTGAATTTAGAGCTACAGTGAAACAGTACAGAATTTTTAAAAATAGTAATACTTGCATTTGTGGGCCCACAAATTATTTTGTGATACATTCAAATGTTTTTTAAAAGATACTGTTAGAAGAGCACAGATTTAAACAATTGAGAGTTTTCATACATTCTTAACATTTCTTAACTGTAATATTGGCATTTGTGATGTATAATGTAAAATGTAGTTACTAATTATTATGCAAATAAAGGAACAAAGTTTCGACTTGTGGAAATTAATTTTGAAAAAATTAATAAATAATTACAACTAATAAATACAGTGTCACTGGATTGTGTCAAGTGCTTTAATATTAATTATGCATGAAGATGGTGCTTTCAATTGTTGTGACGCGCACACACACAAACAAGAATAGACTGTGCAACCGAAGCACATTACAGAAAGGTACCTAGCATTTAATTTAATGATTTGGCTTTTAAGATGGCATGCAGAGCTCGCATAGAAAGTTGTTTCACAGCTATCTTAGTTTTTATCTTGAAGCGTTGCTAAGGTATTTCAGAAACAATTTGAACAGAGAAGGATGGAGGTTACATATGACACTGGAAGAATGCATGAAAAGGGTGGGCCAAAGTCTGCATGTACAACGGCCGGTGGAGGCATTTTCAGGGTGGGTACGCACCAGGTGATGTGTAATGGTGAGTATCTGGTGGTGGATCCAACATGCACTGAGAGGGCAAGGGCAGATGAATTGTACAGACTTGGACTATGAGGAGTAAACACTGGAGGAGTAACAGGTTAAGTCAAGAGATTTGATAGAGGAGTTTCTTACAAGTCACTACAGTTCTGTAGTCGGGGGATCTCTGAAGAACAGAAAGTTAAACGAGTTTGGCTGTGCATCCTGGGATACCAAGGATCTCGGGAGAGTTGCTAAAAGGAACGGTATCACTTTCCAAGACACATGACAGCTATATAGGGAACTTCTCTGTCCAACCCTTCGTCTTTATCGATTCAAGGATTTTGGTGAAGGGAAGTTTCTCTATGGGTGAAAATTGAAAATAAATTGAATTTAGATTTTAATTTGGCTATCCTTTTCACTTGAAGTGGAAGTACTGGCCAGTAAAGCCTTGTATTTATAGGCTACATTGTTTGTCTTTAAAATTTTCTGAAGTCTATGCAGAACTGCAATGAAGACAGCGTATCAGAGTAATTTTGATTACTCCACGCACATGGGCAGGAATATTCTCAAGATTAAGACTATAACAAAGATACCCCTACTACAGAACTGGAATTACAGATAAGAAACAACCCCATAAGGCATTGCAAAAGAGGTGTAAAGAACGGGCTGCATGGTCCATGGGTGGTGGAGGCAGGGTTTGTTAATCTGTGTCCTACCTACTATCGTGCAAACTTAAGACACAATAACAACCAAAGCCCCTTACTTTATGTCCTCAAAATATTTTGTGAATAAGGGTGGAGGGAGTGAATGTAAAGGGGTAAAGTACATGTGTACAAATTAACTGGTATGGTCAGAACACTGGATAGTGCACCGAAGAGCCAATGTCAGATATAAAAAAGAAGATGCAAAGCAACGCGCCATTAAAAGGAAAGCAGATCGTCTACACACAGTGAAAAATCAGCAAAAGAACAAGGCTACAAAACTACAACGAACAGACAATGTGGAACAGATTGCGATGAGAGGTGCAAAGGAAGTACGAAAAAGCAAAGTTAAAAAAAAAGGCAAGGTAAATTATCATAGATGATGACCAAAACAGTGGGGTAACACTCGGTTGTCCAACACAGAAAATGAAGTTCAAAAATTATAAGTCTGAATGTTTCAGGAGCTGCAAAGGAGGTGCACAAACACTATCACGCTAGGCAACGCACACTGAAAACCTAGAACAGGCCTGTATAAGCTCCCTTTTGACTTAGGGGGTACACAAAACCAAGGGAAGCAGAAATAGTACCTGCTCCCCATCAACGCCAACCAAACCCTAGTCAACGCCCACTGGCAAACTAGAACAGGCCTGTATGAGCTCCCTTTTGACTTAGGGGGTACACAAAACCAAGGGAAGCAGAAATAGTATCTGCGCCCCATCAACACCAGCCACACCCTAGTCCACGCACACTAAAAACCTAGAACAGGCCTGAATGAGCTCCCTTTTGACTTAGGGGGTACACAAAACCAAGGGAAGCAGAAATAGTACCTGCTCCCCATCAACGCCAGCCAAACCCTAGTCAACACCCACTGGCAAACTAGAATAGGCCTGTATAAGCTCCCTTTTGACTTAGGGGGTACACAAAACCACGGTGAGCAAAAATACTACCTGCTCCCCATCAACGCCAGCCTAAACCATAGTCAACGCACACTAAAAACCTATAACAGGCCTGTATGAGCTCCCTTTTGACTTAGGGGGTACTCAAAACCAAGGGAAGCAGAAATACTACCTGCTCCCCATCAACACCAGCCAAACCTTAGTCCACACCCAATAAAAACCTAGAACAGGCCTGTATAAGCTCCCTTTTGACTTAGGGGGTACACAAAACCACGGGAAGCAGAAATACTACCTGCTCACAATCAACACCAGCCAAACCCTAGTCCACACACACTAAAAACCTAGAACAGGCCTGTATAAGCTCCCTTTTGACTTAGGGGGTACTCAAAACCAAGGGAAGCAGAAATACTACCTGCTCCCCATCAACGCCAGCCAAACCCTAGTCAACGCACACTGGCAAACTACAATAGGCCTATATAAGCTCCCTTTTGACAAAAAATTAAATATCATAAATATCATATTATATGTATATGTATATTATATAATTATATATCATAACATTTATTATATATTGCATAATATATTATAATATATATATATATATATATATATTACCTACTGGCGGTCGCCAGTAGGTAGTTTTAGTTAGGATTGATTTCCATAGGGAAATCGTAACATTCTATTGGGAATAACTTTGGCGCCGGTGGACGAATCTGCCTGAAATTTTCCTCAACTTTGCCTCGCGGTGCTCCGCTCCTTCCCTAAAAGTTTGGGGGGCATGTGTCAAGCGGGGGCCGAGATAAAAGGGGGGTCCCAAAATGTGTTTTCCCCATGTTAATTTCCATAGGGCGGTCGAACTCACTTTCCGCTCGAACGGCTGAATGGATTTTCACCAAACTTGGCAAAATTGTAGGGACTGGTAGCCCGATGTGCCTTTGCTATGTCTCAAGATATGTGCTCCAGAGGATTTTGAGTAATTTAGGTTCAAAAAAATATATATATCTATAAGCGCGCCCCGGTACGCGTACCGGGGAGCGCACCGGGCGCGCTACGCGACTTGCGCACGGAAAGCTGATTGGCTCTCGGGTGTCTGTAAACATTCGAAACAGTCCGCAGTGGCCGCCATCTTGTGTCTCGGTAGGATCAAGATACAAGAGGTGGCAAAAAACAAAGGGGGAAATGACCAAAAGGGGGCAGGGTACACCCCCCCCTGACCCCGTAGGTTTGATGTGGGGGCCATAAAAGGGTCCCGCGAGACAAAAAATGTTTTTATTTTTTTTTCGATTTTCGCGGGGGAGCGCCCGGTACGCGCACCGGGGAGCGTACCGGGGAGCGTACTTTGGTGAAAAATAGTGAAAATAGTAGTATAAAAAAATCATTTTGAGTGATTAGAGGTAGGGTAGCTCTGAAAAGAGCTTTTGGGTTCTGTGGCTGTTTTAGGTACCTACAAGTATGTCCCATACACACCCACACGCACACAACCCCACCCCCCCACAGCCACACACTCCCCACACATACCTCACACACGCACACCTCAACCCACACCCAAACACCCAACACCCCCACACCGACACCGTACACATCCACACCCACACCCACACACCCCACACACACACACACCTCATCTCTCCCCCAACACACACACACACACACACGCACACGCACACACAGATACCTCAGAGACACACCCCACACATACACCTCCCTCCCCCCCACACACACACACACCTCACAGACACACCCACACATCCCACACATACACACACATCCTACACACATACCCCCCACACTCACACACCTCCCACACACACCTCACACACCCACACTCAAACACCCCACACACCCACACCCACACACACACCTTACACACCTACACCGCCACCCACACCCACATACCCCACACACCTACACACACCTATACACCTCACCCCCCCAGACACACACACACACACACTTCACAGAGACAGCCCACCATCCCCCACACACACCTCCCCCCCCACACATGGGGAAAACTCAGTGAAACAGTAAAATAATAATTTAAAGTGCTTAGAGGTAGGGTAGCTCTGAATAGAGTTGTTGTGTTGTGTGGGTGATTTAAGTACCAACATGTAGGTACCAATGCAGAGTCTTAAATTCAATGTACATCTTTTTTTCTGTAGATGTCTTGCATGTTGTTACAGAAGTTATTGTGGTATATGGAATCCATATTATAGTCTATCAGGAAAGCAGAAAGAACATGGAGGCAGGAGATGAAAAAGAGATGTTAAATACACATTGGAGATAAAATAGTGGGAGAAAGGAAGTAACTATGAGCAAAATTACTATGTAACATAAAAAAAGTTGCATAGTATACTATAAGTCTGAATTTACATTATAATCAATTTGGTACTAGTTTATGAATTACATATAAAAATGAATAATGTCTTCAACAATTTTTGGTTATTAAATATAAATTTATTTTTCTGATTCTTTTTCCAAATTTAACAGAACTTCTAACAACACATTGTCGGAAATGTCCTCATTTTCAATCAGAGAATCTACTGCTTCTACACATTGAACTAATTCATAGTCCCGTGATTCATCCATGAAATCTAAGTCATCATTGTCTTCAATGACTTTTTCAGCATTGTTCTCCAGAACAATTTTGAAGGAAATATTCTGCTCTCCTTCCATTTTCTTGCTGTAATTTGCATAAACAATAAATATATCAGTAGAGATAGGGCACTGTTGGGTTTAAGTTCAGATAGGTAGTTTTGATTTTTTAACAGTGAAGTTATCTTTGGGCAGTGTATGGTATCAGGCTGGAAGTAGAAATATAAAATAGTGTATATCATAAAGCCTAAGTAAATTCATAATTATAGAAGACAAGCCTAACTCCATCCATAACTATAACAGAGAAGCCTATCTCAATCTATAACTATTACAGAGGGATAGTATATAACTATCAGAAAATGTTTTCCAAATCAACTTAAAGTGCACAACATACTTCAGTTTTCAAAATAACATCTTACCTTTGAAAAAGAAGTTTAAGTTCTCAGTGAAAATCCTTTTAAAATGTACTTCAGGAAGTAGTAGTAGAAGACAGACAGGCGGAGATGAATGAAAAATTGTGAATTTGTATTTATTTGGCCCTTTGTTGGCAAATCTTTTTACTGTATCAATTATGTACAAGGATCCCAATTAGTATTTAATAATGTTTTATTCTTATTTGTGTATATAAATGTGCTTTTATGGTGTTTTTTATTCACCGAATAAAGATTCTTGAATTGAATTGAAATGTACTTCAGGAAGTAGTAGTCAAAATGGCTGTGTTTCCCTCTCTTTCTTTATATATATATTCATGTACATAACCAATCAAATGTCATGAAATAATAGTAGAAAATGAAAGTAACATTTTAATTGGTTGTAAATTCTAACACTTCAGATGTGTTTTTGTCAAGTAATTCACCTCAGGATATTTAGAGAGGGCTACAGGCCAAATGGCTCAATGGAATTCCACCAAATTTGGGAAAATGGTAGGGACTGGTATGTAGTATGGCCTATTCTATATTTGGTGAAAGTGTCTCCAGTGGTTTTTATGTAAATGAACTTTTAAAATTTTGGGGAGCGCTTCCCGGTGCGCGCCCCCAGTACGCGTACCGGCTGCGCTACGGGAGTCCTCCATTTTGTGTTTCGGTAGATTTGAGACAGAAAATGGAGGACAAACAACGTTGGGAATGGGTATAAGGGGGCATGGTAGGCACTCCCTGACCCTCTAGGTTTTCTGAGGGGGTCTTAGGAGGCCCATATAGGCGAAATTTTTTTTAATTTTTCGCGGGGGGAGCGCCCGGTACGCGCACCGGGGAGCGTACCGGGGAGCGTACTTTGGTGAAAATTAGTGAAAAAAGTTATAGTAAAATAATCATTGTGAGTGATCAGATGTAGGGTAGCCCTGAAAAGAGCTTTTGGGTTCTGGGGCTGAATTAGGTACCTACAAGTAGGTTCCAATGCACAATCTTAAATTCAGGAGGAATATTCTATTCCCCTCATCTGAGAAGTGCACACCATCTCCTCTGTAGATATTTTGCATGTTATAACGCAAGTTGTTGTTGTATATTGAACCCATTCCATAGTCTCTCATGTAAGCAGAAACAGATTTATTCACATGTTTCCTTGCTTTCTCAATCTGTGGACAAAATTGGTTGGACCACTTCCATTTCTGCCTTTGGCATATATTGGAATATACCAAGGCAGTTTGTGGAAAAAGTGTCATCAATTGCCCAAAGGTGTCCTTTAAAACCATTTCCAGACCTACCCCAGTCAAAATGCCTAGGTCATTTCCACCACAGTGCAAAATTATAAGGTCAGGGTGTGGCAGATGGTGAAAGGTTTTCACCAATGGTATCAATTGATGACATCTCAATCCTCTTTGGCCAATCCATTTTATGTGCACATTTGGTAAATCAAGGTTGTGAACATTTCTGGTAGCTGCATACCTTTGAGCCCAGTGAATGTAGCTATGTCCAATAATCCAGACAGAGTACATGGTGAGAGGAGGTTCTGGTGCTGTTAGATGAAGTGTAGGAATGAAATGGCAGTTGGAACAGTAGGAGTTTGCAACAAAAAAAACTGTGGAGTTTTAGTGCTCTTGAATCAAGCAATGATTGGTGGATTCAGATAGTCGAAAAATGAAAGTTAGGGTGCATGGTTCTGTTATGTGAAAGAAGTAATTTGAATGGTTAAGAAAAAGTCATTTAAAGAAAGATTGCAGTGGATAAGCTGGTGTATTGAGAGATCAAACATGCTTGCTGATTTGATTTGCAACATTGTAGAATAAACTTTTAACCCTGGGAGCTCAGTGAGGAGGGAGTTGCTATGGAAACAGGTAGAAAGGGCTGAGGGGGGGAATGGTGATGATTTGAAAAAAGAGAGTGAAGAGTTTTGATTGGTTACCATGAGGAATATGTGTGTAGAATTAGAGGTTTTCTGTGCCATTAATGGTTGCAGTGCCTGGAGAACATACCTTTTGATCTGCTAAAGAAATATTGGTGTGTGTATCTGACACTGTTCTGAATCTCCTAAAGCATTTGTAAAGGTGAGTTATGATTCATTTAATATAGATAGAGACTTGTATACTCTATGGAGAAGATTTGGAAGCAAAAGGTGGTTTTTTAATGTGACTTTCTTCATGTTTTTTGAACATGCTTGATAAAAAGTTGTTGCTGGAAAGAGGAATTGTAGTTTGTAAAAATGTGAAGTTTAAGTAGTGACCTGGAATGCTTGTACATATGACCTGCGCTGTGTTTCTAAAATGTTATTCTTTCTTTCTTTATTCTTTATTTCTGTAAAATGTTATCACCATAAAAGACATTACAATAATCCATTAAAACAGTTAAAACATAATTATACTTTACAGATTCGTTCAGTTCATTCAAAGAAGTTCATCACATTATTATATATTATGGTCACTGGGCGGCCTTAATACATTTTGTCCTCAGAAACCAGACAGCTCCTAGGTACTTAGCTACAGCAAATACAATATGTTTCGACAGGTCTGTTTTGAGGACTCTAAAAGCAACTTTACAGTCTACAAATCCCCGGTTTCTGCACAAAGGGACGATCCATTTCTTGCGTATCTCACGATAAACTGGACAAAAAAAGATTATGTGGAGCTCAGACTCCTCGGCCAGTTTACAAGCTGGACAGACGCTATTCACATGTTTGCTCCACTTGCTTGTAAATAATCGGAGTGGAAGGGACCCATGTCTCCATTGTAGATAGAGTTTCCTAAGCAAGGAGGGATATAAGTTGTCTAACATTGACTCAAAGCTGTAGATGTCCTTAGTGCCTAGGAATGTCTCTGTCAATGTCCCTTGATTTTGGCAACGGTGCAGTGCCATTAGTTTGCTGTCATAATATACCTTTGCCAGTGTCTTTTTGGGGAATAGTTGGCAGGTGGATAGGGGGTCAGACCACAGTTTCAAAAGACCCAAACCCTCCAACTCTGATTTAATAAATTTCAACCATTTGATTTCCCCCGCATTGGGCATTGCAAGCACCTCCTGAAGTCCTTGTCTGTAGCTAATCAGTTCCGGAACTGACCATAACCTACGCCAGTATGCCAGTGGTCTAAAAGCCAGTTCTTCGTCGAAGGGTCGCAATCCAAGATCCAATCTTAAGGGGACAAGAGGGGTACTAGGGGGAGGGCTACAATCCTTCGAATGAACCTGTTCTCCTCTTTCATCAGATCCTGAGAGGATACATGGCCCCAAAGCTCAGACCCGTACATGGCAGCCCCCCTTGCCTGTGCCCTGTAAATCTGTAAAGGTGGGCCTACAGGACGAATGGATGACTTATATTGCACATGAGCTTTATGGTACCACCCGAAAGCTGGGTCAATTTGAGGAGTGCTTTCTCTTGATGAGTACACCAGGACATTCTCTCATTTAAAGTAATTCCCAGGTACTCAAATGTTGTCACCCTTTCCAATCTACTTTGTCCAATACTAGGAGTAAAATGGATCTTTTGGGGGGGATTGAATACCATGAATTTGGTGTTTAGGATGTTAATTTCTAGACCGTATTCCCCACAAAAACCCACAAAGCCATCAAGTACTCGCTGGATTCCCATCGTAGACTTTGATAACAGTAGAGTGTCATCGGCGAACATTATCGCTGGCACTCTGGTTCCAGCTAGCTTGGGGGCATCAGAATCGACCACCCCATTCAGGTGGGCGATAACTCCGTTGACATAGAGGCAGAACAGGGTTGGTGCGAGCACACAACCCTGCCTTACCCCCCTGTCAACGGGGAACCTATTCGATAAGACACCCTCCTTGCCGCACCTTACCTGTGCGTAGTTAGCGGTGTGGAGGAGAATAATCATCTCCAACAAACCCTTGGGGACCCCCAGTTTGGCCAGGACCTCCCAAAGTTTTTTACGAGGGACCAGGTCGAAGGCCGCCCTCAGGTCCACAAATACAGTGTAGAGGCTGCCACCCCCCAACTGTACCGTTTTCCAATGGATGAGGGCAAGCCGGAAGACCTGATCTATCGTTGAGACCTTCTCTCTGAAGCCTGCTTGGAACGGACTCAGTATATCGTGTTCCATCGTCCACTCCAACAGGCGATCCAACAATAGCCTGGCGAATAGCTTCTGCGAGACGTCTATCAGGCTTATTGGCCTGTAATTGACCGGGAGCAGAGGCAGACCCCTTTTAAAAATAGGGACTATCTCTGCCCCCAGCCAAGTAGGAGGGATCTCCATGCCATTCAGGATTGCATTGTACAGCACCCTAAGATATGGGGCCCAGATTTTGACTTCTTGCTTGTATAGGACGCCTGGGAGCCTGTCGAGGCCAGGCGCCTTTTCAGGCGCCAGCCCCGAGATGGCCTTGGTGACTTCCTCCAGAGTGAATCCATCAATGGGAGCTACACTTTCAGTAACTTGATCCATTGTGAGCTCAAGTGGAGTTGCCGAATGATCCGGGTTATGTGATCTATATAAGTTTTTAAAATGATCCTCCCAAACAGTGGGTGCTATATTTGCTTCAACTGCAACTAGAGGTTCGGCTGATCCGTGCTTAGCAATTTGCCAGAATGTTTGGCTGTCTCGGGTTGCGAGGGCGGCAGTCATCTCTGACCAATTTTCCTCATCCCACTCTATATTTGTAGTACGTAAAATGGCCTTATAAGCTAGGCGTTTTCCCCTAATCTTTGTTGGACTATCCCTTGTTTTAAGTGATTCTAATAGGGCAGCCTTTGCTCTCCTGCAGGAAGCATTGAACCACGAGACTCTTTTCTTCCTGGATTTCTTTGTCCTGGCCACCGGGTTCAGTACTTCTGCTAGGTTAGAGCATAACTCAGAATGGATAGCCCCAAGCCCAGAGAACTCAGCTTGGGTAATTTGGATGGTATCGGATACCTCAGCTTCTTCTAGAGCTAACGCTAAATGCGCTGTAATAGCCTCAACCTTTTCTAGCGCGAGGACCACTGCTGCATACAACCTTTGGGTATTAGTTGGGTTCTCCAAGAGTTTCGACCATTTAATTCTACGTCTATTACTATTTAAGACCAGGGGAGCTGGGGGTGGTGGGTTTTCTTCTTCCGTACCAGTGGACAGTCCCTGGAACGCAAATCTCAGTGAGAGAGCATTGTGATCACTATCGTTCCTAGCCACTATCCTAAAGTCCTCCACTTTATCCCAATCCTTGGCCGAAACCATAATATAATCTATTCGTGACTCGTGTCCTGGTCTGTTGAAGGTATATTTTGGTGGAATATCTCCTTCAGTTCGACCATTACAAGCCCTAAGCGAGTGGCAGAACGTCAAAGAGGTTATTTGGGTGGCGATAGGTGACCATGCTTTTACGGATGGGGCCACCAGAGTAGGGATCTCCCAAAGATCGTCCTCTTCGCTTGTAATACCCACTAGATGATCCGGAAGGGGCTCCTATTGGGTGTTAAAGTCTCCCCCTACTATAAGTATGGGGCCTAGGCTGGCGTAATCGAGGAAAAATGCTAGATCCTCGAGGTGCCTGCTATCCCTACTGGTCTTGAATATACGTTGATCAGTGCTATACTTTCACCATGGGCCCATTCCAAAACAACACATTGAAAGTCCGCTGAGTTGGTTTCATGTAGCGATGCCCTGCAACCAAGGTGAGACGCCACCCAAATTAGGAGACCCCCAGATGGGCGCCCCCTCCCTCCCCAATTGGCCAAAATTTCAAAGGAAGCATATCCTGTGCGGAGCTGTTTTTCCCTAGCCCATGTTTCTTGGAACAAGCATATGTCATAGCCTTCTACTAATTCCTCCCACTCGGGGGAGTGTATTTTGTTGGCCAGCCCTGCAATGTTCCAAGAAAGTATGGAAAGTGAGCGTGAGGTCACCATCTTATTAGTGTCGTGGATTGCTAAAGTGGGCCTGCTTACCCTAGGCTGACCTTGGTAAAAAAATGTTATTCAAAAAACGATTTTGGGGCAAATCAATGGCTTTCAGTAGTGAACATGAATGCTTGTGCATAGGACCTATGTTCTGTTCCTAAAATGGTAATTGAAAAACGATTTTAGTGCAAATCCATGGCTTTAACATTTTTAAGAAGGAATAAATAGTGTGTGCATAATTATATAAAAATATTTGATTGTTTTACAAACATGTTACCTGTTTTACCTCAGATTGGGAAGCAGAGTGGGTTTCTGTGCTGTTGGTTTGTTTCATTTTTTGTGTAATGCTTGGTAGGAATGTTTGCAAGAGATGGGAAATGTATTTTGTAAAATAGTGACTTTTCAGTACTGAAATGGAATGATTGTACATAGGACCTGCACTGTGTTTCTAAAAATGTTATTGAAAAATCGATTTTGGGGCAAATTAATAGCTTTTACATTTTTGAGAAAGAATAAAAAGTGTGTGCATGATTAAATAAAATAATTTGAAGCTTTCACAATCATGTCACCTGTGTTACCTCAGATTAGGAAGCACACAGAGCGTTATTTATGAAAACAGCGATGCGTCACTTTTAACTGTGCACTCCTTGTGACACCAATGATGCATTATATTTAATGTATGATGCATCATGTTTCTAGGACTTACAGATAAGTCAGTATTTCTGATGTATCTGTAAGCGCAAAAGTGGCTTTCAGTAGTGAAAATGAATGCTTGTACATAGGACCTGTGTTCTGTTCCTAAAATGGTAATTGAAAAACGATTTTAGTGCAAATCCATGGCTTTAACATTTTTAAGAAGGAATAAATAGTGTGTGCATAATTATATAAAAATATTTGATTCTTTTACAAACATGTTACCTGTTTTACCTCAGATTGGGAAGCAGACTGAGTTTCTTTGCTGTTGGTTTGTTTCATTTTTTGGGGTAATGCTTGGTAGGAATGTTTGCAAGAGATAGGAAATGTATTTTGTAAAATAGTGACTTTTCAGTACTGAAATGGAATGATTGCACATAGGACCTGCACTGTGTTTCTAAAATGTTATTGAAAAATTGATTTTAGGTTTAAAGCATTTTTATTGATTTATCCACTGACAAAACAAAAATTACAATGGTCGCATCAAAGTCAAGACATGATATCGCCACCCCAGGGCGCTTGGCATAGAAAACTTTGCAAAGAAGACACTTATTCAGCATTGGCGCGCATACTGCGACCTGAACACACTAATGAACAAACCCACACCAACTCCCCAAACCCCTCCACCTTCCCCAACCCTCCCTCCACCCTCGTCCAGCGCCTGATTGATTCACTTGCTACTCCCTAAGTCCTGCCCCGCTCCCCGGCACCCCACCCCCAATCCTTCAAGTAGATGAGCCCGCAGGTGTTGACAGCCTCAAGAGTCTAAGATACCTCGGGCACGTAAGTTCTCTGAATTCCTTAACCAACAGCGAGTGGAACGGTTGCCATAGTTGCTCAAATTGGTCCACATCACCCGCTACTGTGAGAGACAACTTCTCCATGCCCAAGACATGCCATAATCTATGCAGCCAACTTGTGAGCGAGGGGAGCGTTGTGGTGCGCCATTGTATGAGAATGTTTTGCACTGCCGAGCCCAGTGCAATCGCAATTTGCCGGCCCCTTCGGGATTTCAGCGGGTACATTAACCGGTTGGGCAAGCCCAGCAGCACATAGGCAGGGAAGCGCGGGAGTTCAATGTCAAAGTGTGCGTCTATTTCATCTAAAATCTCCGTCCAGTAGGAGCGCAGCAAAGGGCAATCCCACAACACATGTGTAAGTGTACCCACCTGCCCACAGGCCCTCCAACACGTATTCTCAATATTACGATTCATCTCGTGCAACCTTTCGGGGGTGTAGTACCAGTAAGTTGTCACCTTAGTGAATGTTTCTGTAAGGCCTGTGTGGTATGCAGAGTGTCGGGCCCGGTACGAGATCTGGTCCCACTCTTTATGATCCAGTGTCCTCCCCAATTCCCGTTCCCACCATTCCCTGCCTGGGTTATGAATATGATAGGTCGGAGGCTGCAGTAATCGGTAAAGATCCGAGATAAGTTTCGCGTCTGAGGTACGTGTCACTAGCCATTTCTCGTAAGATGTAAGCTGCCTATCTGCCGAGTCTCGCACCTGTGGGTGCAGCGCCCAGTGCCGCACCTGCAAATATCGCAACCTCTCCGATTCAGGCATATGATGTTCGCTTTTAAAATCCTCGAACGGGATAACGCCGTCTGGGGAATACATGTGGCACAGTGCTGTGCACCTCTCCTCTCGCCAACGCCGAAAGGCACCAAGGTCCATCCCGGGGTGAAATCCGGGTTCCAAACCAGTGGCATAAACGGGGAGGGGAACGAGGTGAGACCATAAGCAACGCTAGTGGCGTCCCATGTTTGCAGCGGGAGTCACGTGATAAAAGATGCGTACAAGTTGGGCGGGCGGTGAGGTCTGCGCAAGAAGGGTATCTCCTGTAATGGCCTGCCTGCTATTGCCTGATCCTGGAAAAGCCAATGTTTGTCTGACTCCCGTCTGCTCCACTCGACTAGATAGCGCAGTTGCGCCGCTTGGAAATACTTGCGTAAGTCCGGCATACCTAGACCTCCCGCTTCAGGGGCCAGCGTAATGAGCGTTCTCTTTATCCGGGGCTTGCGCCCCTGCCAGACGAATCGGGCCAGGTCCGCTTGCGTCTGGTGAAGCCACCCTTTAGGGGGATGAAGCGGTAGGGCTCGGAACAGGTACAGGACTTGTGGTAAAATTGTCATTTTAACTGCTGCAACTCTGTCCAGCCAGGACAGGGTGCCTTTGTCCCAGCGGCGCAGTTCTTCCTTAATTTTCTTACCCAATGACGCGTAATTAGCAGTAACCATGGCAGGCAGGGTGGGCGCCAAAAGAATGCCTAGGTAGGGCACCACATCTGATGACCAATGCATGGGGAAGAGCCTCTGGAGATCAGTTCTAGTGGCCGTAGTCAGTGAGACATCAAGGGCTGCAGACTTCCCCATGTTCATTTTGAAACCTGCCACGGACGAGAAGGCCTCTAACTCCGCTATAGACGCTGGGAGCGCCCCTCTCGGGTTAATGTCAATATCACATCGTCCGCATAGAGGCTGATGGTGTGAACAAACTCCCCCATTTTCACCCCTGTCACCGCTGGGTTTAGGCGTACCCTCTGAGCTAGAGGCTCCATATAGAGGGCAAAGAGCAGCGGTGACAGAGGGCACCCCTGCCTGGTGCCCCTCTCTATGTCGAACCTCTGGGAGCGGTCACCATTCACCCGTACCACCGCCGATGGTAGCCTAGAGCAGTTGAACACCAAAGTGCGGAACTTCTCCCCAATGCCAATTTTTGCCAGGACACGTTCTAAATAAGGCCAGTGCACCCGGTCAAACGCCTTCTCCGCGTCGACGGCCAACAGCATGGTTTCACCGGAGGTCCGAGAGGCCTTTTCAAGCAGGTGGACCACCCTCTTGGTATTGTCCACTGTCTGTCTCTCGGGGACGAAACCAGCCTGGTCCGGGTCAATCAACCCGGGTAGATGGAGTGCCAGTCTTGTTGCAAGGATCCCGGTGTACAGCTTGAGATCTACGTTCAGGAGGGAGGTTGGTCTATACGAGCTGCATTGCGTACAATCCTTACCCGGTTTGGGAATGACTGAGACGGTCGCTCGAAGCAGATCCGGGGGGATAGCTCCCGGAGTAGAGAATGAGTTGAAGAGCCGGGTGAGAATAGGAGCCAGTATAGAGCAGAACGTCTTGTAAAAAAGGGAAGTATAGCCATCCGGGCCCGGAGCTTTCCCGTTCTTAAGTTTAGAGATGGCTGTAATCACTTCCTCAACTCGAATGTCCCTTTCTAGGTGTTCCGCCTGCTCCGGAGTCAAGGCAGGGAGGGCGACCGGGTCCAGGTAACTCGCCTCTGTCCACGGGGATGGGGGCTCACCCGCGTAGAGCTCCGCATAATAGGTACGGAAGGTCTCGGCTATCCGAGCATCGTCCGTGACCATGTCCCCGCCGGAGGTTTGCAGCTCTTTCATGCGATGCTGCTGGTGCGCGACACGAAGCTTGTTCGCCAGCAGTCGGCCACACTTGTCTCCGCTCGTGTAGTACGCATGCTTCAAGCGCAGCATATTCTGCCCTATCCGTGTCTAGAGCTGATAAGAGTTTCCTCGCCGCCGTAAGTTTTCTCCACACCCTAGGGGCTTCGGTGCGCTGGTGCACCTGTTCTAGCTCCTTGACTGCACGCGTGAGCTCGTCTCGCTTAAGTTGTCATTCCATAATTTCCGCAGAAGAGATCGCTATGAACTCCCCTCTGAGCACCGTCTTAAGGGCCGCCCAATGCGTCGCCACAGAGGTATCCGCGTTATCATTGTGGGTCTGGTATTCGCGGATGGAGTCCGTGATGCGCTGCACCACCGGCTTTTTGTGCAGTAGCGTGTCCCTGAGGCGCCACACCCTCCGCGATGAAGACACTGGAGGGAGGCGAAAGGTGCCCATGATGGGTGCATGATCAGACAGGGAGAGAACCCCCATTTCAGAAGATGTGGCAAGGGCACAGACCGGTCCCGAGACCAAGAGGTGGTCCAATCTCGCATACGTCTTATGCGCATGCGAGTAAAAGGAGTAGTCCCTATCGGTGGGGTGAAGACTGCGCCAAAGATCATGAAGGTCCAGATCCTTCAAATGGGATCTACTCCCCTGGGAGAGTGCTCCTGTTTGTGGGAATCTCTGCGCTGACCTATCCAAGGATGAGTCAAATACCATGTTCAGGTCTCCCCCTATGATGATGTGCCTGTCTGCGGTGGCAGTGGCATCCTACACGGCTGAGTGTAAAAATCGCTCCTGCTGCTCATTGGGGCTATATATGGATCCTACAGTGAACACCAGCCCTCCCAGTTTTACCCTGTACGCTAAAAGTCTCCCCTTGTGTTCAGCAATTCTATGTAAAACCTCCCATTAAATGTTCGGGAGAGCAAGATTGCCACCCCCGCTGTCTTGGTGGTGTTGGAGGAAAAGAGTTGCGTGGGAAAATGGCGAGATTGCATCCTATGGCAATCCCGGGCTAGTAAGTGAGTCTCCTGCAGGAGACAAATGTCTGCTTGGGTGTTTTCAAGTAGGGAGAGTACCGCCCTCCTATTGACCGGTTATATTAAGCCCCTTCACATTAAGGGTCACTACTTTAAGAGTGGCCATAATCATGGGTCGGTGGCATCGCAAGCAATGATTCAGAGCCCGGGCCTGGCAGCATCGTGGCAAACAGTGTATCCGAGCATTGTCTGGCTAGCGTGTGTGGTTTCAGGGCACTGGACGACCTCCCCCCCTGCTCCCTCAACATCCCCTGAACAGACCCGTACCCCACCCCCCAAACTACTGAAACAAAAAGCCCCAACAACCCCCCCTGCACCCCTCCCCCACCCTGCAATGAGCCCCTTGGTCCTTTAGTCCCAGTCCAGTCCATCCAGAACAAGACTGTGGTTGATTACGGTAATGGACGTTCAGCCACCGCACCCCCTCCCGCCCCTCCCCTCTCACCCCCAAACCTGCATTAGTAAAGGCGATGTCCATCTCCCCCCGGAGTCATTTCATGCTGTTCGAGCGGCAGTGTTAGTGGTCGTGCTTCTGGCCGCCGCCTCCTGTATGGCCCTGTCCATTCCCGACAGGGCAGTGGGCGAGTCTGGGCGGCCGGAGGTGACAGATGGTCGTCGATCCGGGATGCGTTGCCAGCCGTCCCTGGTGGTGCGCCTGCGACGAGGCGTGGATGGGCGCTCGTCCGACGCCGTGATTCCCAGTATTTCACACGTGTCTTGAAGGGAGCGGAGTTAGTGCAGGGTGCCGTTCCAGCGAAAAATAAGCCGGAAAGGGTGTCCCCAGGCGTACTGCGTGTCATGGCTTCTCAGAAAGTCAGTTGCGATCTTAAATGCCTTACGTTTTTGGAGCGTAATCGATGATAGGTCTTGAAAGAGTGCGATCGCGTGACCACGGAAGTGTAGCGACTGTCGTCTCCTCGCTTCACAGAGGATACGCTCTTTAAGTGGGTAATCCGGCAGGAAGGCCAGGATGTCCGGCGGCGGTGCTGAGGCCCGGCGTGACAAGCCCACTCTGTGCGCTCTGTCTATCCTGATGGGGAAGTCTTCCAATTCTCCCAGGACGTCCCTGAACAGAGATTGCAGATAAGCGGAAACGTCCCCCCCTTCTTCTTTGGATGGCACTCCGCGGACTCTGATATTGTTGCGGCGGGACCGGTTCTCAAGATCCTCGTTGTGGGCTTGCAAGTCCAGTTGTTGATCACGTAGGCGGAGCACCTCCTGCTGCAGGTGCTCGACCTCCTCATCCCTAGAGTGACAAGCTTCCTCCACTGTGGCCACCCTCTCACCGAGGTTATCCACCTCCTTTCGCACTTCCTTGACTTTTCCGGCCACCTCCTGCTTCAATGCCTGGAAGTCGTCTCTCAGGGAGCTGAATAGGGATTCCTGAAAGGATCTGGTGAATGGCGGCTCCCTGTCTTCCGTGTCCGGCGGGGTTCGAGAGTTGCCCGGTGAGTGCTGTCCTTTGTCAGATTTCGGAGGTCCCTTGTTCAGCATCTCGGGCAGGGTCCGTTCCCCCTTTTTGGGTCCTCGGTTGCCAGCCATCGTTGTGGTCAATGGCGCCCAGTCCAACCGCCGGGCGTCTAGACCTGCTCGAGGGGTCGTTGCGTGTCAGCGAAAGTCTGTTCGGAGTGGCGCTATATCAGGATCTGCGCTATAGTCCTCGCGCCTCGGCTAAGGACGCAGAGCTCCTACCAGCCCCCTCTCTGGTGTGGGGCGAGACCCCCAGTCAATGCTGCGTGGGTCGCCCAGGTCTCGTCTCGGCCCACGATGTTGTCCCCCGCAGCGCCCAGGCCACCAGTCTCAGCATGACGACGCCTCCATAGGCTGTACAGAGGGCAGCGAGGGACCCCTCACGTGTGCTACGAAGCGAGTCCAGTGCAGGCCGGTCCCGTGCGCGAGGGCGCAGGCCAGGGCCGGAGTCCGCGTCCCGCGGTAAAGGTCCCAGGCCCAAGCTTTCAGGGGCAAGGTCCCCGGCCTCCCGCCACCGTCATCGGTCAGTGCTCGTCGTCCCTCAGCCCGATGGGAGCCGGTCGCACTAGGAGGGGCAGGAGGAGGGGGCCTCCGCTTCGACGTGAGAGGTCGTCTGCGATTCCCCCCGGGGGGGGGTCCGGTTCCGCTAGCTGCGCGGGGGTCAGGCGTCCATAGGCTCTCCCTGCATCGTAGGGTAGGGGGGTCGGCCTCCTTCGTTTCGGCAGCAGTCCGCGTCTCCGGCCACCCGTGCGCCCCCCGCCCAGGCCCGTGTTCGGGGCGGTTCTCCACAGGGGCCCCTGAGGCTTGGGGTCCCCAGCTCGCCGTACCCCACAGTCCCCGGAGCCGAGACTGAGAGGCAGAGGCTCCGCCGCTGTGTAAGTCGTGCAGCGTCGGTCCCGGTCACTCCACCACGGGACTCCGCTCCAGCCATCGTCCGGGCCCGCTCTCTCCGGCGGTGTTGCAGCCGGGCTGTCCCTGATGAGGCCTCTGGGGTCGGGTGCGCTCCACGTCTCACCCCCGGAGTTGGCCTGGAAGCGGTCTGTCTGTGCCCGTGTGGGCGCGACAGAGAGCCGGGGCGCGCCGTTAGTAGGCCGTAACCCCGGCCTCGCTTGGGGATTTCCGGTGCTGTGGCCGGTCGAGGGGGCGCCGCCGCTCGCCGTCTTCGGACGCCACCCGATCCCCAGGGCCGGCCGGGCGGCCAACGGCGCCTGTCGCTGTGTGCCCGGCAGCTCACCTTCCTTCCTGCGTACACCCGGCACTGAAGCCGTTGATCCTCGCTTCACTGGCGCCTCGTCGTGCGGAGCTTCGCACAGGCCGCTGTCCGGGGGCCGCCGGTCTCGGGGTTCCCAGGTCTTCGGGTGCTGGCAGAGACAGCGTTTCCCGGCAGAGCGCGATGACGGTGCTTCGCCGCTACAGCTGCGGCGCAGTCCAGGGTGAGATCTGCGCTAATTCTCGGTCATAAGGGCCCGAGGTCGGAGGAGCTGCGGAGAGTGCGTCCGCTCAGCTCGCCATCTTGGCCACGCCCCCGAAAAATCGATTTTGGGGCAAATTAATAGCTTTTAAATTTTTGAGAAAGAATAAAAAGTGTGTGCATGATTAAATAAAATAATTTGAAGCTTTCACAATCATGTTACCTGTGTTACCTCAGATTAGGAAGCACACAGAGCGTTATTTATGAAAACAGCGATGCGTCACTTTTAACTGTGCACTCCTTGTGACACCAATGATGCATTATATTTAATGTATGATGCATCATGTTTCTAGGACTTATAGAAAAGTCAGTATTTCTGATGTAGCTGTAAGCGCAAAAGTGATAAATTGCTGGAGTGTGTCACAAAAATGACGCAACTCCAGCAATGCATCCTTTCACATGGGGAAAGCCCCATGTGAAAGTGTTTGCCTCAGTCTTACGCCTGCTGTGAGGCAGGTGCAAGATTTTGACGTAACAGTGTCCTAAAAGTGACGCAGTGAAATCTCATAGATTTCACTGCGTCACTATTACGAGGCTTTTTGCGGGGGAATGTCCCCTCTGTGTACATTACACCTGACAGAGGTATAATGTGGTGCATAGGTTTAAAAAGTGACGCATCTACCTACATGCGTCACTTTTTAAATATGGCACAAAAAGGCACATGTTTTATGCCGCCGATGCGTCAAAAAAAGTGACGCATCAGCAGTGCAAAACTGACGCAGGGCCTCATAAATGAGGTTCATCTTTTTTTGCACACTACTCCAGTTTAGTCCTGTCCACTGCACTCTTGGACACAAGCCTCACATTTTGTGCTCCCCTGGACAGGCTTCATCACATCTGCACTCTTGCTTAGGCCTCATAATCTTTTTTTAGAATAAAATTTGAAAAACAGAGAAAAGGTCATACGTATAAGCTTTTCATTGCACTACTGAAACCTTTTTGGGGCAAATTAATGTCTTTTACATTTTTGAGAAAGAATAAATAGTGTGTGCATGATTACATAAAAAAATGTGACCTTTTCACAATCATGTTACCTGTGTTACCTCACATTAGGAAGTAGATTGTGCAGATGAAGTGAGGCATGTCCAGAGGGACAGAGGAGGTGAGGCCTGTGTTCAAAACTGTAGTGAGAGAGAGGCTTTTCTTGGAGAGCGTAGGTGGTGAGACCTGTGTCTAAGAGTGCAGTGGACTACGCTTCATGAAGCCTATCTCCCACTGCACTCTTAGACACAGGTCTCAAGTTCTTTGCACCCGTGGACAGACCTCTCTTCTACTACACTCTTCAATAGAGGCCATACCTCTTGTGCACCCCTAGACAATCCTTACCTCATCTGCAACCCTGAATAGACTTCAACTAATTGGCATGCTTAGACAGGCTTCAGCTCATTTACACCCTTGGACATGCGTCACCTCATCTGCACCTACTTACTATCAATTATACTCAATACATTGAGGCCTGTTCAGAGGACAGAGATGAGGTAAAGCTTGTCCAAGGGTGAGAGGAGCTTAGTCCTGTCCACTGTAGTCATGGACACTGAATGGTTGTACATAGGACCTGCACTGTGTGTCTAAAATGTTATTTAAAAAACGATTTTGGTGGAAAACAATGACTTTTAGTTTTTTGAGAAGGAATAAATAGTGTCTGCATGATTAAATACATATATTTCATCTTTTCACAATAATGTCACCTGTGTTACCTTAGATTAGGAAGTAGATTGTGTAGATGAGGTGAGGCATGTCCAGAGGGACAGATGAGGTGAGGCCTGTGTTCAATACTGTAGTGGGAGAGAGGCCTTTCCTGGAGAACATAGGTGGTGAAGTCTGTGTGTAAGAGTGCAGTGGACTAGACTTCATAAAGCTTATCTCCTACTGCACTCTTAGACACAGGTCTCACTTTCTTTGTACCTGTGGACATACCTCTATTCCACTACACTCTTCAATACAGGTCTCACCTCTTCTGCACCCTTGGAGAATCCTCACTTGATCTGTAACCCTGAATAGACCGTTTGCTTTTTGTCATTGGTTTGTTGTTTGATAATAGTGGTCTATAATGTGCTATTTTTTTCTGTAACACAGATTGAAATCAAGATTTCAAGAGTAAGGAAAGATGCCCTCAAGGCAAAGAAGAAGGAAAAATGAAATACGGTTACAAACAAAAACAGCAACGGAATTACAGCACTCTTCAACAACAAATACTTCAAAAAACAGGAACAAAGCTCCTGGTAAGACAACTAAGTCTTTCTTACGGAACATATGTAGATAAAAAAAAAATGTTGGACAGCATGTAGAAAAAGAGAATGAGAGAGTAAATTTGAAAAGGAAGGAGAGACCCTCAAAGAATCCTACAACTGGAGCAGGAGAGAATAATATGTATAGGAATAGAAGGCAGAATCAGTTTAGAGACATTCGTAAACGAATGTTTCGCAATAGGGTGGTTTTAAATTTGTTAAAAAACATTAGGAAAGGTAAACAGAGAGCTGCTTTTTATAAGAAAAAGAAAAGTGTAGAGAAGATTGTTGATCAGGCTTTTGAAGTTAAGAAAAAATTATTTATTTTAATAATTAATAGAATTAGGACACTTAACAAGACAATTGATGTTTTCAAATCAAACAGTAGATGGAAAAAAGTAATTAATAGGACTAATTTTTGTAAAGTTTTTTCAGGAGAATGGATGCACAGTTCAAGTTGTGAGCCATTTTTTAATGAGGAGAGTTACTTCCAGGAGAATGATTTTGTGCATGCAGTTGACACCAGTGGTCGAGCGTATGAAGTGAAAGATGGTTGTCCGATTGAAAAAGAGAAACTTGTGCCTAGAGAACCAGAAGAGGTGTTAACTGATGAAGTTTTAGGGAGACGTACTAAGGGTCCAGTGTACACTTGGAAGTGTAGTCGTATTTGTAGTGTGCGACAGGAATCAATTGATTTGTTTTGTAATTTCTTACGTACATATAGTAAGAAAAGTCTAAAGCAGGAAGTGAAGTTGTTGCAAGACTTAGATCCTTGCAGAGTGAGAGAAAACACAGGTTTGCAAGGGCATTCACTGGCTTGTCTTTCTAGAAAAGTCTGTCAGAGTGTTTTTCATCATTTTAGGATGTTAGCAGTGCATCATACCAAAATGAGGAAATTAGTGAGAATGTTGTATTATGCAAAAAGTCCAGCACTTAAGCTTAAACAATTAAACAGTGCTCTTTTGCATGGAACTGAATTAGATGTGAAGAAGATTTGTGAAGAAATTGAGATTTGTTATTTTGGTGAAAAAGAGGACAGTGTAGAAATTGACACAGCAATTCAAGGTAATGTGGAAGACAATGTACAGATTTCAAGTACAGAAAAGTTTGAGCAGGAAATTACCAGGTTTAAGGTGAAATCAAGTGAAAGGTCGAATTTTACTTGTGTGTGTTGTCGACAAAGTCATTATAAGCATCAAACTAGATTAGTTGATTTATACGTAAAAAGTGAAAAGATAAATAATCATGAATGGAAGGATTTTGCAACTTATTTGTGGGTGGAGAATTGTTTTGATTTGAGTTCTGATCAGCGTATTTGTAAATATTGTTATGATAAATTAAATTAAAACAGAATGCCTGCTAGAGCTGTTCATAATAATCTGGAGTTGGTAGACATTCCCCGTGAATTGATGGATTTAAATACATATGAGTCTATTTTGATTCAATGTGTCCATCCTTTTCAGGCAATTGTTCGCATGGAGCCTAAGATAGGGAAATTGCCTCCTACAGATTTGCAGAGAGGATTAAAGGGAAGAGTTGTTTATTTGCCTCTAGATTTAAAAAAAAATATTGATACAATTGGTATAGAAAAAGTAGAAGAGGAACCTTTAGTTATTCTAGTTAATGGGGTTCCGACAAAGAGTAAGAAAATCTGGCAAGATTTAGTGGATGTTAGGAAAGTCAAAAAGGCAACGTTGTATTTAGTCAAAAACAATGAGTATTACACAGATGTATGTGTTGCAGCAGAGGAAACAGCTGCAGATGAAGACAGTGATTGTTCAGGCGGCCAAATTGAAAAAGTTGATGTGTCTAGAAGTGAAGAAATATATGAACATTATACTGTTCATCCTTTGCATTCCAAAGAAGTAATGGGGAATGCAATTGAATTGTTTCAAATGAAAGCAGCAAAAGGAAGTCCCATTAGTGTATGGGAAGAAAGTTTGGAAGCTCGTTGTTTTCCACAGCTATTTCCAACAGGTCGAGGTGGACGATATGACGATCGACCACTTCAAATTCCTGCATCTGAATATCGAACTGTAAGATTATATGCTGAAGATCCAAGGTTTCGTCAATGCATTCCCTATTTGTTTCATTTACTGTATGAAAGTGACTTGTCTGGGCTTTCTTATGCAGTAAACCATATACTGAAAAGTGGAGCACATTTGCAAAATGTTTCGGCGAGGGACTTTATGGAGAAAGTGAATCTGCAAGATAATATTTTGGAATCTCATTTAATCAATCTCATGGCATGTCAGTGTGGTACAAATGAGTATAGGTTCCGTCGTCATGGGGAATTGAAATGTATGCTAAGAAACTTAGGAACTGGGGGAGGAGCCAAGCTCGCGACCGTGATGGCCGCGTTGTAGCTCGGCTCCGTCAGCCTTCCTGCTTGAACTGTCTATCCTGTGCCTTATCCTGCCCCGAGAAGTCTTATTTGCTGGAATATGGAATTATGACGTTTTGCTGGCATTTACCGTCTGCTCCGGATGATCCTAGGTGCCGCGGATCTTGAGCTGTGCCCTTGTTCGCTTCGGAGCCTCCGGGGCGGGCGGGCCTGGGACTCGTCTGCGGCGCCCGGGCGGGGCGGAGCGCCGGGGCCAACCCCTTGGTGGAGGAGTGGGGTCGGCCAGAGCGGCCACTGTGCGGTTGGACCGGTGGCGACTGACCGGGCCTGGTCTGGCTGTCCGGGGACCTGGTGGTGGAGCACTGCCTTCCACGGACGGGGGTTGACCGCATGGGCGACTCGTCTCCCCTTTGTTCTCCTGTCCGGCCATCTTGAAACCCTCCGCCCGGTCTTGGCGGGCGGCGCCTGTGGGTCGGTGGCGCCGGCTGCCTCAATATTCTGGTGGCCCGCCTTTCTGCCCTGGAGGTTCCATTGCTTGTCGCCGGCTGGATTTCATCGAGCCCCGCCGGTGGCCGGATTGGGGTCGGAGATTGCCGAGGCCTCGCCGGGCTAAAAAGATGGCGGCCTGCGCCCTGTATCTACGCCCAGTTGGAGATGGCGACATCGGCTGGCCGCACGGCACGTTTGCTGAATACCGTAAAGGTGAGCCTACAGTTGGCGACGTCTTCGCCGCCTTGTGTTCCTGGCGTGCTTCCATGACTGTACCTGTCGCTGGGCCGGATGGTGGTCTTGGTACCGGGCTCGTTGGGCCGTCCCCTGCGGGTGCGGTTCCACCGCTTCAGTGTGCTGCGGGGTCCTTCCTGGAAATTGAAGACACCGGGGCCACCGCTTGTTTGGACGTACAGATGCCTACTGCCTTGTATCGTCAGGAGTTCTTCCTTGTGGTGGATGTACTGGAGGGCTTCCAGCCGGGATCCGTCCGGGTCTGTCTAGCCGGGTCTCCCGGTGTTCTTTTGCCTCGCCCTGCCGAACGGAGATCCTGTAACTGTTTCACCGGGGCGACTTTTTCCCCTTGGTCGGCGGAGCTGCGCTTGGGCTGCTTGCTGCTGTTGCTGTCGTTTCTTGCTCATCCGGTCCGAAGCCGTTATGACTTGTGTGGTGTATCGACGATTGGAATCCCTGCTTTTCACCTCAGGCCCCTCATGTTCTGGTTCTTTGTGCACTCTGTGCCTATGGCACTGGACAGACGAGGACAGGGGTGAGTTACACCTGTACCGCCGGACTATTACTTCGTGGCATGGCCGATGACCACCTTGCAGCTGTACGTGTATGATCGATTCCTCTTCATATTCCTGGTGCCTGTTTTTTTAAATGACTTCATCTTCTCGTGGGATCTAAAATGTGTTCGAACGGGGGGTTGGGAGCCGATAGTTTTGATTATGCGTCTACTCTCCCACTAGAGATTTTTTTCTCTTTCCTTCCTTTCTCCTTCCTCTCTTTTTGCCTATGTGGTTTCTTCCTTACTTTTTGACTCTTCTATATTTCTGGTTTCCTGTTAGGGCGACAGGCACGCTGCTGGGGGGGTAGGCCGTAGCCTTCTGCAGGGGTGCAGGGTTGGGTGGGGGGGGGTCTGTCTTTTTGTTTTTTTCTTTGTTCTTGGTTCTATGGCTCTTATGTATCCTATTTTCTGGACGCTGCGTCTACATGTAGGCCTCTTGGGGTGTTTTTGCCAGCGTGGGCCTCATGACCTCCCTGCCACCGATGTTCATTGTGTATCCACTACTCCTATTTCCTTTGGTTCCATTGGCTGGCCTTTTCTTTTGTATGCTTTGCTTGCCAAGGGACGCATGATGTGGTGCCGCGTTCTCTTTTCCCTGTTTTTTCTACCCTTTTTCTTGATGTCCTTTTCCCTTTTTTTCCCTTCTTTCTCCCTTTCTTTGGGTTGATGTAGCGGATGGCTCTTTGTATTGCAATCCTGACTTCCTTTTTATGTATTGCTGCGTATTTTCGTAGTAGCGGGTGGGCGTTGGGCAGTGGTTGGACTTGCTTGCAGATGTGGGACTTACGTTTTGCTCTTGCTATAATATAGCTGTTCTTTTTGAAATTCGCTGTGTATTGTTTTACTGCTTGCTGACAGCCCGCCACGGACTTTTGGACCCTAATAACTGCACTATTCCTGCTATTCACCCTATTGTATTATAAAATTAACCTTCACTTTTCCTACTCATGGTGGTTTCCTTGTGGCTTTCTGCCTCGCCTTATTGCATTTGTTATATCGGAGACCTGCTGGAGCTTCTTTCCTGGCCTACGTGCTCATACAGTGTGGTGGCCGGCCCGATGGGTTGTAGGCCCGTATTTGTAAGCTACATCTGCACAATAAAGGTTTTAAAAAAAAAAAAGAAACTTAGGAACTCCTACATGGTTCCTCACTCTTAGCTGTGCTGAGTATGCATGGGACGACTTCAATTTCTACGAGAGGCAAATGCAAATATTCAAAATATAGAATTCAAAACTGCTGGAGAACTGTGTTCTTTGGATCCAGTGAATGTGTGCAGATATTTCAATCATAGATTTGAAGCTATGATGTCTTTTATTACCAACAAAAAAAATCCTCCCCTTGGAGAGGTTTTGGATTTCTTTTGGAGAAAGGAGTATCAAGCGAGAGGTGCTCCTCATATACATATGTTGTTGTGGATTAAAGATGCACCCAAATTTGGAACAGATTCGGATGAGACAGTGATGAGCTTCATTGAAGAGTATTCAACATGTGCTGTTCCGAAAACTACCAAAGAAAACAGTTTAAGGCAACAAGTTTTACGCTTTCAATCCCATCGTTGTGGAAAGTACTGTCGTCGAGAATTCAGAAACAAGGACAAGTTCTACACAAAATGTCGTTTCAGCTTTCCACGACCAGTGATTTCTAAAGGAAGAGTAAATAATTTGATGTCTTCTCTGCGACATACTGTGACGAGGAAATCACCAAAAAATAAATACAATTTAAAAAGAAACGAAGAGTCCAAGTACATCAACGACTACAACCCAGTGATTTTGTCCATGTGGAATGCTAACATGGATATTCAATTTGTTGCTGACAACTCTATTGCTGTGGCTCGATATGTGACGTCTTACATCACAAAAAAAGAAAAGACAGAACTGAAGGAAATGTGGGAGGACATTTCACATGAAAAGAGTCTAAGCAAGAAATTATACAGTTATAGTCTGAAGATGTTGTCACATCGAGAAATTGGAGCATATGAATGTTCTGATCGATTGTCATCAGCAAGTCTCTATGCCAAATCTAGAACCATCAGTTGGGTGAGTCTAGGTCTTGCTGCAACACGAAATCGAGTTTTGAAATCTGTACAAGAAATAGAGTATTTGGCGGAGAAAGAACCAGAAAGTACAGATATTTTGAAGACAAACATGTTGGATACATACTATCCAAATAGAAGTAGTCATCTTGAGAACAGTTGTTTGTATGAAGTTCTGCAAAACTATATTTATAAGAGAACCATCAGAGAAGATATCAACAATGGAATATATGCCATCATTGGGTGTGAAGGATGTCTAGTGAGACAGAAAAAAGGCCATTTGATTAATCATCGAAAATTGAGGTGCGAAAATCCAGAGAAAAGGGAATTTTACTATTTAGCTCTTTTGCAACTCTTTAAGCCATGGCGTACAGAAGAGGGACTACTTGGTGATTTTCTCTGTTACGAAGATTCTTTTAATGCAACCAAGGATACCATAGAATGTCCTGTTTTTCCAAATTATCTGCAAATGTTGAACGAAGAAATAGAGCAAGAAGCCACAATTGCTGCAGAGATTGCTAGAGACAGTTCTCAAGACAGTCAGAGTTCTGCTTCATTGAGTCAGGATCCACTTGGAGGACCAATTATTCAAAATGAAGCTGCCACTGCCATGGATGAGGTGGAAAGAGCTATGGAACAAGCTCAAGATGATGTAGTCAACTTAGAAGATTTGGTGAAACAACTAAACCTTGAGCAGAAACAGATATATGACGAAGTCACAGAACAGATTGAACATGGATTCACTCATGAGAAAAAAGAGTGCTCATGTACATCATTTAAACCAGTCCAACTGTACTTAAGTGGAGAAGCGGGAACTGGAAAAAGTTTTCTGATTAAAGCAATTGCAACTTATCTGCAGAAAAGGACTGAATCACCGCTATCTTGTGTTGTTACCGCTCCAACTGGGCTGGCAGCACATAATATTAAAGGGATTACTTTACATCGTTTACTGATGCTGCCAGTGGAGCATGATAACAAATTGCAATATCACAAGCTATCTGGAGATGCGTGTTCCAAAGTTTCGAGAGTCCTGAAGAAAATGAAACTTCTTATCATTGATGAAGTAAGCATGGTGTCAAATATAATGCTTGCTTTTGTGCATTTGAGAATGCAAGAAATTCTTAGAACAGACTATGATGTCTTATTTGGAGGAAAACATATTATTGTTTTTGGAGATCTACTGCAGTTGACTCCAGTGAAAGGACAACCTGTGTTCAAAATGCTCATGCATGAAGATACCAGGAAGTGCCTAGGAAGCATTGGAAACGTTAATATATGGTTAAACTTCAAATATGCAGAACTGCTTCAAAATATGCGGCAGGCAAAGGATGAAGATTATAAAAATATTCTACAAGATGTAAGAATCGGAAAAGTAAGTCAGCAAGGGAAAGAAGCTTTACATGGACGATTAATTTCAAATTTGTACCCAAATGAAAACATTCTTCCAGAGAATATTTTTAAGAAAATTAACGAGAAGAAATCTGGCATATGTTTGATGCCAACTCTGAAAGAATGTTCCATTTTCAACAATAAAATGTTAAAGTTAGAAAATGAAGAGATAGTGAAACTGGAAGCTATAGATAAAATTGAACATATGGGAGCAACAATTATTTTGTCTGAAAATTTGAAATCAAAATTGGATTCATTAGAGAAGACTATATCTAAAACTGCTGGTTTTGAAAAGACTCTGAATGTGTGTTTAAATTGTCGTATCATTTTGAGAAGGAATTTAAATGTTGAAAGAGGTCTGGTAAATGGAGCAATGGGTCATGTTGTTGGTTTTGTGAATTACAAAAATAGAGATGGAATTGAAATTTTAAAAATTAAATTTGATGGCATTGACGAAATAGAACAAATTTGTCGTTGTTCAGCTAGATTTTTGCTTGTGAAAGACTTATATGTTCGCCAAAAACAGTTTCCTATTTGTTTGGCATATGCGGTGACAATTCATAAATCTCAAGGTTTAAGTGTAGATAGTGCTTTGGTGAACATTGGAAGTTCTGTGTTTAAAGAGGGTATGGCATATGTGGCATTATCACGAGTCAGAACTTTATCAGGATTGTACTTGATTGAGTGTGATGAAACAAAGATTTGTGCAGATCTAGATTGTGTTAAAGAATACAATAGGTTAAGAAGAGAGTATGCTCCACATTTGCCTCAATATCCTCTGTTTGAAAAACGTGTGGTAGGCCGAAAAAGAAGAAATGAGAATAATTGCAGTGAGGTAGTAGCAAAAAGACAAAAAGTAGATGAAACTGTAATTGTAAGGAGAAAGAAAAAGGATTCTGTTGAAGATGTTGTTGGATTTCAGTTTGAAAACAGTTCTGGTGTCAACTGCTATGCTAATGTAGTGGTTAATGTTGTTTTTTTTCCTTCAAAATATACAAGAACAGATTGTTGAAAATCGGGATCAAAGATTCTGTTGTTTGTTGAATTCCGTGTTTGAGAAATGTACAAGTGATAGAGCAAAAATAGAAAGTGTTTCAGAAATTCGAAATCTTTTAGACATATGTTCTGGTCAAAATCAATTTTCACAGAATATTCAGCAGGATTGTCAGGAATTTTTAATGTATATGTTTGATGTATTGGAAGATGAAGGTGTAGATATAAAAAATCTTTTTAGCCTTTCTTATCAATGGCAGCATGACTGCGACAACTGTACTTCATCAAGTACTACTAGAATAGAGACTGAAAGATTTATATATTTGACTTTACCAGACTGCAAACCAGTGCCTTTTAATAATCTAGTTAAAGCAGCGGATCACAATATGGTGTGTACCCAATGTAAGTCTGCAATGCTGTCCACATTATTTCTACAAAATTATGGTCAGTATGTCATTTTAATGTTCCAACGATGTAGACCTGATGGAACTAAATTGACAACTTCTATTAAAAATTTTGTGGCATCTCAGTTATCAATATCAGGAAGAACCTTTGCAACTGTAGCTATTATTTTTCATGATGGTCCTTCTACAACATCAGGGCATTACACATGCTATTAAAAAAGTTGTAAAGGTTGGACCCACTGTAACGACACTCATTTGACTTTCAAACAACGTTTGCCTTTTGGCTTAAAAAATTCATACCTAGTGTTTTTACAAACAAAATTTAAGTAAAGGTAATTGGCCTATGAAGACGGGAGCAGTTAATAAAGGTTATTTTGCTGTTTAAAAATATATTCTGAGTAAAAGTGATCCAGGTAATATAAAAAATTGACTTGTTATATAGGTACTGTAAGTGGATCTCATAGTAAGTGATATTAGTATTATACAAAATGATGAACATGAGTGAGTCAGAGATGGTTTTACAAATACTTAAATATTGTGAAAATGTTGTATGAGCATTTCTTTCAGAACGTCCGAAAAAAGGTAATTTCAGAGTTTCTTAGAATTATTTGAAAATATACTCATACATCTGACACTATTTGGCCAAAAGGAAAGGTACAGGAATGAGTAAAGAGTCATGACTGAAAAAAAGGAGTATATGAAAATAATGAAAATATTTCAGATGTTCTTGGAGCTTTTCTTCTAGAAAGTTGATTAAATGGATTTTTTAGTGAACAGCAGAGTACTTTGCAACGAGAAAAGGACCTCCATGATATACTATATGGCCTCAAGGAAAAGTAAGTCAATCAAAGATTAGTGTACATTTGTCATTTGTCAGTATCTAAGTTTTTTTTTAAAACACAATCTTTTAGATTGTGTTTTTTTTTCCCCGCTCTCACATGATGAGTAATTTGAACTCACTGTTTTAAGTGAAATTCAATATATTCTGAGAACAGCAAAAATAAACTATGTAACATGTTGTACAAGTTATTCTATACTTTGGATTGTGTAAATTAAATTGTATTCCCATTCTCTGACACTCACTTTCCTTTTTCCATCCTCTTTCAGCTCTTTTACTCACTTATAATGTCTTTCTCTCACTCTCTGTAACCCCCGTTCCTTTACTCCACTTCTTTGACAACCCCTCATTCTCATTTCAACTGTCTGCATCGCCTCTCTCCCTTGCATAACTTTTCAGCTTTCAGTCTTTCTACTTTACTCTCCTTTTCCGTATTTTCCTCCTTTGTTCTTTTAGTAATTCCTGTTTACTCACTCAGCAGTATTATCGCACTCTATAACTATAAATACCCACTCTCCCTCGCTTATCTTTGTTTGCTCCTTTCTTTTGACCTCTTCTCTCTATTTTTCGTTCACTACCTCTATGTCCTCAGTGCGTCGCTCTCCTTGTGTTATGTTCACTTGTGTAATCTACCTTATACCATTTCTTTTACAACAACTTCACTGCTCCTCTCTCATCGTTCTTCGTCCCATTTCTTTTACTCTGGTTCCATTACTATCCCTCATTTCCTTTCTTTCAATGTCCTTCTCTTTACTTTCATCACCAAATTATTTTCTCTCAGTACCACTGTTTTACTCATCTTCTCCTCTCTTTCCTTTTTTTGCTCCCTTACTCATTTCCTTTTTTCACTCATTGTACTCCACCTCACTCAGTTTTTCTCTTAGTGTGTCTGTCTACTAACTTCCTCACTCTATTTCCCTCAATCGTTGTATATTATCCTCTCTCCCTTCATCCCTTCACTCTATGACTGTTCTTCACTTACTCTCAGTTATCTTCTATTCCTCATTCTTCTAAATGCATCCTTAATTAGACTCTTTTCTGTCTCAGTCATTATCTTTTTACTTACTACTGTTTCTTGATTTAGTTTTGCTAACTCACATTGTTTTAGTATCTTTCTTACCTTCAGTTCATTTCTCTGTTCTTCTCTTCCTCTCTGTGAGTGAATCTATGTTCCTTACTCTTACTAATTTGCTCTCCTTCTATTTCTTTTTCTCTCTTTTTGTCCTTCTACCTTACTTTATTTCCCTTTCTATGTCCTTCACTCTTACTTAATTTCTAAATACACTGTTATGCTTTTTAACCTCTTCATTTGTATCTTTTAATTTAAAATACATATTTGACTAATTATAACTTATTTTTTCTTCTCTCTTTCACAGATACAAAGTGTAGTAAAAAAATGTAATTAAAGTTACATTTATTATATGGTAAGTGTGACTAAAAAAATGTAGTTTGTCATCACCCTTTATTTTAACCTCACTAATATTTTCTCAACGAACCTCACTCCTGTTTCTTTACTCTGCTTCCCTCACTTATTCTCCATATTTACTCCCCTTTCCCTATTTCCCCTCTCATATTCAACTTGTTTCAGTTCCCATTCTTTACTTCACTTACCCTCTGTTTCCTTCCTTTACTTATTCACTCATTCTCTTTTTCTTAATTATTTACTTCACTCCTACACACACACCTCATCCCCCTTCCAACACATACACACACCTCTGACATACACCCCACACACACACACCTCATACACACACACACCCCCCCACACAGTCTTCACACACACACACACACACACACATTCCATACACACACATACATCCCACACACATACCCCCACACCCATACACCCCTCACAGATATCTCACACACCCTCACCTCCACCCACACCAAAACACCCCACACACCCACACCCACAGACACACCTTAGACACCCATATCCCGACCTACACCCACTGAATCCCTATAAGTCACACACACTGCATTACTTACCTTTCTTTGCTGTTTCACTCAAACCCATTCAGGCACTGTTTCCTTTACTATCTTTGTCCTTTCTCTTTGTCACTCCCCATGTCTTATCCTAATTCAATTTTTCACCCTCTTTCACCCCTCTTTACTTACACTAACTGGTCTTTTCTCAACCTCCTTCACCGTTCTTCATTTATCCCGGTTCCGCCACTACCCTTCATTCTCCATTTTTTACTGTCCTTTCTTTTTCTTTCAACACCCATTCACATTTTCCTACTATCTCTATTTTAGTCTTCTTCCTCTCTCTTCCTTTCTTTCGCTCCTTTAGTCATTTTACTTTTCTCACTTTCCCCCTATTACACCTTCTGTTTTTTACTATGTAATAAACAATCCCTCTGTGTTTCTCCCTCTAGCTCTCTTTTTCTTAACATTACTCTCTTTGTGTTCTTCTCTCATGCTAACTCCTTCATTAATTTTTTTTCTTTTTTTTTTTGGTGCGCGCCCCGGTGCACGTACCGGTACGCGTACCTTGCAGAAAAAAGATTGACAGAGATTCTTTAAAAATATAGGTTTATTTTTATAAAGTAAAGGTAGTTCTAAAAAGAACTGTTTTTTTTCTTCTTTTTGTTTTATATTTTTTTTAATGTTTTTTTGAACATTTTGTACTTTTTGGGCTTTTCTGAACAATTTTTTATGGGGAGAAACAAAAAACAGGGAATTGTAAATGGCTCAACTGGAGCAAAAAAAAAAACAGGAAAAATTAGGGTTTTCTTGTACACTTATGGTTATCACCAGCAACCATGATAAGTTCGATACTTTGCTCACCACAGCAAAGTGTCTTGTTACAATATTTGCACACGATTTTGTAATCTGCAAACTTAGGTTGAATAGTAGCCAATGTGTCTCTTGCCCCCGGACCCGATGGAGTGGGTTGTTTTGATGTTGAGGGTCTAGACGTTGATGGGGGTAGTTTACTGCAGAAGTCCCTTAACTCTGCATTAGAGTAATTGTTTGGATGCCAACGCATCATGTGGCGAATCATTGTATGATTCCCGAAGGAATATTTTTTGTTAGGGTTCCCCCTAGACAGCTCAGCACCACAAATCAAGCAAGTTACCTTTGCAGCGTTGACTTTTTTAAAACCCCTTGGGGATTTTGTAGAACTCCCATACAAAGTGCTCTTTAGGTTTGTAGGGCTGTTTATCTTCAGGCAGGAACTGCCTTGTCTGTGCCTCCTCTTCATCATCCTCCTCCTCTTCCTCTTGACCACCAATGTAATCTTCTCGTGGTCTTTTAGATGCTGGTGGTGGTGGTGGGGCAGATGCTCCAGCTGTTGCTGCTACTGTAGCCATTTTATACTAGTAAAGAGTAGAGATAGAACTCAAAACAGGTCTTCGTCAGTCAAAGGACAAAGTCAGAATAAGGAAAAAAGGTGGGGTCTTTCATCATTTGAAAAACAAAACTGTTCTGGACCAATGAAAAGGGTTATTTTCAAGTCACATGATCCAGGCTTTCATCATTTGGAAACCAAAACTGATCTGCACCAATGAAAAGTGTTATTTTCAGATCACATGACCCGACGCGCTTACGGGGCACGCCCCGGGGCGCGTGGCGTAAGCGAGTCGAGACGTTGCGCGATCGTATGCGATCGCGTGTTTCCGGGTGCGCTTACGCGGTACGTCATATGACGCATCACGCGGCTGCGCGATACGTCACGATGTTGTTTTCGTTCACGGAAATAGCGCTATTGGGACGCTCACCGGTACGCGCCCCGGGGCGGGCCAGAACATTGCGCTTACCCGTGCGTTCACCGGTACGCGCCCCGGGAGCGCTCCGGGCAAAAAATATTTAAAAAATGTAAAAAATAAATACATTTTCTTTTTTACATAATTATACAATATACAATTCGTTATAAAAAAAATATTACTATTCATACCTATAGAGATTTGCTATTAAAAAACCATTGAAATTCACTGAAAAAACCATAGGTTTCACACCAGTTATAGTTAGGAATTAGCATTTAAAAAACCTATTAAATTTACTGAAAAAACCATAGGTTTCACACCAGTTATAGTTAGCTGGAAGTTTTACTCGCATAAAACCATTGAAATTCCCACGTTATAGTTAGTTGAACTCACTATAACTTGCGTGTGCAATGCACTGCTGATGACGTCACATATTACATCACTCATGACATGGTCAGTGACATCACATGCTAACTATAACTGGTGTGAAACCTATGGTTTTTTCAGTGAATATATATATATATATATATACACAACATTCTAAATTATATATTATAAAATACATTTTGAAAAAAACGTTTGACAACCTTTAAATAGTTAAAAACAACGATTAGGACAATATGTGAAAAATAACTTCCTTTCGAACATGCATATGCCATGTTACCAAAATTAATACCATTAATTGAAAGGAATTGCTGGCGTAATTCAACTTTTTGAAAATAATTACGGGCGCGTGTAAGCACAGCGACCGTCTTCCAGAAGCTACAACGAACTGTGAACATCTCCTTCCCTGTGACGTAGGGGGGTATAAAGCTCGATGGGGGAGCGACGGCAGATAGGCCGATTCTATGGAATTCTGCACCCCCGTGACGAAGGGGGTACAGAGCTCGATGGGGGTACAGCGCTCCTCGGAACACCGGCTCCGATCTTTCTCCTTCATTTCAGAAGAGCTTTCACCCGCTTTGGACTACTTTGATTACTGTAGCCAGCAAGAGACTGACTTCAGGGGGTTGAGAAGCATTGCACCCTTGAGCTAAGTGACTGTCCCTTGCTAACATATTGCTACCATAGTGAACTGAAGCACGTTAATGTATTGTGCATTATCATTTTGTGTATACTCTCTGAGCATCGCATGAACATTAAGCAATGCCTTCAGAAGGTTCTATTTGAACGCTTGAACATTAAGTAAAACACCTAGCAAGTTGTTTTTTGTTTCTGTTTCAAGTGGGGACAATTGTTGACATTGAAATATTAAAAGCAAGAGTTTTCTTTTGGACATAGTTGTTTCTCCTCCTTTTGAACTGCCAGAACACCACTTATTGTTGGTTTTGGAGACGTTCTTTTCTCTTTTGCTGAGGGCGATGCGCTTGGTGGAAGGTTCCATAATACATCACAGGTGTGTTTTATGTTATACTGATGACTAGTTTAGTTCATGTTAGGACCAGTGGGACTGCATAAGCACAACTAATTATCTCTTGTGTTCTACAGTCTACAGTAGATGTATTGTAGTTGTTCCTACATCCAGTAGCTGTGTTGTAGCTGTTCTTGCATGCAGAGGTATCTGGAATCCTAGGCAAGACGTAGCTTTGTCTTCTTTCTTTGTCTTCTCCACTCCCCCTTCCCTTTGGAGACACCTGCTGGGGTCCTGTTCCTAGCAGCAGTACCGGGGGATGTCTTAGAAGTTAAAAGGCCTGCAGACGTCCTGACATGAAAGACATGCACCAGGCTGCCAGAAAATTAAAACCCAATCTGAACTTTAAGGCCATACAACTGTGGAAGATAGAAACTGAGACTTGACCTTTAAGAGATGTACAGAGGGAGATAATCCAGAGAGTACAAAGGTGTAGAAGGGAGTTGTTAAAATCTTGCGAATCAGCCATTGAAGATATAGAGGATATTTCATCTTGACGAGGTCCGAGGTGCTCCCCAACATGTGGGGGTTTCAGCTTTATTAATAACTCAGTGGTTATCGATAAATGGGTGGGCACTGCCTGGAACTTCCAGCAACAAACAGGGACAGGACCCACATTTCTGGTTGGCACTTCTCCCTCAAGTAGTTACACCCAAGAACCACTATATTAAACAATCAAATGGAAGTGTGGTAGAGGGAAATTGTGCCCAAAGGTTCAATCTTAGTGTCCTGTAATAATATAGTCCAAAGTGCATTCTCAGATTTGCATGTTCATTTATTCAGAACAGATCTAAAGTAAATGAAGTGAAGAGACAACAGCCGACACGTGTTTCGCCTGTGTGGCTAAATTAGGCCAAGGGCTTTTTAAGGCTGGTGGTCACAGCAACACCCATGTGGTAAATTACAAAGCAAGGTGTGAAATGCAATAAACCCAAGTTGACAATTGGGGAACATAATAAATCAAGAAGTGTGTAAAAATTGTGTGAAAGAGATAGTTGAAGAGATGAAAGCAAAACAAATAAAGAGAGAGACCTGGGACACGTAAGAAACATAAAATATCAAGACATTCATCAGAAACATTAAGATTAAGACATTTTGTCATTCTGATTCGATCACATATATTTCCATATGAGAAGCAAGAATCGCATGTCATTGTTATTCATGTTATCCCAGTTCTGGTAATTCAGGTAAACAAATAACATAACATAACGTGTATTTGTAAAGCGCACGTTCACCTGTAGGTATCTTGGCACTGAATAACAGATGTTTCTTGTTACCCAACTCAATGGTACTCATTTTATCGACCTCAGATGGATGAAAGGCTGAGTGGACCCGACGGGATTTGAACCTGTGACCATGAGGTCGAACACAGGCCCCTGCAGTTGAAGCATTAGTCCACTGAGCCACCAGTCGGGCCAAATAGACCCATGTTGACAGTGAGAAAACATAATATTTCAAGAGGTGCCTAAACGTTTTTTGTGAAAGAAATAACTGCAGAGATGAAAGCAAAACATATAAATGAAGAGCAGAACAAATAAAGATTGAGACATGGAACATGTATAAGACATAAAACATACACTATCAGGACAAATTCATCAGACATATTAAGATTAAGACATTTAGTCAAACTGATTTGATCGCATATGTATCCATATAATAAGCAAGTGACATATAGCTTTATTATTCATGTTATCCTAGTTCGGAGCAATCAAATAAACAAATTTGGGTCAGGAAACATATTTGGTGAGTCAAGGACAGCAATCGCATAGTAAAAAACGTATATTTGTCATCCATGTTATAGGCAACGGAGAGAGGCATACCTTCCATTAATCATACAAGTAATTGAAATATTGTAAGTTTATCCTGCACCCCATATGGGTACTTATATGCAGATATGAATGAGAGACACGGGATTTGGAGCTCAAACTTACCCAGAATCTTGTAAAGTCATGCAACCTAATTAGAGAGAAAGAGGCATGACATTTACTAAAACTGTTTATCTACTCGTGTATTCCAAAGTGATTAGGAGAGAAAGCGTGAAGAGCGTCCCGTTCTGTTAAATAGTAGAAGCAAATGCACACTGTGTAGGTTAAGCAACTGTGTTTAATTTTATTTACTTGGTCGATATATATTGTAAAGCAAGCATCTGCATAGGCCTTAAAATCAATCTGAAATTGCCATGTGTGCACCTATTCTGAAACTGTCTGCATTTATTTAATGGTGTGCACTTCCACAGCATCGCCTGGTCCGCACAGCTGCAGCTCCAAGGTCACCGTCAACTCTCCTGCATCTCCAACATCAGTGAGCATTCGTCTTCGGTGCTTCCTGGTCAGTCTTGAGTGACGTAGACTCTGTCCCCTCTGCTTGCAGATACCTCTCTTCTTGCATGCACCTTTGGGTTCCACCGGACTCTTTCACCTTCTTTGCCAGTGGCATCTTCACTGAAGTTCTCCATTGTGGTCTACTGTGGTTTCCGGCATCACTTCGCACCTATGCAACCGGCTTCCCTGGTGTAGGTATCCTGGTTCCCAGCATATCCAGTGGTCTGGTGACTCTCTAACCTTCCCTCTTCCACTGGGTTTCTTCAGGGTCCTCTGGGAAGGGTCCTTCTTAAAAACTGCAACCACAACTTACCCATTGTCTTGTACTGAGCATGTGGTTGTGCTCCCACACCTACACACAGCCCCCATGGAGTTGCTGGGTACTTAACTTTGGTGGTTACTTGGGTCCCCAACTCTTCTATGTCTTTTGCGTCCAGTCTCGGCTTAGGTCGTGGTTCGCATTCCACTTTATTAGTATAGGGTTTGGACTTCCCCTAGAGACCACTGTGTATACGTGCTACTTACATGTTCTATTACTAAAGTATTGTGTGTGTTGTGATTATATCCCTGGGTAGTGGATATTGCAATGTATTAGTGAGTATTTATAATAAATACATATTTTTATAACTACACTGTGTGGTTCTTTTTCACTCAGCCTACACTATATGATTAGTACTGGTAAAACAAGCTGCTTTACACTCCTTCCGGACTAAGCCTGAAGGCTGCTTTCCACAGCTGCCACTTAGAGAGCTTTCTAAGGTTGTCTAAGACCACTGAAATCACCATAAGGGTTGTCTGGATTAGTGCATCTGTTTAAATATCTTCTTCTGCCGTGTTAAGAGGTGTCCAGCTGTGAGTTTATTGATGACGAAACCACATCACTGTGTTGGAAATACACAAAAGAGTACCCCACAACTTGTAACAATATAAACATTTTCATAACCTGTTTCACAACCACTCATGTTCATTTAGAGCTTTACAGTGTGATAGATAAACTTCAGGAATGGTGTCTGTATCACAATACCGGCTTTGTTATTTTGTAAGAAAATTAGGGGATGAAGATGCCCAACTCAGTGATTATCTAGGCGATTTGACTAGAGAGCTAGAAAATGATGAGTGCATGGTCGAGTTTACGTCATGTGGACCCAAACCCTATTCTTACAGAACTTCTAACAAAGCAGTATGTATGAAAGTCAAAGGCACCAACTTAAATGTAAACAACAGTGTCAAAACCAATTTTGACAGTCTAAAGGATCTGTTGAACAAATACGCACCTTCTAGCGACCACGAAAATGATCAAACAATCATTGTAAAACAACCTAGCATAGTCTTGTCCAAAAAAACAGTGGGAAATAAAACCTAGCACTTTGTGTTTGATTACAGGGTCCTGACTGAAGACTACAAAACCCTACCATACAGTTATTGAAGGTGCATTAGATTATTGCAACCCCGACTATGGACATCAAGTTGCGCCACCCATTCTCTGGCGTTTTAGCAGGCCCCTAAAATTGTGGTAAAAGCTATGGTATTTTTTAAAAAACTATTAGAAACTGCTCCCAGTGCTTTATCCCAAACCCCTACTAATATTGTTTCACTTTATTCATGCTTGCAAGATCTTTCTACAGAACTATCCTCAAGGTTCCCACACATCTAATTTATAGAAGGCATACCAAATAATCTCAATTACGATGCATTGCTACCTACAGGCCTTGTAAACTTGGCGATTGTATCCGACCTTAGGAGCGAAGGTAGGGATCACCCTTACATAGAGATAGCTTTTACTCAATATTCACACCATCACAATCTAAGCATATGTTACATTGTTCAGAACTTGTTACAAGGGTAAGAGCAGTCGTTCTGTAGCTCTCCATGCCTCATACTTGGTTTTATTTAAAAGACAAACAACAGATATCCATTATAGCTAAACAGATGTACCCTGGAGAGACACAGTTTTTCTTGGAAGCCTTTAATGACGCGGTCACGAAACCCCACGGTTACTTACTGTTAGACTTAAAACCCAATATTCTACAAGACTACAGACTGTATGCGGGTATTTTACCTCCCGATCTCCCCACCGCTTACACACTTAAAACCAAGCCCAAAGCCGGGGGACGTGGCTTGACGCACTGCAGATATGGCTGCCCTGTTCTGAGCTCCCTAACACTGCCGGTGCGGACGCTCATTTATGATGTGCCACCTGTGATTTTTTTAATCATCTTTAAACTCCGGAGAGCGGTGGAACACCTAGGGAACATCAGGACATGTTTTGTTTCCTTGTGTCATTCAATTTGAAGCTGTGACACGAAATAGAGCTCTGTCAAGATGTTTCTCAAGATGGCGGCCGCCGGTGTTATTCTCCACAGAACATGACAACGGGAAGCTAAATTTAGTTATCTAAGCTCCTAAATGCGATTTGTTTGTGGGCCAGGGTACTGTGCTGTATTATCTTTACTTGACACATCGCTGTGTTTATAAATACCATGTTTTGTGCAAGGCTGCTTGCTCTTCAAAATCAGACATTTTAAAATGACTGCAGCTGACTGAAACTTCTCCTCATACTGCGATCTCTAATAGAATGCCTGTCATTTGGTATTGCGCAGGTTTATAGTGCTGGCTGCTTACACCATGTGTCATATTGTGCCATGATAGTACTTGCTTTGGTGCTTCCTATTGATTTATCGTCACCACGTCCTGCGTGCTTCATACTTTGAGGTCATTCCACTGCTTTTGTATTATTTCCTTTTGAATGGGAGATGTGGGAAGCTCTCACATTTGTGGAGCTACAAATTGACATTTGCTATTGGAGCTCTCATGATATGACACATTTACTTCCAAAAGGAGCCTTTCTCAGTGCTTGAAGAGTTTTTCATACATTTTACAGATGTGTTGGCCTTCGGTCTCTCAGGCAATAATACTTCATCTCACCCAAATAATTTTAGCATTACTCTGTGCTCCTTTGCTTAACACGCAATAAGCCAAAAATTGCCTAGATCTCTATTTTTACTTTTTGGGGAGCTGTAACGATTTATGCTCAGCAAAACACATTTCTTTATGTTTCAACCTCTTTTTTATTTATGCGATTTGTGATTTCTTATTTTTATCAAAAATTTCTCTATTTTGAAAAGGAAAAACTGGTACAAAATTTACATATATTTACAACACATTATTTACCACCACATTAGACTAGACAACACATTTTACATCACTATTATTCACAAAAGATTTTTTTTAAACATTACAATACACACAATTATGTCACAAAAAAGCACTGAATATCTTATTTAATATGAATAACTCATATAATGATCAAATCAAATTCATAAAGAGCATATACTCAATAAATCCTTTGTTAAGGTATTTACAAGAAAAAATCTATTTGTTTTTATGCTTTTTGCTGAAATGCCAACGCGTTTCGAATCTTAGGGTATCCTTTCCTAGATTCTCATCAGGGCTCTCTATTTTTCTTGTTCTAACTTTCTATAAAATATAGACAAAGACGGATTTTTAGTTAAAAAGTGTTCGTATAATGAAGCTTTGTATGCATTAGCTCTTAATTACTGCTCTCTAAGTATCTTTCGAACTGAAAGTTTTCCATCTGCTTATATTTCTTGAGTTTGTTTATCTGGAATTTTCTTTGTTTAGGCTGGGATTCGTCTGAAAAAAATATATATATTTTTCTTTTTAGGACCCATAGATATTTTTAAGAGGACGCTGCACATTTTTATTTGGGGTTTCTCCTACCTTACTCTTACTGGTCTGTGCTTCTCATAGTTTTCGTAGCGGTGGTCCCAGTGATTCTGTTCATAGCTTGAAAAAAAGACTTGATTTTAGTTTCACTAAGCGGGACTCGTTTTGGCCAGAACATTGGCTCAAGCACTCGTAATAGGAAGGAATTTACCTGTATACTTTATATTTCAATGCAATGCGGGGCCAGCTACTTCCAATAATCTTTATGCTCTGCACAAAGCCGTGTCGGACTTTCTGTACCTAAACAGGGAAACCGATTGTAATTCTCGGTTTGGCAACACTGTTTCACTCATTTCAGCATGGGTCATGTAAAGCCCAGTAGTTTATCTGCTTGATATTTTGTGGCGCCTACCTTAATTCCGATGCTTTCGCGACCTCGGATCGCGGACCCTTCGTTTCAATTATCACGTGCTTTCGTATTTTCTGCAACAAACGCAGCCCGTTAGACGGACTACTTTGCACGTCCTTACTTTAAAAAATGGCGCTTTTTAATTCTTAGTTTTTGATCTTAACTCCCAGTCTTGTAGCTCAACACCATGTCGCTATCACGGCAGACATTTTCGAAGCGGAGTTGGCAGTTTTAGAGGAGGGGGGAGGGGCAAAGGGCGGCACTTGGTAACATGGCCCATTCAGTGCATTCTGTGTTATGTAGTTCAAACCCAATTTAGTTTTCAACATAAGCATGGTTTATCTTTATTTTACAGTTAGCTTGAGTTTTGAAATGACCGCAGCTGCATGTGCTTAAACTCGTGCAATTTCTGACATACTATTCAATCCTGTCAGCGGGCTATTGAATTTTAAAATAAGGTACGGTTCTTTTTGAAGTAGCAGTTTTTTAGTGTTTAGTGCATGTTTGGTTACAGGTATTGATGCTAAAACCGTCCATTTGAAATCGGTCTCCGCATGTTTCTTGTCTGAAAAACGGTTAACCATTGGAGCATTTAGGACCTTGTTTTTCAGCCTGGATCTATGTTGAGTGATCCTTGTGTTTATCTTGATCCCTATGTATATTTTGGGGCATGGACAGATAATGGCATATATAAAATTTTTAGTCCTACAATTCGTAAAGCTTAAGTGCCTCCACATTATTCCTTCATGTGTGAATTGTGAGCCCTCGATCGTATTAGAACAAGCTACACATTTTCCACATCTGTGTGTCCTTCAACTGGCTTTAACTTCCATTGTGTGATCAAGTCATTTTTTGGGGGAGGTAAAAACGCATCAGCTCTTATTAATTGTTGACCTACTATGCTCTGGTTGTTCTGCATTGCAAAGATTGGTTTAGGAAAAGGACATTCGAGGTTCTCAAGGAGATGCCAATTCTTTAATACAATTTGTTTGAATTTATTAGTATCTGGGCCGAATGTGGTTACGCACACGAGTGTATCTAGTGCCTTTTTTTCTTTCGCTTGTTACAGGGAATCTCTTGGTGTATATTTGGCCCTCTTGAAAGAACGTTTCAACAACTTTTTTGTGTCGCCTCTTTTATTCATATCACTACAAAATTCCGTAGCGTGTTTTTCGAACTCTTTTGTATCTGAGCAATTTCGTCTTATTCTAAGAAGTTGGCCATATGGCATGTTGTCTTTTAGACTTCTAGGATGTGCACTCCTGTGGTGCAAAATGGTATTCCTATCAGTCTTTTTTTTTATGAAGGGTCATTCTCAGCTCATTTTCTACACTTTTAACCTCAACATCCAGGAACGTCATTTTTGTGTGACTCCATTGAATGGAGAATTTAATGTCTACATGTCTGTTATTTAACCAGTCATGGAATGCCAATAGTTCAACCTGGCTCCCCTGCCACAGGAGCCAGAAATCATCTATATAGCGCAGCCATTGTTTGAGGTTATCTTTAAAAGGGTTGTTCCTTTCTCCAAATCTTTCTTCGTACTGTGCCATATAGAGCACTGCCATCTCCGGCGCATAAGGGCATCCCATGGCAGTGCCCTTTACCTGTACGAAGAATTGGTCTTTGAATTTAAAGTAATTCTTCTTTAAGGCTATTTCTGCCAACTTTAGAATGAATGAGTTGGGGACCCTGTGTGGGCATTCTCTCTTATCAAGGTAGAGTTCCATTACCTCTAATGCCTCTTCTTGAGGGATATGGGTATATAATGAGGTCACATCTAGTGTAACCATCATTTGAGTATTTTCGTCAAAAGGCATTCCTTCTACTTTATTAAAAAAATCAGTTGTATCTTTTAGATACGAATGTACATCTTTTAGAAAAGGTTTCAAAAACCAGTCTACATACTTTGAAATAGGCTCGAGTACCGAGTCGCAACCCGAGACGATAGGTCTCCCAGGCGGCTCCTCAAGATTTTTGTGGATCTTCGGGAGGAAGTATAATATTGGAGTTCTCTCCGGCAATAATACTTCTTCTCATCCAAGTAATTTTAGCATTACTCTGTGCTCCTTTGCTTAAAACAACATCTACTCACTTTAAGTCATTTTGTGTGAATAATGTGTTTATTTACAATGGCAGAAAGCATGGGTTTTAATTTTTGCTTGCGGGCAGCAAGTTACCTCAATTGCGGAAGGCATGGGAGTCACTTCTAAGGACGGAGATTCCAAAGGTCATTTGAAAAGGTCTAAACAAACCTCTCCTTCCCCGGAGTCTCCGACTAAAGGAGGTTCAGATTCTGCCTCAACGGTAGATGCCATATTACTTAAACTATTATTTATTTTATTTTGAAGCTTGTAAAGCGCTCAGCTACCCCCAACGGGAGTGTCCCAGAGCTGTAGACATGCGACACCCAGAGAAGATCAGAGAGGGCTAGATCAGAGAGAAATGCGAGGTCTTAAGTTTCCTCCGAAACAGAGGCTCTGATGTTAGAAATCTGAGTTCCAGCGGAAGTTGGTTCCAGAGTTTGGAGGTGGCTACCGCGAAGGCTCTACCACCCGTCCGTGCAAGACGGAATCGAGGGGCAAACATTAGGCGAAGATGATTAGATCTAAGGTCCCGAGTTGCTTGTGTCATCTTGAGTCTATGCCTCAGGTAAGCAGGACCTCGGCCATTAAGAGCTCTAAAGGCAAGGACCAGGGCCTTGAACTGTAAGCGGTATCTCACTGGTAACCAGTGCATTTTGGCCAAATAAGGTGAAATAGAGTGGCGATAGGGAATTTTACAAATCAGCCTGGCCGCTGAATTCTGCAGTCTAAAGACGATTAATGAGATACGCCGGAGCTCCAACATACAGACTATTAGCGTAGTCCAAATGAGATGTTATGAGAGCATGGACTACCGTCCTGCGAGAGTCAAGGGGGAGGAAAGGGATGCTTTTTTAATATCCACTGTTTAGGACATAGCTCAAAGCACCAAAACTAATACTGATCTATTTCAGGTGGAAGTGGCAGCAATTCGCAGTGTCTCAGGCGGAAACACGAATAAATATTTGAGGTACTGTAATGCTATCCTTTATGCCTCATTATGTTATGCGCTGCTCTTTTTCCAAGACATTATGCTGAAGAGGCAATCCTCACAAAATGTTTATTTGTGACCTGCTTTTCAGCTTTTTTTTTCTTCAGTGGGGTTGTCTATCCACATGCGCAACAACTAGCCGGTTATTCTTTGACCTTTGATAACCTATTGGCTCTGGCTGTGTGATCAGTTTGTTTCTAATTTCAGTGACTGTAGCCAACGCTTGCTCACTGCGCAGCACAATATGTTATCTGCTGACGGGAATCTTGTGGTTACCGTTTACTGCACTAGTTTCCTTGTGCTTAGGCGCTTGTTGTGCGACACAGAGGATATTATTTCTTCTTGGCCATCAGTGTGTTGCTGTAGCTCTTACTACAGTTTTTCCAATGGCGGAAGGCATGGGTGTCACGCCCAAGGATAGAGATTCTAAAGGAAATCTGAAGAGGTCTAAACAGAATTCCCCCACACCAGATATCTCAGCAAGGGTAATATGGATTCTGTTTCAACATTAGATACTGTTCTAAATAAACTTAATGCTGTTCATGACATAGCACAAAGCACTAAAACGTACTCAGACTTACTTCAGGTTGAGGTGGCGGCCATTCGGAATGACCTCAACAATCTCTCACTACGTGTCTTCAATGCAGAAACACAAATAAGCTCTATAGAAGACTTCACGAATAAGCAAGCTAAACATGCTCAGAGTATGGAATGCTCCTTAGCTTCATTGAGAAGAAACCTAACTGAACAGGAAGATAGGAATCGTCGAAGTAACCTTCAAATTTTTGGCCTTCCGGAAGATTGTGAGAAATCTGCCCCTTCAAGGTTAGATTTTTTGTTTACTTGGATACCTTCTGTCCTGAGCATTTCATTTGAAAAGGACTTTGAAATAGAACGTGCTCATAGAGTTCCCACCTTTATACCTAAAACGTTATCTTTTTCAAGACCAGTGATTTTGAAACCTTTGCGCCATCAACATTCTGAACAAATCCTAGCTCAAATGAGGAAGATTAAGATTTTACAAATGGGAGGGCACAGAATATCAATATCACAGGACTTTGCTAGAGATACTGTTATTAGTCGTAAAGGTTTCTTGAATCTACGTAGAAGGCTTATAGATATGCATATTCCATTTTCCTTTGCAGGTCCTTCGGGCTTCAGAATAACTTTTAGAGGTTGCACACAGATTTTTTATGAACCTGCAGAACTTTCCACTTTCTTGGATAATCAGTCTGAATCGTAGATGGAACAGATGGTATCAGAATCTCTTCCGAACACGTCCCTTTCTTAATGTATCTCAGTGCTTGACAACCTGGATCCATATTTGCTGTGCTTATGCTATTACATGCAGCCTTTTTCTGCCTATGTGCACTTTGTTGACATGATAAATACAGTAGTAAGTTCATACCGTATCATGGTTACTCTCTCTTGACTGACTTTTCCTTTACAGCGTTTTCTCCTTTTTGGATTTAGTCTGCTGGTTCCTAAATATCTTCTAGGCACCTCTTGGTTTTAATGTTCTTCTCATGCTGATGGGTTGATTCATACCCTTGGTGCCTTCTTTGCATTATGCTTGGTTAATAGTGCCTCTTCTTTTTCTTTTTTGTAATGATAATTATTCACGGCATCTGATGTTTCTCTATATTGGCTGTTATCTTTTAACTGCTCTTTCCTTTACAGGTCTTAAGATTGTACATATTTCTATGCATGTTATCTAAGAGTTATATCTGTCTTTGTTAACATTGTTTAGGTGTTGTTTTGTAATTCATGGATATCATTATATCTCTCTTTTCCTTATCCTCTTTTTCTTTATCATCTTTTTTTCATTTCTGCCCTACTCTGTGTTTATGGTTGCTATTTTCTCTCACCCTCCTCTCACATACTCTTTGTTTCTTAATATCTTTTGATGAATTTTTGTTGGTTTATAATTCTTATAGCTGGTCTTCTTTGGTTCTTTCCATTCTTATGAGAATTGTTATATGTCTTTCCTACCTCTTTTCAGGTCCTTTGTATACTCCTTTTCGGTTTGGCTTGAACTTTCTTTCCTTTTTTTTTCTTCTGCTTCTTTGCTGGTGTTTATTCTTTTTTCGTGTGGCTATTATTCATTTGTTTCTTCCTTTCTTATTCTTTTTCTTGTAATCATCTGCATCTTGTTTGTACAATTATTATAGTATGTTTATATTCATTAATTATCTTATTATCTATGTATTGAAGGCCTAAATTATATTTTCGGTGGACTACGATATCTATTTCCTATATGTTTATATATTTATTATTGTTTACTAAATGATAAAATGTTGGATATCTATTTGTTACGTTATATTTTATTGTTTGAGATTTATTTGCTGGTTTTTGCTACAGTTTGAATACCTTTTCATAGATTTTAGTATTTTTCCAAGATGCTATCAATTTCTATAGTGTTTGGCACGTTAGTAGTTTATGAATTATAATGTTTTATATTGATATATCTAATGCCCCATATTATTCTTTATTACATAACATATGAACTATTTACCATGCCTTAGGCTGTTAGTTATAATATTTATTATTATTTATGAAGCCCTAATTTAGTACTGCTTCGGTTGTTATTTATGATATATATTATTGTTATTTATGAAGCCCTAATTTAATATTGCCTTAGACGGTGATTTGTACTATTTATTCTTCTTATTTATGATGATTTAATTTAATATATGTTTGATCTTGATGTTTCTCCTTTATATTTAAGATATGATAATATGTTGGTCACTCCTAGATTAAGTAGTTCCTAGTTTACTTAGTCTCTGATGGAATGTTGTTAATACAGTATACATTTGCGTTAATGTTCCGCTGTTTAACTAAATATATATTTATTTTTTAGCGGTCTGCACTGTTAGTGTTGGCCTCTGTGGTTGCACCTCCACGTTTTTTCTCCCCCTGCAAATTGTCTGCTACAGACATCCCCTGGTGGGGTTCCTCTTTTTTTACGCTCCTTTTTTCTTTGAAGCATCTTTTCTCTCTTTTCTTTTCCGTTTCTTCTTTTCCATTTCTATCTTTTCTTCCTTGGGGACTCCTGCTATGGTTCCTTTTTTATGTTTTTCCTGTTCAATTATTCATCTACCTATTGACAAGTTGTACAGTCTTCCCTTTCTCTTTTATCAGATGTTCCTATTTGATTGGGGTCATGCTTATTTATGACTGGTCTAAATGTAATCTCTCTTAACGTGCGTGGATTGAATCATCCTGTTAAGAGCGCTAAGATTCTGGATTATTAAAAAGCTTATCTGGTGATATTGTTCTTCTTCAAGAGACTAAGATTGCCTTTAAGGAAGCTTTGCTTCTGCGGAAGGAGTGGGTTCTTGATATCACTTGCTCTGAAGCTGCTTGTAAGAAGAACGGGGTTGGAACCTTGATTTCTAAGAACTATGGTCTGTCTATTGTCACTGCTGAACATGATTCGGCTGGCAGATGGTTGCTTTCTCGCTTGTCCAATGGTTCAGATTATTTATATGTTATGAATATTTATGCCCCTAGCATTGATGATCAACTTTTCTGGCACTCAATAAATAAAAAGCTCTCTGATATCCCTCAAAATGCTAGAACAATTGTTGGAGGTGATTTTAATTTGCCTTTAGTTCCTATCCTAGATAGACATTCTGCTTTTTAATTTTGTTTTCCCAGGTCACATAAACATATGCTCAATATGTGCTTTTCTCATTAGCTTGCTGATGTTTAGAAGTTACATAACCAGACGGGCAGTGATTTCACGTTCTTCTCCTCTCCACATTCTAGTTTCTCGCGTATTGATTACCTTCTAGTTGATACTGCTCTTCTAAAACATACTAGAAATGCTATAATTCACCCAATAGTTGTTTCTGATCATGCAGCTGTCTCTTTCACTCTCCTTAATTTGACGGATAAACAATGTCCTCCTTCTTGGCGTCTAAATACAGAAATGTTAGACGATAAAGATGAAGTTAAGGAATTATATGTGGAAATTGACAATTTCTTCAATGACAACGAATCTTCGGTAAACTCCCCAATAGTGTTATGGGATACATTCAAATGTACTATTAGGGGTCATAATATCAAAAAAATTTCAAAAAGGAATAGTGATATCAGGTTTTTCAGGTTTAAAGTCTTTATTTCGATTTTTAACAAATCATAAAAGACACGTTAAAATACAAAAAGGAAATTATTAACTCCTTCAATTACAATTTAAACACGAACAACCAAAAAGAAGGGAACAATAAAGAAGAATTTAAATAATTAACCAAAATATGCAGATAAAAAACATTTAAGACAAATAAATAAAACAGGGTTAAATTTCGATTTTTGAAGAACCTGAATATTTTGTAAAAGGATGAATTTAAGTTAGAAAAAGACATTTACAATTCAAATTCATTATCAATGGGCCCCTCCATAACAAAAATACGAGGGGTGCAGATGAAACAACTAAGTCAAATATTAATTAGCTGAAACATAATCAATCAGATTATGGCCGCTAAGGCATGATGTTTTTTAACCTTAAGAGCCAAGCCCATCCCAAATATTTTGCCAGACTTACTACAAAGAGTTCGGAGGTGTTGGTCCTAAGCACCCATATTGCTTCCTTCGATGTTTTAAAAGGTAGTTTTTGAAACAAGGGTTTTAGCCATTTCTTTCGGGGTGCAGCGTACCTAGGGCAAGCAAACAAAAAATGTCCTTCCGATTCAATATGACCTGGACAACATGTACAATTGGGCGATGACCCTGTAGACCATTTGTTTAGAAAAGGGTTCAGAGGCAAAGAACCCACCCTAAACTGATGATACAGCTTCTTGTCTAACGGTCGGGTTATTATGTCCCAATAAGGCTCTCGTGACAGGTCAAGTTTGAATGATAGGAACCTGCCTGTGAGACTGTTTTTGCTAGAAAGCAGAACTCTCTTAAAGCGGGTCATGGCCCAATACAGGGATTTGAACTCATCTTTGGAAGGGAAGACATTGGATTGAGGGGATATCCAAAGGTGTTCCAAGCCCATATCATTAAGAATAGTTTTAACGGCAGAGAGCCAAGGGATTTTCCCTGAACCCGTAATAGACCTAACTTCTGCCAGTTCCTTTGCAAATTGTGATAGATCCGGAGAAGTCCAGATCCGTCTCCACAGTGCCACCAGCCTGAATCTAGCCATCTCATTAATCGGTAGGGAACCAAGGTCCAAGCAGAGGGGGATCGAAGGTGTCGACTGTGGGAGGCCTACCAAATTACGAAGGAATCTACATTGAGTTTTAAACAAATTAAGTGAGTCCATGTGGCCCCAAAGATCCGCGCCATATAAAATGGCGGTGGAGATTTTAACGTCATAGATCTTGAGGGCCGGAAGAACCCGCTTTGTAATTGATTCCTTTTGCTCTTTGATAAGGCAACCAGTCAGCCTAGCAAGTTTTAGCTGTTGTATATTAATCTGGTCCTTCCATCTCAGACGGCTATCAAGGGTAACCCCTAAGTAGGTCATGGTTTCAACCTGCTCGAGGTTCACTCCATTCAACCTCACAGAACTCCGAACTGGATGGTTTTTTGTAAAAACCATGAACTTCGTTTTCCCCACATTTACCACCAAGTTGTTGATGGCACAGTACTCCTCGAAGCGGTCGAGTGCCCGCTGGAGTCCGCTACGAGTTTTTGAGAGGATTAAAGTGTCATCTGCGAAGATGAGAAAAGGGAATCTCATCCCCGCCAGCATTGGGGCATCAGTGGGGGTGTCCATAAAGAATTTGACAATTTGATCAATAAAGAGGAGGAAGAGAGTTGGGGCCAGGACACACCCCTGGCGGACACCTCCAGTTACGGGAAATGTCTCCGTCACTTGTCCCTGGCCCCCCCACCTCACTCTCGCAAAATTGTCCTCATGGAGTCTAACAATGAGGCTAATAGTTCAAATGGGCACCCCAGATTTTTCAGCACACCCCACAGTTTGTCCCTTGGCACCAGATCGAAGGCGGACTTCAGATCAATGAATGCAGCAAAGATGGTTCCGCCACCGAGCCATACCACCTTCCAATAGATCAGGCAGAATCTAAACACCTGATCTATGGTGCTCATTCCCGATCTGAAGCCCGCCTGCATGGGAGACAGAATACCCTCTGTTTCAATCCATCCCTGGACCCGTCCCAGAACCATTCGTGCTATTATCTTTTGGATCGAATCGATCAAACTAATAGGGCGGTAATTTCCTGGGATGGACCTATCTCCGTTTTTATAGATCGGGACAATTTCTGCTCCCCTCCATGATTTTGGGACTGTGGCTCCTAGGGCTAACGTGTTGGCTATCATTGTTATATAAGGGAGCCACAGGGAAGGATTAGATTTAAATAAATCCGCCGGGATCAGATCCATACCAGGCGCTTTCCCTTTAAGAGTCAATGCAAGGGCCAGCTCGGCTTCAGCAACTGTGAATGTTAGTTTTTCTCTTTGTGGGGTCAGCAAGAGTGTGTTGCCTAAGGGGTTCATGGTTTCAGAGTCATCGGCTCTAAATTGGGCCGAATAGAATGATACCCAATCCTCAAGGGGCACATTATTTCCCGGGGTAGGGCCGTCCGAGTTTTTCCCCCATTTTACTAAATCCCAAAACCTTTTTTGGTTATTGGTGGAGGATGCCTCCAAAAGAATAGTGATATCAGTAAGTCACTACAATTTTTAGGGGATGATATCAAATGTAAAGAGATTGCATATAGAAACTCTAATGATAAGTCTCTCCTGCAAGACATTAAGAATTTGAAATACTCATTTAACTCTATTGTTATGAAAAGAGCTTATCTTGGCGTACATGCTCAAAAGTCTAGACGCTTGCTGCTGCAGAATAGAGCTGGTAAGATGTTGGCTGCCACTTTTAAAGTATCAAAATGACAGTGTCAAAACTGCTCAGATTTCTTACATTAATGTCACTAATGGCTCTTGGAAATTCCATACTCAAGAAATTCTGCAAGTTTTTCGTGACTTATGAAAAACTTTATACTTCCAAGGATCAATGTGACTTATCTGTGTGTCAGCAATTCTTGTCTTCGATTCCTACACATACTATTTCGCAGTCGGAGATGACTGCTCTAGGGCAACCGATTGATTCCGAAGAGATAATTCAGGCCATTAAGGCGACTCGGTCGGGGAAGGCTCCAGGACCTGATGGTTACCCTATTGCTTTCTACAAGACTTTTTCATCCTCAATAATAAAATATCTCAAGAAAGTTTTTGATAACTTTGTAATGTCAGGTAAAGTCTCTGGTTCAGCCGCTGAGGCTACTATTGTCGTGATTCCGAAAGAAGGGTAAGATCATTCTGACCCTAAAAATTTCCGTCCAATCTCGCTACTAAATATGGAGGCAAAGACTTTTGCAAAAATCTTGGCTAAACGTTTAGAGAGCCATATTCCAAGCCTTATCCATGGTTCCCAGACTGGTTTTGTAAAAGGGAGACTTGCTAGAGATAATATCCGAACCTTTTGTCATATATTGGAGAAAGCAAAGCTATCTGCTTTGCCATCGGCTGCAATTGCCCTTGATGTCAAAAAGGCTTTTGATAAAGTTTCTTGGCCTTTTTTACAAGCAGTACTCCAATCTCATAACTTAGGGGATTCTTTTATCAACATGGTAATGTCCCTTTATGCACAACCTAGAGCTAACATCAAAGTTAATGGGGCTACGTCTTCCTTTTTTAATCTATGTCAAGGCACTAGACAAGGGTGCCCGCTATCACCCCCTTCTTTTTCTATTGGCTATAGATCCACTCCTTCGGTTACTTAATTTAAATGACAATATTAAAGGCTTTCAATTTGGTCCACATACAATTAAAACGGCTGCTTACGCTGACGATGTTCTCATCTTTTCTGAAGACATTGCTACTGCCATTCCTGCCATCTCTAATACCATTAAAGAGTTTTCACTCATTTCAGGGTATACTCTGAACAGAGACAAGACGGAAATGTTCCCTCTGAATGCGTTGTGCTTCTCTTCTCACATGGGTAATGCCGGATTTAAATGGCAACCGACTCGCATTAAATACTTAGGAATTTGGTTTTGTAATAAACACCTCTTATAATGAATCCCATGTACTAGCTAAGGTTACAGATCTTTTGTCCTCCTGGTCTCCAAAATATTTTTCCTGGTGGGGAAGACTTCAACCTATTAAGATGATGATATCGCCGATTATTTTCTTTTTATCCTCCATGCTGCCTGTAAGATTGTCCTCATCCATTTTCCGTGAGATTGAATTACTTACTTCAAAGTTTTTATGGAGTGACAAACGTGCCAGAATTGCGTATAAATATCTTAGGAAGCCATCTGACTTGGGTGGATGTAATTTTCCAGATTAGAACTTGTATCAAATTGCTTTTTTATCGTCTCTGGGTGCTCTTTGGTTTTTTACCGACTTCACACAATACCCCTCCATGGATTTATATTGAACGAAAGTTGTGTTCTCCCCTTTCTACCCCTTCTTTTCTCACTGCCTCAAAACTTGTGTTACCTCATTCAAGTCGTATTATTTCTGACACAAATAATGCTTTAAAATGTATAGATGGGCTTCCATTCCCATTCATAAATCGAAATGGTCCTCATTATGGTATAATCCTAAAACTGTTACGATGTCTTCCTGAGCTAATAGAGGTCTTACATTGGTTAAACATCTTTATGACTCCAATCATGATCCTCTTCCTTTTTCTTCTTTGGCCAGCAAATATAATCTTAACAATATGGATTTCTATTATTTTTTTAAATTAAAGGTTGCCCTCTTTAAAATGACCCTCTGTACAGACTCGGTTACTATTTCACTTTTATCCAGGTGGTCTCGGGCAGGTCATACTGCCTAAAAAATATATACATTTTTATCTGCGCCACTTCCCTCACAGGTTACTATTACACAAGATAAATGGTCCCATCATTTTAATAGTGATATTTTCAAACATATCTCACAAGTCATGGAAGCTAATTGGGAAGGTTTCACTACGGAATAAGATTGCTCCTTCTCCTATGCAATCTAAATTCTTTACTATGAATCTTCTGTATTGAACCCCTGCTCGCTTATACAAACTAAAACTGAGGGATAATGATCTTTGTTGGAATTGCAATTCGGTATCAGGCACTAACCAACATATGTTTTTTGAATGCTCGTTACTACAATCCTTTTGGGATTTAGTTCAGAAGCATTTATCACTAATCTTTGGTATTCCATTGGAGCTCTCGTTACTTATGATATTATTGGGACCGTGGGCTGCTTGTACTCCTCTTCCCTTGGACTATACTGATATGCAGCTATTAGATCTACTTATATCAACTGCTTTATTTTACTGAAAGAAAATCCTTTAATCTCCTGTCTTATCATACTTGGTGGGCTTGGGTATCATTTCTTCGTGGGGACTATACTTCGGTTGCAGAGAAACATTGTACTTCTTCCATCTCTAATACTATTTTGAGGTCACTGGATAAATATATGAATCTGTCTTCTCAAGGATTAATAGGCCAAAATCCTTTTGTCTCTACTTCATAATTTATTTTCCTCACTGCTGCAGGGGTCCCCCTCTAGCTATCTATCTATTCACTTATTTCTTTATCTTTCTAGTCCTCTTTCTCTTCCTTTCTTTCCTTGTTCCTTCTTTCTATTCTTTCATTTTCTCTTTTTCCTGTTCTTCTGATAATTGTTGGTTTCTGTGCAATACATCTATTTTTTGTTATCAATCTAGTATGAGATACTCCTTGGATATTATATATTGACTCTGTACTTTTTGAGATCTCATTATTTTTCTGACATAATTCTATTGTGGTGTCTGTATTTTCTTAAATGCTTTACTTGTCTATTGACCATTCTACTCTATTGTATTGCACTTTATTATAACCGTATGAATTCTTACTTTTTAAAATAATAAAGATATTGAACAAAAAAAAGAAAAAAACAAGCCCAAAGCCTATAAAAAGAATTGTTAAAGAGTCTCCCATAACATTTACACTCTAGACCTTATAATACACAGTATTGCCCATGTCTATGCCATAATCTAGCCCTCCTAGAAATGCTAGTCACATCTAGCCTCCAGCAAAGAAAGGCCATCCTGTGTGCAGCTTTGGGCAATTTAGTGGCTTCCTTTTCAGAAATCGTCCTAAGCAACCTAAAAGGTAACGTCCCTGTATCAGAGTACCAGTTCCGTGTTTTGATGAAGAAGCACCAGCTCAGTCATAAAAAGGCTTCCCTCATTTCTAAGTAGAAACTGGTAAAGCAGTTGGGAGGTTTTATAGGTTCTTTGTTGGGCATAGCTATACTGCTAATTACCAGACTCCTAACCGGGAACTGATGGATTATGTCCAAAAGATGTACTTGGTATAAAGACAGCTGCTGGAACAGTTGGGGACGTCTACGGGTGAAGCTTGGGATATCCAGAAAAATGAGACAGTGCCTGGATGCTGAGATCAAAGGCATTTTGAACCATACTGATTTAAAACCTCATGACAAAGCAGGTCTTTATTTCAGAGCTCTCAAAAACTTACAAAAATATTACAGGCAGGGGAACGCTGTATAAAAACAGACTGACTCTATATGCCTTTGACTCTGAACAGCCTCCACCATCCCCTTCAATGACTCAAGAACCACCACCACTCTCAGACATTATTGCAGAACTTTAAAAAAAATATAAGTCAAAGGTACAGAGTGGCCGCGCAAAAGTTGCTAAGTAAAATGTCAGCTTCTGAAGACCTGTTCTCATGGAATGAGAGAGTCGAATTTCTCTACAACGGTCAACATGTTGTTAGATCCATCATGTATGACCTTATCAAAGGTCTTATGCACCCTAAAACACTATCACTCCAGAAAGCGCCTTGCAGTTGGGAACAGTTTCTGCAAGCTTCTCCGGAACTCAACATTCCCTCGATGATCGTCGGTAATGCTGAACACAGGCAGCTGCTTGAAAGTTTTAAAGACCCAACTTACAGCACCCCTCAAGTACTCGAACACCTGTGGTTTTTAACCCACTCCCTAAGATGCCAGCATCCAGTTTCTTTACACAGCTATCCCCATCTTGGAGCACAGACCCTGCCTCTGGAACCTAGAAAAAAAAAGACGTCCAAATAAACACATGGTTAAATGTCTGATGTCTCTTCTGACTTTTTAACCCTATGTATATGTGTGCCTGTGTTGTGTGTATAGATTTGTCATAGTTAACATGTTGACTTTTTTTTCTTTTATGTCTTTAGTAAGTTTATCAGTGTGATGCTTGTACTATGGAAAAACTGTTTTGTAAATAAACCTTTTAACTTTTCAAAGTGTTTCGGTCATCTTGAAAAACATTTTAAATGAGTGTACTTGCATCAGAATAAAGATACCGAGTCTGCATTCAAGTTTTTATTATTTTATTTTAGACAGTCACCATTCTACATAAGAGGTGTTACACAACGTTACACTTCTGTTTTAATAGCACTCGATGTAGACCTAGAGTTTTCTTTCACATATTTCATAACAATACTGTCATTGTTAACTAGGCGATTTAAATATAGATTAAAAAAAGTTCTAAACATCATACCTTCAGACATTTTACCAATAAAATGTACTTGTATTTTATTATACTCCACCCTTGCAGCAGCTTTTTTACATACTTCAAAATAGGTTTTGTATAGACGCTATACTTGGGGAAAACCGAGGTGCTGTCAAACCCTTTAACCTTCTCGTTATCTAAAAACAGGGCTGCACTGTGAGTTCCTTCCATGTAGTGCAGATCTTTGTTAAAGACGAGCATGCTGGGTCTTTCAGACCCTATTTTACCAGGTTGAATGTTGCTTGGAAAAGCACCTAAAAAGTATTTATGGAGGCTTAAGAAATCCCGAGACTGAACAGTGTTCATTTTACAATATTTTGAGATAGTCAAACAAAATCTGCCACGCATTGTTGATCTGAATGACGTTGTCTAATACAGAGAATACAACCATGTTCAAATTTGTAGCAAAGGGCTGACTAAATCGTATTTCTGCTGTTGGATTTCCATTTTTGATAAAGCTGTTGTGGTCACCGTCTTCTATGTCAGGTGTCAGATCAAAAGTGAGCAGCGTGTAGCCTGTCCCATATCCTTTTCTTGACACCACCACTCCCAAGTCATGCAGGTGCTTACTGGTTATCGAAACCTAGCCCAGATATTCACTGATAAAATTAGCGTCTCCAAAGCTTGGTGTGTACGGTTTTGCAGGAATCACAGCCCCCTCATAGAACAGCGCCAATGTCGTAGTGTTTGAAATTGAAAGGGTTTGAGATATAGAGACCATTAAAATCTGTGTTGTCGACAAAACCTATGATAAGAAGTTTAGGTAGTTGCCACAAAAATACATTTTGCTGCTGGGTTATTCTGGCACTGGCTGAGTGCTGGATATCTTTAGAGCTACTCTTTCAATAGCTTACTTGGAGCTCGATAGATGTAAAGCTTCGGTGTGACCCAGTCTGACTTTTGGGGTCATTTTCACTCTCTTTACAAACAAACTAGCGGACAGTATGACCAGTTTATACTGTTCCGAATACTTGCTGATGAGACAGAATAAGTCAATGTTGCAGTTAAGTTTGATCTTAAGATCTATACCATTGAGGAGCAGTTTATCTTGGAAGAAAAGTTCTGAATGTATACGCCCGAGGAGGTCAAACTGTTCACTGCCGGCGGCAAAGCTTGCTCTTTTTTTACAAAACCTTGGTTATTACCATCAGCTCCTTCTTTTTAAAATGTACATAAGTATCCTTGTAGAAGAACCCTGCTGAAACTGTGTGTCCAGGCCATTGCGGCTGCAATTTAGAATACTCTCGCAGTAGGCTCTGTAGGCATCGATGTTATCACTTTGCGTGATGAGTCGATCGCTGAGGGTAATATCCACCTGCTTAAACATGGTCTGTCTCGATGAGGTAAGTGATCATCGCCATTTTAGCAGCATCCGGTATGTTGGCACCGTCCGCTTTTATGATTTTACAAGCAAGATGCAGCAGAGTATTGTTGAGATCTAGTTACATATCCATGTACCCGACACAAAAAACTCTGATCGGTGTCAAAGCAGCTAGAGGCTATACTTTCATGAAAAAATAGTTTTCGATACTGTGGAAAATGACTAAAATTAGGTATATATAAGCGGCGTTCATTTATGTTCACCACAGCCACTGTTGAAAGTAAAGTGAAAATCGTGAAACAGTGGCCACGCCATCTTGTCCCTTTTAGGCCCCATCATGCATGTAAGTGGCAGCCATTTTGTGTGTCGTGGCCTCTCTGCCCACTGCCAATAGCCTGCGCGTCTCTCCCCCTCACTCCCCGGCCTCGCAAGCATCCCCCCGCGCCCCAACAGCCCCTGGTCTCTCCTGCTTGGGCCATAAACGCACCTCTAACTGTCTCCGAGCCACATCCCGTGCTGAACCCCCTCGCTCTTTCATCTCATTCAAAGAACCTCTTCCTCCCTGCCCGATTGTCCGGCCTGATCCCAGGCCATCACCTAGCCCAACAGATGCAGTTTATTGCCCTCTACAGTAGGACCTCGCCTCACATCAAAGGAGCGGGGATTAATCAATGCTTTCGCACCACGAAGATCCGACTGATCACACACATCCCCGTTCCCAGCGGAATGTCCAGCTGCGCGATAACCACCACATGCTGAGATCGGGGTGGGAACTCTACTGTAGATGTGTGTGGGAACGGGCCTGGACCGGGGATTCCGAGGATGTCTTTTCTGTCCTTCAAAGAAACATTACGGATGCAGTGTATGTAATAAAGCCATAAACCTGTGTATAAGAGGCCAGGCCTCAGAGATGCGGTTAGAGCACCTCGAGAAGATACCCTGTTGTCTGATTTGACGTGTTCTGCTCCGTCGGAATAAACTCCTGTTTCCTGCCTTCCTGTCTCCAGCGCCTGCCTCTTTGTTTGGTAATATTGGATGCTATGACAGGCGGCTAACGCCGGGCAAACACTGAAGGTTCTTGGTCGACATCGGCTCTACCTTTTCACAATACTGATCTGAGTGGGCTTTAGAGAAAACAAGACTGAACTCTGATTTGGCGCATTTTCTCAATGTGCAATGTACGAAGGCCATGTTTCAGGTTATTGCTTTAAAAAATATATATTTACACTAGTGGGTGTTCTCTTGTTCTTCGAGGCTCTCTTGCGCCTTACGGATCACCATTTATGCGTGCCTTTTCGAAGAGCGCCTCCTTTTTTTATAGTGAGCCAGCAGACCCCTAAGCCTCGAAGACCTTCACTTCCTTTTAATACTTGTGCTTGGCCTTGGCCTCTATACAAGTCTCACTCCTTTTTGGGGCTGTTTGTACATGCATTCGGCGACAGCAGAAGTCACAGATCCCACCACATCCTGGGCAATGTTCGAGGTCGCCGCTTTAACATGGGGTTTTGCAATTTCATAGCATCTTCTCAAGAAAGGCATAGCCCTTCTAAACAAACTATGGAACAAACCTCCAAGTCCCACCGTGGAAATAACAGGGCCCCCTTGAAAGAATGTGGGCTCTCCATATCCGGCATGGCGTTTGTAATAGTCCCTGTATGTTTTTATGATCATCATGATGACTTCTTTATATTCGCTGCTGCAGTCTTAAATGAAACTTAACAGAACTTTCCCTATTTAAAGGGCAACACCTCAGATTGATCATTGAAGATCATGATCGACATAGTGTCAAAATGGTTTTTAGAAATTGCTACGTAGTCACGTTTGATATATGGAATATGAATCACTGTGTTATTTCCCCCCCTCACCTGGACCCTTCTTAACAATGGTGAATAGCTATCCCTGATCCTCTGCAGCTCTACAATGTCACTATACACGTAGAATGTATAGAACCCTCCTTTAATGTCGGGCATCTAGGGTCTGACTCTACCTGGCTTTTTATGTGTTGTTCTGTTCCTAAAACTCTTCCTAATTTGCCCGTACAGCTAAACCCTGTATCGCGATTTGGAGCTTTAAGAAACACCTTCCTTCTAACATTAGCCATACTAGCTGATTATTCAAATACGTTTCCATGCTGGGTATGGATTTGTTGATGGCTTTAACAAGCGTCGAGATGCTTGGGTAATAGCCGTAAGGAAAGAGAGTGGATGCTCAAGGGGTCCTGATCACACTTTATAATAAATTTGGCCTCAAGCATTGCAAATGTATTCCATGTTCTTGGGTATTGGATTTTGGTTGGGGCTACCTCCCAGTCCCCTCTTAGGTCCACAGGTTTAGCCAGTTACATGGTATAATTAGAAATTTGAATGTCGGGGAACATGTCCTTCGAGGCATTGGATTGCAAGGTAATATAAAATTAAGTTGTCTCCAGATTGTTGCCTTCAGAGAGCCCCCTGTACTCACACACCCTGCAGAACATTCACCAATCGGTAGGTGCTGTAGGGCATGAAATATCTCTACATCTTAGATTTTAAAGTTCTATTAAAATCCTCCATAACAGCAGCTATGACCTCCATGTGCATTACAAAATGAAGACCAGCAAGCAGTTTTAATAGTTTCTGAAACGATTTGCTTGAAAATTATTTTCCGGCATCTTTTTGCAGTTTTTGAGGGGCTTGCCCTTTCCTGAAGATGGCTTTAAAGGCTGTGGTGACCTTAGTACCACTTTTACTGCTTAGCGCTGCTGCAAAGGCCTACTTGGACAATACATCTATTACTGTAAATATACATTGAGCTGCATTATTATGCTTGGCTGGATCTTGAAGACTGATTATGTCCACTTGCCATTGATAATGTAGCTGCGCTTTAACAATGGTCGGTCTCCTCTTAAAACCTCTCCTGGATGGCTTGTGGAGTGAAAGCAGCTCTTCCCCAGATAGCTAGGTCTCCTCCTGCGCTCTCGTTACGGACTCATTTTCAACTAGAGCCCTTCTAAACAGAATTCAGTGCTTCTGAAGCTTCCAACCTCGCTTTTATTATCATCAACCAACTTTATTTCGGTTTAACGAACCATAAAAGTGGACAGCACAATAGCATTATAAATACATAAAAACATGATAGATACGAATCACAGGTCATTACCTCGGTAAAAAGTCCTTGGAAATAGGCTCACTATGGGTCTGCTATGCCACTCATGGTATCTATATTATTTTCTAATATGGACAGCTCAAGATTACTCATTGAAATATGTTGGGTAAAAATGCGCACTGCAATGATTGAAAGAATACATTTTTCAAGCAATAAAACAAATGGATTTCATTACACTGATACAATTATCCCAGCTGTTCTTATCCTAATATAATCATAAAAAACTTATATTCGATTTTGCAATAAAATCACAAAAGTACATAAATGAATCCTTCAAGATAAAAAAAATGTACATGAATACATTTATACGGCATACAGTATCACTGGTGGTGTCGCCCATCGTACAGCTTTATGAACCCCCTTTAGAAATATTGATATGATATAAGATATTAACTGTGAATTTAAGAGTTGTAGAAACAAAAAAGCTGACCTGAGTAAAGGAATCAATTAAAAAAAGAGGTTTTAAAAATGTGTGACTGAGCTGTGCAAACAGAGGAAATATCAACACAAGTGCAAAGTATCACATTTACAAGGCAAATTACAGGAACAATATGGAGGATCGGGATAACTTGCACCATTTTCCCTCCGGATACAACAACTGTTGAAACAGGCCAATCCTAAAAAGAGTTAAAAGACAGTGCTGGCGAATAGGTATCTCATAGAGTAAGTATGGCTCTATCCCTGGAACCATCTGAACCATGATTCATTTTCGAAATAATGGTTTGGCCGGTGATAGAGCTTCTCTCTCAGCAGCCATTCTTACATTAAAAGTTTCCTTTAACCAGACCACGTTTTGTTTAGTAATATTAGATGGATTAGAAAATAACTCGAGCCTTCCTAAGTTTATAAAATTATCTCTTATGTAAACCAGCCATGGTATGTTGCATATATTGTCTAATTTCATGCAATCAAGTATGATTAATTTGTTCAGGTTTATAACTTCTTTTTGAAACAAGCCAAGAAAAGGCAACATTGCATCTATAGACAAAGAGATATGCTGGTTAGAGAGAATAGCAGCAATTTCAGAAAACATACAAGATATGTGGTACTGGTCCACAAAAGATTAGTCAAGAAATATGGCACCTCCTTGAGAGAACACCTGTAAACGTTATAAAAAAAAGGAAGCATAATCACTGCTATCTTACCCCATAAGAAGTACTATGCGTTGTAGTCAGTTAACCTCACCTGAATTCCTAGTCAACCGATGACTAAACAGGATGGCAGAGTTGAGGCAGGATAGAACTGTACTTTAGCATGTTCCTCTAGCACGAATTCTGCTTCTCAGTGGTAAGAAGTGGCAAGGGTGGGGAATAGAAGTTGGTAATAACACACTAGCTCCTGGCACAATTTTATCTTTCAAAAGATGTTAAAGGCACATATACGTAGCTCGGGAAAGTGAATGTGTGTCCTCATGTAACGTAACTGGTGCTATGTAAAGCGCTCTGATACCCGATTCGGGTTAAGTTCGTGCTATATAAAACTGTAAAAAAAACAAAAAAACACTACACCAGAGCAGTAGGGGCCGTAACCTAATATAATCTAGAATGTAACTGATACGTAATTCTTCATGTATAATTTCAGTGGAGATATATTGTCCCAATCCCAAAGGTCCTTTGAGATATTTATTTTCTGCTATCATTAGTTGGTCTATATTCGCATAACCCCATATTTCACTGCCAAAGGTTGCAGTTGGTATGCATTTGCCTTTGCATATATCCAGCATACGTTAAAGATGCTTCTGGCCCAAATGGGAAGAGAATTCATTAATGCCTGCACAAGCTCTCATAAAGGAAACTGTGTTCCTTGTAATTATTGGTTACCAGCTAAGTTTAGAGTCTAATACGTAAGTATGTAAAGTTATCCACCATACTTAAAATATAGCCCTGGTTAAAAAAAAGTGGCACTTTTAAAGTTCTTTGGTCCCAGGATCATAACATGTGATGTACTAAAATTGCGCAGATCCAAGCTAATCATAAAATCCACAAAAAGGGTTAAAAGCTGCTGTAAAGATCTTGCTGTACGTACAATTAAAACAGCATTTTTTGTATAAAAAAGAGCCGGGACCAATCTGTAACCGGCTCTTGGTACACCTATACAATTAACCGTAAGGGCCTTCTTTAAGGTGATTAACATCCATATTAAAAAGATAGGGGGCCCTGCCTAACCCCCTTACGAAGTGCAAAATTCTTTTTACTTGCACCTTTATTGCCAAAACGTACGTTGATCTGTGGTGAAGATCCCTAAGGAAGCTGATCAAACACTCATCCACCTCCACGGACCCCAGCGCAGTCCAAAGTTTTTCCCGATTCTCCAAATCAAATGCAAAGCTGAGATCCATGAAGGCAAGATGGAGAGGGGCTTTCTTTGCCTGAACATATTTATTAATTATAAGGTGGAGGTTAAGATTCTGTTCGACGGTACCCCTCCCTGTGCGAAACCCATACTGAATATCAGATAAGATATTCTGTTCTTCAGACCACTGGGTCAGTCTAATCAGGATGACCCTGCTTTTGATTTTAACTTCTGAATATATTCAACTAATGTGTCTATAACAGGAAGGGTCACTCCCGTTTCCCTTTTTGGAAACCAGAACGATTACAAAGTGTCACTCAGGGAGTGTTTGGCCAATAGCTGAACTAAAATACAGGGTAAGGAGAGGAACCCATAGATCTATACAAGCTTTAAACAAATCACCGTGGATCCTATTTGCCCCTGGAGCCTTGCCCCTTGGTAAAGATTCTATAGCATCTCTAATCTCTTCGCAGTGCAACAATAGTTTAATTGCCTGGTCCCTTGGGGAAGGGCACTCAACCAAACACACTCCCTGATATAGTAGCGAAAAATGATCTTCCCGTTTCTGAGATTGTACCAGGCTCGCTAGGTCTGTCCCATTCTCCTCTTAAAAGAAGGGATGATTAACCACTTTCCAGAACAGTGTACTGTCCTTCCTAGTACTTGCTGAGAGTAAATACTCCAACATTTCTGCATGTAACTCCTTCCTATGAATGATTGCTGCATTATATAAAGGCCTAGTGTTTAATTTTGCTCATGTCCCTTGTCAATAATTTTAACCTTGCATGTATCATAATAAAGCTTCCGTAACCCGTCCTATTACATTTTAACAGCACCTGCATCCCATGAAATGAAAGACAATGGTTTTATCTGTGGGCACTTTATTAACAATAGAGAATGTTAGCAACACATAAACAGGGCATACTATACAATTTCATAGTACATGTCTGGTGAGTGTTGGACAGCTTGCTGACGTTTCATTACGTATACATAATTTGACACATTCTACATATATTACTATGGGCCTGGCAGATAATTTGCCTCAGTGTCACAACTTTTCATATTTTTACAGCTATAAACTCAATGGCTTTAGACAGGACTTCCCGTTCACCCCTCCTATAACTTTGTACACTCAGGACACTGATGGCATTCAAAGATCGTACAAGTATCTGTTGTACAATACAAAACCTTTATTTCCGAAATAATATTTGATCAAAAGCTCCAAGAGGATATGTAAGCTGGTCATTGGCAATATATTAACTTCCTCATACGGCATTTGTACACGCTACAGTATTCATCCGTTGTCGGTAGCCACGCATTGATACACCAGTTGGCTATGCATGTAGGTCTGTCACAATGCATCGCTGGAGGCAACTCACCAAGCTTCAGATAGCATAGACTTACAGGTTGTATTTCAGCTATTCTTTCTTTAAGCAACACTTATACCAATCTGGTATCCTGGACGTAACTCAAAAGCATCTTGCGCACCGACATTCCGATGCTTAGCCTAAAAGTGAGTAAATAGGTCATGTTAAATAATACAATAATATTTGAGATAAACAAAGGCCCCCTGAACTATTTTAGTTCGATTCCTAGGACAGGGATAAATATATGTGAGAAACAATTCCTAGGCAATCATAAAGGAATACATAAAGATATGCAGAGGGTATGGCAAAAACAATACACTAAAGTATCTAAAACATATGTTAAAAACAATTACATGAATTCATCTCCTAGCTCAAACATTCATACTATTTATGATTTTTATTTCAATGACAATAGACAAATTGTCGTTCAAGTAGTAATTTTATCAATGATAAAATTACTACAAATTGTCGTTCAAGTAGTAATTTTATCAATGATAAAATTACTACTTGAACGACAATTTGCCTATTATATTTATTATACTTATGTTTAGATGAAAAAATCTTTATGTATTGTCTATTGTCATTGAAATAAGAATCATAAATAGTATGAATGTTTGAGCTAGGAGATGACTTTAGATATTTTAGTGTATTTTTTTTGCCATACCCTCTGCATTTCTATATGTATTCCTTTATGATTGCCTAGGAATTGTTTCTCACATAAATAATACAATAATGACAGGGTACTGGGATACTCATCATTCTGTAAAACAGTTTTTGAGGGGCTAAAGAGCCAACGCGTCTATTTTTGAAATCTTCAGAGGCTCTGGTTGGTCGAGGGCTGCTGCATAGCCCTAACCATGTGGTAGAACCATGAGCACGTGATCAGGGTGATGTCACAACTCACGTGACCCAACAGGGGTCACATGAGACCCCTCTGCCACCAAATGTGATATCACTGCCAGGGAGGGCCCCCAGGTTCCTGGAAGTCCCGGTAACAGAATAGACGTCACTTCCAGGTCAGGACAACTTTCACTTTTTGCTTGATATGGAAGGTATCCCTCATTACTACTGGCCTTAATGGACATTAGAAGCAACATCATTGAATACTTCCAATATGTCGGACCTATAAATGTGCCAGTAGAAAATAATACATCTTTCACAAATCTCCCCACATCTTTGACTTTTGCTGTTTGTGGAGGCATCATCTACTCATTCAAACCTGATTTGTGTCCGCACAATACCAATCTATATCAATTAGCCAGTCCTAACATTTTGCGGTTGTCTTATTTTCTCAATATCTGGCCATATTATATCTAGCCTTTGTGACAGCCACATTGCACAACAGCTGTGTATACTTAGGTGATGAGTGACCCCCCCCCCACATTTTCCAGCAGCATGAGTTTGGAGGCCAACTCTAAAGGCTGTTCTACAATTGCCTTCAATTGTTCCTCTGTTATTCCATACACTCCGACCACCTTCAGATAGACCCACCATATGTGGAAAAAAGTACACTATTCCACACCCGCAGAGACACAAATCCGGTATATCTCATCTTTCATAGCTTATGTATTGCATAGTAAATACTGTGCAATATTTAAAATTACACAGGCCAAAACCCACCTCATGAGGGGCCCATCTGGCCTTTTCTCATTCCTGGTCTTCTTGCTAGTCTATGTCATCTTCCCATTTTTCTTTCACCTTTGTTAGTCCTCTGGTGAACTATCGAAAGTTCCTTTTTAAGTAGGATTCTGCCAGGGTCTCGTTTTCAAACGAGGCTGTTGTCTGTATCTCATATGGGAACCCCTTGTGGCACCTATGGCATGTCCTAGAAGGATGTTTAAAGTGTTGTTTTGTGCAGTAGAAACGTGTTGTTGTTGTTAAAAAGATTTTTCCTTATCCTTTTATGACCGATAGAAACTGCAGATGAGGTGCTTTTTTAAAATGGTCCATTTTAATACACTGATGCTGTTTTTATTCTCAGGGATTCACAATAATAATTACAGGGGTATTTCTTCTTACCGGTATTGCCTACGGTCTGAGTAAGCAGCCTGTCTTCATTCCTCTCCAGTCCCATGCTCTAACGGCAAGACATGCCCCTCATTTGTGGCCCATCAATACCATCAAGGGATTTTTCTTTGATATTTCTACCCTACCCCAAACTACCCCACTCCGGTATATCCCAATCTACTCCACTCTAATCAACCCCACTCTACCCCAATCTAACCCACTCCAATCTACCCATTCTACCCCATCTATCCCACTCCATTCCACCTCAATCTACCCCATTCTACTGTACCCCAAACCACCCGCTACAGTCTACCCCTATCTACCCAACTCCAATCTACCCCAGTTTATCCCACTCCAATCTACCTCACCCAATCTACCCAACTCCACCCCACTCCAATCTACCACACTCTTCCCCATTGCAGTTGGCATGCCAGGTAGTACAATTCATGGTCGGGCACCCCCAAACTGCTCGCAGCCATTGGAAAACACATTTTCTCTGAAGCCATATGGCAGTGCCCCACAGTTCACATCAGCTCAGAAAGCCAACAAGTGGTGAACACTTGGCAGGGTAGTATTAGTGGCACTTTGATGAACACGTAGACTAGTCACAGCAGAGCAACCATTTTTGTCAGCTCCACTCTCCCTATAGGTGTCTGCGGTAATGTCTATGCAACGACTGTCAAGTTTCTACCACCTCAATCTACTCCACTCCACTCCACTCCACTCCACTCTCCCCAATTTACCGCACTCCAACCTACCCCAGTTTACCCCACTCAATTACAATCTACCACACTCCACTCTAATCTACTCCACCCAATCTAGCCCAGTCAACCCTACCCCTCTAATCCCCACTCTACTCCCCCAATCTATCTCACTTTACTATACCCAAATCTACCTCACTCCATTCCAAATCTACCCCACTGCACCCCTAAACTACCCTCCTGTACCCCAATCTACTCGACTCTACCCACTCCACTCTAGGCAACTTTAGTCCAATCTACCCCACTCCAGTCTACCTCACTCCAATCTACCCCAATCCATTCCACTCCAATCGACCCCACTCTACCTTAATTTTCCCCACTCTACCCCAATCTTTCCCACTCCACTCTACCCCAATCTATCTCAATCTACGGCACTCTAATGTACCCCATTCCAATCTACCTTACTGTACCACACTCCCCCTACGCAAGTCTAACCCAATCTACCTCACTTCACTCTAATGTACCCCACTCTAATTACCCCAGTCTTCTCCAATTTTACCCACTCTGCCCCCATCTATCCCACTCCACTTTACCCCAATCTACCTCAATCTACAGCACTCTAATCTACCCCACTCCAATCTACCCGGCTCTCCTCTACTCCACTCTACCCTGCTCCAACCCAATCTACCCCTCTCCACTTCAATGTACCCCAATCCATCCCACTCCAATACACCCAACGCTACACCAATTTTCCCAACTCTATGCTAATGTACCCTGCTCAACTCTACCCCAATCTATCCCACTCCATTCAACACCACTTGTGTCTACCCCAATCTACCACACTCCAGTCTACCTAAATCTACCCCAATCAACCTCTCAACTCTACCCCACTCCAATTTACCCTAATCTATCCCACTTCAATCCAAACTGCCACACTCCACTCCAATAAATTGCACTCCAATCTACCCCACTCCACCACACTCCACAACCTACCCCACTATCATCTACCCCACTTCTACTTACCTTGCTCCACTACAATCTATCCCAATCTACCATAATCGACCACATTCCACTCCTCCCCAATTTACCCCACTACAATACACAAATCTACCTCTCTCCAATCTGTTCCACTGTACAGCACTCCAATCTACACCACGGTATGCCACTCCAATCTTCCCCATTCTACCCCACTTCACTCTACCCAACTCCACTACCCCAATGTACCCCACTCCAGTACCCCAATTCACCACAATCTACCTCACTATACCACAATCTACTCCACCCTACCACAATCTACCTCACTCCATCTTAATCTACCCCAGTCCACTCTACCTTAATCTAAGCCACCCCAATCTACCCCCACTGCAATCTAACCCTCTTTAACCCACTCAACCCCAATCTACTCCACTCCAATCCATTCCACTCCACTCCACCCAAATCTACCCCACTTCACCCCAATCCATTCCACTCTACCCAAATATACCCCACTCTAGCATACTCCACTGTACCCCAATCTACCCTATTCCACTCTACCCTAATCTACCCCACTTCGGTCTACCTCACACCACTCCACTCCACTCCAATCTACCCTCCTCTACTCAAATCTACCCCCTCAACTCTGCCCCAATCCACCCACTCCAATCTACCCCACTCCACTCTACCCCACTCTACTCCAATCTATCACACTCTACCCCAATCTATCCCACCCCACTTATATCTAACCTACTCACACTACCCAAATCTACCTTGCTTCACTCTACCACAATCTACCCTACTCCTCTCCACTCTACCTCAATCGACCTCAGAACAATCTACCCCACTCCAATCTGCTCCAATCAACCCCATCCAACCCACTCCCCTATCCCAATCTCCCCCACTCCACTGTACTCCACACTACCATAATCTACCACACTCCAATCCACCCCACTCTGCTCCATTCTACCTCCACTGCAATCTACCCCACTTCACTCTACCCTAATCTACCTCATACCCCACTTCTTATCTACCCGATTTGAATTTACTTCGCCCTAAACCTAACCTAATCTACTGCACTCCAATCATCAAAAATTTTATTTCGGTCAATTTGACCATAAAAGTACATGTGCAAATACAGCACACTACATAAAATTTACTTTAGGAAAACATTTTTAAAAAAGGAAAGGGAATATTTGATTCTAGTTGAGGTGCAGAATTTCTCACAAAAGTGCTTGTGCATCACATTAGTATTTTATAAAACACTATCATTTCACATGACTCCCGCCAATGTCCTGGGATTGGCCTACGAATACAAGATTCATTAAAGTGCAATACATGTGCAAAACAAAAGCAGTAACAGGATGAAAAAAGTACAGGGCAGTTCAAATAAGCGTGGACACAACCCCAAATCCATCCATGGTAGTTCCCTACAAAAAAGTGCAAGTGCCTTATAACATCTTTTCATGTGTGCAAACTGAATAGACTAGCACCCTTTTCCAGGGACCAGAGTTCATGTTGCAAACAGAGCCGTTGTTTCCTGGTCAAATAACACATGTTATGATTAAAAAAAATACTTATTAAAAACCATAAACATTTTATACAGATAAAAAAATATGCCTGGTTCTATTAAAAATATGATGGGCTGGTCAACCATAACCTATGAACTAGTCTTCAGGAGAGCTCTAGGCTCGCACCACATGGAGAATAAAAAACGTGATATTGAAAACACAATGGGCAAGTGGGTGTCATATTCCAATATCCTAAGAGCCTTTGTGCAGTGCTTAGTTCCCAGGTTTCTACATAGCTGAATCAGCCATTGGTGTTTCGCCTTCCTATAGCCGTGACAGAAAAATATTACATGGTATTCTGTCTCCGCTGTATTGCTACAGGCCGGACAACCCAAATTGGGTGAGCCCCCCCCCATTTATTTGTAAGAGCACGGAACAGGAGTACCCCATGACTGAACTGCAGGTATAACTTCTTTGCAGGGGCCGGCTGGATATCATCCAGGACTGGCTCTAGTCTGTACTGATCTTTTATTTCTAAACACACTGCGGTCAGTGAGCCAGACATAGAGCTTTCCTGAAGCTTGGCAAGTTTGTACTCCCTATAGCTCCCTATCAAGTCCTTCCTAGAAATTGTGTGACAGGTTTCTTCTGCATTGTGCCACAGATTGCACCTTCCCACGGCCACAAATGTGTCCCTAATGAAAGCCAACCATGGTAATTTACTTGCGCCCTCTAAACTCAACACCACGCTCAACTCTTCCCTGTGGGGTGGCCCACAGACTTCCCTGCTATAAGAGGGGTCTAAGGGCGGCTTTGTCAGCAATTGGTCTAACCCCAAGGTCCAGACGAAGCAGTGTAAGGGGGGGGAGCTAGGGGAAAGGCCAAATAGCTGCCTGGCAAAGGAGTTCGCAATTTTTACTATATTGTCAGATGGACGATGACCCTAGATTTCAGCCCCATATATGATGGCAGCCCTAGCTTATGCTTTGTATATTTCCACCACAGGCCAACAGATTTATGGATGCAGTTCCTAAATACATTGGTCAGGCCCCCCGTGTCTGGGCCAACTTTAGTCTAGCTTAATTTGTGCAGCCCAGTCCATTTTTTCCGTAAGCGTAATTCCAAGGTATTCAAAAACGGACACCCTCTCAACAGGTGTGCCTAAGCTAGGATTTGGCCGAGTGCTATTAACTGCATTAAACAACATGTATTTGGTTTTCTGTAGATTAATCTCCAGCCTCCGATTCTTACAAAAACATAATAGTCCAAAGGCCCTCTGAATGTCCATAGGTGTTTTTTGAAAATAATTGGGTGTCATCTGCGAACATCATGGCAGGTACTTTGCGGCTTGCCAGCTTTGAGGCATCTATGTCCTTCCCTGCAATTAAGGCCTCAACTAGTCCATTATTAAAAAGACAGAAAAGGGTCGGGCCAGGACACAGCCTTGACGTACACCTCTGTCTACTGGTATGTGGGCAGTAAGTTCTCCATAATTGCCAAACCTGATTTGGGAAAAATTGCCTTTGTGAAGTTGTCTCAGCAGGTGGCAAAATAAGGTGGAGCCCCCATGTCCAGTAGAATAGCCCATAGTTTGTCCCTTGGCACCAGGTTAAACACAGATTTTAAGTCTACAAATATTAAAGAGACTGCCACCCTCTATGCACACTGTTTTTCAGTGTAAAAGTGGTAACCTAAAAATCTGATCTGTTGTGGATATATTTGCTCTAAACCCGCTTGAAAAGGACTAAGGACATTGTGCGCCTCCATCCAGCTCTGGAGTCACCCCAGCAGCACGCAGGAAAATATTGTTTGGTTAACATCAATGAGGCTTACAGGTCTATAATTTATAGGAAGGAGTGGTGATCCCTTTTTATAAATTGGTAAAATTTCAGCGCCTGCCCAAGTAGCGGGAATCAACATTCCTTGTAGGATGGCATTAAATAGTGTCCACAGATAGGGAGCCCAGATAGTTTGTTCACTGCAAAAGTGGTCCTCGGGGATCTTACCTAACCCTGGAGCTTTAGACAGTGCTACTTTGCTCAGGGAATCAGTTATCTCCTTAAGGGCAATTATCTGACAGCGGGAGAACTTATTACCAGTTGCACTATTCTCATCCTTTGCCCTTAAGCAGAGTAACTCAAAGTGAGCCTTCCACACATCCGCCCCTATATTGGTTTCTACTGCCTGTTTGTCTTCAGAGTCGCCCGTATTTACCACGTTCCATAAGGTCTTCAAATCATGGGTACATAGGGTGCTTCTCTGGGTATCCCACTTGTCACATTCCCATATTTTATTTGCCAGGTCTAAGGTGCTTTCATAGGCCGCCCTTTTTTCTCCGATTAGCAGCCTATCCTTGACCTTAATAGCAGAGATGAGAGATGATTTGGCATGCGGCAACTATCACTATACCAAGGAGTGTAGTGTTTTTTTATGTTCCCTTATTCTTTTATCAGGGTAAAAAATATTAGCTATAGTGGTTTATGAGAGGGAGAGAGAGAGAGAGAGAGAGGGAGAGAGAGAGAGAGAGAGAGAGAGAGAGAGAGCGAGCGAGCGAGAGGGAGAGAGAGAGAAGCCATTGGTCATCAAGATAGATTGGTCAGTGTTAGTCTGGGGTCAGGTGGTAATTTTAAATCAGATGCGCTCTCGGCACATGGCGATGCCACCTCTAACATAAGAGCATTATGGTCACTATCATGACGGGACACAATCTTAAAATCTATCACCATATGCCATTTTGTATCTACCAAGATATAATCTAGGATTGAGGCATGTCCTATTCTATGTTCATCTGGAGCACCAATGGAGTCCAAGCCCTGGTTGGGGGAATATTGGGCTCTGGAATGGTCCAATATAAATCCTCTTCACTGGGGTTACCTCAATTCAGGCCATCTAGGGGCTCGTACTGGCAATTAAAATCACCACCCAGACTCACCAAAAAGTTGTCATGTATGGTGGATAAAAAGGTGGGCAGTTGATCAAGAGTCGTCGACTCTTGACTATAGCCAACCAGTCGAGAATAAACATTGACTAGGGCAATTCTGGCTTTTAAGGGAAAAATCAGGAAAATACAAAGGATATCACTAGAGGATGTCTCTATCTGTTTAGCTACACAACCCAAGTGTGCACCAACCCAGATTCAGAGCCCCCTGAGGGCCTTCCCTTTCCCCCGAAAGCGGTGGCTACACCAAACGACGCATAGCCTAATCTGTGCGTGTCCACCGTAGCCCAGGTTTCCTGGAACATGCAGACCTCATGTTGATCTATAAATGCCCCCCACTCAGGGTTATCCAGTTTAATAGTGAGTCCAGCAGCGTTCCAAGTTAAAACCCGCAGCCTGGATTGGCCCGAACAGACATCTGAGTTTAGAAACTGGCCAGCAGTCGTTAGTGGGCAAAGTTCTTGTTGGCAAGGGCTGGGCCTTTCCACTCCAATGGCCTTGGACCAATGCTAGCAGCACTTTTAACAAGTGAGGGGATGGGGAGTGTGGGGCCACCCATGTGGCTGGATTAAGAGCCTGCATGGTTTCATAGGGTGGATTAGGCGAGGGACGACTTGTTGTAGCCCAGCACCAGTATTCCCAATCGGTTCCTCCCAATTCATCAACACACACCACATCGCGCCTTAGTGGCACACTCTGTAGAAAGAGCCAGCCGTTGGATAACGGTCCCCAAGGGCTCCTTCTGATGGTGGACTTTCTCAGTTGGGTGCCATGCAGGATCGAGTCAGTCCACTGACTCTAGGGCTCCAAATCTGTTTAATAGTGGTAGTTTAAAAAATAACGGACTGGGTTTATCCTGTCCCAACCTAATAGGTCGATTGTTCTGGTACCACATCCCCACCTTATGACCATTCTGCTTTCTGGTTGTGGGCCTTGCCCTAAAGGATAAAAGTAACCCAGCGGAAAAGACCTTATACCCCCAGCCTGCCTGTGATGGTTCCTGTCCAGGAGAACTTGTGCGACCAGTGGGTTGCTGAAGTTAACCACAATGCAATCCCCCTGCACATCTTTCGGCCTCCAGCCTACCCAGCCAACCCCGATTGTCAAAAGGATGTCACCACCTGCATCTTTATAAGAAAATTGCCTATGCTTGACCAGCCAAAACATGCACTTGTTCTTCATTTCATGGTGGGATTCCCTCTGCCCCATTTTGAGCTTTGATACTCCTGGTAGAACAATGACATACAGGGTTGAGGCAGGTAGAAGATTGATAAAAGGCAAGGGTGGCCTCTCTTCATTGGTTTATGCACATGGAAAAAGCCCCTCCACGTATATGGGCCCCTGACGATGTGTGTTGTCATATTCTATCTCCATTGGTGGATTGGTCCTACTTTTGTCTACAGCCTCCACCCCGTGGCTTGACCCCTGATGATGTGTGCCATCATAAGCTATCGGCATAGTTGGATTGATCCTACTTTTATTTACAGCATCCCAATTAATCTGATTTGGGGGTGTAATGGAAATCAGTTGTTTGTGAGTGGGGGAGAGGGGGTCCAACCTGAAACTGGGGACAACAGCTTGCGTTTCCTGGTAATCAGCAAACTCAGGCCCCCTTGAGATTGCTACTCTATTGCCTACCCAGGCCTCAAGCAAAAGTGCAAGCTTGTCCACCCATGCTGTCAAAGAACTGAGCTCGTCCTTCACAATAGCTCTAACTTGGACTTGTAGATTCACCACCAGGTTAGTCACCCATGCTGGATGCTCTAAGGCTATTGGTGAACAACCACCTAAACCTCCCTCCCCAGTGTCTCCAGTGGCCGATGACTCTTCTGCGCACTTCTTGCGCTTTGCCAGCGAACTCGTAGCAGGGTTAGATTTCCCTTTTTTGACGGGCCTGGAGGAACAACCCATGGATGTGGGTCAGCACTAGATGTTTCACGACCATGACATGATTCCTTGGCTAAGGCTTAGGAGTTATTGGCCGAAGCTTGTGAGGTACGCGAGGCATCAAGATCAATCAAGGGAAAGTCTATGTCCGGGGTTAACGATAGCCGACTTTCGGTTAGTTCGAATTTGGTGGCCACCACACCTATGGCTCTGTGAAGCATCCTGTCAATCGAAGTTGGTTGAAAGGTTGCTGTGGTTTGCGGTAGTGGCATTTGTTTTTTCGGAACACAGGTTAGCTTCTCCATTATTGTATTTATGTATAACACTTTGGGGTAGATCTAGTCTCCTTAGCCTCTGGTGTAGTTGTTGTACCCTTGCCCTCACTGCTGGTGTAAGTGGCAGCCCAACACAGAGGGGAGATAACCAAGATTAAGCACAGCTTGAGCAGGCCACAAGGGAATAAAAAAAGACTGTGTAAACTCAACAACCATGTGTGCGCTTTCAGGGAGAAGAAGCAGAGGAGTGTTGCGGCGCCTCTGAGGCGTCAGGTGCGTGCCCCCCCCTGCCGTGGAGCACGTCGCGCTGGGGGACCGAGTCCCACCCCAGTGATGGCCCCGATGATGCAGGGAGGGCAGGAACAGTGTTGCTGGAATTTTCAGGGGCCTCCTCTGGCCCAAAAGAAGCGTCCCGCGCTGCAGAAGTGTTGCGGTACCTTTGATGCGTCAGGTGTGTGGCCCACCCATGCCGTGGACCATGTCGAGCTGGGCGGCGAGTCCCACCTCAGCGATGGCAGCAATGATGCAGGGTGGGCAGGAGCAGTGTTGCCGGTAGGTTCAGGGGCCTCCTCTGGCCAAAACAAGCGTCCTAATCTGTCTCATCCCAATGTACCTCAATCTGTCTGACTCTACACCACTCCACTCTACCTAATCTACCCCACTCCACTCTACCCCACCCCAATCCAGTCTGCCGTACTCCAATCTGCCTCACTCCATGCCAAAGCAGCCCATTCTACTCTACCCCAAACAACCTCACTCCAGTCTACCCAAATCTAGCCCACTCCTCTCTACCCCAGTTTACTCAACTCCAATCTACCTCACTGCACCCCATGCCACCTCTAACCCAATCTACCCATCTCTGCCCTCCTATACCCCACCCAGATCTACCACACTACACTCTACACCACTCCACTCCACTCCACTCTACCCCAATCGACCTCTTAACTGCACCATACCGCATGCCAATGTAACCCACTTTAATCTAAATAAACAAGTTACTTACCTTCGGTAACGGTTTTTCTGATAGCTACAGTTTCTTCCTGTGGATTCCTCACCTTTTGAATAACCATTGTACCAGCATTCCGAGGAAACTTTTTTCCTAGCTCTCCTCGCCGACGAGGTCGTCACAATGCCACGGCTCCGCTCGCGACTCCACATGACGTCCCCGGAGCCATAAGAGAGCCTCGTCGGTGTGATGACGTCAGTTCCACCCATTTTCCCCGTGCCTCTGAGGTGAACGGGTGGACCGACAACAGATTCAAAGTATAAACAGTACACAATATTCATACAAATACACACAGTGTAAAATTAAGAAGGAAAGCCAAAGAATAAAAGCATTTCCTGTAAACTCACACAAAGGCAGATAGAAGAGACAATGCAAAACAAACATGTTAAACAATGCCACTTTTAAGGTATACAAGGGTGGACATCGGGGAGGAGTGTGGGTCAGTGAAGAATCCACAGGCAGGTACTGTATCCACCAGAAAAAGCAATACTGAAGGTAAGTAACTTGTTCTTCTGATGGATACATCTGCCTGTGGATTCCTCACCTTTTGAATAGAATCCCACAGCAGGTCCACTCCCGGAGGAGGGTGTCCACCCTTCTATACCAAAAACCCTGCAGGACAGAGCGCGCAAAGTGGCTGTCCTGTCTCCCTTCGGAATCCAAGCAATAGTGCTTTGCGAAAGTGTGGAGTGAGGCCCAAGTTGCAGCCTTACAAATGTCCACTACAGGAACACCTCTGGCCAAAGCAGAAGTAGATGACTTTGCTCCAGTGGAATGAGCTCTAATACCGTCAGGCGGCTCCTTTCCAGCCAGAGCGTAGCAGATCTTGATGCACAAGATGATCCATCTGGATAAAGTGCACTTGTGCACAGCCTTGCCCTTCATGCACCCAACGTAGCCCACCAAGAGCTGATCGTCCAATCGCAAGCCTTTAGTCCTATCCGAATAAAAGCTAACAACTCTTTTAGGGTCCAGGCAGTGAAGTCTCTCCTCCTCCTTGGAAGGGTGAGGGGAGGATAGAATGTAGGAAGGGTAATGGACTGCCCTAGATGGAAGGGAGTAACCACCTGAGGCAGAAAAGCAGCCCTGGTCCTGAGGACCATCCTTTCAGCATGAATGGTCAAAAACGGGGGCTTTGAACTTAGAGCCTGAAAGCTCACTTACCCTCCTGGCTAAGGTATTAGCCACAAGAAAGACCGTTTTGAAAGACTGGAGTCTCAAAGGACAACTATGCAAAGGTTCATATGGAGAACCCATCAAGAAAGACAGAACAAGATTTAAATCCCATTGAGGTATAAAAAAGGGAGTAGGCGGAAACCTATTGGTATGGCCCTTAATAAATCTTAACCCTATCCATGCTGATGACGGAACCGCTCCGTCATCAGCCGCGGTGGCGCTGTGCTGATGACGGAGCGGTTCTGTCATGGCCCGGCCACCGCGGCGCTGATTTCGCGCCTTCGTGGCGCTTTCTATTAAGCGGGCGGGGCCATGACGGAACCGCTCCATCATGAGCACAGCTCAACCGCGGCTGGTGACGGAGCGGTTCCATCATCAGCATGCGCCCGCCGCACGGCCCCCCCGTCCCCTTAGCGCTGTGGCGGAATAGCCGCCGCAGCGATGTGGTTAAAACAATGGGGGATTTAAACAAAGACGGCTGAACCGGCAAACAAAGAAACGCCGATAAGGCCGACAAATAACCCTTTACAGTGGCCACAGACCAACCCTGAGGGGCCAAGAACAACAAAAACTGAAGAATATCTGACAAGTGGGCCTTTAATGGATCAATGGACTTCGCTCCACACCATGTAATGAATCTAGACCACCTGGAGAAGTAAATAGACTTGGTGGAGTGTCGCCTGGACGATAAAGTAACATCCACCACATCCGGCGGGAGAGAGAAAGAATTCAGGTTGCCCGGTTCAATCTCCAGGCATGAAGGTGCAGGCTCTGGCGGTGGGGGTGTAAAACTTGCGACTGCGAAAGGAGGTCTACCCTCAGAGGGAGACAGAGCGGAGGGTGTGATGAGAGGTGAGGTAGATCTGTGTACCACACCCTTCTTGGCCAATCCGGGGCAATCAATATAACTTGGGCCCGGTCTTGGCGAATCTTCCCCTGAACCAGAGGAATCAAGGGTTTGGGGGGGAAACGCGTACAGAAGCTCTGAGCCCCAATCTAACTGAAAAGCATCCCCCATCGCTCCCTGCATCAGAAAAGGAGACTGCAGCATGACAGGCAGTGCGCATTCTCAAGAGTGGCAAACAGATCCACCCGAGGAGTTCCGCACATCTGGAAGATGTGATGAACAACTTCCGGATGAAGCCTCCACTCGTGATCGGCTGAGACCCGCCGACTGAGAAAATCCACATGCACAGTCAGATGACAGAGCCTCTCTGCAGAGCAATAAGGCCCTACTCCTCCCTGCATGTTGGTTTACCACATCACTGTAGTATTGTCAGTCAGGACCTGAACCGACTGACCGCAAAGGGAGGGAAGAAAGGCCTTGAGTGCCAAACATACCGCCCGCAATCATAAAATATTGATATAAAGCAATCTTTTCTCTGGAGACCAAAGACCCTTGAGCTCCTGGTCCCCCAGATGAGCACCCCACCCTAGGGGGGAGGCATCCGTTATCACCGTGGCCCCCAATGGAGGAAGATGAAATGGCTTTCCTTGTGACAGGTTGCCTTCCACACTCCACCAAGTTAAATGTAAATGTAAATGTGCTGGACTTGTAAAGCGCACAGCTGCCCGTAAGCGTCCCGGCGCTTGCTTAGGGAACCCGTCCTGGTATTCCCCTGTGAGAAACCCCGGCATGGTGTCCACAAGGTGAAAGCCAGGCATCCCGCCGCGAGGGGCCGTAGTGGAGATTAAGCAAGCTATTGCCCAGAGTTGCAGAGTGTGACCCCGTGAGTTGAGTAGGCACCAGAGCGAGAATTGTCGAGTCCGTGGAATTTTGAGCCCGAGACCCGCCGAGGCGGGGAATCGAACCCTGGTCCACGGTCGATCTCAGCTTCCGGGTCTGCCGCCTCTAACCACTGAGCCACGCTTCTCCACTCCAGTTAGGTCCGCTGCAGTGTCTCTGGAGATCCTGACCGTCTCCTGGAGATCCCCGTTGTGTTGAAACCACTGCCTGCGGAGGCACCACTGGAGTGCCCTCATGTGCCAGCGTGCATGGTTGACCAACAGAATTCAGGAAGCGAACATACCAAGAAGGCGAAGGACCTTCAAGACTGGACCAACCGCTCCATTGTGAAACAAAGGGATCATTTCCTGAATGTCGAGAATCCTTTGTGGAGGTGGAAAAGCTCGACACACAGTAGTATCCAGTACCGCTCCTATGAACAGGTTGTGCTGAGAGGGCACCAGGTGAGATTTGAGCACATTTATTGAAAAACCCAAGTTTTTTTTATTTTTTATTTTTTTTATTTGTATTTTGCAAATGACAGCAATAAAAACGAAAGAAAAAGAACAACGTCCACATCCATGTCGCCACCCTAGGACACGGTACAGAGTTCACATAATTTTCCACAGCAACTGTGTCATCGTAGAAACAATCTCTATATATGCAATAACGTCCAACAGTGTTGTAACAATCCAGTAAAAGCCCAGGCAAATGCGGATCACAATAAGCAAAAAGAAAATATAAACCCCAACCCGTGTTAACAAAGCAGCAAATGAAAAAACTGTTAAAGAAATTAAACAAAAAAAAACCCCCCAAAAAACCAAAACAATCTCGATCACAGTTCAATTGCATTGCAAGAGATCAATCACTATGCGCTCAACTATCAAAGTGCTCCTATAGCCTATGCTCCGTTCCCATCATTGAGCTCCTTAGTCACATACACTCTACAATACAGCTCCCTCCCTACTCCGATTCAATCAATGACCTGCTCAGAGTGCGTTAGCAAATACAATCGCAGTGGCTCCCAGATATCCTCGGTCTAGACGATAGGGGCAGCGTATACGCTGAGGCTATCTCGACAATACACCAAATCGGCCAACCAGGCCTTTAGGATGGGTCGCTTACCCCTCCCCCACGTGATCGCTACCCTCCTTGCAGCCACGAGCAACGCCAATCGCACCAATTTACCAGTATATGTGGCACACAGCAGAGAAGACACACCAGCGGTCCGCAGCGACCATTTCACGCAAACCACACATCACCGCATCCCAAAAAGCAGCCACCGGCCGGCAGCTCCACACGAAACGCAGAAAGTCTGCATCATCCTGTCCGCACCTGTCACAGCTCGCCGTCTCACGCAAGCCGTAGTCATGCAGGCGTGCCGGAGTGTAGTATACTTGATGTATATACTTGAAATGAATGATCCTAAGGTTACCATTCATGCAGAGTGTCCCAGTCAATCCGCATATATGCTTCCAATTATCCTCAGATATGTCGACATTCTGACAAGTATTCCACTTGACCCAGCTTTTATCCACACCCAACACTGTTTAGTCTTTGATAAGTTTATATATCTTAGAAATTAGTTTCTTATTATTAGGTGCAGTGAGAACAGATTGCAAAGATGCCAGCGCCGGAGGCTCATTCGGAAAAGTGGTATAATGCTCCCAGGCTGCGCTCCGCAAGCGATGAATCACAAAGCGGAATAGAAGTGACTGATTCTCAATATGATTCAAGTCTCCCTGCTCGATAAACGTGCCGCTTGGGTATACATCCCGCATGTTAGTAATGCCTACCTCCTTCAACAACCTCAGAGACGGGGCCTCACGTGTGACCGACAAATGCGCATGATGCTCGAGGCGCAGATCCGGTGCGTATAGCGGTAATTTCTGTGCCAATTTCCCTATGCGTTGCCATGCCGATATCGTAGCGTCAATCGCATTGATCTCCGATTTCGGGGTACTACGCGAACTATGTGTGACCACACTATGCAAGGGGACCGGAGCGGCATCCCCCCTCCTCCACCGCAACGTGCGGCGTGAAGGCATGCGGTCTATACCAGTAATATAGATATTGAGCCTGCGCACTTAAGTAGTATGCATAGAAGTCCGGGGCTGCGAATCCACCTTGCTCATACCCCCTGGTAAAAACCGACCACTGCACTCTCGCCTCCTTACCCCCCCACACCAACCGAAGCAGATAACCGCGAAGCTTCTTGAAAAAGGACAGATTAAGCACTATGGGCATATTCACGAACAAGTAAAGAAAACGAGGCAGCACCACCATTTTGATAAGAGCAAAGCGATCCGCAAGCGAGAGTGGCAGCTGCAGCCAAGTCTCAACCATAGTTTCCAAATTAGAGCTAGCCCTACCGTAATTCTCTCGTATTACAACTGCCGGGTCGCGGTGCACCCACACTCCCAGGTATTTAACGGGTTCTACTAACCATACCAATGGGAACTCAAGTTCAGGCTGCGCAGTCCTTTCCGTCAGCGGGATTACAAACGACTTCTCCCAGTTTATATGCAATCCAGAAATGCGTCCGAACCGCACATATTCCCGCAGCAGCTGCACCAAATACAGAGACGGTTCCCGTACGAACAATACCAAGTCGTCGGCATACAGTGAGATAGAAACCAGCCGATTATTAAAATTCAATGCAGTTTCCCTATGACGCTGCCGGATTACGCAAGCCAGTGGTTCCAAAATAGTCGCAAACAGCATGGGCGAGAGGGGACATCCCTGCCGAGTTCCCTTTTTAATACATAACGAATCCGATGTCGACCCACCGACCCCCACTCTCGCCGATAGCGCCGTGTACAGCAACGTTATTCACTGAAGAAATAATGGGGAATCGCAGCGCTCCGGGGGTTTATCTTTTTTCAGCAATGTGACTATAAATGCCTCTCTCAGTGATGGGGGAGCATCCCGGTTTCGTGTACTTCCGCATAAACTGCCAGTAGATGCGGTGCGAGGAGATCAGCATATTTCTTATAAAATTCAACCGGCAACCCATCTGGGCCCGGTACCTTACCATTAGCCAACGCCGCTATTGCCAATTTAATGTCTTGCTCACCGATGGGGAGACAAATACTGACGTTGCGCATCTGTCAACCAAGCGCACGCGATGTCGTCTAAGTACTCATCAAAGTCCTCACTAGTCAGCGTATTTCGTGTGTTATACAAAGCTGCATAAAATTTTCGAAATTGTTCCGTTATAGCCTCTGGAGTATAGTGCTCAGCACCCGCATCATCCACTATCCTGTCCACCCGCTGCTGCTCTAGTCTCGTCTTTATTTTGAACGCTAGCGTCCGTCCTGGCCTACCTGCCTCACCGTATCTTCGGGCCTCATACCTGCGAGATATATATTTAATTTCTGTCTCCGCCTGTGCATCGTACTCTGCCATCAATTCCCGTATCTTAGCCATTTTAGACAGCACAGACCGGGTAGCATAATCACGCTCTAGATCCCGCAATTCAGATTCAAGTCGCTGCAACTGCGTTCGTATATCCCGAAGTATGCCTGCTGCCGTACCCATACATGTCCCTCTTATGGTGACCTTGAAGGCCTCCCACAGCGTTGCAACCTGATCAACCGCGCCCTTATTCAACGTGAAATATTGCACAATAGCATCATGTATGGTTTTGTCATATATAGGATCTAGAAGTGCCTCAGCACGCAATCGCCACGTAAAAGGACGTCACACTCTAGCTGGGTTCGTCCAAAGCAGGCGCACCGGGTTATGGTCCGACAGCGTCAGAGCAAGAGGAGCCACCTCTACTACCCATTCCATGAGCTCATCACCAACCAGCCAGTAGTCGAGTCTCGACTAACTTCCAATACAGAAAAGGGGGTGGTGATGAACAGAGTGTCTGAATTAAGCAGACCACTCTTACCCAGTCCAAAGATCAGGGCTTGATCCATCACCGTTATTTATCTCACTGCCCCATCCCAGCTCAGAACCTGGCTATATGCAAATTAGTCTGTCCCTGGCCCAGTGCATCATGGGAACAGGGCAGACCAAACTACCAAGCCAATTCTTCACCAGAAAGGAGACAAGCTACCGGGGACCGGTTTCTGGCATTTCAGCCTCTTCGGCCCGGCTTGCTTGAATCCTGATGGAGCAGTGAGAAAGGGACTCATGTCTGAGTATACCCTGCCACACCTATAGTGGCCAAAACCGATACAGAAAAGGGGGTGGTGATGAACAGAGTGTCTGAATTAAGCAGACCACTCTTACCCAGTCCAAAGATCAGGGCTTGATCCATCACCGTTATTTATCTCACTGCCCCATCCCAGCTCAGAACCTGGCTATATGCAAATTAGTCTGTCCCTGGCCCAGTGCATCATGGGAACAGGGCAGACCAAACTACCAAGCCAATTCTTCACCAGAAAGGAGACAAGCTACCGGGGACCGGTTTCTGGCATTTCAGCCTCTTCGGCCCGGCTTGCTTGAATCCTGATGGAGCAGTGAGAAAGGGACTCATGTCTGAGTATACCCTGCCACACCTATAGTGGCCAAAACCGATACAGAAAAGGGGGTGGTGATGAACAGAGTGTCTGAATTAAGCAGACCACTCTTACCCAGTCCAAAGATCAGGGCTTGATCCATCACCGTTATTTATCTCACTGCCCCATCCCAGCTCAGAACCTGGCTATATGCAAATTAGTCTGTCCCTGGCCCAGTGCATCATGGGAACAGGGCAGACCAAACTACCAAGCCAATTCTTCACCAGAAAGGAGACAAGCTACCGGGGACCGGTTTCTGGCATTTCAGCCTCTTCGGCCCGGCTTGCTTGAATCCTGATGGAGCAGTGAGAAAGGGACTCATGTCTGAGTATACCCTGCCACACCTATAGTGGCCAAAACCGATACAGAAAAGGGGGTGGTGATGAACAGAGTGTCTGAATTAAGCAGACCACTCTTACCCAGTCCAAAGATCAGGGCTTGATCCATCACCGTTATTTATCTCACTGCCCCATCCCAGCTCAGAACCTGGCTATATGCAAATTAGTCTGTCCCTGGCCCAGTGCATCATGGGAACAGGGCAGACCAAACTACCAAGCCAATTCTTCACCAGAAAGGAGACAAGCTACCGGGGACCGGTTTCTGGCATTTCAGCCTCTTCGGCCCGGCTTGCTTGAATCCTGATGGAGCAGTGAGAAAGGGACTCATGTCTGAGTATACCCTGCCACACCTATAGTGGCCAAAACCGATACAGAAAAGGGGGTGGTGATGAACAGAGTGTCTGAATTAAGCAGACCACTCTTACCCAGTCCAAAGATCAGGGCTTGATCCATCACCGTTATTTATCTCACTGCCCCATCCCAGCTCAGAACCTGGCTATATGCAAATTAGTCTGTCCCTGGCCCAGTGCATCATGGGAACAGGGCAGACCAAACTACCAAGCCAATTCTTCACCAGAAAGGAGACAAGCTACCGGGGACCGGTTTCTGGCATTTCAGCCTCTTCGGCCCGGCTTGCTTGAATCCTGATGGAGCAGTGAGAAAGGGACTCATGTCTGAGTATACCCTGCCACACCTATAGTGGCCAAAACCGATACAGAAAAGGGGGTGGTGATGAACAGAGTGTCTGAATTAAGCAGACCACTCTTACCCAGTCCAAAGATCAGGGCTTGATCCATCACCGTTATTTATCTCACTGCCCCATCCCAGCTCAGAACCTGGCTATATGCAAATTAGTCTGTCCCTGGCCCAGTGCATCATGGGAACAGGGCAGACCAAACTACCAAGCCAATTCTTCACCAGAAAGGAGACAAGCTACCGGGGACCGGTTTCTGGCATTTCAGCCTCTTCGGCCCGGCTTGCTTGAATCCTGATGGAGCAGTGAGAAAGGGACTCATGTCTGAGTATACCCTGCCACACCTATAGTGGCCAAAACCGATACAGAAAAGGGGGTGGTGATGAACAGAGTGTCTGAATTAAGCAGACCACTCTTACCCAGTCCAAAGATCAGGGCTTGATCCATCACCGTTATTTATCTCACTGCCCCATCCCAGCTCAGAACCTGGCTATATGCAAATTAGTCTGTCCCTGGCCCAGTGCATCATGGGAACAGGGCAGACCAAACTACCAAGCCAATTCTTCACCAGAAAGGAGACAAGCTACCGGGGACCGGTTTCTGGCATTTCAGCCTCTTCGGCCCGGCTTGCTTGAATCCTGATGGAGCAGTGAGAAAGGGACTCATGTCTGAGTATACCCTGCCACACCTATAGTGGCCAAAACCGATACAGAAAAGGGGGTGGTGATGAACAGAGTGTCTGAATTAAGCAGACCACTCTTACCCAGTCCAAAGATCAGGGCTTGATCCATCACCGTTATTTATCTCACTGCCCCATCCCAGCTCAGAACCTGGCTATATGCAAATTAGTCTGTCCCTGGCCCAGTGCATCATGGGAACAGGGCAGACCAAACTACCAAGCCAATTCTTCACCAGAAAGGAGACAAGCTACCGGGGACCGGTTTCTGGCATTTCAGCCTCTTCGGCCCGGCTTGCTTGAATCCTGATGGAGCAGTGAGAAAGGGACTCATGTCTGAGTATACCCTGCCACACCTATAGTGGCCAAAACCGATACAGAAAAGGGGGTGGTGATGAACAGAGTGTCTGAATTAAGCAGACCACTCTTACCCAGTCCAAAGATCAGGGCTTGATCCATCACCGTTATTTATCTCACTGCCCCATCCCAGCTCAGAACCTGGCTATATGCAAATTAGTCTGTCCCTGGCCCAGTGCATCATGGGAACAGGGCAGACCAAACTACCAAGCCAATTCTTCACCAGAAAGGAGACAAGCTACCGGGGACCGGTTTCTGGCATTTCAGCCTCTTCGGCCCGGCTTGCTTGAATCCTGATGGAGCAGTGAGAAAGGGACTCATGTCTGAGTATACCCTGCCACACCTATAGTGGCCAAAACCGATACAGAAAAGGGGGTGGTGATGAACAGAGTGTCTGAATTAAGCAGACCACTCTTACCCAGTCCAAAGATCAGGGCTTGATCCATCACCGTTATTTATCTCACTGCCCCATCCCAGCTCAGAACCTGGCTATATGCAAATTAGTCTGTCCCTGGCCCAGTGCATCATGGGAACAGGGCAGACCAAACTACCAAGCCAATTCTTCACCAGAAAGGAGACAAGCTACCGGGGACCGGTTTCTGGCATTTCAGCCTCTTCGGCCCGGCTTGCTTGAATCCTGATGGAGCAGTGAGAAAGGGACTCATGTCTGAGTATACCCTGCCACACCTATAGTGGCCAAAACCGATACAGAAAAGGGGGTGGTGATGAACAGAGTGTCTGAATTAAGCAGACCACTCTTACCCAGTCCAAAGATCAGGGCTTGATCCATCACCGTTATTTATCTCACTGCCCCATCCCAGCTCAGAACCTGGCTATATGCAAATTAGTCTGTCCCTGGCCCAGTGCATCATGGGAACAGGGCAGACCAAACTACCAAGCCAATTCTTCACCAGAAAGGAGACAAGCTACCGGGGACCGGTTTCTGGCATTTCAGCCTCTTCGGCCCGGCTTGCTTGAATCCTGATGGAGCAGTGAGAAAGGGACTCATGTCTGAGTATACCCTGCCACACCTATAGTGGCCAAAACCGATACAGAAAAGGGGGTGGTGATGAACAGAGTGTCTGAATTAAGCAGACCACTCTTACCCAGTCCAAAGATCAGGGCTTGATCCATCACCGTTATTTATCTCACTGCCCCATCCCAGCTCAGAACCTGGCTATATGCAAATTAGTCTGTCCCTGGCCCAGTGCATCATGGGAACAGGGCAGACCAAACTACCAAGCCAATTCTTCACCAGAAAGGAGACAAGCTACCGGGGACCGGTTTCTGGCATTTCAGCCTCTTCGGCCCGGCTTGCTTGAATCCTGATGGAGCAGTGAGAAAGGGACTCATGTCTGAGTATACCCTGCCACACCTATAGTGGCCAAAACCGATACAGAAAAGGGGGTGGTGATGAACAGAGTGTGACTAACTTCCATGCATAGGTGTCGCATGCGTACCATCCTTCCTTTCTGGATTGCGCACTCTCCACACATCCTGCAAACCAAACTCCTCCATGGCGCGCAACACACTCGCAGCAATTCTGGGGGTGCGGTGCATCCCCGGGTTAATTTATCCAGCTGTGCATCCAGGTACGTATTCAAATCTCCCCCCCAGATAACAGGCGCATCAGGCCATCCCCTCAGTTGAGCACAAATACGAGCCACTCACGCCGGGTCATCTACTATGGGGCCATACATATTCACAACGATGACCAACGTGCCACACAACTTCCCACACACCATAGCATATCTCCCCTCATCATCTGCATACGTGTGTAACATTTGAAAGTCGACCCCTCTTTTAATCAAAATCAACACTCCCCTCGCATAGGAGGAATATGAGGCAGCAAGTTGAAAACCTGCCCATCTGCCCAGTGCCTCACACACCACATGTGGAGCCAAGTGCGTCTCCTGTAACAGCTCCACTTGTACCCCATGTCTGTTCAGGTACGCAGACACCTGCCTTCCTTTTTTAGGGGAGTTGAGGCCACGAACATTCCAGGTTAGCATTGTACAATTGTCAGCCATTAAACATACCTTGTTGCAATAATAACAGTTCGTGACAGAAAGCCCCCCGGGAGATTACTCAAGCAACCGCAGAGCAATACCAATGCCTAACATGGTAAATACAAACTTTCACATTTGTGATTGATTCCAATGTATGAAAAATCCAACACATACAAAAACAACAATAAACCCACCACCCTCCCCCCGCCACCCACTCCAACCTCCCAATCAGGTCGAGACCAACCCCTCCCCTCACCCTTCTTACAACAACCATTCGGGTAATACCCAATGGGGGAAGAAGCACAGCAGAGTGTACACGCACCGTAGTGCGGCCGCCGGAACTATTTCTATCATAGTACCGCTAAATCGCTTTCAAATTTTCAACAGAAATTAGTGTACCGCCCCGCCCTGGGTCCCCGGGAGAGCAGCAATTACAGCAGAGACTCCCGCCCGCCTCAATCCAACATACCAGCTTGATCAACAGCGCATCGCCCCTTTTGGCAAAAGCAAGAGACCCAGCGTTATAGTCATGAGATATTTATAAAGTACAGCATTTGCCATTCTATCAGTCTGCGTCGTCTAGTCCGGAAGCCGTCTGCTCAACAATTGTCCGTTGTTCCCTTGGCTTGATCTTGCAGATGTGTTTCGTAAACTTCAACGCAGACTTAGCATCTGTAAAAAAATGTGACTGTTCCTCATGAGATATTTTCAGTTTTGCAGGATAAAGCATAGCATATGGCACCTTCGCCTCCCGAAGCAGCTTTTTCACCGGGACAAATTCACGGCGCGTCGGCTGAACCATCGGGATATAGTCTGGGAAGGACAGTGTATCGCCCTTGTACACCACTGGTTCTTTTGCCCTCGCCTCCCTCAGGATAGAATCTCGGTCTGCATAATTAGGTAGCCTGGCGATGATCGCCTCCGCGGCGCACCTGGTTTCGGTCTGGGCTCTAAGGACCTGTGAGCCCTCTCCACAATCATCACACTGGACAGAGCAGTCCCGAAGAGTTCCCGCAGCATGCCATCAATGAAAGGCTCCATCTTGGATATAGGTGTAGTCTCCGACAGGCCAACAATTCGCACATTATTGCGCTTAGATCGCGCTTCCAAGTTTTTGTTTTTCGCGCTGATCACTTCCAGGATCTTTTCCATTTGGAGGAGCTGCGTGCGGGTCTCCGCCTACGTGTCGTTTCCATCGGACACCCTGTTCTTCAGCACGTCTAACCGTTTTTCGTGTTTGTCTACCTTCTTTTTCACCATGTCCAGGCCGGTCGCCAATGCATCGATTTTACGGTGTATAGCCGCTTGTTTTCAAAAGTCAGCTTGGCCTGTCTGGGCTCGGACTTGCCCATGGTGCCACGTGGTTCGCCCCAATAGTCCGACACTTCCTACACCTCCGCGAGCACTGATTAGTACGTGGGTCCTGGCTGTGTGGGGGCCCTTAGTCCTCCGCGGTGTCTACACACTGTGTCTCGTCTCTTCCGCCTTACTGCGTCGTCGAGGCCGCCGAGATGATCGGGGTCTCTAGCTTCGTGTCGGCTCGGCACGGAACAGTAATGGAGGGGGCCACTAATCGCCGTCCAGCCGTCTCAATGCGCACCGGCAGTGGACACCCACAACGCCATCTAGGCACTCCACCGCCCGCAGTCCCTGCCAGACCCTCACCCCCGGCCACCCACTCGCCCCTGACCTAAGCTGGTTCAGGGTCACAGCAATGTAGCCAATAGGTGGTGCCCCGCAGTTCCCGCGGGCAACACATTGCCCCTTCAGGCGTCGCAAGTAGCGCCAACCTAACCCCAGCCCTTAAAGGCCCCGCCACGCAGGACCCGCAAGGCGCCACCGCCTACTCGGGCAGTATGCCCCCGCCAGCCCCACGCCACCTGTCCCAGCAGGCCCGGTTCCAGTCAGCGCCCCACTCACCAGCCCCAGCCTTATGTCAGGCTGTTCTGTGCCCGCAGGAGCGGGCCCTCGACTCCTCTCCTCACTGCAGCCTCCTCCGCCAGCAGCACCGCGGCCAAATCGAGGCCAGAACCGCTACTGGCTCGCCCCTGGTCCGTAGCTACGCAATGCCCTTCCAGCCGATCAGTAGTTCCTGGCCCCCCGCCACACAGCAAAGTCACCACGGGCCAGAGCGGATCCGCAGCCCTGTCCCCCACCTCTCTCAGTGTCCGCCTGCCGAGTTCACCACACCTCCGAGGCAGGTCTATAGGTCACACTCACTGCTCCGAGCGCGGCGCCACCATTTTGTCTTTCGCCGTCTCGCCTGTTGCCTTCAAGGGATCAGGGCAAATTCACGGCGCCCAGACTCTCTTCACCAGCTCAATTTGCACCGCCGCTCTCCCAGGCGCGTCATTGGCCCGTTTTCAGCGGGGTGAAAGGATGGAATTTGACGGTGTAGGATCCCGGCACGCGGAGCTCCCTTACAAGGCAGCCATTCCGCTCCGCGCCGTAGCCACGCCCCATTGAAAAACCCAAGTTGAACAACAGCTCAGCTGTTACTCACAGATGATGAAGCAACATCTCCGGCGACTCCGCTTTGAGCAGCCAGTCATCCAGATAGGGGAAACTGGAATCCCCGACCTCCTGAGATGAGCTTCCACCACTGCTATCACCTTTGTGAAGACTCGAGGTGCAATAGTAAGACCAAACGGGAGGAATGCAAACTGGTAGTGTTGTGACCATACCGTGAAATGAAGATATTTCCTGTGCGACTTCAGGATGGGGATGTGAAAACACGCATCCTGCAAACCGATCAACGACATCCAGTCCGCTTGCTGCAGCGCCTGAACCGTCCCATTTTCTACAAGATTGGAAATCGGTCACTACTATACTTTGGGTTTTGAATCTTGTAGAGAATGGGTGCAGTATCAGACGTCTTTCCCAGGTTTCGGGATCATCACGAGTGAAGCCATGAGCATCGTGGGAGGAAGCTCGAAAGTGTCACTGTGATAGGGGCGGACTGGATACGAGTGGGACATCAAACACGGAGGGGGAGATACAAGAAAACACCAAAGTCTCACCTTTTCTTTTTAAACCACGGGATGAGTGGACTGACCCAGGTTTCTTGCTTTCTTCCGTGAATGGTGAAAAAGAACACTGTTTCTTTAATTGGGGAGAGCTGGATCCGAGTCCCGCCTGGAATGATGACGTGGAAGGGGACGGCCCGTCAAAATCAGGAAGCCAAGAGAGACCAGTGTGTGTGAGCACCAGAGAAGGAGTCGGCGTGAGTCAAAGCATGGAGAGAAGTCTGGAGCAGGCGGAACCCGAAGGAGGAAGAGAGGAGCCTGGAGAGGTGGCGGAGCCAAGAGGCCAACGTCCCCTTGTGTCGCCCAGCCACGTTCCAGGAGGAGGAGCGTGGCTAGTGCAGGTATGCGATCGATTCACGGGTTGGGTGGGCAAGAGGGGAAGACCGACACGTTAGATACCCCGGCCCTGGTATCCCGGTAACTCCGCCCCGAGCACACCTCACCTGTAAAGACGGTACGCGCACTGAGTGTATCCTCACTTACCCTCCCTCAGTATTGTTTGTATAGTTGGACAAACCACTCAACCAAAGACCTTTGTTTTTTTTTCCACGCCCTCCCTAAAACAGATCCTCGACCTGACGGCACTGCACAGGAGTGCAGAAGAAGAGGACGGACTTCACCACGGGGCAGGGAATCCTCCGAGAAGCCTACAGATCCCCCACTACCCTATTACCGGGCTGTACCGTACCGGAAAAGAGTGTTCAGACCTGTATAGCACTTGTTGAATACCAGTACCGTCTCAGTGCGTCATCCCGAAACCCCACAGTCACCTATCTCATTGAAGAGCTTGGCGAGGATAGGCGCCAGGGTAGTACAGAATGTCGTGTAAAAGATGACTGTAAAAACATCAGGGCCCGGGGCTTTAAGAAGCTTGAGGTAGGCGATCGCGAGATCACCTCCTCTATACGTATTGGACTATCGAGACTGTCCCTCTGATTTGCTGTTAATTCAGGGAGAGCGGCCTCCTGGACGTAGGCAAGAGAGTCTGACTCTGAGAAGTGCTGGACCGTTTATAATTTGGCTAGGAGTCACGAAAGGTCTGTGTGATGTCATAATCTGTAAAGTACTCCTTTCACATCTCGTCTTAGATTGCGTGAACTGAGGCAGACTGGCGCTGGGCCCTGAGCTGGTTGGCGAGAAGACGTCCACACCGATCCCCCCTACATAAAAGGCATGGCGCAACTTAAGGGCAGCATATTCCGCCTTATCCAGATCTAGCCAGGCGAGATGCTGGCGCACGGTTTCCAATTGTCGCCACACCCGAGGGGCCGCTGTCCTCTTATGGATGAGTTCTAGCTCCTGCACCTGCTTTGTAAGGTCTTCCCTCTGTTCCCTCCTGAGTTTATTATCCGCAGGAGACTTAGCAATTTACCCCTAGCAAAACCATTAAGTGTTTCCCAAAGTGTAGAAAGTGGAAATCCTGGGTGTGTCATTAAGGATCAGAAATTCCTTTAGCCCTGCTTCTAGGCGTTTTATCACCTCCAGGTGGTGCAATCTCTTAATCGCCATGTATAAGTTGGCCTGCCTAGAGAGGGAAGAGCTAATGTGAGTGTCAGCGCGGTGTGGTCAGAGTGGGAACGCGGCTCGATATCTGAGGCCTTAACATGTGGGAGCAAGGACGGGGCCCGAGAAAGTAATTGATCCTGGCATGCACTTTATGTGTGTGTGAATAAAATGTGAAATCTATGGATTGCGGGTGTACTGCTTGCCAAAAATCGACCAGCACCTGTTCCCTCAGACACTCCATGTAAGTGCACCCGCCTGCCCGCATCTCAGCGATGAACGGTCCAGGTGATCATCAAAGACCCCTATTATTAGTTGACAAACGGGTGAAGTAGAGAGATCCATCACCGCTCGCCGCAGGAACGGTTCCTGCCCTTTGTTTGGTGCATATAGAGAACTGATAGTATAGGATTGAGTGCCCACAGTGACCAGGTAGGCCAAGAATCTCCCCCTGATCTCGGCCCACTTCTCGCCCACCATGGCCCTAAAAATACGTGAGACCAGAATTGAAAACCCCGCTCTCTTGATAGAGTTGGAAGAGAAGTATTGCTGCTGGAAAGCCCTCGATCTGAGCCTGTGTACTTCCCTATGCAGTAGATGGGTCTCCTGCAGAAGGCATATCTGAGCTCCGGAATGTTCTAAATAAGATAGTACAGCCCTGTGTTTGATTGGATTATGCACCCCCTTACATTCAATGAAAGTTGTTTAATGTTAGTCATTGGTCATAATGTGACCTCCAAGCAGAGCTGTTCAGGAGACTGCCACCCCCGGGGAGTCCGCCCCCCAACCATGTGCCCAAAGGACCCAGATGATACATACAGTAGGAGGAAGTAGCAATGATTAGGACTGTAGATCTGTGGAGCCCGGGAGGAAGTACAAACAGTAAAAGAAAGATATAAACTGCAACAAGTAAACTTACAGAAGTCCAACATCATGGTGAATACCATTGTACGGAACCAGGCTCCGAAGGGAAATAATGAGCGGGTACCTGTGGCCATTGTCTCCAAGCCCCCCACCCACCCCAGATCCTTCAGATCATGACAAGGAGCCGGAAGGAGGTCAATTTCACCCTTGAGGCGGAAGCCGGGGGTTCTCTGCGCTCTTGCACTCTCATATGATTTACTAGAATTGTGCGCATGTTATTGTTTAAAAAATAACAAACTTTTAAAACTTGTAAATATTTTAACTAGCAGATCTTAAATTGAGCCCCTACCTTGGCGCGAGATTTGCGTCGCCCAAGGCTGCTTCCCCACCTGCCTAGCTGACATAGCGCCGCCGCTATCAGGCGCTAGTCACTTACTTTAGCCACTTTAGTCGCCATCTTGGGCAGGGGAAGGCTGGCGGTCTAGCTGATCGCTTCTCCCGCCCTCCCAGGATACAAAAGGGTACCTCCCTCTGTTCTCGAGGTATTTGTCAATTTCACCATTGAGGCGGAAGCCAGGGGTTCTCTGCGCTCTTGCACTCTCATATGATTTACTAGAATTGTGCGCCTGTTATTGATTCAAAAATAACGAACTTTTAAAACTTGTAAATATTTTAACTAGCAGATCTTAAATTGAGCCCCTACCTTGGCGCGAGATTTGCGTCGCCCAAGGCTGCTTCCCCACCTGCCTAGCTGACATAGCGCCGCCGCTATCAGGCGCTAGTCACTTACTTTAGCCACTTTAGTCGCCATCTTGGGCAGGGGAAGGCTGGCGGTCTAGCTGATCGCTTCTCCCACCCTCCTCCCACCCTTGAAAATGGATAAAAACACCAGACCTGCCCGTCCGCGCAGCAGGCAGGCGCAGCGGGCGCGCCGGCGGCGCGCCAAAGGCAAGCCCGTCTGCGCCCGTCCGCGACCAGACGGGACCAGGGGCCACCCCCCCTGATCAACGCAGAGCAGATGGCGGTACGCCTATACGGTATGATTCCCTTTCCCTAAAAAACCTAATGCCACCCACGAAAGATCTCTGTCGGCATTCAGTTCACCCTAGCACAACCACCGGTACTTGTTCTCATTGCAAGTTCCTACTTACTAGTTATAGGGGCAAATCACATACTGCCAAACCTTATAAAATGTTTCTTTTAAACTGTCGCTCTCTTACAAAACACGCTGTTCAAATGTCACTCCTTTTAGAAGACACCAGCCCTGATGCTATATTTCGGACAGAGACTTGGCTTAAAGACGCATCTGACCCGGACATTACTTCCCTTATGCAACTGGGATACATACTTCAGAGGGTGGACAGACCGGAGGGCAGAGGAGGTGGCCTAGGCATTCTTTTTAAAAACCACTACCATTGCAGGACCAGTCCGGCCACAATATCTAATTGTGAGAGCATGCACTTTGCTCTGGACTTTTCACCCACTGCCACCTTCTCAGGTATTCTCATTTATCGTCCCCCTAACCAAATGGGAGAGTTTCTTGACTCGCTTCAATCTAAAGTTGCAGAGTTAGTGGTCATCAGACCTCATTTCTCCTTATTAGGAGACATTAACATCCATCTGGATGACCCAAACAACCCAGCGGCCAAATCTCTGCTGGACAATCTGTCGGCTCTCCAGATCACACAGAAGGGCTTTGAACCCACACATGAAAAAGGTCACCTCCTAGACTGGGTATTCAGCAACGACCACAGACTCGAGGTAGGGACTCCTCTGCCTCTCACATGGACTGACCACCATCTGATTCCCATACAGTGGCTGCCAGTCACCTCGGCCCTGGCACTCCCTCGTACCATCCTACAAGGGAGAGAATGGACAAAACTTTCCATTGACCGGTGGATCAAGTCTCTGTCCCCCGCCCCTTCCCAAGCTGAGGCTGACCCTACGTCTCTTTATGATAATTATACCAATTGGTTGCGTACGGCCCTGGACTCTATCGCACCCCAGAAAGCCCTTAAAGAGAAGACCAAATCTAGGGACACCCTGGTTCACCCCCAAACTTAAAGAATTGAAAAGAGTTTGCAGGAAGCTTGAAAGAACTTGGAGGGAATCCCGCAGCAATTTAGATAAAACTAACCATCATGAAGCAATCAAAAAATATAAAGCAGAGATTAGATGTACAAAATCTTCTTACTTTGAAGAAAAAATCACTACTGCTTTCAACTCTCCTAGAGAAATTTTTAAAATAGCAAAATTCCTTATCGACACTCCTTCTATTCCCCTTGACCCCAGCAAAGCTCAGACTCGTTGTGATAAACAGGCTGAATACTTTTATAAGAAAATACAGAATATTTCTTCTGCATTTGACTCACCCAATTTGGCCTATGATGAAGGAACCTTCTCACCGCACACTACGCCCCACAAATTGGATGAGTTCCCTCTGCTAAAAGAGGATTCTCTTGATCTCCTCATGCGGAAAGTCAACTCTGGGTCACCCACTGATCCCGCCCCCCCTTGCCACCTAGCAAAGATTACAGATACTATTAGACCTGTCATCCTCAATATCTTTAAACTACCTCCATCACCACAGGCTTAGTCGCCTCTGCGTGGAAATGTGCCCAAGTTAGACGCTAATGAAAAAACCCACCTTGGACCCAGATAACATGGCCAACTATCGACCAATTTCATTACTTCCCTGGGTTAGCAAATTACTAGAAAAACATATCAATGCCTCCATTACACAATTTCTGGAAAACAATCATCTGCTTCACGACTCCCAAGCAGGTTTCCGTCCTAAGTTAGGAACTGAGGCTGCCCTTCTGACGGTGACTGAGTTGGCTAGGAAACAGATGGACCAAGGCGGCACCACAGCAATTATGTTGCTCGACCTCAGTGCCGCTTTCGACACTGTCAACACCAGCATCCTTCTACACCGCCTTCGCCAAATAGGAATCTCAGGGAAGGCCATGCACTGGCTTCAGTCCTTTCTGGAGAATCGTTCCTTTGAGGTAGTAGAGGGCACCACCCACTCAAAAATCTGGCCCCTTGACCAAGGCGTGCCCCAGGGCTCTGCCTTGAGCCCTACCCTTTTTAATATATATATGCAACCTCTTGCTGACATAGTGCATTCGTTCGGTCTAGACATAGTGACCTATACACAATTGGTCGTATCCATGAACCAGTCCAATACCCCCCCCCCCCCAATCTCAGTAATTGCTTGGTAGCGGTCACCCAGTGGATGACCACCTCGCACCTGAAGCTCAACGGCGAGAAAACGGAGCTCATGATTTTGGGCAATTCAATCACTTCTAGCCCTCTGCCGGACTTGCCCCCATGCATGGGCATCCCGCCCCAACCTAAAACCCAAGTAAAGAGCTTGGGCATTTGGCTGGACGCAAATTTAAACTTCACACAGCAAGCAACCATTTTGTCCGCATGCTTAGGAAAGTGCTGCCACTCCTTCCTTCTCAAGCCCGTAGAATAATGGTTCAAGCCATTATCTTGTCCCGCCTGGACTACGGGAATTCCTTATACCTCGGAGCTCCTGCCTCTACAACAAGGAAGCTCCAGGTTACTCAAAATGCGGCAGCCCGCCTTTTGTTGGGCCTTAACCGGCGAGAATCAGGTACAGCGGCTTTGAAGAAACTTCACTGGCTTCCCATCAAGGCCAGAGTATTGTTCAAATCTATGTGCATTATGCACAAGGCCATGTGGAAGACCGCACCAGCAATGATCTGTTCTTTAGCGACCCCTTACCTCCCCCACAGATCACTGCGATCTAGCACAGCATTCCTGGCCACCATGAACAAAATCAAACGTACCAGATGGGGCGGGCGCTCTTTCTCCTGGAACGCCGCCGAGGCTTGGAACTCCTTGCCTACTACCCTTCGCAGCGAATCTAAGCTTCTGAAATTCCGGAAGGAACTGAAAACTCTTCTTTTTATCTAATCTTGGTCTTTTCAGCTCACACTAGTCAGACTATACTCAGCGATACGAGGCCTCCGGGTTGTTTGCGCTTAACAAAACACAATTAATAATAATAATCTATCAACAGCTACTGTGTCTTCTCCCCTATACCATATCTATTCGCTGGGGGAGTCCTTTGTGAGACTGCTTGCCATTCTTTAGCCATGGTGATCTAATCAGGGCTTAGTGCACCCACTGGAGGTTTAATATTGGTCCACCCATGACCGCTCTGCCGATTTCTGCTTACCATGCTTTGCTGTGGGCCTTCCTCCGAAGGGCTCTCTACAGGCCTCCACCACCGACCAGAACTGTTGGGAGTTCTCTGTTGTAGGCGAAGATTAGTCACAAGGGGTGGCCCCATGCATATGAAATGGCAGCTGACCTCAGGTGCATAGGGACTGGTTGGAAAGTTTTGAGGCAGCCAAGTCCTGATATAGGATCGGTTTCTGGTCCTTGTACTTGAATGTGGGGTCATCCCTGGCAGCGCGCAACATTTTTTCTTTCAGTTGATAGTCCTGCACGCAGGTTAAGATGTCAGCCGGAGGAGAGCCTACTCTGTGCAAGTGGTCTAGCTTAATGCAAAAGTACTCAGACTCCCCCAGAAGCGCACGAAAGAGATCCGTCACTATGGCCTCTATATTAGTTCCCTCTGTTCAGTAGGAGGAGCCTCTAATGCAAATATTATTTTACCTAGACCGGTTCTCAAGGTCCTCTGTGTGTGCCTGAATGTGTAGGTTCTGCTCCCTCAGGCGGATGACTTCCTGTTGCAGGCCCTCAATCTCCTCCGCTCTGCTCGTCTCCTGATCCTCCAGCAAATTAATGCAAATTAACTCTTTCACCTATTGAGTCTATGTTGCAGCGTACTTCCCCGAGTTCCGCCTTGAGGTCATGTTTCATCGCAGTGAGGTCCTCCAGGAGGGAAGCAAAGAGGGCTTCCAGGAAGGAACGGCTGACTGGGCCCCCCCATCATCAGACCCTCCTGGTTCTGCTGTAAATCCCTGGGAAAGGGGGTTGCCATTTGCCTGAGGAGTCCTGAGGAGCATATCTTTCACTGATCTGTCCTTTTTATTTCTGCCACTGGCCATGTCTAAGCTCACCCTCGCTTTGAGGGACTCAGACCCCTCGGCGGTATCCCCGCTTTGTATCTGGGGGCCGGTGAACGTCCACCTGCAGATCCCTTACTCACTGTTCTCCTTGCTCCCACTCTTTCATGATGTGAAAGTCCAGCTACCCCCTGGTTGGCCCCACATTAATCTGTCGGTCACTTAGTCCTCTTCTCACTTTCTCAGCGGAGCCCAGCTCGAGGTCCCAGTCCCCAGGACGCAAGGCCAGTCCTCAGCCACTGCGGCTCTCTCCAGGCGTCCGTGGCCCGAGGTTCCCGATTGCTGAACTGGGCCTCTGCGTACACGTGGCCTAGCCACCTCCTAGCCTCCTCAGGTCAACGCGCCTATGTTACTCCCAAGCGAGCTTTAGGACCCTCTGTGTCCCGAGCTGTGAGGCCCTGCCTGAGATACCACAGGCCCTGGGGAAGGGGGCGTTCAAGCGCTAAACACTGCAGTCTCACAGGGGCCCACGTCGCCAGCAGCCCTAGACCAGGCCACTCCTCCCCCGGGCCTTCCAGCTGCACTCACCCTCCAGATATGGGGTTGTCTCCGGGGGCCTTGATATCTGTGGGCCAGGGCCTGTGCCTCCACCCCGTCCCTCCTCCAGTCAGCCGAGTCAGGAAGTCGCCCCTCGGGCTGAAGGCCTCGTGGCCGCTCTTCACGAACCGGCACCGGGCCCCTGTTGAGCTTCCAAGACCAGTCACCGGTTGAGCTCTTTTCGTTGCCCCGTCCCAGGGGGAAAGAGTAGAGTGCCTCCAAGGTCGCCCCTTGAATGCTGCCTGTAACCTCTAGGGGCGCCGTGCAGCCGCCTGCGAGTCTTCTCTGCCTCTGGCTGGGTCCAGGCCCGCGATCCCGCAGCTGTCTCCGCTGCCGCGCAATTCAACCGCCAGTCCAGTGCTTCCCTGGCTGCTGCAGTGATGGGGAAGTTTTCCCGCTGATTTGCACCTCATCAGGTCTCCAGCTCAGTAAGCATTACTCAGGGCCCAGATAGGTGAGAGTGGAGGGACGAAGGAACGTGTCTTACCGCTCCGCCATCTTGGCCACGCCCCCTACCCCACTTCAATTTAAACCACTTTACTAAAATTACCCCATTCTACCTCAATCTTACCCCACTCTACCCCAGTCCACCCTACCACAATCTACCCCCTCCATTCTACTACAATCCACCCCACTCCAATTTACCTCTCCCCAATCCAATCTCCTTCACTCTACCCCACTCCACTCTACCCCCAAAACCACCTCAAACCAGTCCATACAACTCCACACCAAACCATCTGACTCTACCCCAATCCTACCCGACTCTACCCAATCCACCTACCACAATCTACCCCCTCCATTCCATTCCAATCCACCCCAGTCCATTCTCCACGCTACCCCAATCCAATCTAATCCACTCCAACCTGTCCACTTTAACCCAATTTCTCAACTTCTAACTACCCCAATATACTCTACGCAACTCTAACCTAATCTACCCAACTCCAGTCTACCTCACTCCACTCGTATGTCCAACAATTCATCCCATTCCAATCAACCCCACTTCAATCTATTCAAATCTATCCCACTCTAACCGGGTCCACTCTACCCCAATTTACCCCCTCACCTCAATCTACCCCTCTACCCTACTCCAGCTCTCTACGCCAATATACCCTACCTAATTCGACCCCAATCTATTGTACCCCTGACTACCCCGATATACCCCACTCCACTACATTCTGCCCTAATCTACTCAACTTTAATATACCCCCAGTTTACCCCACTCCAATCTACCTCACTCACCCAATGCCAATCTACTCAACTCTACCCCAATCTACGGCATTGTACTGTACACTACTCCAATCTGCCCACTCTACCCTAATTTACTGCACTCATAACTACACCAATCTACCCTACACAACTCTAACCCAATCTAACTCACCCCATTCTACCTCATTCAACTCTAACGTACCCTAATCCTTCCCACTCCAATCAACCCTACTTCAATCTATTCAAATCTACCCTGCTCCACTGTACTCTATCAATCCAACTCCACCCCAATATACCCCTCTACCCCACTCCAATCCAATCTACTCTACCTCTTTTGACCCCAATCTACCCCTCTACTGTACCCCAAACTACCTCACTTCAGTCTACCTCAATCTACCCATCTCCAACCTACCCCGGTTTACCCCACGCCAATCTATACAAATCTACCCTGCTCCACTGTACTCCATTAATCCCATTCCACCCCAATATACCCCACTCCACCCCAATCTACTCTACCTCTTTTGACTCTACTGTACCCCAAAGGACCTCACTTCAGTCTACCTCAATCTACCCAACTCCAACCTACCCCAGTTTACCCCACACCAATCTACCTCACTCCACCCCAGGCCAATCTACCCAGCTCTGTCCCAGTCTACCCCACTCCACTCTACCCAATCTACTGCAAGCCACCCTACCCCAATCTACCCCACCCCACCCCACTCTATGCCAGTCTGCCCCACCTCTCTCCCCATTCTATCCCACTCCACCCCAATTTACTCCACTCTAACTAATTAACCTGTCTCAACTCTGCCCCAATCCACCCCATTCCACCCTACCTTACTCTAACCCACTCCACCTGGTCAACTCTACTTTACCCCAAACTTCCCCACTCTACCCGTTTACCCACTTCACTACAATCTACCACACTCCACCCCTCACCAACTGTACCCAACTCCAATCTACTTCACTCTTAACCAATCTATCCCATCTCAACACACCTCCACTCTCCCTAATCTTCTACACTCCACCCTACCTCAATCTACCCCTCCCAACCTATTCCACTCTACTACAATCTACCCCCACTCCACCCCACTTGAATCTACTCCATCCTAATCTACCCCTCTCTACTCCTATATTCCCCAATCTACCCCACCGTATTCTACCTTAATCTACCCCATCTATCCCAGCCTACACCACCCCACTTCACTCTACACCAGTCTACATCACTCCACTCCAATCTTCCCAACTTCACTCTCCCCAATCTACTCCACTCCATTCTACCCCACTCCACTACACCCTACCCCACTCCAGTCTACCTCACTCCCCTCTACTTCAATCTACCCTGCTCTACCCCAATCTATCCCCCACTCTACCGCGATCTAACTCACTCCGCCCCAATGTACTCCCCTCTACCCTACTCCACCCAAATATACCCCATTCCACTCTATCCCAAACTACCATAACCCATTGTACCCCACGCCACAACAAACTACCCCACTCTACCCTATGGCAATCTACCCCAATCCACTTAACCCCAAACTACCAAAATTCAGTTTACCCCACTCTACTGTACCCCAATCTACCCCTTCCACCCCACTCCCATCTACCCCAATCTACCCCACTTTACTCTGCTTTATCCCACCCCAAAAAAATGTCATGGATCCATCCCTCAAGGGCTGACTTTGGAGAACCCCGATTTAAAGCATGTGTGTTTTGACAGTTGCATCTGTCAACATTGACAGACATGTCTGCAGATGGCAACCCCTTGCATCATTGCTGTCCTCTCATGAGTGTCCCTCTGTACCCCTCTGACGGCAAACAACTCTAAATAGGGCAGATGCATGGCCGCCATACCGATATTAACATAGTTGTAGGACTCAACAATGAGATAGAGGACTAAGAAACAGTCGCTGGACCGACCATCATGATAGACTGCAGTTCCTGTGGTCAAAGTCTTAATATGCGAGACATAAATCCATAAACTTGACAGAGGGATCAGTTCTTCCATCACAGCGTCACATCCACCAATCTCTAAATCAGGCACTTTACTATGAACAAAATGCCTTTTACAAAATGTCTTGTTTTGTGCTCTATACAATGTCTCCACACTCTCCTTTATTACTATAAACATGCTTATCAAAATAATATTAAAAAAAATATTGCTGCACTTACACTAGCTTTTATTATTCCAATATAGAGCAACCTCCTTACGATTCTGAGATTGACAAAGGCAATACAAATGTGGGTACAACTGAGTAACAGTATCTATTTTGCTAATATAAAACATGTTCCAAGTATACCCCCCTAAATCAGAAAGTGGTCATTGTCCAGGGCCCTACTATTGGTAACACATTTGATGTGAACTTATGCCCCAAACCACTCTTTTGTTCTGGGAGTGTCTCATATGCACACATTCTGTAACTCCTTGTTTCTCCTTTTAAGGCTGAGGACCTGGCTTTAAATCCCCAAATTGACCTCTTCAGTTTCTAATTTTCTGTACTCTTTTAATCTTTTCTTATGCTTGACCTGTCCTGCCTCTTCACAGTAAGCACAGCCATACAGAATATGTAAACAAGCAGTGACAATCCAAACAAATATTTTGGTGGCTCAGTTGAGCCTACACCAGAAAGCTCAAGGTAGTTAGATACATATAAGAGCACTTGCACTTAGTAGAACGTGTTCTTAACCGTGGCGGCAATTCCGCCACGGTGCGGTGGTTTTGAGTGGGCAGGGCCGCGTCAGCCAATGGACGTGCGCAGCACTACGGAGGTAGTGCTCCAGACGGCCGACGGGCGCATAGAAAGGGTTAAGTGATCTGCCCAGAATCACTGGATGTTGCGTGTCCTTGCCGAGACTCGAACCCGGTTCCCCAGATTTGAGGTCGACCGCCCTTGATGTTAGGCCATCTCTTCTCCCCCTCCCTTCTACACCTTTGTACCCTCTGGATTATCTCCCTCTGTACATCCCTCAAAGTTCAGATTGTGTTTTAGTTTTCTGACAGCCTGGTGCATGTCTTTCATGTCAGGTTTTGTTGAATGCACCAAATTTTGTTTTTCAGGCCTTCCCACCGTTAACTGGATGCACATCCAATTGTATATTCATCACTCTGCTGTAGACGTACAGTCTTAGATAAACAGCTGTAACAACAGAACATAATGGCACTGTACCTTACATTACATTTACAATTCATCAGAAGTGAAACGCAGACACAGTAATAAATGAAGAGGTCTAGCATATACAGTGAATGCATTCTGTTTATTTGAGAAGGAAGATCTCAGCTGAGCGTCCATTAAGGAAGTCATCTCATCATGTACAACAAGCTCAAACCATTGCTTCCAGCAGAATACAAAAATACACATCTTAGTGACTTCCGTACAATATTAATAAATACATTAATGATGCATCCAACGAGAAAAGGCACAGAAAACTGGTCACTTAGTAGTCATAAAAATTACTAACTACATTAACAAAGCCACCCAAATATCTGTACAAGGAAATGTAACAATATATTCCAAAGGTGAACACATAAAACATCTTTTAAATTGTATGCAATAAATACCTCAAACTTTGTATAGATTAAAAAATAAAACTGTGCCATTGTAAACAGTATGTAAACAAACAAAACTCACTTTTCCTTACCATTATTAAACCTAAATAAAGACGAAGATACAACCAGCACTTTCTCCAGGACATTTCTTTTGCCAAGTTTGCTAGGCAGTTTTAGTGTTACTCGTTTCTGCAACAGACAGAACCTGCTAAAACAGATGTGTGGTGGAGAAGGGAGATGCTGTTTTCCCTTACAGTTGACATGAACATGTAATGCAGAATAACTCAATGTGAATTATCAAACTGATTGAGACATCCTGCAATCCAGGCTCACCTGAAAGCAGCATGCCAACACTCGTGAAAGCAGCAGGTGCTCTTTCCTGGAATGCATGCACATAATAAGATTGTTTAATGTCTCCAATTCTGTAAGAAAACATATGTACTAAGTGTAAAGGGGACTAACAATAGAGGGAAAAAACGAAGAAAGATGCCCAGAACACATCAGATTTGTCCCAATTAAGGGACTGTAACCGAACACGTCCCAAAAAAAAGGAAAATTGGTGCAGTAAAGTTAGAAGTGGGTTCGGACAATCTTTGCCTTCATGCCACATCCTCTTCAAAATATGCCAATGAAGGGGTTTTTGCATCTAGGGTTACATAATACATTAAATAACCCAGAATGCAATTTTTAAAGGTGGAGTATTAACTGCCTTCTTCATCTGCAGACCAGGTAAATCGGGGCGCCAGATTGAGGTGTCCAGGTAATGTAAAGGGAGATGGCTGTGGATAGGGATGCATTCGGTTTTAATACTATTTGAAATAAAGGCTTATTTTTTATCAAAGATTTAACAAGTGTATGCCTTACATTAAAACAGATAGTGTGTTGGGTTTAAAAAATAAATAAATATATATATATATATATGTATATATATATATATATATATATATATATATATATATATATATATATATATATATATATATATATATATATATATATATATATATATATATATAAAAAAAAATCCTTGATTAGAGACGCACTCCAAAACAGATTCAAAAGAATCTTTTATTTAGGTAAGCCGGTATTTCTACATTTGGAAGTAGTCCTCTGCCTTACGCGTTTTGGAGTGGTACGCTCCTTGATCACAGGCACTCCGTGAAGCTGCACAGTCATTACTGTAAAGGCACTCACCTCAGCATGTAATTTATTCCGCCCTCCAATGGGCCACAGGTGAGTCCAACGATTGTTGAATACTGGGATTTGAAATACGCATTTGTTTTCCTCTAGTGGTTTCTACAGTGCCTTTTCCTGTAAAGACTGCGCAGCTTCACAGGATGCATGTGATCAAGGAGCGTGCCGCTCTGAAAAGCGTAAAGTAGAGGACTACTTCCAAATGTAGAAAGCCGGCTTGCCTAAATAAAAGATTCTTTTGCATCTCTCTATTTTGGGGTGCGTCTCTAATCGAGGATTAATTGATATATATATATATATATATATATACACACAAATTTCTTTTTTATATACATCCTGACTTATCTTGCTTCATAAACAAAACTATCCAGAGCAAAAAGATAGTTCAGTGTGTTATTTATCAGAACTGAAGACTTTCCCAGGAGTTAATAGATAAATCAAAGCACAGGATGTTTATAACTGATTCCTATCCCATGGAAGAGTTTCTAAACAATATTTTGTTCAGAAGCGTGCAACAAGATATATGTGCACTCACTGAACTGTTCAGTGGCTTCTGTGCACTTCTAACATGTATGTTCTGTCCCGTCGAATGTGCAAATTACCCAATTTCCACCTAATGATGCATATAGGATGTACAGCAGGTCAGACTGTAATGACTGTTAAAGCAAGGACAGATTCCCTCAGAGCAGGACAGCTGTGTGAGCAATAGATCATTGCCACAATAACCCACAAAAGCTACAGTGTAGCTCAACCGGAAGATGCAGAAGTAGGCACCAACTAAAACAGCACAGACTGCTGGAAACCTGCCAGACAGAATGAATGTGTATAACAGAAGGTGTAGAAACGTTACGTTGGAAAAGTCCCAATGGGTCAATAATGGGACTCCAAAGTCAGTGATTGGTCATGGTTAGGGCTCTACTCAATGTTTATGTCCTTGGCCTTTTTAAGAACTGTTTTTAAAGATATGAGGTGCCTCTGAAACACTAAGAGTAGACGTTGAGTGCCAGAGTTCTCCTGCTCAAAGCAGCAGGCACCAGTGCCACCCACGAACTCAATTCTATATTTTAATTAAATGCAGGTGGAAGAATTACTTTATTTGTACACCTGGAGACAGAAATGTTACATTTGGAACGAAATGACTCTCTGAAGTGTTATCTGTTTTTAATCATTTACAGCATGCTGTGCACTTCCACAAAATGAATTATGTACGGCTAGGAGTGATAGTACATTTGTAAATAGGAAAGCATACCAACTATCTCCTGCTTAATATGTACCATACCCAAGAGAGACATTTATATATGCTGTCTGTGAGAAAATACAGCACCTCCAAGTTGTCGTGATTAGTGGCCATAAACATGAGAGAAAGGCATTTTTGATAACTGGTAACAACAGAAATGTCTTCAATAGTGGATTTACTAAGCCAACCATGTATTTTTCGATGTTGGAGATAGGCTGGGACTTGGGCGAAGAGGCCCAATAAATGGCCGAAGAATTGGAGAAACAAGGGCTTCTGTATGGCAGAAAGGAGTTCTTCAAGTACATGTGCACTCTACTTTATGAGCAAACCATTGACATAGCTTTTTTTACTTTAATATGCATCAGCAGTAGAAAAGAATTAGAAAACATCTCATATAAAATATCTAGTTCTGCAATACACTCCAACATAGATAAATGTGCAGATCCATACAATAGGCAAAGACCTCCACCCACCATAAAAAAACAGCATTGTTGATTTAAACCTGTATTTCTCATCAACAGTTCAGTAGGTCAATTGAAGCTAAAAATCTACCCACTCTCGCCATCCCTTAAGACTCACCAAATTAAGCTCCTGGGCCAAAGCATGGCCCAGAACTAGAGCTATGCTAGCATATTTCCCCTAGTATTAAAGCAGGGAGGAATCTTTTTTTATAAAACATATTAAAATATTGTCAGTTTAAAAAAGAAATCTGCAAAAGGAGTCGGTTGTATAAAGGTTAATTGCAGCATGACCGGTTCTGGCAAGATAGATCTTATACCATCGGTGAGGGCAGAAAACCACTGTTTTGAATTTTTTCCTCAGCTTACCATTCTTCCTTTCTACACGTGCACCTTTAATTTTTCACAAAAAACACAAACCAAGACGTATTCTCCTTAAACATTTATCCTGGGACTAGGCTGTACATGTTAAAATTGTCCACTTTGGTAATCACCAAAACTGTTGAACAAAAACCTTTTGCATATGTGCATGCGTGTGATCTTAATACTTAACGGTACAGAAGCAACTCTGAACAGACAGCGGTAAACGTTAATAGTGCAATCCAACATTAGAGAACCATGTGCAAGACACTTACCCTGTCATGTCTGTGTGATGCATTCAGAATATGCATTTAGTGTGGGTCTCAAATTTTATGTCTCAAAATTGACATGCATATTTGGTCCGTAAGTTTGTTTTCTGTTTCTAGTCAAATTTAAAAAGTGGGCCATTGTCTGGCACAGCAAAGGATTTTCCTAACTTAAATAGTGGCTGCAACATAGACTCAAAACTGGAATGTCGAAGGAGAGGTTTTGCACTTGCAGGTTACATTTTGTACATTTACCTTGATCAAAGATATCAGCATTGTGCATGTGTCAGGAAAGCCAGAACTTTAAAATATAAGAAATGAGCAAAGAGTTCTGTATTGTCAGTGGTGGAAGGTTACAACTCATCCTTTGTAAAGATGGGAAAGAAGATATGCTCCATGGGCTGGACAAAAACCACCATAGGGGAAATTCAACATATCAGAAGCATTCAAATGATGACAGACAATAAAGCTTTCCAATCACAAGGAATGGGCCAGCTTCAAAGCCAGCTCAATACATTATTGAACTATAGACAACAAGCCTTCAAAACAGAAAGTTAAAGTTGTCTGTAGGCGAGACCTAAAACATGAACAAGTGTCATTCTTGAATACAATTATTCTGGATGTCTGAGGCTAACATTTTCCAAGGAATGTGGGAATAGTGTGCCCAACCCTCCAGGCTTGTCACACTTAAATGTAACAAAGAAAGAGAATGTTCTAGACTTGGCCTGAAGAATATGAGCCCCACAGAAAAGTTCATTGACACTACGTTATGGTGTGTTTATTTTTAAGTGCTTCACTCTCACAAATGTAATGCCATTTCAGAAACATTTTAGTCCCCGTCTTCACACTTTCTCTTGCGCCCACCCAACAGGATACCTAAGCAGATACTTTGGTGCCAATCTGGGATGTATAGTCCCTCAATTGGCTTCTACAAACATGTTAACCCTTCTTACAAATATAGCACCTTGCACCTTTATTCTGTGCTACTCAATGTTCCAATCTCTGCAGACTACTGAGTCTGAAGCGGCATAGTAAGTAACGATAGTCACTGAGACAAAGAGCACTTGTTTTGCTACCTTCTCTGAAAAGTAATTGCCTATAGTCAAGTAAAAATAAACCACTGGTTTCTGACTCGAGACACACAGGCATCTTTTAAACATTTAAATTATGTATGCAGAATTCATCTTGAATGCAGAGGTTGGTTTGGAAGGGCGGACTATGCATAGAAGGGGTAAAAAAAACTATCCCAACTGAACACTGTAAACACCTGTCACTTAATCTTCCAACAGTCCACTCAAGATGAACAAATAGTAAGCAAATGTCACCCAAAATATTTGACGTAAATAGAATATTTTTTTAACAAACAATCAACATCATTGGTTTCAATCTTCAAAGCACTGATGGAAAACCAGCTTTAACAAAAGATGAAACATCCAGGAAAGGAGTTTGCATCATGCTATTAAATAAACATGTACTGATAATTACATGCTTGGCTATTGTTGAAACAGCAGTGCTGCCACAAATGTAATAGTATGGCGTAATTCATAGGAATTATGTTATTTTTGTGAAGTATTTTTCGCATTTTATCAGAGTGACACAACCCTTTTCTTGATAACATAATAAATAGTAGCATACTGTGGTCCAATAGTGCAAATCTCGGGGTTAAGGTTATGTGTGTTTATGTATGAATGTGATTGATAGAAAGAATACATAACAGGCAACTGTATAATATGATCCTCTGTTGCTATTGTGGGGATCTGGTGACATGTACAAACCTCGAGGCCATAGGTAGAGTGGATTATGAACTCTACCTTAACAATGAGATACCAATATTGGCCAATTTACAAATGTACTTTGCCATATATTTTTTGTAATATATGATTTATTTTAATACTCACTAGAAAGATTTAGAGCATTTCAATGAAATCCGTTCAGTATTCATTGTTTGCGCGAGACTGCAAACATTTCTGTCAATGTTTCAAGAAATGTGTTTATGTTGAGGATAATGTGCTAATGTTCAAAATCTGATTTATGCAACAATGCATATTACTGTAAATCAACTTTAAAAATGCAAAGTGCATTGTAAGGAAAGTAGAAACAGGGGCTCACTCCAATTATTACATGTCATGCTTTTGTTTGTTTTTATGATCACCTTTTAACGTAATGGAATGTATGATTTAAATTGTAACTTTATGGATACAACATGCATTCGAATAAAGTCATTGAAATGAAAGACTGTTCTAAAATGTGCTTTTCTGTTGTAGTACATTGACGCCACAGAGTAGTTTTAACAAGACATATAAAGGAAGAAAAACAGAGTGCAATTTGGAACAGTGTAACTTTTGGCTGACAGTGCTTTGCATTTACAATGCTTATTTGCACACACTGTGGAGGATTCCTTCATAGTTGCTTCTATCAAGAATGGGGCTACAAGGGACAGCTTGTCAGGTGCGCTCCTCAATTTTCTGAGAGCTGCACAGTCATTATGAACGTTTCTTTTTTTACTATCACTGACTGAAAGATACCATCCTGTGTTTAACTTTTGATTAGGGAAGTTAAATATCCTGTAAATTAATTCAGTACTGTGAATTACAGGAAACAGAATATATATTATATATATATATATATATATATATATATATATACATATATATATATATATATATATATACACACGCACACACACACACACACACATATATATATCTATACACACACACACATATATATATATACACACACATACATATATACACCAAGATAGCATTATAGATCCACCATACAGGTTAAACGTTTTATAATTTCTTGCATTACATAGACCATAAATATGTAGGCTTCCCATTGGTTGGAATCTGCAATTGATTGAAATTATGTGGATCCTGTGAATTTCCTTCGGCCTCCTCTAGAATTCCCTATTTTAATTGTCAGATAGGATATGTCATTTTCTTGTCCAAAAAGCACTTTGTTTTGATCGTCCAATATAGGGAAGTAAACACTACATTCAGATGGGCTCAATTCAGCCAGACAGCCAACTTGCAGATTTGAGGCACACGACTAGTGTAATGTGCAAATAAAAGCTTGATCAAATAAAAACAAAATGTTGGCTTTGGTGTACTTCTAAGATTAAATGAAAAGCACAATGTAAAGATATTTTAAAACACATGTAGAGGTGTTATGATCACTCTCAGCTGGTGGTGCTTTTCGTGGCAAAGAGCATGATCTAATATGTTCGCTAGGGAACAGTTACAACTTTTAGATAAAAGTGATAGTGATATGGAGACTATGGAAATGTTGCAGGAGAATTCTTTGGTACATAATCAGTACTATAAACTGTCACTGAAGACTATTGCTTCATGCACATGTAAACACAATTCCTACTATGATTTAAGGAGCAGAGAAACAAACACCAAGATTAGCCTTACACAAAGTAACACTAATAAGGGATGCACAACTCAAGACATAACAGACCATGTAACACACACATAACATAAAGGTCTTCTATCTCAAACCCTACTTGAACTGTAACTTTAGGGTGGCAAGTTACAGGATTGTATATGATTCTCAGCTAACCTATGAGCTTGCGGTCATTAAAATATCAACAGTGGAATATGCTATCAGCATTCTACTTGTAAGAACGTCAATGACTGATAATGTGCTTTCCCAGTTGTACAAGCCACATTCAATTGCATGCCTTATATTGTCCCACCTGACTGCTAGATGAAAGCAGTTCAGCTAATTGGCACCATGTAGTGTTCTACTTTTTTACTCACACTTTAAATATATTTCCACCTTTTGGGAAATTCAAAAAGATTCCTAGGAGTACTCCATGAACAAAATGAAACTTCAAGATTCCCAAAATAGTCACACACATAAATATTTGCTCATTGTACATTTCTACAGAAAGAAATGTCAATGTGCAGTGTATGTGCATTTGCTAACATTTTTATCCTCGATAGGGGAACACATTTTTTTGTATGTGCGGGAATACCTTTCCCTAAACCAACACCAGTACCAATGCTAAAACCAGTTTAGGGGGTGTTCCCTCACTGTTCTCGCCATAAAATCGATTACCTCCTAATGTTCACAGGAATAAATCTCTGACCGTTATGAGGGTGGTAAACTACTTTCAAAACGTGTGTCACTACATAGAGAGACTGAGGATGCATGTGTCCCCTTTCTAAAACTCTAAATATCCACGTCTCTGTAAGCACTCGTAAATTAAGATGTGGGCACCCATTGTAAAACGTCAGAAGTTTAAATACCTTGAGAATTTGGCCTCAGGTCTATACTCTTCGCGTTCCAGTCTCACACTTAGTTTTCAACATTACGTACAGTGTGCCCATGAATTGTATTTCTCTCTTCTACTCATTCTGGTGGATATTTTGGCAGTGCAACATGGCGGCCTTCCTGTTGGCCAGTGCCTTGTTATACACTTATGATTATCTGCAAACAGAGGGCCCAAGAATCAAGAAGCTGGCAAAGTCATGTATTGCATGTAACTCTGCAGTTATCACTTGCTAATAGCTCATAAAATGAATGGTTTGGCCTGTAGAGAACACCTCGAGAAAGACCTTTGTGGAAAGTGCATTATTGTGGACAAATGGTAGAAATGCATCTCTGGAAAAAAGAGGACTGTCACACAAAGAAAAGACTCCACCGAGACCAACATTTTTGGTGGGGCTGGGAGAGCTGATTTGGATACAGAATAATCTGTTTTAGGGTCTAAGGTGATAACATTGCAATTACAAAGATGCCGTTCAAAGAGTTCAAGTATTTACTTTTCTTCACCAAAGTCTTTCAACAAAAGCTTGTTGCCTCAAAGAATATAAAACAAGATCGCGCCGGGGGTGGTCGGATATTGGTTACAGGGGAAATACCTAGAACAAAGAAACATGTAACTAAAAGATTTGAGTTGCACATGACAGAAGTGTGATGCTATGCTTGAATACAATAGCCATATTTTACCACCATGGTTTTTAAAAATGTGCAGAATTATGCATGAAAAGCCAATGTGAACAATGGCTGAACTTGAGTCAAGCCATCTTGTGGAGAAATCGTTTCATGAATGGTTTCCATATCACAGGGCAATGATCTCACATCTCTGCAATTTCTGTATGTAAGAGGGAAGAAAATTGCAAGCTTTGTGGTCCTTGCTTTGTGAACGCGCCTGCACTGTCTATAAAATATGCTTAAAACAACAGAGCTTTGGCTCAGAGAAGAAACAGGTTTTACATGTTCGTTTCATTTGGTATTAGTTATATCGAGAAAATTGCAATACTTGGTTTATATGACTGGACAAAATGTTTCTGCCAAAATGAACTGTATGTCGATATGAATAAGTAAGGCCATCATTTGGTCCCAGACATCACCACCATCCAACCCAGTTTATGATTTACACTCATACCGCCTCTTCTTTTGTACAGGTCTTTTAAATCATAAATATGCACAAATAATATATGGGTATGGGCAGAGCTGTGCAACATCTACCTGAACATTCTGCCAATGATACAGTGCTCAGAAGCTCCAACTTCTAAAAACAAATATGCAGATCAACTGCTTGAGTTTGAGCTTTACCGTGAAAATATGGAAGCAAGTTACCCCACAAAATCAAACCTTACACAAAATTACACCATACATGAAAAGAAAATCTATGGAACCTAATATTGTATTTTGAACTGAAACCTCACAGAAATGTGGTACTTGAGATATGAAAAATGGTATATTGACAATAGTCAGGCGAGGTCTGGGGTGTGGGTGAGGAGGGAAACAACATACATTGAAGGATACTAAAAGCAGGAGTGCATCAAAATATTTCAGGGTCATTTAGATTACAAAGATGTTTTACTTTGCGAATCTTCTTAGGGTAATTGATCGTATACATTAAAATGCACTTCTTCGCACAAGGAGAAAATTGTTTCTCTTCTAACTTCAAATCTACAGCTACCAAGAAATAATTTTGTGAGGTAACCTTCTTTCCAAAGAGCATTTCAGAGACGCTGTCTAAAGTGTACACTAACTACATGAACTACTGGACGATAATGACTAGCTATAATAAATATTTCTTGGTTACATAAAGCACATCCTTTTTTCATTATGGCACAGATGCTACATGTTCACACTCACGAGTCCCTTGCCACACGACGAGTTCATGCTAAGTACAATACAACAGAATAAAAAAGTGCCCCAAAACAATAAAAAGACACGTCAGTAGTAATAAATTAAAATCTTATTAAAACTGATATAAAAGTTGTTCAAGTGTGTTTTTTCTTTTTAAGTATCAGATGTGTCATGCAACAGAACAACAAATATGGCAGGCACACCATGCATCACTGTTTTCATTCTTAGGGTACACAAAGGGTTTTGTTGAATTATGCCATACTCCTTGGCCATGTAAGGTCAGTTCCTGAAGCACTGTCAATCTCACATGTAAAACCACATGACTGACCTCTCCATCTATTCTGGTTGATCTCCAGCCTCTATGAAACTCAGGGCTTCTGGTACAATGATATGTGGTTGCAATGAAGCCATACCTGTACAGGTGCCTTGCTTCTAGGAAATCCATATTTACTAGCTACTGTAGTCTATCTCAAAGCAATCTTCACTTGACAAAAAACCTAGTTTTCTATCAAACAGTGCACATCTGAACTGGTCAAAGTTGCACGGGATTGAAATGGCTTTACAGAGTAGACTCTTTTTGGCACAAAACCTTTCGAAAATCTAGATCCATGCCTTCCAGCCCGTGGCAGTGCAGATGACTGATCCGGAAATCTGCACTTCAGCATGTCCTCCTTCATGCCATAAACTACAAGAGTAGCACAATGCCACTGACAGCTTTGCATAACTGGCACAGTCTCCCTCCTTCCAGGGATAGTACCAGTGTGATTACATCTCAGACAAGGGCACGTTTTTGCCAAGTTCCTTAATTCCCTGAAGAATTCGCTTCATATGGCCCACCTTCGTGATCCCCAAGTCCTGCAAGAAAGAAGAAAATATCATACTTTAAGAAGAGGTGAACAAGGTCAGCTCATCCTCAACACATTCATTGCCTAGTTAAATATACTGCAAATCAGTATATTTAACACTACAGCATTACTTCTTGAGAAATAACACATTTGTCCACATTCTACTTTGACAAAAGTCTATCTTCACAATAATGCCAACTTACTGACCTCCACATGTGCCCAAGCAAGTAAATAGCATTGCGATGAAATAAAAGCAATGAAATGAATAGAGATATACACTATCTTGTGCTTGCAATAGGTACATTTGTTGAGAAATGGTTGTGATAATCTTGGTAACTGCTTCAATCCAGCATGCAGAGATGATGGAACGAGTTAAGAGTTTTTGGAAGATGAATATAAGAGCTTAAGCTTCTCATATATGTGCATCTTCAGAAGACATCTCAGTTTCTCAATGTCACCATCCCACAAAGTGAGAACAACATGGACAGTGAGAGCAGTACAGTAAATATTTCAAATCAAATTTCATAAGACTGAATCAGCCTGAAATGTCAGAAGCCATATGTAATGTTAAACAGTAGAAGGTCAACAAGATCAACTGAGTAGAAGCAGATGTCATTGTTTAATTAAAGAAACAGACTACTCCAGTACAATAAATAATATTTACATCAGCCTTCTTCATAAAAAAGAACCACAAAATCCAGGACAACATGCGAAAGAAGACAAACTTTCCTCCTTTCCCGCCAAGGAAAAAATAGGGAGCAGTGTGATCCAGTAAAAAAATAATAATAATAAGTCCACATTTGCTCTATCAAGGATTCTTGAAACCATCACCAAGGAAATTGACTTTTAGGTGCATGTGCAATAAGGCTTAACCAGGTCACATAATATTAGCCAAAATCCCAAGCCTACCCTAAAACTAACAGCGCACCCAAAATAAAAAAACTGCATACCATTTATAGTCATCACTAACTTTCCAAGAATATCTAACTACAACTTCACCTTGAACACCACAACCTTTTTGAACCTCCATTGTAGTAGCTGTCCTAGGCTCAGTACTGAAACATGTCTTATAAAATCTATGATGATGCCTTTGAAACAACAGATGGTATGAATCAGCTAGTGCTACTAAATTTTATCTTGGCTATTAATGTAGCAACACAAGTCCTTCTGTCTTCAAGCTTTCTCTTTTCCCTATTTTGCATCTTTCCTCTACAATGTATCATAATAGCTAATGCTAAGACCTTGTATGTAGAATTTCCAATGAAGTCCAATGTGAAATCCTGTATGGATCACATGTTCTGTCCATCCACCCCATCCTAAAGAACCATGGACACCTCAACATATCTAAATTGCATACATTGACAACACCAACTTCTAACTTTGGCCTAAACAACTAAAAACACTAATATCAGTCATGGAGTTGAAGCGATGTACGTAAATGCTGGAATAGGAGCCTGAGGCGAGCTAAGATTAGACATCCCTACGCACCAGAAATTCCGTTGATTATGTGTGAAGCACTCCCCCATGAGGCGACTGGCACAGATTAGGAGCTTGGGCAGACCTAGGAATATCTACACTGGGAGACCTATATGAGGGGGGCACCCTGATCCCCTTCACTGATCTCAGGGGTCGTTACGATAAACCAGGTGGAGACTTTCTGTTGCATACCGCCCTTACAGCAGCCATGAGGAAACACTGAAGGGGGGACTCACTGAACCGGGGACCTCGATGGGATGCCAATATATGGTCTCTTCAGCGGGCACCTTTCAGGTGGTCAAATGTCTGTATAGGAGACTCACATATGGAAAATAGATCTGGACAAACCTACAGCGGACACGGAATGGGGGCACTGATGGAAAGAGCATGGAAAAGCACCAGGAAAGTGAAGTTTCAATTGACAAATTTCTACGTCCTGCACAGGGACTACCTCACGCCAGATAAGATCAATAAATATTTCAATATGCAGACAGCAGTATGCCTGCGATGCTATAAAACAGGGGCTGACTTTTTACACATGTTTTGGAGCTGTCCGAACATAGGGGACTTTTGGGAGGAGGTGACTACGATAATGGCAGAAGTAACTGAGAAAGAGATAGTAATTACTCCTGATTACTGCCTGCTACAATGGTTCACCCATACTGCTAAGAACAAAAGAACAAGTAAATTCCAGGACCTTGGGCTAACCTTGGCTAGAAGAGACATTACTAGCTACTGGAAATCGTGGGCTGGCCCTAGTTGAGTTTGGTGGAAAACAGAGTTCATTAAATGAGCTGAGTGCAAAAGTTCTGTTCGATTACAAATAGCTAGACGGACAGGAAGTGAGAAGTCGCTGGAGACAGCTAGAGCATGGACAGCGTTGCTGGACTTGTTAAAGAACCCCAATAGCATGGGAGAGAGAGATCAGGAGGGAGAGGTCCACGAGAAGACTGATTGATTCTCCAGTATCGGACCTAATGGAAGCAATGAATTCCTGATAGATAAACCCCCTGTTCGGTGGGAAGACAATCATTGAGTTTGCTCTAGAGACTTCCAAAGTGGGAGAAAATTGCCCTTCAATAGGCTAGGTAGATGGGTGACCAATGTGACACGCCTGTTGGAGGCTAGGGTGGGAGGTACAGTTTGGATCAGTTTGGGTAGCTGTATTTGTAAAGCTTAAAGTATGCAAGCATACAGATTCAGATTGATCTGTAAGTAATACATGCCCAATAACGGACAGTTTGAATTATACTGTAGATATGTATAACCGGATGCATTACATTTAAGAGGTTTCCTCTCCTAAAATGCAATAAGGGGTGGATGAATGCAATTGCACTCGCACTGCTACATTAATGTATTGATTGTCTGAAAACTCAATAAAATTTGTTTGTAAAAACTGGAGTTGAAGCGATCCTAGAACACCACATTTTTCAATAACAGTTCATCAAAAAGGACATCCGTTTAGTCATCAAGATCCACAGAGCAGACACCTGCAAACTTGTACAGAGAAAACCACAGGCGCCTTACACATCTCAATAATGGAATATATAAAATTTTTGCTTAAATGTGTACATTTGTGGCTTGAACTACATGAAAATAGTCTCTGCTGAGAATAGTTTCAACACGGACCTTACTTTTCCTCGAAGCAGACCGGCTTAACACTGATATTGTGGAATGAGCCTAGCTTCCACCTGGAACAGGCATATACAAAGGCAATGCAATGCACAATGCACATTTTGATTCTTTGCACTGCCCTGAACCTGGAACAATATTTATCCAAAATGTATTACTGCCCCCTCACCCATGGCTTGAATGAAAGTATTTATCTAACTTAATGTTGCCTACCTTTAAGATTTAACTGGTGAAACATAATTATTTAATTCCACAAAACTCTATAACGATGAAAAATAACTGATTGTCTCTCAGTCATTGTAACGCACATCAAATATATAAAAAAATACATATTACTTATCTGGGAAGCTGAAATAGAAGAAAACAAGTTACTTACCTGTAACTTTGGTTCCCCACAATTGGTACTTTCATAGATTCCCATGCTTTGTATCATTCCCCCGTCGTCGGAATGGGAGCCTCGGTAATAGAAAAAGATCAAAGCAGTAGGTACAAAAGTGAAAGACAGGCCTAGGCCTCATCTCTTTGTAGCCTATCCGCCTCTTTTTGTAAAAGAGACCAAAAAAAATTGCAACAACCAATCAGAGTAGCCTCACCCCATTGAACCCTCCTGAGAGAGCCTCAGTGCCTCAGATTTTCGTAGCCGTTGTGTAAAAGTAATTACATTTGCTGAAGGCTGAGCTTTCCCAGGGGAGGTGGGTGGGCGCATGGTAATCTATGAAAGTACCAATACTGGGGAACCAAAGTTACAGGTAAGTAACTTGTTTTCCTGCCCCAGTATTGGACTTTCATAGATTCCCATGCTTTGTATCAGAGTACCTAGCAGTAATCTGCAAATGCACATTTTGTTACATGCATATCAGCATAACACAGTATAAGTATTATAATAATTGGCCAAAAAACTTCGTAACAATAAATAAGTAATATTATGAAATACAAAATGTGCAATAAAGGAAAGAGGGATATAAAGGAAAGCTCACCGCTCACTGGAATAAATTCCTCAGGACTGCTTGTCCGACTGCTGTATCACTCCTTGTGGAAGAATCCAAACAGTAGTGTTTCGTGAATGAATGGGCACTGCTCCATGTAGCTGCCCTACAAATGTCCTTGATAGGGACACCAGAGAATAGAGCCGCAGATGATGATACTGATCTCGTAGAATGAACTTTGATCCGTCCCGTTCGGCTTTCCCGCTGCTTGATGGCAGAAATGAATTGTGCTGGCAATCCAACGTGATATCCCCTGCTTTGACAGGGGCAAACCTTTCCTTGGAGCGCTAAAAGCTACAAAAAGTTGCAAAGTCTTCCTGAAATCTTTCGTACGTTGAAGATAAAACTTCAGGAATCATTGAACATCCAAAATGTGGAGAGATCTCTCCGCCAGAGATGAAGATCGAGGAAAGAATGTCTTTCTCGTAGAATGAACTTTGATCCGTCCCGTTCGGCTTTCCCGCTGCTTGATGACAGAAATGAATTGTGCTGGCAATCCAACGTGATATCCCCTGCTTTGACAGGGGCAAACCTTTCCTTGGAGTGCTAAAAGCTACAAAAAGTTGCAAAGTCTTCCTGAAATCTTTCGTACGTTGAAGATAAAACTTCAGGAATCATTGAACATCCAAAATGTGGAGAGATCTCTCCGCCAGAGATGAAGATCGAGGAAAGAATGTCTTTAGTACTATAGGCTCATTTAGGTGAAAATCCGAAGGGACCTTTGGGATAAATTTCGGATTTGTCCGTAAGATCAAAGATTCTTTTTTGAACTGTAAGAAAGGCTCAACAATTGTGAGAGCTTGAAGTTCTCCAACTCTCCTGGCTGAAGTTATCGCCAGAAGAAAAGCAATCTTCCAGGACACAAACTTCATGTCCGCTCTATGTATGGGTTCAAAAGGAGCCCTAATGAGATGGGCAAGGACCAGGTTGAGTTGCCAAATTGGAGGAGGAGGTCTCACCGGAGGGAAAGCCCGAATAGACCCTTTAGAAATTGCTTGATCACCCTCGCAGACCAAAGAGAAGGGCCAGAGGTTGTTCGTCTGAACCTCGAGATCGCTGCCAGATGCACTTTAATGGAAGAGTGTTGAAGACCTGATTTGGCCAAAGACAATATGTACGGTAAGATTTTATGAGGAGCCGAAGTAAAAGGATGAAGATTCTCCTTTTGGCACCATGTACAAAAACGCTTCCATGTTGCACGATAGGCCCTGTTTGTACTAGGAGCCCGAGCCTGAGCTAAAATGTCCTTGCAATCTTGAGGGATATCCAAAGCTTTGAATTCCTGGTGCTCAGGAGCCAAGCTGTCAATTGCAGAAAGCTCGGGTCCGGATGCATTACTTGGCCCTGAGACATCGTCAGCAGGGTAGGAATTGGACGCAGGAGAATTTGTTGATCCTGAGACAGAAGGAGGAGCTCTGTGAACCAAAATTGGTGGGTCCAAGCTGGGGCTATTAAAATCATGGTCCAGGGTTCAGTCTTGAGTTTCCTCAGTATCCTTGGTATCAAAGGAATCGGTGGAAAGGCGTAAAGAAATGCGCCTGACCAGGCTATCGAAAGGGCATTCCCCAGCGACCCTCGATGGTGATACCTGCTTGCGTAGAATTGGCATTTCTTGTTCTGTGGAGTCGCGAACAGGTCTATAAGAGGAGTGCCCCAACGAGAGAATATTCTGTCGAGAGTTCTCTGATCCAATTCCCATTCGTGGGAGGCTGACATTAGTCGGCTCAATGAATCCGCCTCCACATTGAACCTGGTAGATGTTCTGCTGAGAGAGATATCTGGTGACGAATAACCCATTCCCAGATCTCCTGTGCGTCTTTTGAAAGGAGTTTGGATTTTGTTCCACTCTGCTTGTTCACAAAATGCATGGCCGTCGTGTTGTCTGTCCGCACCAGGACTGTAGAATTTCGAATTTTTGAAAGGAAAGCTTGTAGAGCTAAACAAATCGCTCTCAATTCTAGTAGGTTGATGTGAGAGGTGCGAAACTCTGGAGACCAGCGATCGCGCACTTAAAGATTCTGTAATACAGCTCCCCAGCCTTCTAGAGAACCGTCTGTGGTCAGGACTAACGGAGAGGGAGGAACCGTGAAGGAGAAACCTTCCTCGATATTGCTTGTTACAGTCCACCACCTGATCGCCTTCTTCATGACACGAGTAATCTTTATCCTGTCTTTGAAAGACCCCTCTGCTTGACGCCATTGCAAGTCTAGTTGTTCCTGCAGGGGACGCATGTGAAGCCTGCAGTGCGGAATCAATGCAATGCAAGATGACATCGATCCTAGAAGGGATTTGTACTGACGGACTGAAAGAGTTTGTTTCCATCGAAAACGGTTGGCAGAAAGAATCAGTCTGTTTGGTCTCTCCTCTGAAGGGAAAGCTTTGCAAAGAGTTGTGTCCAGATTGGCACCCAGAAATCTTGACGACCTGGACGGAAGAAGGACAGACTTGCTTCTGTTTAAGCCTAGACCCAGATGACTGAAAAGTTGAATACAATCCTCGATTGCTTTTGAGGCTGTTTGAGAGTTTGTAGCTTTTATCAGCCAATCGTCCAAGTAGGGAAACACCTGCAGAGACTGCCTTCTGAGAAAAGCTGCCACTGGAGCCAATGCCTTTGTAAATATCCGCGGTGCAGATCTTAGTCCGAAAGGTAGGACTTTGTGTGGGCCGGATGAATGGGAACATGAAAATATGCGTCCTCTAGATCTAGAGTTGCCATATAATCGCCAGGATTTAGGAGACGCAATATATCCTGGAGAGAAACCATCCGAAAAGAGAGTTTTATGAGATAGGTGTTGAGCTCCCTCAGGTCTAGAATTGGGTGCCACTTTTCTTCCGTCTTGCGAACCAGGAAAAACCTGGAATAGAAACCTTTCCCTCGTTGGGTCTGAGGAACCGATTCCATCGCCCCTTTGATGAGCAGCAGTTGAACTTCGAGACGTAGAAGATTTAGATGTTTCGATTCCGTGGCGTAAGGAGCTCTGGTTGGTGGAAATTCTTGAAACTCTAGTGTGTGGCCGAATTGTACGATGTTGAGGACCCACCGATCCGATGTAATAATTTTCCAGTTGTGGAGGTATTCTGATATCCTGCCACCCACTGATGTTACTAGAGGGGGAGGAACAGTAGACAGAGTCATGAAGCCGCTATTGACGTTCAGGCGTATCTCTCCCCTGACGTCCCTGTCGACCTCTTGGTGGTTGGCGAGAGAAAGACGCCGATTGACCTTGGCGCTGTGAGTATTGGGGTTTGTATGACTGAGAGGACTGCGAGTAAGAAGAGTAGCGCTGTTGGTTGCCCCCTCTGTACGATGAAAAACCTCTCCCTTACGCACCCCTGAAAGGAACCTTGCGGTAATGCAATGTCCCCAAGGACCTTGCTGAGTCCGTGTCCTTCTTGATGTCTTGAAGGGCATCATCTATATGCTTCCCAAAAAGCATTTCTCCTTCATAAGGTAAGTCCAAATCTTATTTTGGACTTCCTGGCGAAACCAGGTTGCCCTTAGCCAGCCCTGAATGCCTTAAAACTGCTGATCCCGCAAGAGCTCGGAAAGCGGTGGTTGCTATATCCATAGCACAATCTATCACCTCCGAAGATGAACGTTCTCCTTCCTCCAGAATCTTCTTGGCCTCTTCCTTTGCACCATCCAGAAGTTGGTCAACAAACGGGGATAAATCGCACCACATTTGGCGATCATATCTACCCAGGATTGCAAGAGCATTAGCAGCTCGGACTAGAAGGCTGGCCATTGAGGAGAACCCTTTTCCCACATTGTTCAAGCGTCTCCCCTCTTTGTATAGCGGTGTCGTAAGAGGCGCTGATGGATTTTTGGACTTTCTTTGCGCTGCCTGGGAAATAACGGAGTCCGGCTTCGGTTGACCAGTCATCCAATTGGGACTGTTTTCAGGAGCCTTATATTTTTTCTCCAGCCGGGGAAGAACAGGAATGACCATAGCTGGATTCTACATCAATTTAGTACCTTCCGACTACACATGTTCAACTATCGGTATTGAACGGATAGATTTTCTGTAAGGCTCCTTGAAGTGGTAAAGGAAACAGTCTGTCTGTACTGTCGTAATAGGAAGACCAAACCTCTTGGACGCCCTCTCTATATGGTTGTGGAAACCTCCAATGTCTGCTGGAGGAGAGGTAGCAGGATCCGGCAATGGTGAGGCTGGATCTTGAATAACATACTCGTCCCAATCTCTATCCGGGTCTGGGTTTTGATCTACCTGATGATCGTCATCAGATGAGTCATCATCATCCTGAATAGCAGTAACCTCCCGATGGCTTTCTTTAGGATCTGGCTCAAAAAGGTCAAGAAACCCGAGGTGTCACTGCCACTGGAGGAGTAGCAGGAATGGAAGGAGGAGGAGGCTGCGCTTGCTGGTCTGAAGCTTGAGACGGAAACCTTCTTTTGTAATCCTGTAGCATCATCTGCAAGTCTGTTATGAGAGCGGAAGGCATTGCCACCATGTCTTGTTGATGTTGATGAGGCCTCTCTTGCTGAACAAAATGGCGTTCCTCCGTATAGTAGTCATCAGAGTCTGAATCTTGATACTTCACTTGAAGTTGGGATGGGCTGTAAGCATCCCCATCAGGGCCATCCTCATCATCTGATTCCTCCTCCAAAAGCAAAGTTGGAGGCAAGGGTGTTACTCTGCGAGGAGATGACATCTCTGGAGTAATCTGCTGTCTTTTAATAGAAATGTGGACCCTTTGAATCGTCGACAACGTCGTCGATGAGCTCGTCGTTGACGGAAACGTCGACGAGCTAGTCGTCATAATCATCACCGCTGTCGGCGTCGTTCTCGTCGACGTTGCAGCCGTCGACGCTATCTTCGATGTCATCATCGTCTACGTTGAAGATGTAAGCACCATCGTCGACGAGAAGGGAACAGGTACCTTAAACGTCGACGAAGATATCACTGCAGCCGCCGTCGACGAAGCTGCCGTCGACGGTCCCGTCGACGGAGCTGTAACAGAACCAAGTGAATTTTGGATGTCGTCGTCGAAGTACCAGATATTTCCGTCGTCGACGGACGAGATTTCTTATCAGATTTTCCTTCCTGAGGGCCAGTAGCAGGTTTTTAGGTTTCGCCCTGCCGTTGCAACTGCATAGCAGTTGCTCCGCCCAGGGCGAAATCTTATGTCCTAGATATGGGGCTTTGGTTCCCCCTCTGTCTTCCATTGGCTAGCTCCATAAATGGAGGCTAGCCATTGGAAGAGATTGGCTGTCAATCACGCTTTCCCCGTGAAAACGCGATTCGGGGGCGTTTCTCTGTCTTTTTTTAAGTCACGCCCTCTCCCCTTCCCATTGGCTGGAATTTTACCTTCCAGCCAATGGGAAGGGAAGAGCGCGAAAAACACGCCCCCGAATCTGCCGGCCCGGACACCCCCGTGACGTCATTCCCCGGGCTGCGCTGTGATTGGCTGGCGGCCCGGGACCTGACTTGTTTACCTATGCCACCCCAACAACTTTAGCGGCAACACCAGGAGACCTCAAGTAATTATTGGCAATGTTTTCAAGCACCTAAAAGCATCATGAGAGCAGATACAGAATGTTTTAGGGGCAGTGGTTCATATACCCAGGGAAGATGGCATTCCAAAGTGCCCCAAAGGAAGACTGACATCCGGTAGAAGTAATGCTAATCGGCCCAAAAATGGTAAAAAAATAAAATAAAAATTAAAGTGTTTTAAGCTCGCTTTAAATTATTGCAACAAAGTGCCATCGCCTGGTGTTTGACAGTTCAAGAAGGGGCGCACGTACGTCAGAGGCATGGTATCAGATTTGGCGCTCAATATGCTGCCCGCTAGTGTGCAGCGTGTACTCGTCTGGACCCCAGCTCCTGAGAGCTTCAGTGCGGCCCGGCCCCGAATGAAAGACAAACACTGGGCTGATTGAATTAGCTGATTTTCCCTCATTAGCCAGACAGTTCATTATCGAGCTGGGTGCCTCCGTGTTTGGTTCCTATGAAAACAAGGGCCGAAGTTAATAAAGCTGCTGTCTTCGGGGGCAGAGGAGGGGGCGGCCGATGGAGCCGTCCGCGAGGGTGACTGATTTGACCCTACTGTGTGGATGGGTGCCCTCGAGAGCAGCATCTCGGTCGGGTTAATACAAGCGGCGGCCGGGTTCTCCCTGCATTACTCATTTACAGTGGCTGTGGGGAGCAAGAGCCCGCCGCCGGGCGACTGATATCATGGGAACAGCCCGAGATCCTAGAGGGGAGGTCCAGCTCCGTCTTCAGTCTCTTGCGGTGACGTCTTGTGGATTTGTGCGTTTCATAGAGGCCATTAACGCAATTCCTGGCCAGTTCGACTCTTCACGCAAACCATGTCTCCTCACTTCTCACTGTTTAAATAGTGTTTTTAAATTTAAAAGCCAACGCCAGAACACATTGCGCCACCCCCTTTTATTTTCAAAACCGAAGCTCTACATATCAGTATATGTTTTATCTATTTTTATATCTAACTGAAAGTCGGGAACACTCCAGCACAGGTCAGCCTCCAAGAGGGGGAAGGCAACGGGACATCTGCTGAAAGCCCGTCTGCCCCATCTGAAGTCCTTGCACCCGTCCACCGCCCTGGTGAGATGCGGAGACCGGCAGTCCTTGCACCCGTCCTCCGCCGTGGTGAGATGCGGAGACCGGCAGTCCTTGCACCCGTGCTCCGCCGTGGTGAGATGCGGAGACCGGCAGTCCTTGCACCCGTCCCCCGACGTGGTGAGATGCGGAGACCGGCAGTCCTTGCACCCATCCACCGCCCTGGTGAGAAGCTGAGTCCGGCAGTCCTTGCACCCGTCCTCTGCCGTGGTGAGATGCGGAGACCGGCAGTCCTTGCACCCGTCCCCCGCTCTGGTGAGATGCGGAGTTCGGCAGTCCTTGCACCCGTCTTACGTCCTGGTGAGATGCGGAGTCCGGCAGTCCTTCCACCCGTCTGCGTCAGAGGTTCCAGGGAGCAGCTTTCACTTAAGAGCATGGCCGAAAACAGGGAACCGATGGGCACACATGCCAACATTTCAGAGGAGGTAAGGGGAAGATAAAAAACAAAAAACAGAATCGTGAGAATGCATCTGTGTGTGTGTGCGCCTGTGTGTGTTTGCCTGTGTGTTTGTGTATGTGTAGGTGTGTGTGTGCGCATCCGTGTGTGTGTGTGTTTGCCTGTGTATTGGAAAGCATTTGTGTGTGTCTTGTTGTAGGTGTAATGTTACCTATTGCATTCTATATCTGGAGGCAATGACGGAAGCAGCAAAATACCAGCGGGGGGTGGGGGGGCGCTATGCGCGTATATTTTTAAGCCACGCCCCTATTTGCATCTGTCCCAGTTGTTTCATTCCATGTAAAGCTCTGCTGGCTCCCCCAGATGCGCCTCGAATTCAGATATTTCCGCTGAAGTACACTGCTCTCCTCATTCAGGCAGCGCTGTAGTGTCACATGCAAGAGCATGAGGGGGGGTTTGGAAGGAATCTGAAATGAAATAGTAGGGACTGCTGTCATTAGTAACTGATAAGGAATGTTTTTTTTGGTGTCCCTTTTGCGGTAGTCAGACTACAACAAACACTGGGCCTCTCTTTCCGTGAAGTCTTTGCTGCTGCTGTGAAATGCTGTTTTCAGCCCCTTGGAGCTCTGACACTACTTCCTGCCAGAGCCTCTGATTGGCCAGTTTTGTTGTAGAACATTATGCTCTTGTCTTAAATGTGAACACTCCGGGAGTTTGAAATTAACTCTTTCTCCCAGCCTCGCAGACGGAAACATGTATGTGTCTGTGTGTGCATATGTGTCTCTGTGTGTGCGTGCCTCTGTGTGCACATCTGTGTATGTGCCTGTGTATGTGTGTGCATCTGTGTATGTGTGTGTGCCTGTGTATGTGTGTGCCTGTGTATGTGCATGACTGGGCGTGTGTGTGCATCTGCATGTGTGCGTACCTGGGCGTATGTGCACATCTGTGTGTGGGGGGTGCGTGCGTGGTTGTGTGTGTGTGTGTGTGTGTGCATCTGCGTGTGTGTGCGTTCCTGGTCGTATGTGAGAATCTGTGTGTGTGTGTGTGCAGCTGTGTGTGTGTGTGCCTGGGTGTGTGCACATCTGTGTATGTGTGTGCGCCTGTGTATGTGTGCGCCATGAATGTTATGTTGTACCACATGTGCCGTTGTCAGAATGACGTGACTGCTGATGTGACACGGGGCTCTGATCAGGTCTTTCCCGCCAGCCTGAAGTCTGCTTTCAGTCAGACGGAGCTCAGTGTCCTGGTCCCTGCAAGGGGCGAGCCTGAGCGCTGACATTTTTGTTATTTGTTTTTTCAAATGTGGCTGTCTTTGTCAAAGTATTCAGAGGGGTCACAAAGAATAAGGCCTCGGCGTACAAACGTATAGCCATAACGTACCCAAGCTCGAAGATTCCTTTTCTGCTCCCGTCCCTTACACTACGACTGCCTACCCCTTCACTGTCTCCCCGCCTAGCCTCTTCGCTCTTCCTTTCTATCCTATCCTTCCCACTCTCTCCCTTCCCTCTTGAAACCCCATAAAATGCTGCAGTTTACTTTGTTTGGGTTACTGCAGTGCAATGTATTTTCTTTATTTATTATGATGATGTGTGTCTGTGATATGGTCATGGTGGTGACTTATGCATGTGGTAGTTACGTGCCAGTGTGACGTGTTTGTGATGACATTTGTGGCAATATTTTGTATGGGTTATGCTATGTTCTGCCGTGACTTGTGCATGTAATGATGTACATCTTGGTCAAGTGCATTTTAAAGTATGCGTTTATTTGTATGTAATTGAGTATGTGGCTCCTGACTGTGAATTATGTATTTGGTGATGTATGTGGTACTAGTGTGTGTATATGATGACGTACATTGAAGGAGGCAAGAGTCAACATAGCATTTCTGCTCAGCACTTATTATTCTAAGCACAAGCCTTAATGGCATACAATACTTTATTTGTTAACAAGGGTTTTCCATTTCCGGACTCAATATTTGGTGTATATTTATGGTTTCAGTACATTGAAATCTAGCCCACTACTAACCACATACTTCCAATACCACAGCTGTCCGGCTGGTTTGCACTGCTCACCAGATATTGGCCTTGATCATAATATTATAATGTGGCCTGTGTATTAACTAATGAATATGCTACTTACCAGTATGCATCTGTTCTTGGCATGTAAGGCTGCTAACATTCATATCTTAGCATTAGATCGCCGCCTAGTGTTGTGTCCGGATGATCGCACATTGTTGTCCTGGAAGAGTCTTCGAAGTATCCTGAGATAGGTGGCTCCTCCCCTGGACTACAGTGCGCATGGGCATCGGCTCCATCCCCAGATTGTTTTTCGCCATTGTGGCAGAAGATGGAGTGAAAAGTGTAAAGGATGTCCATGCTAATGATTGAATACAATAGTATATCTGCAGCTGCGACAGGCACCGGGGAGGAGGGTGGGCGATATGAATGTTAGCAGCCCTACATGCCAAGAACAGATGCATACTGGTAAGTAGCATATTCAGTTCGAGGCATGTGGGCTGCTAAATTCATATCTTAGCATAGAATACATAGCAGTCCCTCCATCAGCGGCGGTTGCCCGTGCCAGCTGCAGAAACCTGAAAAAGTGTCTTGAGAACAGCCTGTCCTACAGCAGCTTGCTGCTTGGAATGCACATCAACACAGTAGTGTTTTGTAAAGGTATGTGGGGTAACCCACGTGGCTGCTCTGCAAATGTCTTCTAAAGGAATGTTCCCCAGGAAAGCCATGGATGCCCCCAATTTGCGTGTGGAGTGCGCCCTTGGGGGTATCGTTAAAGTGCGCTTGGCCTTTTGATAACAGATTTGGATGCACTTAACGATCCACCTGGCTATTCCTGCTTTGGAAATAGGGTTGCCTTTGTGCTGTGGTGAGAAGGCAACAAAAAGTTGTTTTGTTATCCTAAAGTGTTGTGTTCTGTCTATGTAGTACATCAACGCCCTCCATACGTCTAACGTATGGAGCATTCTTTCCGCTACCGTTTGTGGGTTTTGGAAGAATGCCGGTAAGTCAATAGTTTGGTTGAGATGAAACTGTGACACCACCTTCGGAAGGAATTTGGGGTTAGTACGTAGCACTACCCTATTTGGATGAATCTGAATGAATGGCTCTTGGATTGTGAGCGCTTGTAGCTCACTAACACGCCTCAGTGACGTAATAGCAATGAGGAAAGCTACTTTCCACGTTAGGAACTGGAGTTCACATGAGTGCAGTGGCTCAAAGGGTGGTCCCATCAGTCTGGTGAGGACCACATTGAGGTTCCACACCGGAGCTGGCGGTGTTCTTGGGGGAATGACTCGTTTCAGACCTTCAAGGAAAGCTTTAATGGCAGGCACCCTGAAGACAGAGAGATGCTGCCTATTCTGAAGATAAGCTGCGATGGCGGATAGATGTATCCGAATAGAAGTGAACGCTAGATTGCACTTGTAAAGATGTAGCAGATAGCAAATGATGTTAGGGATAGATGCATCTAGCGGGTTGATGTCATTGGCTGTACAGTAAATGACAAAACGCTTCCATTTTGCAGCATAGCATGCTCTGGTAGTAGGCTTCCTTGCCTCCTTGATGATGTCCATGCATTCTGGAGGCAGGTGGAGGTATCCAAACTCTAGGACTTCAGGAGCCAGATCGCCAGGTTGAGCTGTTGCGGATCTGGATGCTGAATGTCTCCATGGTTCTGCGTTAAAAGTCTGGGCGTGAGGCGCAGTCTTTGATGCGGCACCACTGAGAGTTCGAGGAACGTGGTGTACCATGCTTGGCGCGCCCACGTTGGAGCAACCAGGATGAGAGTCATCGAGTGCTGCCTTAGTTTTCTTGCCACCAGCGGTATCAGAGGGGCTGGCGGAAAAGCGTACGCAAATTTGCCTGACCAGTTCATCCATATCGCATTCCCCTGCGACTGTGGGTGAGGGAACCTGGCGGCAAAGTGTTGGCATTTTGCGTTTTCTTTTGTTGCAAACAGGTCTATCTCCGGATGACCCCACTGCTGGAAGTACGGGTGGAGTACAGATGGGTGTAACTCCCACTCGTGCATTTGATGGCTGTATCTGCTGAGCAGATCCGCCATCTGATTGTCCTTGCCCGGGAGGTGTTCTGCCATGAGGAAGATGTTCCTCTGAATGGCCCACCGCCACATGCCCTGAGCCAGATGAGACAGCTGTGGCGAGTGGGTGCCTCCCTGCTTTTGAATGTAGTACATCGCGGTCATGTTGTCCGTCCGGACTAACACTACCTTGTTGCACAGATGTACAATGAAGGACTTGAGCGCCATGAAGATTGCCATCAGTTCTAGATAGTTGATGTGCATCTTCTGTTGCTGCGTCGTCCATAGTCCCTGCACTGTGTAAGTGAGCAGATGAGCTCCCCATCCCTGGAGAGATGCGTCCGTTGTCAGGGTAATCTGTGGCACTGGCTCCTGGAACAGTCGGCCCTTGCAAAGGTTGTGTGGAGTCCACCAATGCAGAGAGTCGTATGCCCGACTGGTAACCAACACTAGGTCTGTTAATTGTCCTTGAGCCTGTGTCCACTGATTTGCTAAGCACTCCTGGAGCGGGCGCATATGCAACCGTGCGTGAGGGACTATGAAGATGCAGGAGGCCATCATGCCTATCAACTGCATGAACACTCTCGCTGGAAGTGAGTGTTGTGGTCTGAACTTCTGGATCAGAGACTGCATGCTGTTTATCCTGACTTGGTTTGGTTGAGCCATGGCCGTCAGGGTATTGATCGTCGCACCTAGAAACTGCCGGACATGTGCCGGCTGAAGATGCGACTTTGGGTAGTTCAACGAGAAACCTAGATCGTGAAGGAGGTGAATGGTAGTCGACATGTCCGCGGCGCACTGTTGTTCCGACTTGGCTTGAACGAGCCAGTCGTCCAGGTAGGGGTAGACATGGATGTTCTGCCTCCTGAGGTGCGCTGCTACTGTCGCCAGACACTTGGTAAACACTCTTGGGGCTGTGGTCACTCCGAAGGGTAGGACCTTGAACTGATAATGCCTGCCTTGGATAGTGAACCTGAGGTATTTTCTGTGGGACGGGTGTAGTGGTATGTGGAAATAAGCATCCTTGAGGTCTAAGGTTGCTAAGAAGTCCCCTTGGTTTAACAAGGGAAGAATCTGTTGCAGTGTGAGCATATGGAAATGTTCTGACAGTATATACAGGTTGAGGGGACGTAGATCTAGAATGGGCCTGAGAGATCCGTCCTTCTTCGGAATAAGGAAGTACAGGGAATATACCCCTGTGCCTTCCTCCTCTACTGGCACGAGCTCGATTGCGCCTTTTTGCAGCATCACCACTACTTCCTGCTGCAATAAGTGCAAGTGCTCTGCAGACATAGGCCGTTGCCTTGGTGGGATGTTGGGTGGAGTGGATTTTAACTCTAGACAATAACCGTACTGGACAAGTTGTCGCACCCACCTGTCTGTGGTGATGTTTCTCCAGACGGGCAGGAACTGCTGTAGTCTCCCCCCGACAGGTGTTAAGTGGTCGGGGGGCAGTGACAGAGAGTCACTGTTTGCTTGGGGCAGAGGAGCGGGAGTTGTTGTTCCCTCTGCCACGTCCTCTGGTGCTGTTTCCTCGGTAACCCCCCTTGTTCTGTTTGGGGTACGAGGATTGTGCTCCACCTCTAGAGAATTGTGATTGTTGACCCATCTGTCCTCTGGTGACTCCACGTGCACCTGAGCGACGAAAATTGTTGCCACGAAACTGTTGTGATTGTAGGGCCCCCATAGACTTAGCAGTTTCGGTGTCTTTCTTAATTTTTTCTAGGGTGGTGTCCACATCTGGACCAAACAGTCTATCAGGATTAACTGGCTGATTAAGTATGGTTGTCTGAATGTCAGGTTTAAACCCCGATATGCGGAGCCACGCCTGTCGTCTCAGCATGACGCTAGTGTTAATGGCCCTAGCTGCTGTGTCTGCAGCATCAAGTGCACACTTTATGGCTGCGTTGGAGATCAGTTTTCCCTCTTCTATAAGCAGTTTGGTGCCCTCTTGAAACTGCGAAGGCAGGTGTTCTAAAACCCGCTCTAGGGTGTCGTAATGCGCCCTATCATAACGTGCCAAGAGTGCCTGTGTATTTGCAATACGCCAAAAATTGGCAGCCTGTGCAGCTACCCTTTTGCCTCCTGCCTCTAGCACCTTGGACTCCTTATCCGGGGGAGGAGCTTCACCCGTTGTTTGGGAGTTGGCCCTTTTGCGGGCATTTGCGACCACCAGGGAGTCAAGCGGCAACTGTCCCCGAATGTATGCAGGGTCTGCAGGTGCTGGTCTGTACTTCTTTTCGATACGTGGATTGACCACTCTCGCCCTGGTAGGTTCCTTAAAGATGTCCGCAGCATGTTTGAGGACCCCTTTGAGCATAGGCAGTGTCTTTACTGTCCGTTCAGAGACTGAAAAAGTGTCAAATAGAAAGTCTTCTTCTACTGGGTCAGCATGCATGTCCACATCATGATTAGCAGCTGCCCTTTCAATGAGTGCATGAAAACCTGCAGAATCTTCTGTTGGGGATGCACGTGCAGTGAAAGGCTGTGGGTCTTGCCCCACATCTTGGGTGCCTTGGTCACCAATGTCATCATATGAATCCGGCTGTGCATCTGGTTCATTGATGGGGAAAGTGTATTGGTCATCTTCAACATATCCCTCACCCTCAGAGTGTTCTGGGGAAGGAGTTGGGCTCCTTCTTGGAGGAGGCTGGATAGGTTCCATGAGGCCTGAAGCGTCTTGAGGAAGCCTTTTTTTCTTTAGGGGGATGACATAGGAGTCCACTGGCTGTGAAGTGATCCTCCTCTTGTAAAGGGTCAATTTGCCCGTGTCTGCGTCGATAAAACGCTCAGAATCCTCTTCAGAGTCGAGTACCCGACTTGAAAGTGCCCCTGCCGTTGAAGAATCCGACTTGTTTTGCGTCGATTTCGTTGAAAAGGCCTTTGGCGTCTCTTTTGGCGGCAGAAGGAAGAGAAGTTTACCCGCAGGCTTCACCGGAATGTCCATCGGCTTCTGTGGCGATGGCATCGGAGCCGGCGTAGCACAGGCCTTCTCCCTGATTCTCTGTAGTGAAGAGGCGATGGGGGACGCGTCACTTACAGTGGCCTTTGGCGCCGACGAGGAGGTCTTGACCTTGCCCTCGGATCCGACGTCCTGTCGGCCCTTCTGAGTTTTGGACGATGATGCCGCAGCCGCCGACCCAGAGTCCTTGGACCGATGCGCAGATGTGCCAGCCTTCGATCCGTGTGATTTTGTCGGCTCCGTCACCACCACTAACGGAATCCCAGTCGGAACCGGAGCCGTGTCGCTGGCTTTGGCGGGCTTTGACGGCGTCGCAGCGGTTGACCCGTGCCGACCACCCTTCTTAGAGGATCCCTCCTCTGGCGTCGATTTCGACCCTGTGGAATCGACAGATTTCTTCGACTTTTGTGGACCGGAGGTCGACGGAGTCGATGAAGCAGCGGGTGTAGTCGTTTTTGGTGGTACGGCCGCCATCTTAGGGTCACTCGAATCGATAAGTTTCGGTTTCGTTTTCGGGTCGGCCATTTTAGGTGTAGTCGATACCGTAGGTTTCAGTTTCGGTTTCGATACGGGCTGCGCAGCAAGTATGTCCGTGGCCGGGCCTGAAGGCGGGGCCGTGGCTTGCGGTACGGGGTCTTGGGTAAGGCCGACAGGCGATCCCGTGACCCGATCTTGATTTTCGTAACCTTCGGGGCATAGCTCGCCCCCTGAGCTATCTTCTGCGGCCCCATAAATCTCTTCGACGTCCCCTACCTCGTCGACGTATTCAAGGCCTTGATCCACGACTCCGTCGTCGTCTTCCGGATCTGCCTCGACCTCCGTCTCGGGCGGGGAGATTTGAAGATGATGGCTCTGGTCCTCCTCTTCTCGGTCGCCGAAGATGTTTTCTGGATCCGGGGCCGCTTGTCTGGCCTCAAGGCGCACCGCGCGCCGAAGCTTGAGTGTCTTCTTTGACCTGAATTTTGCGCAGGCCCTGCAGTTGTCTTCGTTATGGTCTGGTGAAAGGCATTTGTTACAGACCGGGTGCACGTCGATATGTGGGTATTTGGACCCACAGAGCGGACAGTACTTAAACGGACTACGCTCCATGCTGGAAAGTTGCGTCGTGTCGCGATGAGAAGGCCTCGATGTCCGAAGAGTGCAAGCACTCCGTTGATTCCGACTCCAAGAGACGAAAGAACTCAAGACCGTGCGCAAACAATACCGACGCAAAGAATACAAGGCCTTTTGGCCGTAAAAAGTTAGTTTTTCTCGGTTCCGACAGAGAGACGTCGAGACCGCATCCGAACCCAATGGCGGAAAAAAACAATCTGGGGATGGAGCCGATGCCCATGCGCACTGTAGTCCAGGGGAGGAGCCACCTATCTCAGGATACTTCGAAGACTCTTCCAGGACAACAATGTGCGATCATCCGGACACAACACTAGGCGGCGATCTAATGCTAAGATATGAATTTAGCAGCCCACATGCCTCGAACTTAAACATTTTACTTAAACACTTCTGCATTTAGACTGCGTTTACATAAACAACGTCAGCCCGTCATTTATTTTATGGGTTCTGATGTTTTCCTTACTTAGCCAATTTGGTTGCAATGCTTCTTACTCTCCTGTTTGTGGATTGGGTATTCCCTCCATGATCACGCCCATCGTTGCCAGATCTCTGATTTATTCTTATCAAGTAGAGCTGCTTCCCTGCCCCCTCGGTTTTGTGTGTGCCTCTGTTGCCTGCTTGCGACCCGGTTTTGTGTGTGCCTCTGTTGCCTGCTTGCGACCCGGTTTTGTGTGTGCCTCTGTTGCCTGCTTGCGACCCGGTTTAGTGTGTGCCTCTGTTGCCTGCTTGTGACCCGGTTTTGTGTGTGCCTCTGTTGCCTGCTTGCGACCCGGTTTTGTGTGTGCCTCTGTTGCCTGCTTGTGACCCGGTTTTGTGTGTGCCTCTGTTGCCTGCTTGTGACCCGGTTTTGTGTGTGCCTCTGTTCCCTTCTTGTGATCCAGTTTTGTGTGGGTGTGGGTGCAAATGCAATAGGTGTCGCATTTGCGAGAGATTAGGCTATTGGCTTTGTAAATGACAATGCCAGTTATTTAGGTTTTCAAAGCCAACACAAATAAAAATGTTGTCATTTACAATGCCAATAGCTTTAACTTTTCCAAAGGCGAAATCGTTGCATTGTAAATGCTTGTTTGAATTCCTTCTCCTTTTCAGATGGTGGAGAAGTAATAGAAGGGGGTTTCTGTACCTTCTTTGATGACTGTGTCTCCTCAGTCCGTCCCAGCCTCTCCTTTACACCTCGGTGAGGAGATTGATTGGCACTGGGCCTCTCAGACCTATCAGAGGTCACTTGCAGGGCCTTAACAGGGGGCTCAGAAGATGTTGAAGGGGAGTACCTACCCCTTTTCTTGGATCTGCTGGAGGACGCAGCTGAGGAAGAATCCTCACTGTCGGATGATAGAACCTCCTTACGAGACTTCCTTTTCTGCAACCAGGTTAGCAAGCGGCCTTCCCTGTCTCTCAAGGTCTTCGTAGAGAAAGTCCTGCAGATATTACAATCTGTGGCCTTGTGATCCGGGTACAAGCAGTATATACAGTCCTTATGCTTGTCCTCAATGTATAGCCTCTTCTTTGAACAGGTAGCACAAGCTCTGAATAAAGCCTTCTTCTCCTTATCAGACATATTAGAGTTGAAAAAGAAGAAAATTCCGAATCTGAAGAGGAATCGGAGCAGAGCTCAGTGGAGACTCCCTTAGCACAACGTGCGGTAGAACATCATCTGAGGCTCTCTCAGGAGGGTTGTATGGGGTGAGGCTACTCTGATTGGTTGTTGCATTTTGTTTTGGTCTCTTTTACAAAAAGAGGCGGATAGGCTACAAAATGAAATGAGGCCTAGGCCTGTCTTTCACTTTTGTACCTACTGCTATGGTATTTTTCTATAACTGAGGCTCCAATTGGATTTTTTGTGTTTTGAACATTTTACGCAAGTTTTTCTCACTCAGCTGCCCCCTCACTTTCTAACTTGTGTTAACTATAGTTTATATAGTGCATAATCACCTGCATTTCTCTTAGCGCTTGGAGAGAGAGCTCAGATACCCTCTACCATCCCGGTTGATCACCAAACAGATGTGTTAAACTGTTTCCAGAACCTCCCTAAATAGAAGGGTTTTGAGGAGTTTCCTTAAGTGGAGGAGGGTGGGTTCCTTACGGAGGTTCTCAGGCAGTTTGTTCCAGAGTTGGGGAATTAGGACAGGGAAGGCTCTGCCACCTTTAGATGCAGTTTTGCCCAAGAGTGAGCCAGAATACCTGCCTCAGACGAACGAAGTATGCGTTCCGGTGCATACTTCACCAGGCTTTGTGGGCAATGCAGAGGCCCTTGAACTTTGCTCTCTGCTTGACCGGCAGCAGAGGGGTGGCATGGGCACTTCTAGGGAGCCTAAAAACCAGCCTAGCTGCGTCGTTCATGGTCACCTGCAGCTTGCTGATCTGTTTCTCAGGGAGGCCAATGTACAAGACATTGACATAGTCCAATCTCGATGCAATTGTGGCCGTCACAATCATCTGTAGAGTAGTGGGCGAGAGCAAAGGGTCCCAATTTCCGCATCTGTCGCATTAGGCCCAGGCAGGTGCCGACCACAGAGGTAACTTGATTGGTCAGGGAGAGGTTGGCATCGATCTTAATGCCCAGGCTCTTTACGACGGTAACTGGCGTGGGGGCAGTGCCGAGCTCTGGAGGCCAAAAAAGGTCATTCAAGGGGTTACCTTTACAGGCGATTACAAGGACCTCTGTTTTATCCGGATTGACTTTTAGTGAATTGTCTGTCATCCAAGTCACCATGTATCTAAGGATGTTTTGTACGTGAGTGTGGGCCTGCGGAGAGTTGTTAATCTGCAGAATCAGTTGGGTATCAACTGCATAATTAAAAACTGGTTCATACAGGCTAAGGCTGCCAATAATGGCTGGAGATACACATTAAAGAGGAGAGGGGATAGAGCTGAACCCTGGGGGACCCCACAGGTAAGAGCACCACTATTTGACATCTGTTCACCCAGTTGGACCCTTTGGGACTGCCCTAGCAAAAAGCACTGGCGGGCCAACCCCACTGATGCCCAGATTAGCAATTCAAAACAGGAGATTTGCGTGATTGACTGTATCAAACGCCGCTGACAGATCTAACAGAATCAGGGGGCTCGCATCTTTGTTATCGGCCCCAACTCTGAGCTCGTCAAGCTCGGCAACATCAACAGTTCAGTGCTATGGTGAGCCCTAAAGCCGGCCTGCCTCACCTGGAGTAGGTGGTGTTCCTCTATAAAAGATGTGTGTGAGGACATGTTGGTCCAGTACTTGTGTTAGAAAAGGGAGCTGAGAAATGGGCCTATAGTTTTTAAAAGTGGCCAAATCTACCCCTGGCTTCTTTAACAAGGGAGTAACCCTGGCTCCCTTCATACTGGTGGGCAAGTAACCTGTCTCCAGGTAGTGTTCAAGTAGAGAGAGAAACTCTCTTTCTAGCCCAGGAAGGGCCCTGCGAAAGATCCTTGAAGGGCAGGGATCTGCAGGGGAGCCAGATTTGACGCGATTCATCAGGCATGATAGGCGTGCTGGATCTAAGTTAGAAAAGACTGAGCTGCTCACCTGGGATACAGGGGGCTAGAGTCTGGTCTGGGGCTATCTGATTTGTTGGAGTGTTATATATCTTGTTTAGAATGTCCCTAGCTTTCTGAAGAAAGAAATCCTGGAATTTGTTGCAGTCTTCCGGCTCAGGTGCCAATTTCTGTTCTGACTTCTGGCTAAGCTCTTTGAGGATTCTGAAGGTTTCCCTTTGTTTGTTTGTAGCATCTGTCATTCTTGCCTCATAATATTCAGCCTTTCTGGCCATAATGGCCTTTTTGTATAGAATTAGCATGGCTTTATAACTAGCAAGTGCGGCTGGAAGGTATAATTTACGCCATAGCCTCTCAGCTTGACTAAGGGTTTGCTTCCTTCTCTGCAGGTCCTCGTTAAACCAGGGGGCTCCCGTGCCCTTCTAACTCTTTTCTTTCGTGCCGGTGCCTCCTAATCTATGGCCCTACTTAAGTTACCAATTAAAACCTCACTCTCCAGGTCGAGGTTACCTTTCGTACATTTTTTACGGGTGGTACTGAGTAGCGTGCCTATTAGAGTATCAGCCTCAATGTTCTTCCAGCTGCGCACCACTCTCCACTCTGGGGGTGGATGTGGCAGTTGTCTAGCTAGCGGAACCCAGCAGCTAATAAGTGAGTGGTCTGATCAAGCGCATGGGCTGATGTCTGTGAGGCTCACCTGTGGCTCAGTCGTCCAAATGAGGTCCAGGATATGGCCTTTAACATGGGTGAAGGAGAGCAAAAATTGTGCACTGGTTAATCACAGTAGATCAGTGCGGTACAAATCCTGACAGCACTGTGGAGATTGGTTGGTCCATCAATAAGGATAGTCTTCAGGCTAATATCTTGGCCAAAATTCTATTATCTTACCGAAGAGATGGCAGTAATACCCCAGCCTCCAGACAGTAAGGATAGACCCTAGCAGGTGGGGGGCAAGCATGTGTTTATGTTGCTTGTAATATTCTCCTGTAAGACCATCTGCCTCCTGGGCTTTGTTTCCCTTCAGTCCTTTGATGGCCACTATTATTTCCTCTGTAGCAGTTGGGTTACTAAGAAAATTGTCCATGCAAATCATCTAGTCATACCGTAGCAATCTCATTCAGGTAGGCCAGTACAAAGTCTATTTTTTCTACCAAACGTGTGGAGTATAACTGTTGGCAATACTGCACTAATTAATTAACAATGTCCTCATTCTTTTTTTATAAATACGTATCCTCGATCTGTGTGCAATTGAATGATACGGTTTCATTGTCTTTCCTCTTTCAGAGTTCCAACAAAGATTCTATGTGGTTGCTCGCCTTCGCCATATTGCCTTTTCAGGGCATGCTTACCTAGAGAGAGTACGTACCTTTCTGCAAGTTCTCTATACTTCTGCAACAGTTTGTGCTGATTATGCAAGTTTGTATTGTGGGTCAATTTGGGAATGTTACTCTGTAGAGGCCTAATTTCTTGCTCCAGATGCACCATTTGGGAGTATATGTCTTGTAAAATGCAAGCTTGTTTGGCTTTTGCAATGCCTCTTATACATACATTAAACGCTTTTCATAAATGTGGCGTGGGTTGTTACTAAGGCTGTATTGTGCTGGGAATATTCTAATACAGCTTCCTATACTTCTCCTTGGAAGACCCAGTCAAATGCTTTAAGGGAATCTCCAGCCTGGACGGCGTAGGATAGAGTAGGGAAAAGTTAATGTCAATTTCACAGGTGAATTAACTAAAAATGAACTGATAAAACTCGTGGTGTTGTATATTTTCTGTTATCCATGACATTACATTAACTGAGGTCAGCCAGTTATTTGTGTGTGACTATGACCCTTGAAGGGCAGAGTAGAAAAGCGTATTCAATTTCATAAACGTGCCACTGCCGCCACATATCAACAAGGCCAAATCGATCCATTATGTCCACTAGAGTACGCTGCAAGTGCATTTTCGTAGAGCCTCGGGCACTCGAGCAATCTATTACCAGACTACATTTCATCCCCACATTATTATGTCTACTTTTAATGCGGTTAAATATGAGTATGGCATTTAAATGTGGGTATGTATTTTGGAAGCATATGCATTTACAGTAGTACTACTTACTACTTCTTGGTCCTCCACTACTCCATCTAGCACAATAAATCTGCCTTCTGGATTTTTTTATTTCTGGTATAGTTTAAAGTCAACCCTGATATGAATCAGAATACACACCCATCTGGTGCAAGTGCTGCAGGAGGAGAAGAACCTGTGCCCCACTCCTCCTGCAATGCAAACCTGTACGGGTCTCACAACAGCAGATAAGTTTCCTGCAAGCAAGCGATATCTGTTGTTGGTGGCCCAGATAAGCTAGTACCCGATTACACTTATGTTGGTTTTTGAGACCATTTTAAGTGCCATGATGTGAACAATAATGGTTTACTGGAATGTGCTGTCATGTACCCTCCTGGGAAACCTCTGGCTAAATTTAAATACTTGAGCACCACTTCTGGCAAATGTATTGTGTACCAAATAGCACGTATGGTCACGAATAGATCCCAAATATCCCACCACCCCACCCACTGAACTGCCGAACTCTCAGTGACATATCCCCCTCCAAACAAATCCCCAATAATTATGCTGGTGAGACACACCATGAGGCGTAGCACCGCTCCGTAAAACTAGGCCTCTTTGAAGTAAATCCCTCCACTATGTCTATTGCCCGGACCACGGTCAAGCATCATTGACAACATTAACATTATCATTAATATAAGGGCTAAAGACTAACTGCAAAGCCTGGCAATATATATGACAGTACAAATGATCTGTATTAATTCTGCGGTGCCGCAGTTGGCTGTGGGGTCTTGTTCATCTGGGGTGCTCAGCATGGGTTGGTGATGGTCCAGGTATTAAGGGGCTTTTTGCAGAAGGTCTTGGCATCTTAAGATCCTCTCATCAGGCACAACTCTCAAACGTGGCTGGTTAAGCATACTATATCTTTATCATGTAATGTTTGTACCACGTCCTGGTACTTCCTGTCTTACATCTTGTACTGTCTTGGTGAATTCAAGGAAAATAGATATTGGAGAGCCTTGATGCTGCAATAGACCTTGTTCTCTTGCCAGTTGTTGTGCCATATTGTGGTCACAAAACTTCAGGAGACTGTCTATAATGGGTCCGGGGCCTCAATTGGACTTACTTAGACAACAAACAGAATTCTATGGTTTCCCATAACACACCCCTTGAGGTAAATTGGCTCATAATTGCCATACTTGCTAGGAAAGCTGCCAAATTTGTGTACTTTTAGAAAAAGGAAAACGTTGAATGGAATGAATGACCAAACTGATCCCTGGAAACCCTAGGGGAGACTGGTGATTGAAAAAATGTAGGGAGTGACTATCACATGTTGTGTTCACTTGGCTAGAAAAGGATCTGAACTAGGACTACGCCACCTCATCTTGTCCATCATCCTGTTTAGATGTTTAATGAATTCAGTGTTGCCAGTTCTCTGTGTTCAATGGGACCCAGGCTGAACTGCCCATTTACTGTAACATATATTTGCTTCTTTCTTTTGAACCTAAGTAGCTAGATATTACTCTGAGCATAATGAATCCAGAGAAAATCCTTTTTCAGACTTTCAATTTAAAAGGGAAGTGAAGCTGTACAGTCAAAGCTTACTTAACTTTTTATATGGTGGTGTGAGGACAACAATCCTATATATGGTTAGCACAGAGCTACTATGCATACTGTCCACTCCATGATACTGTCCACTGTTATTTCTTTTGTTTAAGTTCAAGAAGGTAGTAATAATGATCTCTAATACGCAAAATAGAAAAAACATTGTTCATTAATAGTTCCTGTACAACTTTTGTGTGTACCCTTGTGTTCCTAACACTTAAACTAGAGAAAGGCATGAGAAAAACACTGAATACTGTACACATTAATTGTGACTGCAGCATATAAATCAGCTTGGCCTGTAGTTTTGGGCATAAGTAAGGTATGTTCTCATCATTTCAGACAATCTATATTCTTTCCCTTCGAGTATAAGCAACAGCAGGTCTTGTCGTCAGTACTAGAGTATGTTCTATTAACTTCAGGGGCAAGAGTTCGGCTTTGTGGCTCAGTCCTTTCCCATGGAATTGTGCAGAGAGCTTCCTGAAGTGAACATGCATAGCAGGGAAGATCAGCAGGTGGAAAATGTGTCCTAATGATCCAGGACCACTAGTCAATCTTCGTCATTCAACACCAGCAGGTGACTCAAGGATAGCATTTTAAATCTGTCTTGATGCACAAAAATAATTTATGAGTCTCGGGTCAAAGATGGGCCTGAGCGCTATTATTCTTGATGAGCATGAAGAAAAGGGAATAGATCCAGCAGAAGAAGTAGGGTCTACAGTTGGTAGCCTTCCTTAGTTCCACCTCTCTTACAAAGAGGAAGGATTTACATGGTTTGGGAGGGGTTAAACTGCCAGGAGAAATGGCCCTGGACAATGCCACAAAAGTTGAGATATTTTTGATGGAACTGCTTGCCTTTTTCTTTCTTTTTTAACATTATCACATCAAGTTCTCAGGGATCGTGTTCCTTAGTGATGGCATAATAATCCCTGGGATTGTAAATTCTACTGAGACAATCTTCCTTGTAATGATTGTTGCTCCTCTCCAGTTCCTATTTGGTAAAGCTGGGAGTGGAGATAGACACTCAGAAAGCATTCACTTTTCAGGTGTTTGTAGTAGCCATGCCACTAGCAAATATCCTTTGTCAAGGTGGTGCTTACTTGCAACAGGAAACTGACTTGCTCAGACTAGTCTGCTCCAATAAGGTGAGCACACATGATGGTCAGTTGCTCATTCGAGAGGATATGGCTCAAACTAGATACATGATTGGGCTCCGAAGGTATTTGCAAGATGGGAGAAGAGAATTGAGAAGAAGAGGCATATGTAAAGGTACACAGGAGACGGCCATCTCAAGTCTAGACTGTTTCACATAACAACCCTCTTTCTTGAAGCTACACCTATCCTAAAGTACAACCCCCTCATGTTCATCAGATATACACACATGCACACTCTTGGGGGAAGCGAGTGTGTCCAGTCACAGCAGGCATCAGGGAATTATTACGAAGAGCCAATAGGCAGTATTCTCAATCTGGTGCACTGGTAGAGAGAGGCCAGTGCCCCACAACTATCAATCAACTGTGACCTATCATTAGTCGAGCTGTGGTCTGGTGACAGGAGCCGCCCCCGTTGAAAGGAGTACCACATTGTGGTGGAAGCCTCCTCTTGCAAAGTTGACTACTCCATTGATAAGAAAGGGACTGAAGAATCGTGTAGAACACCTATCAGGGACCCAGATTTGAGTACTTGTGCAAGAAACATTTTGGGTACATCAGAAATTATGAAAACTGGAGCTATGCAGCAAAATATAGCTGCACCAAGGACTTTCAACCCTGAAAAGCCCAAGACATCTCTTTTCAGTCCGGGAGTGAGGTGACACATATTGGCTGTGGTAGGAGAAATGGTACCAGACTACTTCCAATTCCAGTGCGCCAACCATTGGAGGTAGGTCAGCAATTGTGGTTAACCTGCCAAGTAGAACCAAATAGTAATATGCGCACAATTCTATTGATATGTTAAAAAAACAAGATGACACTGGTTATGCTGTGCACAGGCTAAGAAAGTGTACTTTTCATGTAAAGATACTTATTTGGTGGCAAGCAATGTCAGTCATTTAGACATAGAATCATTACCATCACATTTGGGTTTCAATGGAACCAAGAGCAGTGTACAGACACATCACTTTCGGTAAATACACTAACACAGTGTGCACAAAACTGTCCATCATCAGAGCCAAATTTACAATTTGCGAGTGGTACACATTTGTAATGAGAATCACTTTGCATGGATGGTCTAGAATCTGCCCCATAGAGGTAAATAAAACTTCAGTGTAATGATAATTAAGACGATCTCAATAATTCAACAAATATATACCATCAGATCATTTTATTTGTGTTATTAAAAGATGTTGTACAAAGTGTTCCACTACTACCAGACAGTAAGTGGATTGAACGTATCATGCACTGATTACTACAATGTGGTGTATTGAGGTTTTCCAGAGAAAGCATTTCAAGGGATCCAATATATTCAAAATGCCTTTTCGAGAGTACTACTTGGGCTGGCTCCTCAACTGCATACAGCAAACCTTCTAAAAGAATCTGCATTAGCTCCCAGGCCACCAGCATGTACACTTCAAAACACTGTGCTTCTGTCACCAAGCCTTCTGTAGCAAAGGACAGGCATTTATTTCTATCAGACAAACTGATACGCTACTCTCCCAATCATGCGCCAAGGCCCTAGTAGGCTAGGCGCTTGATAGTCTCACTAAGTAGGTATTCTAAATTAGGGTAAAGAGTTCACTCTAATGGCACCTAAATTATAGAATGCAATGAGGGAATCTCGAAGGGATTAAGGAGAATTTCCAGAAATTCCACAAAAGTGTAAAATCTCAGCTTTACAAGTGAGCTGGAAACTGCAGAAGAGGGCTTCAACCGAGATCTAACCATGTTAAGGTGTAGGGCACAGACACCAGAGGGGTAACTATCGAGTCTAATAAATTCTATTGATCATTCGTTCTGCACATTTCAAAAGTCTTCCCATTCCCAAAGTAACAGCCCACAGCTAAACCACCGCTCTGCCTCTCACTATATCTGGAGGCAATTTGTGCATCACACAATGTTTAATCAGTTGTCAGGACATGGACACAAGCATAGGATTGATTTACATGTCTGATCAGATTACGTATTAGAATCCAAGGTGAATGAGAAAGTGATGAATGGTTTGAAAGTGATTGATGAATGTTTCTCTTAGGACGTTGGAGTGACAGAGTAAGATTGCCCTGTGGCGGCTGTGCTAACGGGAGTTTGACTTTTGTGCAGCATGGGCCTGGTCCTTTAAAGAAGGGCTTTTTGAAGGCTGTTGAGATGACAAGTAAGAGAAAGGAGGCATAGCTGATGGGTTTTAAGAGTGTGCAATCTGAGGGCAATTGACAGCTAGAGGGCATTTTCTTGAACTGAGTTTGGTGTACAACCCTGGTGAGCATATTTTCAGATTATGGTCTGCACAAACTTTGACATTAAGGATGCTGTGTCATGCCCTGGGGGGAGATTTTGGGGGTAAGCACTGCCGTTCATGGAAGCCACTAAATAGACATAAAATTCAATATCGACAAGATGAAAAGTATAACTGATTATTTTGCTAACCTGCATAGGGCAGATTCTAATGATCCTCTGTAAACAGACGCTTATTAATTTGCATAGTTAATTTTTTTTTAACAATTAAAATATTCAATAAAATCTTTCCGAGACAGTGACTGTCATAGCAGTGGCGCAAAGAGAAACTTTCCTATTTCAACTGAATCGTTCACTATAACAACCACTCGGCCATCACCTACCCAGCCGGATTTGAGCACAGTTCTCCCCGTCTCCCCGCTGTGTCTCTTTCCTCCCCCTCCCTCCGACGAATTACTGTGTTTTACTATGCTCTGGTAACTGATGTAATTTGTAACTTGTAACTCAACGATCCTCATGTAAAGCGCTCTGACACCTACGGGTCTAGCCAGCGCTATATAAAACTCTTCAAATAAAAAAATAAAATAAACAGTATGGATAGGACCTCTCTAAAAAGAGATTTAGAATCAAAGGACATTTATGAGGTTCTTTATAAGCTACCCAAGACAAAGACCCCAGGGCTAGATGATTTTACGATGGAAATCTTTCTGTAGTTTTCCAAGAATTTGGTCCCTAAGCTGTTTGCAACTAACAACCACTTTTGTCAAATGGGAGGCCTGAGGGGTTATTTATTGAAGCAATGTTGTATCCAGTTAAGAGTCATTTCATATAACCCTTGAACTTTCTTAAATGTTATTCATGGCGCTGCAAGACCTAATGAATCCATGGCATCTATCATATTGCATGCTGCAAAAGCTTATGGATAGGTCAGATGGGATTTTAGTAATTAAGTCCCTAAAGTGGCATTCTTATTGTCCAAAATTGCTCAAATATACTTCTATGTTGCATTCAAGTGTGTTCTGTCGTCCTACTTTTCACTCAAAAGAAGTACCATTCAAGGATGTCTACTCCCTCCATTCCTTTTTATTCCCATATTAGAATACCGAGCCGCGGAAGGGACGTTTGTAGCAGGTACTACGCTTAGTTCCATTAAGCACGGGGTCCCCTCCGTTTTCTTCACAGGCTCATGATGCAATTGGCTTCGTTTTAGCAAATTGCATTTGAAGTTATCACCTTACGCCAGGTCAAGTATCATAGTAGGCCCACTAGGCTTTATTCTACACAAACAGTATTTATGTTTGAGCAGTATTACACTGTCACATGTGAGTAGGGTAGGGGTCTGTGCACCCGTCCTGAAGAAGAATCTTTAGGCTTCTAAACATGTTGACGCACCCAGGAGGTTATGTACATTAATTACACAAAACCTCCACCACACCTTTTTTAACACTACCAGCACAGAGGTATATTAAAATTCTTTATAGCCCTCACATGCCAGGTATTGTTTAACACTCACTTACCATTCACTTCTGACCCTACATTTCACTACCCTCACACACCACACATAGCGATCATATCAGTGCTCCCGCGTATTCGCTGGTTAGTAGCACGCCGCGTTCCCAGAGGGATGCGAAGAACCCTATGATGAAGCATGACATCAAGGGCCCTTTAGGTGAGTGAGGGGTATTTAAAGAACACTATGTGCATCCCACCATTGTAGGAAACACATACCTTTTCCAGACCTTGTTATACAGTCTTTCACCTATTTTACATGGGTGGATTCTCTTTATTTACATTCTTTGGGATTGACAGAATGCTTTCTAGGTTGTGATGGATAAAAGAAAGGTGAGATTTCCTCAAAACAACTTAAAGTGCCTACGTTCAATGGTTTGCCATTATTTTTCAAATGTTCTTAAATAATCTTCATTTTTTTAAACTAAGTAGATTTGGGGCAAAATCTCCATGGTCTCCCATAAGCAGTAATAAGATCTAACAAACTGATATTCTAGTTTTGTTCCGTTTTCTTATAAAAATGTTTTCATTATGTTGCTGACTCCTATATTTTAACTCCCTCTTATGATCAAGCATTTATGTTGCTTGGTACGGTCACATTTTATTGATAAACTGTAACCACTTCTTTGTATATTAATACAAATAAGGGAATGGTATTGGTTTGGAGAAAGTGGATGTCTAGAAGGATCTGTTTTGTTTCACAGCTGGTTACAGAGAAGTGCCTTATTCCTTTTTTAAATTTAGTACAGTCGTATAACCTTCCACAGAACTGTAAAAGGCAGTTAGACCTTCCACAGAACTGTAATAGACAATATGATAATCTGCCTTCTAGATCCATTAGCACCAAAGAAACTTTTCTTTTTCGGAAACAGAATGTTCGATACCCCATTAGCTTTATAAGGAAGATTATATATCAAATTTGTGCTGAATACATGGCTGTCATAAAGGTAATGTTAAGCATGTATTTTTTATTTGCACAAATGAACAGGCATTCTTGAACAGAGTTTGCTTGAGAATTACTGAGATTTGTTGTGTGTCTGATTCTTTTTTAGCTCTCAGTATTTTTTGGGGCGGGATTAATGAGGCTTGGTCCGATTGTCAAAGAGACGCTAAATTAGTTGCCATAATTTTGCCATTTGCAATTAGGTAATTCTTCTTGAAAGACTACTGAAAAAAATCATATAAAGCGCGGTGGAACGTTGTGTGTCAAAATCATAGGTGCAATGGGCACAATTTGTCCTCTTTGCATTTACTATAAAATGTAATAGACTTTGGCTACCCTTGACTCATTTCTTAAAAAACTGTTCACTATTTTCATACAACGTGTTCCAAGTCTGTAAATCTCAAATATATTAAATTGTCCTGTTTTATGTTCTTATGTGTTAGATTGGGTTTAAAAGTCCTAAAATAACAGTTTTATAGTCTATAATCCAATATGAATGTGTACTTCTACATGTGTCTCTCTGTAAAAATGTGTAAAGGAGATTCTTTGTAGTGTGTACTAGTTGACAATTATTGTCATTTTTACAATCCTTTTTGCCTTTAATTTTGTTATTTGTTTTTTTCTCATTCTTTTAGTTTTTTTCCTTTTTTCTCCTTTTAGCATTTTTTTTATTATAAAATGTTACCCCATCATCATATCCGTTAGTATAAATTGTATTAACATTCTTCCATCATGTTTTCATTACTGTTTCATTGAACCAGTATTAATACAGTTATTATTCATACAGACTTGATCTGATTATTGTATTTAATGCTTGTCTTCATTAATTCTGTGTTAATCTCACTAAAGTCTTTGAACTAAAAAGAATCTACAATGCAAAAAAGAATGAAAGATCGAGGCCAGGACTATTTCTATTAAATGGAAGAGGATGGTTTGATGAGTGAAAAAGCATGCTTGATGTTCAACAGTTTGTGATATTGGGAGGTAGTAAATGGATGGTTCCAGAAGGCTTTACTCCTGATTTTTCACACTCAGACAGACGTCTGACTGCAGCAGCAATGACTGTGATCCCCACCTCACCTTCCTAATTGTATATACAAGAGAGGCAAATTGAACACATCACTAACTACACCTTCCCGACTCTCACATGCAAATGTATTCCAGTGGAGCGCCGGCAGTCCCAAAGCACTCACATCTCCCTTTGACTGCACATGGTTCATTTTTCACATAATTATCTCTTTCACAGGACGTCAAGACATTTTAGACACAAGGTTCTGGAACTTTGATCAAGATAATTTAAATTTAGTGCCTCCCAAAGGCCACAAAAATCATAAAATTAGGAACAGAGATTTAGGAACAGAGATCCTATCAATTTCCCATCTTAATGAATTGTGCATTATCGGAGTTCTTTGTCAAAGACGCAGAATTAAGTGATTATCAAATTTCTGCCACTGATGTACATTAGGATTTAGAAATATTTAATAAAAAATGTTTTTATACATAAAATTATTTACTCATTATTAATAAGAACATGCTGTGTCAATAGCTTTGCTGCGGACATACAGTGTAAACAGATTTGCAGTTAATACATTATTAGGTTTGAATATTATATCGATCTGCCACCTTCCACACTGATCCTGTTAGGTAAACTGAGGTGCTTTTCAGAATTTTGTAGTTAGTTAAAGCATTGGTGCAAGAACTGCTACATATGACAAAATCAAGGCTTTGTTTTAACCAGCCGACGTGAGTAAACGCAATGTTATGAAGAATACTTCACAGAAGGAAATGTCCATTTATGCTGATATCCTAGGCTGCAAGTACAGTGTAACACAGAAGGAGTGCAGGTGACAGGACAGTGCAAGTTAGTTTACTGCAGGTTTAACACCAGAAGCCAAGCTACAAGCACATAACAGAAAGGTGGGGAAAAGGGAAGACAGGGAAAGGGATTTTTTTTTGTAGTCAAAGAAAAGTCCCAAAGAGCAGAAGAAAGTAGCAACAAAGGAAATACCTTAAGATCTCGCCTTTCCAGGTGAATTAGCTCAGAGCCGCGGATGTCATGGCGGATGAAGATTTCTTTGTACTCTCCCAAACTGAGCAGATCCAGCCAAGCAGCAACTTCATCCGTGCCCCATTTTTGAACTAACAAAGTTAAGAGCAAAACCCCCTTAATTTGTACATGCTCAAATGCATTACAGCAAAGGTTAGGGGAAAGAGTGGAAAACAGAGTAGAAACGCAGTGCTAGCAAGGGGAAAGGTTGAAGGTGTAGACTACATACAACTACCACTTACATTGTAATTTCATGCAGGTTACAGATCAGCATTAATTGTAAACTAACTACCGTCTCTAAACAAAGGACAGGGTTCATTGCTTTGCAGCCATGCTTTCAGCTTTTTTTAAGCCATTTTCCTCTATAAAGATATTGAAACCTCACATATATTGACCAATTCATAATTTTACGTATTAGGATCAGTGAGGCAAGGTTTAGATGTGTTTTGCAGTTTATTAATCATCTCTGTATAATTTTCAGCAAAAACCATAACAAAGAGAAAATATTGGTTATAAGTAAAATATGTTCCATAATTCGTTTTTGTGTGAAAGGCACCAAGTTTCTTAGTCTGAACACTTAACTGCATACATCATATACAGTAAAGAAAATCCTTGAAATTGAAAAGTAGGGTGCTCAAAATTATAAAAGCATTTGTTGCAGTACAATAACCCAGTGTGACACACATTCTTTGTTGTACACAAATAGGGCCCAACGTCACACACAGAAGTGTATTTACAGGCTACTTTGTTCATGTTTCAGTTTATAGCCTATGTTCAGGATATATGTATAACATATTGTACAGTGAAATACCTGCATGATCTTAAAGCGCCCATTAAAGTGAGAGATGGTGGACATGAAAATTCATTTGTGGTTCCTGCTAAATCTGATTAACTTGAGAGATATTCACATTTAGGGTAGAGTGATAAGAAGGCGGGATTCCGAAGAAAGGCAATGATGGAAGAGAGGTAGACTGAGACTCCCATGTTAGTAAAGGCATTAGCAACCACCCACGGACTGTGAAAGGGTGATAAAATGAGGCCACCCACTTTACACAACTCACACCAATAAAACTGCACTTGTGAGTGAGTCGGAGAGAGAAGAAAAACAATAGTAAAAGCAAAAACTCTGTAAATCTAATTTGGGTTTATATGGCTTCAGCAAATCAAGCCAGTGGACCAGATTAAATAGACAGCGTAGTTCTGGTGGTAGTAAAATAGTACACCGTTATATGCATAAAACTGTCAATGCCATTAGAAAATAATCACTTTTGGACCAACGGAACTGTGCACAAATTCACTGTGCCTCGATCTGCTGATGGCCTGGTTATGGGGCAATTTACAAAACCAGATCCCGATACTGAGCCTTCGAACCTCCAAAATGGAAGGAGGGAAAACTAAATATTTCAATTTAAACATTAAATTCATATTATTACATTGGATTGTGTGCTTAGTGGTACCTAGTCACCATAAATAATGAAATGGCAGCTCTTCATGAATGTAATAGGAGATCAAGATATCCAGCATGACACATGACACAAATTCTGTTGCAGTATCCAAAACATACCAGGCGGAGGACTGGTCTTATGTTTTTGGACTTTTTCCTTTTTAAACTTTGGCACGATTCGAAATACTGTGCTTCTGCTGTTTCTTTTAGCATATTCCAGAGGTGGGTCCTATTCAGAATAGTTAAAAAAAGAAATAATGTAATTAATAACAATTTCAAATGAAAACTATCACAGAAGTACATTCTCACTGCAAACAAAAAAGTCAATTTACGCTTAGTCTTCTATACCAAAATAAGGTTCTCTAGTACCTTAAGAGCACAGATCAATTACAATAATCTCATAAAATGAATTCTTACTCATGAATATTCCATAGGGGTGGAGTCTGTGGAGTTTTGCCCACTCTGAGCTCCAAGCGAAATTCTGAAAAACTTTGCAAACTTACGCGAAGCGGAGTTTTTTCTCTCAAGCGGCTCCACATCGGTAAGTTGGTGAGCACTCAAGAGAAAAGTTCAGGCTCTAGGCTTCCTACAGGCGAGATTTCGCATCGCTGGCAGTCAAAGCAGGTCCCAAACGCTCGCGTTCAGAAATCTGCCATTCGCGTTAATGAAGCTGCCACTCGTGTAGAATGTCTACTCAAGCTTACTTAAAGCAGCAGCATCCTCAGGCGCGACGCGTAGTGCCGCTTGCATTGACTTTAAAGCATGAAACAAACTCCCAGTGCTAAAAATCAGTACGAGCCACAGGACTTAACAGACTCTACCGCCGGCAGAACTCAGCGGATTGTGACAGAGTTTTTCTGGCACTTCGTGGAATTCCACTAAGTAAATCTTCACAAACTCTGCCCAGGCTTATTTTCCAGTATGAACCTGAAGTCCGGGAGGGGGGGGGGGGACTGGATCTTGAATAAAATGTAATGTCAACTACCTTCAGCAAATGGCATATATCTAGTGTCATAATTAGGATTTACCTCCTAAGAATGTAGTGTATATTCGGATAACTCAAGTTGTAAGCAACACCTCCATTAAGCCATTAACATTTCTGGGGTCACGCTTTAAATTTGGTGTGGTAAAATTAGATTTTTTTTTTATTGTAATAAAGATAGCCTTCTGATTAAATAGAAAAGAGGGAATAGGGGTTGTGTTGAAGGGCAGTAGCACGTTCAGTTGTACCAAGAGAGCTCAATTCAATATAATGTGAAAGAATATATACTGAATGTTCCTATCTTCTCTTAAAGTAATTAAAAACAAATCATAAGTGGAGAAGAAACAATGTAGTCCTGGCTTTTGGGCAGGGGTTTGTTTTCCTAATAAAGAAACACATTTTTTTTCGTCCATGACTGATCCACCCCTTTTTTGGGGTCTCTGACCCATCATGTGACCACAAAGACAGCAAACACACCTATGCTATGTGGAGGTGGGATGGGGTGTGTGAGCAATGTGAGGTGAAATATATATACATATATATATATATATATATATACATATATATATATATATATATATATATATATATATATATATATATATATATATATATATATATATATATATATATATATATATATATATATCACAAGACTCGATCCAAATCACCAAACCCCTCTTGACTAGGGTTATATCGCGGAGAAGGAAACGAGAGTCGACCCAGGAATGCAGGTGAGCAATTCGGTGTTTAATTCAGTAATAGCGCAGCCTGTCAGCATAACGTTTCGGCCTGCCCAGAGGCCTTGGTCACACACGATATATATACACACACACACAGTATAAAAATGGTTTACATTACCATTAGTTTAAAAGATCTCTCACAAAATAACGTATTCCTTTTTTTTTTTTGTCCTCATTCACGCCCTTGGTATCTGAGTCATAGTGCGTAGAGATAAGCGTACTATCACAGATAAACTGGTATAGGCATTGGATGATACGAGGTGGTTCGCCCATCAGTACTTCGATATACTCCCACAGCACCACATCAAGTTAACCATCAGGGTAGTATGCTGCAGTCAAATACCCAATTCTGTATCGAATCGCCCTATTGGGTATACAAACGTAAAAGAAAGAGATTGCCAAACAGCGTAATCATTGGACTGCTGGAAAAAAAAAACCCCGGTTACATACTCAACTATGGCCAGTGTAGTAAAGACCAAAAGTTTCTCTTATCTGGATTGCCTGATCTTAGTAGGTCCATTTTAGATGTGTGTAGCACTGAAATGCGCCAGTCCTGCAGGGAGGGGGATAACGGGTCTTTCCACTTCTTACAAATTTCCCTTCTGGCTAACAAGATTCCAAAAAAGAGTAAGTTCTTTGCTGAACCCTGAAATTCTGGTGCAACCCCAAAAATTATAAGAGCAGGACATAGCCGGACTTGGGAACCTAAGGCGGTAGTGAGTGTGAGACAGACCGCATTCCAAAAAGAAAGTAACAAAGGGCAATCATAAAACATGTGTAGATCAGAAGCCGCCACCAGACCACATTTAGGGCATGCCACTGCTGGATTATTTGGAAACTTTGAGAGCCTTTCGGGCGAATAATATGCCCTATGTAGGGTAAAAAGGTGGTTTCGGCGTAACCACGATGGTTTCACTATATTCCACAAGATCTTAAAGGACTCAAACCACAGGTTCTCCACATTTTGATTCGTGATGTGTGCGGCCCACAATGTGTCGGGCAGATGAAACTCACCATCAACCTCCTCCAGTAGTAGGTTGTACCAGAATGAAACCTCTTTCTTTGTTGGAGGCTTGTCGATTAAGAGGGAGACCATATTGCTATTACCCCCTAACAAAAATCTGCCCTTAGCAGGAACCTGTGAGTGTGCCCAGCTTCGTATTTGCAGGTATTAAAACCTGGAGAGCCCTGGCCCTATCCTAGAGAGTAACACCTCCCATGGGAGTAAGCTACCCTCCACAAAGAGGTCCCTCCACTCCTCCAATCCTGCCTCTCTTAGAGGTGCTGCGAGGCCATCCAGAAGCCAACTCGGGGATCCAGGTGAGTTCCAGAGTGTAGATCTATACCAGAGAAATAATCAAGTTTTATGGAGCACCTAAGTTTCACCCATGTTTTAGATATATCTCGCAATACCTTCAATTTTATTTTCTTAAAAAACTTGGGGTCGCCAAACTTAAACAAAAATGCGTGCTCAGCTATTTTTTCCCCTCTAAGTAGTGCTGCAAACATATACCCACAGGCAGAGTTGATGGGTGATTTTAGCAACATCCTGGCATGAGAGAATTGAAAAGCCCACGCATATAGCTGGATATCAGGGGCTGCCAAACCACCCTTTTCCCTACGGCGCCTTAGTTTCTTCCAAGCTATTCTAGGGATGTGATCATTCCAAATAAAATAACTTATATCGCTTTGAAGTTTGGCTATCATAGAGGGTTCAAAAAAAAGAGGGATGGTATTAAACAAAAAAGAAACTTTGGGGAGAATAGACATTTTAATTAAGTTGGCTCTGCCCAATAAAGATAAAGGAAGTGAAGACCATGATTTCATCAATCTTCGACACTCCTTAGCAATGAACGAAAAATTTGATGGAACTATTTCGTTTATATTGTTATATATATTTAGGCCCAGGTAACGTAAAACAGAACTCAACTGAGCCCCTGCCACAGGCTCAGGGTCGTTCCAGACCATGATGTCAGTCTTCGAGGCATTGATTTCATACCCAGACACATTACCATAATCCTGGGCCAAAGCAATTATAGCGGGAAAAGCCGAGCGAAGTTCAGAGGTGAAAACAAGGACATCATCCGCATACAGGGATACCTTCCTCTCCCATCCCTCGAAGTTAAAAGGCTTGATGTTACAGTCGTCACGTAGCCGCTGAGCGAATAGCTCAATATATAAGTCGAATAGGAGGGGAGAGAGAGGGCAACCCTGGCGGGTGCCCCACGTGATGTTAAATGGGTTAGTTAACTCACCATTGACTAATAAAGAGGCAGATGGATTGTGATACAAAAGTCTCACTGCACGCCTACATTTTTCGCTGATGTTAAATTTTCCCAAGACTTCCGATAGGTATATCCAGTTGACCCTATCGAAAGCCTTGGTGGCGTCCAGGGTGAGAACAGCCAGTGGAAGAGATTTTGCAGAAGCCATATCAATTGCTCCTATGAGGTCATAGGTCAACTCATAGAGCTGGCGTCCCTTTACAAACCCCTTTTGATCTGAGTGCAGGATACTTGAAGCAACTGCCCCCAACCTATTTGCTAACACTGACGCAAAGATTTTGAAATCAGAGTTCAGGATGGAGATTGGTCTATATGACCCACTACAAGTTGCCGGTTTTCCTGGTTTCAGTATCAATGTTATTGAGGCACTGTTCCAAGAAATGGGAGGGAGCATTCCATCTTGGAGGATATCATTAAACAATTCGGTCAGGAAAGGGAGGATTGTTAAATTCAAAACCTTATAAATTTCGGGCCGGATGCCCTTCCCTTTATACTATTAATAATTGCCAATCTAACTTCTTCCTGGGAGATTGGATCATCCAAAACAGCACGCTGTTCTAATGAGAGTGCAGGAAGAGAGACTCCCGTCAACCAATCTTCAACTTGTTCGATTTCGATATTTTTGTCCTCACGGTATATTTCACAATAAAAATTCCCGGAGAATGCCCCTGATTTCTTCATCAGTAGAGTATGTTATACCATTGGAGATAATTGAATAGATATTATTTCTGACCTGCTCAGTCTTTGTTTTCCAGGCTAGTAACTTTCCAGCCCCCTCACCATACTCAAAACAAGCCAATTTACTTGCCTCCCATCTCTCTAGAACCCGAGCATTCAGAACTGAGCCCAATTCCCCTTTTAGAGTAACTACTTTATTTTGCCACTCCTGTACTTTGGTCGTAGGGGCATCCGGGTGCATAGCTATATCTGTCTGCACTCTGGCCATTTCCATTTCTCAGGAAGTCACAGCTTCTCTATGGGTCTTAGTCTTATGTGTAGCTTTATACATTATAAGGCCCCTTAAGAAGGCCTTTAATGAATCCCATACACTCCCGGGGGAAGCTGTTCCAACGTTATCCTCCAGGTAATGCTGCACCTCCACATTGAGGGCATTGATAACATCCAACAAGGAGAGCAATGAACGATCAAATGACCAGTTTCTCATATGACTCTTACGAAACCCCTCCAGTTCTAAATAGATGGCCGCGTGATCTGATAAATGAAACGGGAGGTGAGAGACTGATGTCACCAAATTAACCAAAGATTGACTAATCAGAATAAAATCAATTCTTGACTGGTGGTGGTATCTATAATTGCGAAAAGTAACACCTCTTTGTTGTCCATGCAAAGATCTCCAAATATCATTGTACCCTAGTTGCTTCATACTATCCTGCAGAAAAGACCTGGTTTTAGATAGAGGCCTGGCTCGGTTAGAAGGGGACTTATCCAATAGGGGATCTAAGACTATGTTAAAATCTCCTGCAAGAATAACCAGCTCAGGGAATGAATAAAGGTGGGAAAAAAGGGTCTTCAAAACTGACGGGTCGTCCTGATTTGGACCATAGTATCCTATAATAGTGATTGGGGACCCTGCTATGATCACTGATGCAATTACCCATCTTCCACCAGGATCAACCAGTTTAGAAACCAACCTAGCTTTAATTGATTTTTTAAAAATTATTGCCACACCTCTAATATGTACAGATTGCGACGTCATTATACATAGATCGATCCACCTATTCTTTTTAGCCAACAAATCCATTTCAGGTTCATCAAGATGAGTTTCCTGGAGTACTATAATCTGTGCATCAGCGTCTCGAAGGTACTGCATTATGTTATCTTTTCTGGGATTAATACGCAGTCCATTAGTGTTCCAGGAAAGAATGGCTAATGTACTCATTATAACGAGAAAACCACACCAAGACTTTTACCATCAAGGGCAACATAGTAGTATCTATAGCAACACAACAGGGTTTATCAGTTACATACCACCAAGGCAAGAAAAAAACAATCGTATAATCTTCAGACAGCACCCAAAAACTCAAAACAAGATTAGAGCGAAAATGAGGAAGTTTTAAAAAAAAATTCCGTAACCCCCCCCCCCGTGCCCCAAACTACCCCTCCACCCCCCCTGGGAAACTCTTGCTCTATCTATCGGGAGCAACCAGAAGATAGTGCCCCATCCTGGATCCCCGCCCTACCCATGAACGTGTAAAGCCAAGACATTTAAACCTAGACTTTATGCCTTATAGCTATACTGAAAATAATAGTTTATGTTCCACTCTCTTTTTTTTTTTAATGTGTGTATTTGTATATGTGCTTATGTGTGTTTTTTAAATTTTTTTTCAAGTTTAAACTAGCAATATCTTCAGGACCATATCAGATTACAGAAAGGGTTTTCTGTCTGGACTCGCATACCAAATTAAATACCTAGCTCTCTTTAACCTGATGCTCCTTTATCTTTGCCCATGGTTAGCAATAGCTCATCCGCAGCCTGAACTGATCTTATATTATGCATGCTGTTTTTATACATTACTCTCAGTGTCGCTGGGAAAATTAGTTGAGCAACTGCCCCGTAGTTTCTAAAGGCCTCAAGCCTCCTCCCAAACTCCCACTGCTTGTCAAGTGTGACCCCTTGACAATCTGTGAGTGGTAAGGGATTTAATTTCCAGATTCGATCTGACCTGTTAAGGGTCACACTTGACAAGAACGTTTTCCTATGGATAATAGCCGTATATATATATACATACATATGGTTCCAAAGACAAAGCTAAAAGAGATTACAAGAGTACTGCATTTCATGTACAGATCAAATTGTTTGCTTTGCATTTCTGGCACCTATTTGGGAGCCTTGTACTTTGCTTCAACCCCTTCATCTTGTCTGGCATTTTTCCCCTTACTACTACAAGGTATGTAGGTCCCCGATCTGGCTGCTCTTGTGGAGGGAGGTCTCTCAGTGCCACAGGCAAGAGCTCATAATGTTTGAGGCCCTGGGCTTTCCCCACAGTGCCATATTGAAGGTTTGATGTTTTGTAGCACGTACCATCTGATTTCCATTTTCAGGGTAGGGTTCCTAGATCCTTTGGGGCCACTGACTGCTTCCCTATCATGCCACTGTGTGGGAACACAAATGGTTCATGGCCAGTTTTGGCTGTCAAAAAAGGGTACACTCGTCATCCTTTTCTTTCACACCGGCAATCAAACCTCTGGGTCCTGGAAAGGTGGCACGTCACTAGCAGAGTTCCAAAGTGACATTGACCAGGTGGGCAATACTGTTCACAGACAGTCTCAGAGGCAGGGAGAACAAAGGCTTACGACGGCAGCGGGACCATCAAGAGCCAGGCCAATCTGATGCAGGTGCTCCCACTGTCATCATAGCAGTGAACTGGATACCAGCAACAGGCCACAAGCAAATTCAGAGACCAGGTGCAATGAATAATGCCAGACCCACATAGGCTTCCGTCCAGCAGATCACCTCCATTTCCTGAGACAACACAGGCCACAACAAACTGAACCAAGTAGACTCTTATTCAGCTTGAGTGAGTGCCACAGGTCCCACATGTCAGCGAATGACAGGTGGGCAGCAAAGGGTCTCTGTAGTGATGTTATATTTTCAAATCGGGAGCTCCAATAGAGAGCTCCAGTCCGGCTACAATCTTGAATTTGTCTTGCAGGGTATTCCAAGATGGTGGGCAAAGGGGCTCAGGCAAAGAATTTTCATAACAAAACAATCAGCAAAAAGAACATCTTAAAAGCACATCCTGTGCATATTTAATCACCAAAGCAGGATTTAGTGGCATTCTGTTGTAATGTGGCTCTTGTATTGTGCAGTGCTTTGCTGTTCTTTGCTCCAGACTTCTATCTTTCTGGAATGCCACGGTTGCGGGATTCCACCAGCGGCTGTTGGTCTGTGGCTGGCAAAGGTGGGATCATGCTTCGCGCTACTCTGCTTTTCTGAAGAGAATATAGTCGTCAAGTTTTCTCCTTGTTGTCAGGTGTCATTACTGCATTTTTGGTGACAGTCGGCAGCCACGTTGACAGGAATAGAAAGCAATCTCCCCCGAACCTGGAGAAGTCAGAGCATCAGGGCACCGGAGCACCGGAACCCCATCCTCCAAGAATCAAGGAGGAATGAACCGCCACCAGACGGAGCCACCCGTCAAGAACAAGGAAGGCACTCACAGGAGACACAGCCCCCCACCAGGAGGCGAGTACCGAAGACCAACCCAAGGGTCCTTGCACAATAGGGGAGGAAGGGCGGGCCGTGAAGGAATCTGCGGCTAGAATCGTCTCCAATAACTCGTACATCTGATAGAGACTACTAGCTGCAGATTCCATCACGTAGAATAGATACCCTAGCAATAATATCCCCTGGGAAGGAGGGTCTGCAAAAGGACCCCACAAGCCAATATAGAACAGAGGGCCCCCCAGGAGACCAGATCTGTGGACCAGGAAGAACCTCGTCCCTGCCAGGCAAGGGGAACCCCCACAAGCAGAACCCTACCGACCCCAAGGGGATGTAGGAGGGAAAAGAAGGCTGAAGAGGCTCGTACACTCACAGCAGAGGAACCAAAGGAAAGGGCGGAGAGGCCGAAGCATCTCACTCCCCCACAAGGCAACATAACATCCGTCCAAGACCAGGAAAGGAAAAGCGGAAGAAGAAGCCTAGAGGGCCCAAGGAAACGAGGGAAAAGAAGGGGAACCCACTTCAGATGGAGAGCAGCCTGCCAGCCAGAACAGCACCGGCAGTCAAGCAGCCAGAAGCAAGAAGAAGAAGAAGAACAGTCAGAGGCCCCAGGAAGGCCGAGTAGGCGGCGCCTGGCAAGGGAGAACACAAGAGCGTCCCAGACCTCAGGACAGGAGCAGGGAAAGTAGGAAATGCCCGGGCACACCACTACGAGTGGCCGCGCACACGACTTCAAGGAGCAAAAGCAACCTACACAAATGCCATGGAGAACAGGCATCCGAAGGCGACCAGAACCCTCCAGCAGAGCGCAAGCCATACGACACAGGGTGCGATAAGCCCCAAACATGGGAAACCTCTTTGGAAGAACTTCCGCAGCAGAGAAACAAACAAAAGAGCCACGGGGAAAAAAACACTCCAGCGAAAGGCTTGACAAGCAGCCCAAGCAAGGAGAAGGCCTAATCTCAGGGCCAAGTCTGCACAATAATTCCAACACATACACAATCAACAAAAGGGCCGTCCAGCAGCCAACAATGGCCAGTCCCAAAGAAGGATGCAAATGGCCAATAAAAAACACTCCACAGCCAGAAAAACCGGCCTAAGAAGGTCCAGAATCAACCAGACTCAGGAATCACTGAAGAGGGGACGGTGGAGGAGGATGATAAGGTGTAGGAGGAGGACGGAGCCCTGCCAAGAGCCTCTGGATGGCGGACTCAGCTGGGGGAAGGAACAATAGGATGCCATCAAACAGAAGATCAATGAGTCGCTTCCGAATATTCTCAGGGAATACCCCATCCTGAAGCCAAGCATGGCGATGGAGAGCGACCGTGGAAGCCATGGCCTGGCCCAACACCTCTGAGATGTACAGGGCGGAGCGGAAAATAAACGCCGCCAGCTCCCGGCCATTTAACGCATGATGCCTTAAATCCACCTGACCACCCTCCTGGGACGCTGCGGATACCAGAGACTCTGCCGAGTCCCACAAACAGGAGGAGGCCCGAGCCAGCACACACAAGGTGTTCAGAGCCCGCAGGGAAGCGCTGGTTGAGGCAAACATTTTGCGCCCCCAAGAGTCCAGCCAGTGGCCTCCCGGGACGGCGGAGTCAACAGTGGCGGTAGGGAGGGAAATGCAGTCTGCAAAAGAGTAATGGAGGCAGAGGGGTAGAGGGAGAGGCATGCCGGTTCACGTGGCGCCGGGAGATGCTGGTGCAGAAAATGCTGAGGCACCGGGACCCCTGAGGCAGGGCGCCTCCAAGCCCCCGTCTAGGAAGAAAGGAGGGAACCTTCAAAGGGAAGTAAGATTTCCCTCCCACCAGAGCCCTGGTGGAGGACACGGCGTGAGCGAAGGCCGCACCTGCCTCCGTAGGGCCCCGCGCGGGGAAAGTAGCTCCTCCGTGGGCGACGGCTGCAAACTAAGGCGGCCGTCCCCAAGGCCAAGCGGGGCAGGCAAGGGCCAGACCTGGAAGTTAGAAGGAGCCGACGAATGAGGGACCTGCCGCTCTTCCGACGAACACCTCTGCCACAGGAAGGGCGGAGAGCCGACCTTCGACGCAGGTGAAAAAGACACCACACGGCGACCAGTCTCCAGGGAGGATGACACCAATATACAGGCTGCCTCCGGAGAAGAAGGAACGTCTGAAGACAAATCCACAGTACGACCCCTGCGCGGAGCAGTAGAGTCCGCTGCCTGAGGCGAGGTGCCGGCACCATCAGGCATCGCTAGGCAAGGTTGCTCCAAATTACCCCGCACCGGGGACCGGAGCAGAGACCAGAGCAGGGCTGGAGCCGAACTGGCCCCAGGCACCGCCGACCCACCCTCCACGGAGGTAGCCATCCGCGTCTGGGAACGAGACAGACCTGGGGAGTGACACGAAGCCAGCCGAGGCATAGCTCGTTCGGCAACCCATAAGGCGGTGCCAGGGACGATTCCACCTGCAACTCGCCCCCCGTCGAGACTGCCGTCCGCGAGGAAAGACAAGAGGGGCCTGGAGAGGGGCAAGGGGTCCTCACGGGGCCTCACCCCGGAGCGGGGCGAGGAGGGTTGCCTGCACCGTAGCGGCGTCACCTCGGCCTTAGACAGGACCACCATGCTAAAGGACCGAGAAGGGCTCGGGATGCAACCCGAGCCCTGGTGACCTCCCGCGACACCACAGGGACTCCCGCAGGAGTTTTTGGCGAGGCAGAGACGCCGTGGCCTGAAGGAGGTGCCCCAGAGAAGCCGCACCCAACAGCAACACACCCTCCATGCCTGGATCCGAACCAGCCACGGAGGGCCCTGCGCAAGGCGAGGGGTCCGCCAACACCACAGGAGGGGTAGGAGGGGGAGACACCAGCGAGGCCTGCAAAGCCACTGCGTATATCTCCATTTGGACTCTCGATGCCCCAACACCGGGAAACGGTGGATAGGACAACACGCGGGGTCGCATCACCCGGGGAGATTCGACGCCCCCGGTAGGCTGGAACCTAGCCCCGAAGACAAACTGCGACACTTACCCACCGGGGAGCGACGCTCACGTGACATCGGAGAAGGGCGAGGACGACGACCACGGCCAAACCTAAAGCCGTTCGCTGAAGCAGACCGAGGGGAGGACGTCGACCTGGAGAGACGTGCCGAGAGAAGTTTCATGCGGCGCTCCCGCTTCAACTGTTGACAGGCCTCGAAGTCGGTGGTGCCGTGATCCTCCCCCAAACACCACATACAAATGAGTTGCGGGTCCGTCGCCGACATAAGGCGCCCTAAAAACGTACAAGTTTTGAAGCCCGAAGATATTCGCACACTGTTCCACCGAAAAAATGGCGAAAAAAGGGGCCCGAAACAGGCCCGTTGCAAGGACCGGATCCGCGGTGCATGCGGAAAAGAAAAAAACTGGCGCAGGAGCGCCGGGTCTTGTGTGACTTTCTGACGTCACGTGCGCAGCCGACGCCTGGGCGGATTGCGTGATGTCGCCCCGTGCGCAGGAATGCTGTGGCAAAAAATTTTCCGGATCCAGTCTCCCGCCTGGGGATAATTCTATGTGACGGAATATGCAGCTAGTAGTCTATATCAGATATAGGATTACTAGTGAAGCACAGAAATATTCAAGATGTAATCTGCTATTGATAATCAAATACTTTTTTAACAGGCACAGGAAGAAAAAGTGAACGGAAATATATTCTGAATATTGATCTGGATTCAACTGTCTAGCTCCATGGAAAATGCACTAAAGTGAATAGGTAAATTGCCTTTTGTTTCAGAAGTTCTGGCAGAGGACATGAATTTGCCACAAGAATATAAATGTCAGTAGAAGGGTCTCTGCTGCCGTGGGGCACCAAGAGATCTGATCTGCTCTGCCACGGCTGGTTTTCAGGCTGAAGAAAGAGCAAAGAAACTGGAGAGGGGAAAAGGGAAGACTTCTCCTTCTGCAGCCAACCGCTCCCATCCCTGAGCGGTATGGGGCAAGCGACAGCGGGAGGAGAGAAACTGGTTTCTAAACCACAGTGCCAGAATGGAAATGGGAGGGGGGTTGAAGAAATAGTACCAGCACTAATCAAGTAAAATTAATCTGTACTTGGTCGCTGCTCCTCAGATAGGAACAAAGTGACATATTGGCTGCGCTAACCAATTAGGAGGCAGCAAAAAAGAGCGGCATTAGAGTCAACCTGTGGTAAGCGGCAGGAGGGATCAAAGTCCTTTATTGAAAACAATACTCTTGCAAGCAAGCATAGGCACAGCATGCTCACACAGATTCAACCTAAAAACGACGTATCAGTCAAGCAGTTATCCTCTTCAACAGCAGAGTCACTGTAGACCTGTGCCCTGCCCATAGTAATCCAGCAGTCTCACCAAACAGCAGTCCCACCATTGAACTGTATCTGCCATTAAAAGGTAAATGTCCAGTAAAGAGCCTCTGTGGGGTCTGCACAATTTTTTACTGACCTATGCCTAACCCGGGCAATGGACATAGGTTTTAGAAGCCAATGCGAAATGTAAAATATGTCACGCGAACTTTAGATACAGAGCCATTTGTTTCATTTCACTGGAGACACTGTGTAACGATTGTGAGGAATGCAAGAATCAAATTTAAAAAAGACAACGCTTGCCTAATATCCATAAACATGTCAAGGATAACATCCAAAAAGCCTCCAAAAGCAATGCTGTCAGATAGGTTCCTTTTGGAGAGGCAGGTAAGATTCATGTTTGTAGTTACATTTAATTAAGATCTAAGAAATTGAATAATACAGTAATTTTTATCAGTAAATATTTAATACTTCAAATAAGTACTCGTCTCATCCCATTCGAACGTGAACTGTTAGTACAAGATAATTGTTTTCTCCAAATTTCTGATTCCAGAATCAAGGAAAACTATTACATTCCTATTATCTTTACACAGATGAGGGAATACAGAAACCCCAAATAACTAAGTTTACATACCTCCTCGTCATCTGGCTGCAGAACATAGTAGAGCCATGGAATTTCTGCAAGTTTTGTCAATTCTATCTCAACGTTATGTAAAGCGTTAGATAAAAGCTCTTCGTGGTGAGATTCCAACTGCTATTAGAAACAAAGAATGGGGAGAATGTATTTTAATGTCAATAAAGACCAATGTAATATTCCAAATATTCAGTCTTGGACTGTTAACAACATGTATTAAAAATACTGTAGAAACTAGGATTAAACACAAATTCAACAGGCACAATCGACAAAATTTGCCACACCAGCATAGTCTATTTTGCGGATTGTTATCCGATTTTTGTTGTTACCCGACCTGTGATACATTCATTCACTACGGCTTGGAAACCTAAGTTTAAATAAACTCTTGGATTACATTGCATTATAATTTTAAGTTTCTGCTTTTAATCTGCCAAACATGTTTACAATGTTACAAATATACCAGGCATCATCACCTTATGCATGCTTCATGGAAGATCAAAGCAAACAAATGAGTGGATTATAAAATACACGTGATATAACAACTGTAGGAGAGTAGGGTCTGCTTCCTATGGTCACCCCCACTTTTTGCTGTGATTTACTGGTTTTTAGACTTTAGTGTGGCTGTGGACCTGCTTATCAGACCCACAGCCCAGCTGTTCTCTCTCTAAATTGATACCATGTACTTTAGGTACATACATGATTGGGTATTGGGTCACCTTTGTGAGCCCCTGTATAGTGTACCATGGGTACCCAGGGCATAGGTGCATCCAAGGCCTACCAGGGGCTGCAGCATGTATTATGCCACCCCTGGCTGTCCATCCAAACTGATACCACAGGTGGATCACTCAGCTTAGGTAAGGTGATGCAATCGCCCCTTACTTAGATATAGTATATCTATATCTACCTTTTATATAGACACATAGTAACCTATAAGTCACTCCTATGGCAGGCCTTAACAATCATGGAGGCAGATTGCTTGGTTTTATGTGAGAGGGTGCCTTAGCATGAGCTGAGCCCCTCTGCAGCTTTCGGAACCATGTCCTTATAGCTGTTCTATGATATAGCCATACCATATACTCTTAAGTGCATTATAATCCTCGCGGTTAATGCAAATTTTGGTTTGTCTTTATCAAAACATGGCGTGTAAGGTGTCAAACACTTTGGAATACTACCACCCCGCGCCAATTCTGGCGGCGGGGGTAGCATTCCACCCTTCTATAGGGAGAAGACATGTTGGTTACTGCTTTACCCGGTTAAAGTTAAACAGAGTCTCAGCATCACAAAATGGATGCTGCTGCCACAAACACGAGTCTGACCTCCTGCTGCTGGACGAAACTCCGGCAGGGGAGGCCTGGACAATAGGTTTCCTGCCTTGGGAGGTGCTAGCACCTCCCCGGACAGGCTTTTAGTATATTGGGGCAGGGAGGGCTGCAAAATGAGACACTGCCTGGGGCACACAAGGTGCTCCATGCATAGCCCGGTTGAAACCAGTTGCTGGGGCACACCAGCCCCAGCTCTGGCGCGAAACTGGACAATGAGAAAGGGGTGTAACCACCCCCTTCTCAGGGTCCACCCATAGGAGGGACCTAGCAGGTAATCCAACCGCTTAGTTTAGTATAAAGATAGGAGCTGTGCTAGAGACATTAGATTATCCTGGAACGAAACTCTGAAACGAAACTCTTGGACTTCGACATTCTATACCGACTAGAAGACAGAAGATATCTCCCTTGTGGTCAAGGAGTGACCACCCTGTTCAGACAGGCACCACCAGTAACTTGCCGGTTTGCTTTGTCGACGCTCCCGATGGAACCCGATGACTCAGCTACTCAGGACTGGACTTCCAGACTTCTTGGACTCCGACCCACATCCATAGCAAAGCTGAGACCCGTGCGGACACGAGAGACATGGGACCAGACTCCCTGGACATCCTGCAAATTGCTAACTGCATCGACTCCTGGGGTAACTCGCAGTTGTGCATTGGGGCAAGAGAAGCCCCAGACCCGAGCATCATCTGCACCAGAGCTCAGCCCTCCTCACTCCACGAGTGCAGCATGGGGCCCGCTCCTGCATTTCAGCTAGGTGCGTCTTGCCATTTGCTAGCCCGTTGGCTAGTGAGACCCCTGAAGACGATCCTTTGAATTTCCAATGCTTGCCTGGTTGCTCTGGCCTTGCTTCAGCTTCCTTCCAAAAGAGAAGCGCCTCAGACCTTGCTGGTCTGACCTGAAGCCAATCTTCACTTTCTGCGTGGGTTACTGTTACCAAGGCTTGTTGGGTCCAATCCGGATACCGACACAGCAGTCAACTAGATCCTTCGTGGGACAGCTCAAATCCAGCTCCTGGTCGTCGTCGACGCCTCCTGGTCCTCGTGGCTGCAGAGACAAGCTTCACCTCTTCACCTGTTTGCATCGCGATATCACCTGGTTCCTTCCTGGTCACTGGCTAGTAACCCAGACTCTGTCCCCCTCTGCTTTCAGGTTCTTCAGCTCCTCGATCCACCCTTGGATCCACCCGGACACTCTTCCTTCGGCCGCCCGCAGCACTTCTTTTGCAGGTCTCCATTGAAAGCATCGACGAAACCCGACACGAAAAGACACCTATGCACCCGGCTTCCCTGGGTGAGGTAACTCGAGTACTCTGGTGCTACCGTGGGTATTGACTATCCAAGTGTCCTAGTTTAGAAGGGTTTCACCGTAGTCCACCCGGAAGTGTCCTTAATCAGTAACTTTGTGACTTCTTCGTTTCCCATTGTAAGTCAATGGTAGCTCGCGACTGTGTTCCCACACTGCACGCGTCTCCCGTGGGTCTCCTACTTCCTAACTTTTGGTTCTGTAGTGTAGCCCCAGCGATTCCCTAGGCCCTAGGCCTGTTCACTATTCCTGAAGTAGTTCTTATACCACTTACTTAGTATATGGTTCGTGAGGCCTCTAGGGCAGAATTGTATTTGTGCAACTTAAAGTATGCTGAATGAGTAACTTGTAATGCATTTCGATCTCTGACCTCATAAAGAGTGCAGAGGGGTTGTGTTAGTAATAAATACATATATATTTGATATATACTTTGTGTGGTGTCCTTTCATTTGGTATTCAGGGGATTATATATGGTAAAACAGCTGGCTTCACATGCTCTCTGACGTTTTAGCCTAAGACTGCTGGTTCACGCTACCACTAGGATAGCAGGTCTATAAGGTTGACTTTACAACCAACCACCATAAGGAGTAGTTTCTGTCCTGTAACTCCAGTTCTATAGTAGGGGGTATCTCTGTTATAGTCATAATCTAGTGAATAGTCCCGCCTATGTGCGTAGACCCCGGCAATCAAAAATAATCTCTTAAGTTGTCAGAAAATTGCAGAACTGCAAAGACACTTAAGAGCGAATTTAAAGACAAATAATGCAGCCTATATCCACAGGCTACACTGTCCAGTACTTGAACTAGAAATTCCACCAAAACACACACAAACAGCACAGCCTGCCCAGTTTCTCCCAAAGAGAAACTTGCCTCTACCAGTAAAAGCCTCTGGAATGATAGAGAGAAAGGCATGGACAGACAAGCCCCATAGGCTGCCATTATGTGGCTTAAATAGGATACTGTGCCTTTAAGAGAACTTTCCAGAACTTCTCCCAGTATCCCAGAATGCACAACAGGTCCCTCTTACTTTCAGTTCTTTTTGAAGGCGTAACACGCCTGACCTGTAGCATTCCTTACATGAACATCTCTCGCACCGGGGAGGAGGGCGGGCGCTTATGACTATAACAGAGATACCCCTACTACAGAACTGGAGTTACAGGACAGAAACTACTCCTTCTGTAGTAGGGGATCTCTGTGTATAGTCATAATCTAGTGAATAGAATGGCAAGCCCATCCCCACACCAAAGTGGCGCTGGAGAAAAGAAAAATAACACCACTATTATGCGAACAGATTTCGCAGCAAAGCCTGCCCAACCTGAGCGTCTGCCCTGGCATCAGTGTCCAGGCAGTAATGCTTAGCAAAGGTATGGACCGACTTCCAAGTGGCCGTCTTGCAGATTTCTGCAATAGGAACATTACGGAGCAGAGCTGTAGTGGCAGCTTTGCCCCTGGTGGAATGAGCCTTAGGTTTACCCCCTAATGTCTTATTAGCTTTTAGGTAACACAATTGTATGCAGGACACAATCCACCTGGAGATAGACTGCTTAGAGGTCGCAAGACCCGTCCTGACCGATCCATAATTGATAAACAATTGGTCTGACCTACGAATATCCTTGGTTTTATCCAGATAAAATTTCAACACCCTCCTAACATCCAGGGAATGCAGGGACCTTTCCGCTGGAGAGGAAGGATTCTGAAAAAACGTAGGCAAAGTTATCGTCTGGTTGACATGAAAATCAGAAAAAAACCTTGGGAAGAAATTTAGGGTGAGTACGCGTAACAACCTTAGCAGCATGAAATACAGTATAAGGTTCTTGGCAACACAACGCCTGAATTTCACTCACCCTGCGGGCCGATGTAATTGCCACGAGGAACGCCGCCTTCCAGGACAGGTGCTGCAACGAAGCCTTATGAATAGGTTCAAAAGGCTCCTTCATCAATCTGGACAGCACCACATTCAGTTCCCATGAAGGCGAAGGAAGCCTGACAGGAGGGAATACTTTCTTCAAGCCTTCCAGAAAATCTTTGATCACAGGGATCTGGAAGAAGGAAGTCTGTGAAGGGCATTTCCTGTAGGCAGTCAAAGCAGCAAGATGAACCTTAATAGAATGAACATTAAGGCCATACTGCGCCAAATGTAGAAGGTAAGGAAGAATAACATCCTCCTTGCACGTCGTAGGGTCATAGTTCTTGGATTGGCACCAGATACAGAACCTCTTCCACTTGTAAGCATAGGAAATCCGAGTGGAAGGTCGTTTAGACTCCTTCAGTATGTCCATGCAATCTTCTGGCAGATTTAAATGACCATATTGCACTCTCTCAGGAGCCATGCCGCCAAACTCAAAGACGAGAGGTTGGGGTGCAACATCTGTCCGCCGAACTTCGTGAGAAGGTCCAGCCTGCACGGCAGCCGTATGTGAGGAAGTAGAGACCGGTGAAGCAGGTCCGTGAACCACCACTGCCTGGGCCATTCCGGGGCAATCAGGATCATCCGCACCCTGGACCGGGACAGCTTGATGAGCACCGTCGGAATCAGGGGAATGGGTGGAAAAGCGTACAGAAAGTTGCTCGACCAGTTGATCCATAACGCATTCCCCAGCGTCCCCAGCTGGTAGTACCTGGAGGCGAAGTCTCGGCATTTGCTGTTTTCGGCGGTGGCAAACAGATCTACGTCTGGAGTCCCCCACCATGCGAAGACTTCTCCTAGCACTTCGTCGTTTATGACCCATTCGTGATTTTCCTGAATCAGTCTGCTCAGTGCGTCTGCCTGAACATTCTGCACACCTGGTAGATGGGTAGCCGTTATCGTCAGTCCTCTGGCCAGAAGCCAGTGCCAGATCGCCTGCGCCTCCTGCGACAGGGTGCGCGATCTCGAGCCCCCCTGCTTGTTGAGGTAATACATTGTGGGCGTAATGGCCATCTGTACAAGCAGAGAGTTGGTCTGGAAGGACGGAAGAAAGGCCTTCAGCGCCAAGTGAACAGCTCTGAGTTCCAGGAAATTGATGTGGTACGTGGACTCCGTCTGTGACCACGTCCCCTGAATCTGTAAGTCTCCGGAGTGCGCCCCCCAACCATGGAGAGACGCATCAGTCACGATAGTCTGCGTGGGAATGTCCTTGTGGAAGTGAACCCCTCTCAGGAGATTCTCCGTCGAACACCACCACCTCAGAGACTGAAGAGCATGCAGAGACAGTCGTATCTTGTCGTCCCAAGATCCTCTCCTCTGATCCCACTGATCCTCCAAGCATTCTTGTAATGGTCTCATGTGTAGTCATGCATGAGGCGTTAGGAAGATACACGAGGCCATCGATCCCAGTAGAGAAGACACCGTCCTCACTGTTGTAGATGGAGTGGTCATAAGAGCCTGAGCCTTCCGAAGGAGTGATAATCGTCGCTCCACCGAAGGAGACACGCTTGCTGACAGCGTATTGATGGAGGCTCCCAAGTACTGTATGCACTGGACCGGAGTCGGGACAGACTTGGACATGTTGATGTGCAACCCCAGCTTGTTCAATAGAACGCACGTCTTCTGGAAGTGTGCTTGCGCTTCCGAGAAGGAGGAGGGCTTGATCAACCAATCGTCCAGGTACGGGTAGACAAACACCTTGTTCTTTCTCAGGTGTGCCGCTACCACAGCCATGCACTTTGAGAATGTTCTCGGCGCAGACTTCAGTCCGAATGGCAGTACTGTGTATTGATAATGATTGGCGCCGACTTGGAATCGCTGGAACTTCCTGTGTTTGTGTGCAATGGGCACATGGAAGTATGCATCCTGTAGGTCTATGGCACACAGCCAGTCTTCCCGTTGCAGCTGAGGATAAATCTGATGCAACGACAGCATGCGAAACTTTTCTCTGCGAATCCACTGGTTTGCTTGTCGCAAATCCAGAGGGATTGATGGAGGCGGGCTGGTGAACCAAAGACTGTATCCATTGCAAACAATATTCAGCACCAACTTGTCCTGAGTAATATTTCTCCACTCTGCCAGAAAAAATTGAACGCTTACCCCAACCGGAGTGGGTAACGGATGTAGGGGAAGTAAGCGCTCAGGGCCTAGACCCGGCCGGGCCTTTAGTCGCTGTTGCCGACTGGTGGCCGCCTCTGCCTTTCTGGCGCTTCTGGAACGGTCTTCGGAACTGCTGCTGTTGTCCTGAAGACTGGCCACGCCCTCTGCCCTGGCCACCGAACCGCCGCTGGAACGGTCGGTATGACTTCTTGGTCTCCTTGGGTTTTTCCAAACCCACAGCCGTGAGCGTTTCGGCCTCTGCCTTCATGCGGGCCATTTCGTCATCCGCATGTTTCCCAAATAGGGTTTCGCCAGAGAATGGTAGATTGGCAACCCTTTGTTGTGCGTCCGGTTTTAATGACGTGAGGCGGAGCCAGGCGTGTCTTCGCTGGTTAATTCCATGGCAGAAACCATGCGCCGCCAGCAGGGAAGAGTCGGCCGCGGCACTGATGACCTGATTCGCCACCAACATCCCCTCATTCAACACCTCTTGGAAATCTTCTTGCTTATCACGCGGCAGATGTTCCACAAACTGCTGCAGAGATTCCCAGAGTGCTCGATCATAGCGTCCCAACAAGGCCGTAGCACTCGCAGCCTTCATGGAAGTCGCCGACGTCCCACAAACCTTTCTCACAGACGAATCCAGCCACCTGGATTCCTTATCTGGCGGAACTGTGGAGGACGGAGTGGTGGCATGCTGTTTACGAGCCGCCGTCACAATCGCAGAGTCTTGAGGGGGTTCCACCCTTAGAAAAGCCGGATTCGAGTCGGGAGCCCGGTATTTTTTCTGTAGTCTCGAGGGGGCCGCCTTAGTCACCGCCGGGGTGAGAAAAAGGTCCATGGCCGGTTCCTCCAGGCCCGGAACCAAGGGCAGTAATGGCCGAGACAGATGTTTCTGATGCAGTGTCTCAAAGATCACCGATGTCTTGGGCGTGGGCACCATCAACGAGATGCCCAGTTTTGCTGCACCTCGTAAAAGGATGTTGTGGAAAGACACCAGATCATCAATCGGTGAAACCCTCGCTTCCGGTGACTCCGACAAAGTCGGGGAATAGTCTCTGGTCCCTGAAGACCTTGTCCGGGAACGAGACCTGTGCCTCCTGTGGCGCCGCCTCGACCTTGTGGACGAACTGTTGAGCGAGCGTTCTCTCCTCCTGGAACGTCAACGCGATCTCCCAGCACGTGGGCGCTCCGCATGTTTCCGTGGAGGCGTCTTCAGTGGCCTATCCTGGGGTTTAGGTTTTGGAGTCCCCTTAGGCGGAGTAGGGAGCGGAGGCAGGGACACCGATCTCGGTGGCAGGACTGGAGGCATCTCCGGCCCAGGCGCGGGCCTATGAGGTGGGGCCGGTGGCGGAGGTTGTCCCGCTGGAGGAAGTGGAGGCAGAGGAGTATTGATGGGAGGATCCTCCTTAGGCAAAGGGGGAGGCGTCTTAGGCCGAGGTGGTGTATAAACCACCGAGTACACCGAGCCCGGTGACTTCTTCGGGGGAGGGGACTGTGAGCCAGACCCTCCAGTACGTGAGCGACGCCTCCTCCAGACCCAGCGTGGCGCCATAACTCCTCCTGCGCCGCTGAGGAGAAGCGGAAAGCCTCAGAGACGCCGATCTCTTTCTCCTCGACGTCGAGCGTCGCTCTTCCGGCGTCATACGTCGACCCCGTGACTCCGGCGTCGAACGCCGCTTCCTCGACGTCGAGCGCTTCTTCCTCGACGCCGAACGCCGCCACCTCGACGACGAACGGTCAGTCCTCGACGACGAGCGTCGACCCCTCCTCTGCGTCGACCGTTTTCTCGCGTTCCTCGACGTCGAGGAGCCCCTCGACGGCCATCGGCGGTGTCGCTTCGAGGGCGAGCGCCGATGCCTGTCGATCCTTCTTCGTCGACATCGATGACTCGACGCTGACGTCGACGACGAAGACGCCGTCGGCGGTGATTTCGACGGCGGCCTACCCAGGCCTCTCGACGTCGACCTTCCACGCTGTCTCGACCCAGAGCCCCGGGGAGATGGGGAACACACCGTCGTCATCCCTCTCGACGTCGTCGATGCAATCGACGTCGACGGAGACCGGGACCGTTTGCTGGGCTTCCTGCCTCTGGGGAGCCCCCCAGAGGCCTCATCAGAGGCAGAGGGAGCCTTCCCAGTCTGCCCAGACCCACCTGCAGCCTGCAGTCATCTCTCCTCCAGGCCTTGAAGCCTAATCTTCAGCCTGTCCCTCAGAGTCCTTGTAGTGAAGGTCTGGCAGATCTCACAATCTTCAGAGACATGTGCTTCAGAGAGACAGAGTATGCAGACGTCGTGTGGATCAGACTTGGCCTTCTTCCTTCCACATGCTGGGCACTTGTCGAAAAGAGCATGCATTTCAGAGCCCTAAAAAGCCTGAACAAATACACAGGAGTGAAGGGAAACACCAAGCACACAAACTGAAAACACTTTTAATCCAAAAGTGCACAAAATTCCAATAAACCCTTGAAAAAGGGAGAGCTCAATGCACCAGGGTCCTGTTAGCAGGAGCCGGAAAAAAGAACTGAAAGTAAGAGGGACCTGCTGTGCATTCTGGGATACTGGGAGAAGTTCTGGAAAGTTCTCTTAAAGGCACAGTATCCTATTTAAGCCACATAATGGCAGCCTATGGGGCTTGTCTGTCCATGCCTTTCTCTCTATCATTCCAGAGGCTTTTACTGGTAGAGGCAAGTTTCTCTTTGGGAGAAACTGGGCAGGCTGTGCTGTTTGAGTGTGTTTTGGTGGAATTTCTAGTTCAAGTACTGGACAGTGTAGCCTGTGGATATAGGCTGCATTATTTGTCTTTAAATTCGCTCTTAAGTGTCTTTGCAGTTCTGCAATTTTCTGACAACTTAAGAGATTATTTTTGATTGCCGGGGTCCACGCACATGGGCGGGACTATTCACTAGATTATGACTATACACAGAGATCCCCTACTACAGAAGGGTCGTTTAGACTGTGTGACGGGCAGCACACCCGAGGGTCCCGAAGCACTACAGGACTGGTGGTCCGCCGTGCCCCTCTCACCCATTTGTGTCCCCTTGCAGCAGCAGCCAGAACCGCAGCACAGCCCCGAATGGGAGCCGGGCGTACAACACACATGGAGCTGGGAAGCAGAAAAGGACACCGGCGCCTTTAACTGGGAACACCGACCGGACGAGACTCCTCCCCCTGTGGATGACGATTCGTCAAAAGAGGACGGAACCCGGAAGACGGCGAACGGCGTTTCCGAGGAGGCGAGGAGAGAGCGAGAAGAGAGGTGAGCATTGCGAGATACATCGGAGGACGAAGGAGAAGAGGAGACGAGTGACCGGCTGTTCCGTGGCAGTTCCAGCAAGCCCGGAGGCCAACGACCCCACGAGTCGCCCCGCCACATTCCCACGGGAGGAGCGTGACTCCAACAGGTACGGGGCAAGTTAGCAGGCTGGGTGGGATAACATACCACTCCCCCCCCCCTTAGAACCAACACCACCCGTGTGTGCATTTGTAAATAGCCGACAGTCTCTGCACGTTCCATCCCTTGCACAAGCACTCTCAGCACCGCCTCTGTACAGGAAGTACACTTGAGCTCACGGTTTCCTTCACTCCCGGTCCCTTTGCGAGTCGAGCCAACAGGACGGCTGTCCTAACCCTTGTGTTCTGTTTCTTTTGTTTTGGGGTCTGCTCCGGCACGAGATACCTACCGGCAAGCGTGTTCCCCACCACTCTGCTAAGTTACGCTTGGGATGTAACAGGACCTGACCGGCTAGACGCTGGATACCCTAAAGAATCCCAGAACCGACCCAGCAGCATTCGCCCGAGAGAGATTCACCAGCCGCCAAAGAAGAGTGTTCATGAAAATAAAGCCATCCTTAAAAAGCACACTTAAGGGCTCCGTGTCAATTCCTCTTGTCCCAACTAGCACCCCACGCCCCCCGCAACAACTGGTGTCAGAAGTGGGATCTCCATCCCAGTCCATCTGCAACCCCTAGATGGACGCCATCATTCAACACCTTATTAAGGGACAAGAGAAGTTGGAGTGGGCAGTGGAGAGACAGCTAACCTCCACCCAGGCTGACCGAGAGATGTTCCAAAACACCATCTCAGCCCATTTGGAAAACATCCACAGAGACTCTGCATTGCTCTGTATCACTGTTCACCTTGTCCTTTGGCACTATACCTCTACTTGATGGGGGACACTCCTACGCTACTCTCTTAATACCGACCAATATATGTTACACTTTGGTTTACTGATTCACTCTCCCGATGCCCCCACTAAGTGTTCTCTATACACTAAGACATTGGTATAAGCCATTCACACACCCAAGGTGTACCTGAACACCTCTGTAGTGGGATCAATGATTGGTGCCGTCTTATATTACCTGTTTACCTGTTTGTATATTGATATGTTTTATGTATGTTATTATTATCCTACCATGTCAGTGACTATTATATTGCTTCTGTTATCTCTGTTCATTCCTACTGCCCCTACCCTGTCTTTGTGAAGCGCTCTGATATCTGTAAGGATCTTGTTCGCGCTATATAAAACTTTGAATAAATAAATAAATAAATAAATAAATAAAATCCAGAAGACCGTGCCCATATCCACCGTACCAGTAGCCACCGAAACCCGAACGCATGTTCCACACCCTTCCGGGATTGCCCTACAAAAATATGTGCATGGGGAGAACCCTGATGGCTTCCTACTGAACTTTGAGAGAGCGGCCAGAGCATTAGGGTGGCCTGAGGACAAATGGCCCTTTTTCATAGCCCCGTTATTAATAGGCGAAGCCCAATTCGCGTATCAAGTGGCGAATCCTCTGGGAAACACACCCTACAATGTTATCAAGGAGGTGGTTTTAGATCACCTGGGCCTTGACGCAGAGGCATATAGGGTCCGGTTTCGTAAGGAGAGAGGAACCCGGGGCGAAAACTCTAAAACCCTTTTCTTTCGCCTCAAAATGGCTGCGGACAAGTGGCTAAGACTCGCTACCAGCACCAAGGAGGAAGTAATGGCCAAAATTTATATCGAACTATTTATGGAGGCTCTTCCATTTGCCACCCAAACATGGTTGAGACAGCATTCAGGACTTTCAATAGAACAAGCCATAGAGATGGCAGCTAATTACGCCAGGGCCCAGCCACTTGGCCTTGGATGGGAGACGGAGAAAACCCACAAGGGAACTCCCCCTCAGAGGGTGGAGAAGAAGACTAGACCCAAGGTGGACCACCTGAAGCCCAAACCGTTCAGAATGGACTCCCCTCTCATGAGGGGCCCGCAATGTTTCGAATGGGGGCATATCGCCAGAATGTGCCCCCGGAAGAGGCCCACAGAAAAACCGATGGAGGTGGGGTACCTTCCTAAAACAGTCTTATACTCCGCAGAGATGGGTGCCTCCTTTTATGAGAGTGTACGGATGAATGGCAACCTATTAAAGGCCCTCTTAGACTCCGGGTGTAGGCAGTCTGTTGTGCAGGAACGTTTCATACACCCCAACCAATATGTCCAGGGGGCGGTGGTTCACATACGTTGCGTGCATGGGGATGTTAAGCCATACCCCCTAGCCCTGATAACCATAACCCCTACAGACAGGGAACCGTGCACAGTAAAAGTTGGGGTTGTAGATTCCCTTCCCGAGGATGTTATACTGGGGGTAGACAATCCCGGGTTCCTTTCCCTTTTTCATAACACCTTGAAGGGTTCCTACCAGGGTAGAGAAGCTGCAAAACACAACCTACTCACTCCTGAACCTTGGGTTCTGGACCGGAGTTTCAGGTTTGCCCAGGCCAACGATGCCACCTTATATAATGCCTGGGAACACGCCCACATAGCACAGAGTGTCCATCCTCCCCCGTATCCACGGTACGTTATCAAACACGACTTTTTGTATCGAGAACAAAAGAAAGAAGGCGACATGCAGCTGTTGGTGCCCGTGTCATTTTGGGAACAGGTGTTGTTCTTCGCTCACACACACCTCACCGCGGGGCACTCCGGGAAAGAGAAGACTACGGAAAGCATATTGCGCTGTTTCTATTGGCCGGGAATCTACAAGGATGTCATGAACTATTGCGCTAAGTGCGAGATCTGCCAGAAAAATGCACATAGACCTCCTGCAGCTCCTCTGCGACCACTGCCCATCATAGGGGTCCCGTTTGAACGAGTGGGTATGGACTTGATAGGGCCATTGCCAAAATCTTCAAGAGGGCACTTGTACGCCCTCGTTATTGTGGACTATGCTACCCGGTTCATCGAGGCCTTCCCCTTAAAGACCCCGACCTCGGCTAACATTGCAGAAAAATTCATGGAGTTGTTCTCCAGGGTGGGATTCCCGAAGGAGATCCTGACAGACCAGGGCACCCCATTCACATCACGCCTAATGAAGGAAGTCTGCAAGACACTGATCTCCACCATCTACGCACCTCCGTATGCCACCCCCAGACAGATGGGCTGGTGGAACGCTACAACCAGACCCTGAAAGGCACCCTAAAGAAATTACTGACAGCAGAAGGACCGGACTGGGACCGCCTCCTACCGTTGGCCCTATATGTACTCAGGGCCAAAAAACAGAGCAGCCTAGGCTGTTCCGCCTTCGAGTTATTATACGGACGCCTCTCGAGGTCCTTATTAGAAATCACAAAGGACACCTGGGAAACTGAGGGCGAACAAGAACAGAGATCTCTTCTTGAGTACACAACACAACTGAAATCTAAACTAGGAAAACTACGAAGTATTGCCGGCGCGAACCTGGAGCAACAGAGGAACAAACAAAAGAAACATTACGACAAGGGAAAAAAATTGAGAAGACTGAAGGTAGGAGACTGGGCTCTTCTGCTTTTGCCGTCTAGCTCCTGCAAAGGCAAGAACGAGTGGACAGGCCCCTACCGAGTAACCGATACGATTGGAGACACAACATACAGACTACAAGTGACGCCCACGAAGAAGCAGTGTTACCACATGAACCTGTTGAAGCAATGGCTTGGCTCACCCCCAAAAGGGGCGCACTTATTGCTACCCACCCGACCTGACACAACATCTACCCTGGACAAGCTTATCATAAACAACGAATTGTCTGTTCAGGAGAAAAAGGACCTGCACCAAACCCTGTCACCTTTCTCGGCTACTTTCTCGGATCTGCCGGATAGGACTACTCTGGTTGAACACAACATCGAAACCCTCCCCGGTAAAATGGTGAAACAAAAGCCGTATCGGATCCCAGCGGCCCGAAGAGAGGCGGTGAGAACAGAAGTACGGGAGATGATGAGCCTTGGGGTCATCCGCCCCTCGAGCAGTAGTTGGGCCTCCACGATAGTCATGGTACCCAAACCAGACGGTTCCAAGCGTTTCTGCATGGATTTCAGGGCCCTCAACGCGATATCCACTTTGACGCGTACCCCATACCAAGGGTCGACGAGCTGATAGAAAAGCTAGGGGATGCGGTGTACATCACCACCACCCTGGATCTCACGAAGGGATATTGGCAGGTGCCCCTCCGTGAAGTAGATAGAAAAAAAAATCGCTTTCATAACTTATGAGGGGCTTTTTGAGTTCACGTTCCTCCCTTCGGCCTTAATGGGGCCCCAGCCACGTTCCAGCGTCTTATGAACAACATTCTAAAACCATACCCTTCGTTCAGCTCGGCCTACCTGGACGACAGTCGTTTTTAGCCGAACCTGGGAAAATCATCTATTCCATTTGACAACCATACTAACCGCCCTGGAAAAAGCCGGGTTACATGTCAACACGAAGAAGTCTAAAGTCGCTTTCCATCGAGTGAAATACCTGGGTTATATGTTGGGAGACGGGAAAATCGCACCACAGACCGAGAAAGTGAAGGCCATCGAGGAAACACCATTCCCACACAATAAACAAGACCAAAGAGCCTTTCTCGGCCTCATCGGCTACTACCGCCGCTTCATCCCCAGTTTTGTGGAGCTGGCCGCCCCACTGACATCTTTACTTCTGAAGGATGTCAGACCCAAAGAGATCCTACACCCATCAGGAGAGGCTCAGAGAGCATTTGAGGAGCTGAAGCGGATAATCACAACACAACCCGTCTTGATCTCTCCTGACTTCAACAAGACCTTTCTCCTAGCAACGGACGCATCAGAGGCTGGCATAGGGGCAGTGTTGTCCCAAATAGGGGAGGATGGACTAGAACACCCGGTACTTTACACCAGCCGCAAGTTGTTTCCCCGGGAAAGCAAGTACCCCACAATAGAGCGTGAGAGTCTTGCGATTAAATGGGCTGTTGAAAAGTTGCAGTACTATTTAGAGGGAAAGCCATTCATCCTGTATACTGACCATGACCCCTTGAAGTGGATGTATGCTAACCAGGGTCACAATCCTCGGGTACTTAGGTGGTTCCTGTCCCTTCAGCCATATGCGTTTACTGTATGGCACAAAAAGGGCTCAGAGAATGGGAATGCTGATTTCCTCTCCAGGGTCTTCCCTATCCCCGATCGGGAGAAGCCAGGGGGGGTGGCATGTGACGGGGCAGGCAGCACACCCGAGGGTCCCGAAGCACTACAGGACTGGTGGTCCGCCGTGCCCCTCTCACCCATTTGTGTCCCCTTGCAGCAGCAGCCAGAACCGCAGCAAAGCCCCGAATGGGAGCCGGGCGTACAACACGCATGGAGCTGGGAAGCAGAAAAGGACACCGGCGCCTTTAACTGGGAACACCGACCGGACGAGACTCCTCCCCCTGTGGATGACGATCCGTCAAAAGAGGACGGAACCCGGAAGACGGGAACGGCGTTTCCGAGGAGGCGAGGAGAGAGCGAGAAGAGAGGAGAGCATTGCGAGATACATTGGAGGACGAATGAGAAGAGGAGACGAGTGACCGGCTGTTCCGTGGCAGTTCCAGCAAGCCCGGAGGCCAACGACCCCACGAGTCGCCCGCCACGTTCCCACGGGAGGAGCGTGGCTCCAACAGGTACGGGGCAAGTTAGCAGGCTGGGTGGGACAACATACCACTCCCCCACCCCCCCCTAGAACCAACACCACCCGTGTGTGCATTTGTAAATAGCCGACAGTCTCTGCACGTTCCCTCCCTTGCACGGGCACTCTCAGCACCGCCTCTGTACAGGAAGTACACTTGAGCACACTGTTTCCTTCACTCCCGGTCCCTTTGCGAGTCGAGCAAACAGGACGGCTGTCCTAACCCTTGTGTTCGGTTTCTTTTGTTTTGGGGTCTGCTCCGGCACAAGATACCTACCGGCAAGCATGTTCCCCACCACTCTGCTAAGTTACGCTTGGGATGTAACAGGACCTGACCAGCTAGACGCTGGATACCCTAAAGAATCCCAGAACCGACCCAGCGGCATTCGCCCGAGAGAGAATCACCAGCCGCCAAAGAAGAGTGTTCATGAAAATAAAGCCATCCTTAAAAAGCACACTTAAGGGCTCCGTGTCAATTCCTCTTGTCCCACCTAGCACCCCACGCCCCCCGCAACAGACTGGTGCAAGTTGCCCACTAGAATAGTGGACATCATATACCAGGCTAACTTCTCACAACAACCACTGTTGAAAAGCTTCACATATCGGTTGGAAAAGTAACCCTACAATTGTATTGGCCTTTGTAAGTGTGCTGCCAAATACAAGAGGTCGGACTGCAGTCATCCCCACTACCCCAGTAGCCTCTGTGCAGCTCTATATGTGAAAACCATGGGGCGTGACTACTTCAAAAATACTGAAACATGCTAAAAAGTGATACATGGAATGATTGAATTAATATCAACCACTGATAATTACTCTGGGCCGCATCCCAGTCTACCGTTATTTTGCACACCATGCAGGGTTGTGGAATTTAATAAAATATCTACTTGTCCATGGGACAGGTTTCTTCGGAAATCTACTTGTCCTGTAAAATAATCCACTTGTCCCTTTGGTGTCACGTAGTGCGGCGATAAATTATATAAGAGTGCTGATAATAGCCTCTCTGATTATGACAGAGCTCATACTACAGTAGAGTTTGAATTCCAGCAATTCCCGCATTTTGCCACCTTTCCACAGATCTACATACTGGGGCTGGAGGTAACGGTAAGCTATAGTTCCAGGGTTGGAAACAGGGTCTGCGCAAACCTACAAAATTGTATATGTTTTAGGGGTTTTCGCCAGCTCTTCACTTATCTTTTCCCTTACTGAAAAAGTCTGGAATTTTACTCACAACAAGGGCAATAATAAAACTTTTTCCCCTTGGGGAAAAAGTGGTTGGGGGGAAAGTGAACTTGTAAACGCTCAACAGATTTTTGCATGAGCGAAATCTGCACATGCGTATTTGCTCGTGGTAAAATGCAGTTCACAAATATTTTCCAGGAGTACAATTTCATGACCTACTTCTGGAAATTATTGTGAATTCATCAAAACCATAAATCAGCACTAATAATTGCACTTTTGTGACTTTACTTCAGAATTGGGCTCCTACTTAGGTCTTGAGTTAACCAAGACCTTTAGTTTTTTTATTAAAATTCTATCTCTCTCTATAGACTGGCTTCACTGGGAGTAAAAGTATGCTGCTCTTTCACAAAGAGCATATCAGCACACAAAGTAGGTTTTCTCAGTGCCAGAGACTACTGTGGCAATGAGTGCTTTTTGAGAACAAAAAAAATGATTGCTTTTTGCCAATGTTTGTAATAATGATGAGGGCCTGGCAAATCTCAAAACTACAAAGTTTTACAAAAAGCATGTCAGAACAAGACACGCTTTAACAAAACCAAAAAGCTGATCACCATTGTCAGACATATTGGCTTTGCCAATGACTATTTATTTTCATGTTTCCCATAATCTTGTTGAAACTGGTTGCACTGATTTTTTCATTATGAATATTTTTTCGGATTACGAGCATGCATCAACATCTTTTAGTAGAGGATGCTTCAAAGTAATAGAAATGGTACCTATCATTTAACAGTATTTTACCAAAACTTTTTTTTCTAGTTGCATTATTTTGTGAACATTTAATTTGAAAGCAAACGTGCGTGTGTACACATTTATATACAGTACCAGTGAAGCCCTAACTTACTGCATTTCTTTGGAGCGCTCACCCTAATAATAAAGGCTTTGCAAAAATGAACCATAGATACAAGTTCGAATAACATCAACTTATGGACACAAATATTACCTTATGTGCAGACAATGCCCTTCCTTGAGCCATATTGTGAACCTGTAAAGTGGCAGCCAAAGGGTTTGTGCTGCAGGGAGATGGGCCTACGTGGGCAAAGGATAAAATAAACATGGAAATGTGCTGTCCTTGAACCCAAACAATATGTCCTGGGGGTTGTGCTATAGGAATTCACCACTCCTGCCATGCCACATCAGTTTAGACCCAGCCATATACAAATCAATCTTGACTGTGCTCCAATGGCAAACAGTCAAGCTCAAACTGCCTGGCCAGTTAGCCCCCTAAACCTGCCTGGCCAGTTTCCTCCCTAGACCAGAACACAATCCACCTTGGAGCTGTTTCACCCTCAATAGGGCTCCTCAACCGGCTATTGCTTGGTTCCATTGGCACAGTGTCAATGAAATTAATTCGTACTTGTATAGCGCACTTATACCCGGAGGTGTCTTGGCGCTCTACGCATACCGCTATGGAACCCTTCCTGGCTTTATCCTGTGAAATGCCCACTCCTGGGCACCCCCAAGGTGAAGCCAGGCATCCCAGCGCTGTTGGGGCCGTTGTGGAGATTAAGCAAGCTATTGCCCAGAGTTGCAGAGTGGGACCCATGATAAGAATAGGCACCGAGGCGAGAATTATCAGGTCCGAGGAAATTGAGCCCAAGACCCGCCGAGGCAGGAATTGAACCCTGGTCCCGGGCCAGACCTCTGCATCAGGGTCTGCCGCTCTAACCATTGAGCCACACTTCTCCACAATGGGACACACATCTGGGCATACCTGTCCCACTTATGGTTTCACACTGAAGTATAACATACATGGATGAAATGCTTGATTTAATCTCAGTCACTGGCAATTAATCTCAGCTAATGGAAATTACTCTGGGCTACATCCCAGTCCATTACTATTTTAATACTATGCCACCTCAGTTAAGATCCAGCCATGGACAGCTCGGGCTAAAATGTTTCTATTGGAGCAGTGCCAAGACTGATTTGCATATGGCTGGGTCCAAACTGGGGTAGCATGGTGATCGAAATGAGATGAAATGGCAGGCAGACCCAAGCGATTGACAGCCGCTGAGAATATTTCAAGCATTCATCAAACACTTTGTTTTTGATACTTCAAAAACAAGCATTGGCTCACTCAATAGGCCTGGTTTTGGCTTTGCCATTTCTTGTTTATTTGTCACTTTTTGGTAAAAGCAAAACACGTTTTTAGTCTCAAAAGCACATACAGTAGTGGCTGGCATGGAAGGGAACTACTAGTATGTGGATGCGTGCCTTGTGAACGTGAAGTAGGCTTGTGAACGTGAAGTTATCCAATGGGTGAAGTGAGCTGACCAATTACCTTCTGTTACATGCTGTAGTTGGTGGAAGAAAAAACAAATGACAATAATAGATCAATAGATTAAGAGGGCTGGCTAAAGGCTCCTATAACTAAGTAAACTTATATAAGTAATACAAGTCTAATATATATATACATATATATATATATATATAAAATCACTAAATCAAATGGTCTATGCTACCGCCTAATCTAATAAAGTAACACAACATTTGCCAGTTCTTGCAGGGTTGAGATTGATTTGTTATTATTCCATGCCCACATCAGTGAAAGAGCAATGCTGCACAACCTGTGGCTCTCTTGCTTTCTCAAAGATACGACAATATGTCACCTACACCCCATTGTTGTAAAGGTTAGGAGACTGCATTTCATATGTGTCCTGCGAGGCAACACTAAACACTGTAATCCAAGTCATCAGGCAAACCCAAACAAAACTATTAGTTGCATCAAAATTGTGGGCAGGCAGTACGAGGACACACCATTAACTTATAATATTGACTCATCGGTTCTAGGACGTGAGAACTGAAGAGCTTGTAGAGCAGCAGGATACTACTACCCATTCGTGACGCTCTGAGGCAAATGCGTCTAAAGGTTATCTTACCAAAGGAACTCTTCCAACTAGTAAAGACTCGGTTTCATTGTGCAAGGCCTTCACATTGATAGAGATCTCCATAGCAGTGCTTCGTGTAAGGCTCTGGGAAGAGAAAATACAGTGCGTCAGTTTTCAAGACTAAAACACAGATTAAAAGAATATGACACATGCTGATGTTGACAGTGAAAGAGGACAACAGTACACCTGATGCGACTGTGTGGGATGTAATGATGTTAACACTGCTTGTGAAGAATGATGAAATTCCCACTAAAGCAGTTAATTGGAGGACGTTCAATTATTTGTGTGTCCTAATAGGAGGTTGCAGGGCCATATCTGTGTACAGGCAGAGGGGTGATTTCTATGCAAATCAGGGTAATCAATCAATAACAGAGTCAACCTGGTGCTTAATATGTGGGGTAGGCTGATGTCCTGAATTGTAAAGTTGAAAGGAGCAGTTATCATGCATACCAACCAAGGTGTTATTATTAGGTTTTATTCATACTGGCAAATGTGTCAATGCTGCACGCCCACAAAGGAATAATATAGTGTAGTTTTACACGCCAACGCCCAAGTGTACTTTGACACACCAACGCCCACAAGGGACTACTTTACCCCTAAGGGTGTTTGACCTTTGTAATGTATATGGCGGCCAGCTGTATAGCCTATGTCCATCTGCTGCATCTCCCCTTTACAATGCTGTATTGGGTGTTGTGATTGGTGCTGTACTTCTTGAGTTTACCCGCCTCAAAGGTTTCAGCTCTCTCTTTATAAAAGTAGTATAGAAGAAAACAATTGCACTAACCTTGATTCTGCGTTTTCATCTAAAATAGTTTTTAATTATGCATTTTATGTTACAATGATGGGCAGTGTAAAGTATGAAACAAGTAGTTAGGATAATTATGCATTTTATGATGCAATGATAAGGGATATAAAGTAGGAAACCTGTAGTTAATATTTCCCTAGTCATGTGTGTTGAACAACAGATTTAGGAACTCCAGATGTAAATCAGAAGAGCTTACTTACCTCTGGAAATCTCGGACTGGCTTTGTTTAGTGCATGTGAGCATGCGTTTACTGCATGCGCCAATTCCTGCTCCAGCAGACTGTGGGATTTTGCAGCTTCACAAATTCTAGAAACAAGTCAAAATTCAGAGTCACCTGTCAATATTAAACTAGAAGAATATGTTCAAATAAATGTACTTCTTAGTTTTAAAATTTACAAATTCATTAGAACAATGATTTAAGAAATTTTCTTAGGAACGTCTTCGTACTTTTGCTAAACAGATAAGTGACACAAGTAAGAGTTTGTTTTATAGTTAAAAGGAGGGAGGATGGGTGTAACCATAGTAATAGTTCACTTGAATCCTGCTACATACAGCTATTCGCCCAGGTTTACTTAACACTAGGGGAAAAAAGGTTTATGTTTACCTCCTAGCTAAATACTACTCTGCTTTAATGCGTTGCCATGCATCAGTGCTTAACAATGAGAAACCTGGCTGCTAAACACGTCATACAACATAGTCGAATAGTGAAAATGTTTGTCTAAGTTCAAGCTATAATTACTACTGAGGTGCACTGAAATGATAAGTGAGTCTTTTGTGAGGTAAGAAAACACAGTACTACAAGGCGGTGCATTATTCCTACTGCATAGAAAAAGATTTGTAATTTTACTCCCTTTAAATCTGCTGATCGTACTTATGTGCTTTATTTAAAACCTAAAGTTTTGATGGAAAATGTGGATGAAACGGACGATTAATATCAGGTCAATAACAAAAATATTCCACAAGTGAAAAAGTACTCTGGTGAGTCATGACATGCTCTATCTCACCTCACCAAAGATCTCACTTAATATTAATTGGTGAAGTTTAGAGTTGTCACCTAACCTCACAAGTTTTATTTATTTGATTTATTTTGAGTGTTTTATAGAGCGCAAACTTGACCCATTACGGTATCAGAGCGTTTTACAAGGATCATAGCAGTGTACAATAGGCATGGAATAACAAAGTATTCAAAAGGTAAAGAGGGGTCGGGTGTTGGATACAAAATGGATAGAGGACATATATGTACTGTTTACAATTAAGTTACTCAAGACAAGTAGGTGTATTCATATGTATTCATCAAGATGACAGTAAAATCGTGTTCTAGTTAGAAAAAATACAAACACTTAAGGGTTTACATTCTCATTGATTTGGTTAGAATATAAGAAGATAATGACTCTGCAAACACAAATATAATAGGTTTGGTTTTGCTTCTTGCGCTCTACAAAAGCCAGGCACTTGTAAAGACGTATCTGTCCTGAGAGAACTGGTAGTGACTTAATATTTACACTAGTTCAGACTTTTTATGTATGTTTTTAGGCACTGGTCCCCTCTTCTCCGAAGCAAAGGGTCTGGTGAATGTTTAGCATGTGCCTATTAGTCCCCTCCCCCTATCAGTAATGAGCAGCAATTGTTCCAAACAGTACACACTGGGAGGTGATTTTCTCTTCCTGATAAACCCTGAATCCATTCTGGTATCTCCAAAAGTCCTTTTCTGTAATTAGGTGAGATGTAGGGCATTAGTCTCACAACCAGATGAGCCCCAACTTCCGTCTTTAGGTCTGTGAGTACAAGCATCCTGACCTAGAGTCTGGTTAGTGCACAGCAGCAAGGAGCCTTTGGAGGTACCTGCTTCCAGGTGCAAGGCCTGGTCATCAGAGCCCGAGGTGGGCTCTTGATCAGTTATTGACAAAAGGCAACTCTTTCTCCCTCCTCTTTTGCCATTTGCTGCAGCTGCCACCTTCTGATATAAGAAAAACTCAATGTCCCCCTTACTGAGAGGCCTGGTATGTATACCATTCTGTCATGGACTGCTAGGGTACCAAAATGGTGCAAACAATAATTGCATCTGGGTGCCCTCAAGGGCCCAGAGACATAACCTGTGATGGTTGAAAAGTCCTAAATATGGAAGGAAGAACCAGTCTAACACCCCATACAGCATGATGCACCACCGGCTCACGACTGTCTGCCAGTCCACACAGAAGACTTCCATGACTAGGCAGTCTGCAACCACAAGCACATTACTTAAACAAAAGTCACGTGATGATATATTTGCCCCGTTGCAGAAGATGGTTTAATGGGCCTGCAGTCTCTGCACAACATCTCCTATTATCACTGCCAAATTGTGATTGATTGAAAGAGCCCGTCCAGTTGTGGTTTTAAAGAACAAATTACTTACCTTCGGTAACAATGTATCTGTAAGAAACAGTAGTTAGTATTAGATTCCTTACCTTAGAATATCCCCATGCGTCAGACTGGATCCGGAGGAAATTTTTGCGTAGCAGTACCCTTGCGCGTCGGTAGGTGTCGTCTGCAGCTCCGCGTCCGTCGTCGGCGCCGGGATGACGTAGCCGGAGTACTTAAAGGCCGCCATCGCGCGCTGACGTCAGTTCTTATACACAGCTTTTCCGCGCCAGAAACGCTCAGCCATGTTAAAAACCAACACTGGTGCCATGGAAACTAGGGTCCTGGAAGGGGATGACCTTAACCCTAGATATCGGTTCGCAGAACGGGTAGGATGGGTGGGGCGGTAAGTAATCTAATACTAACTACTGTTTCTTACAGATATATTGTTACCGAAGGTAGGTAACTTGTTCATTTGAAAGAAACAGGTTAGTATTAGATTCCTTACCTTAGAATAGATACCCCAGCAATACCCACCCCTGTGGTGGGTCTGCGAACCAATAATCACACCGGAAAGTCCTGGAGGACGGAACGGCCAAAGAAGCCATCCCTCCGGACTTGGCTGTCCAGGAAGCAGTGTCTTGCGAACGTGTGCAGCGAGGCCCACGTAGCTGCCTGACAGATGTCCTGCAAGGGGACTCCCTGGCCCAGGGCAGTGGAAGCCGCCGTGGCCCGAGTGGAATGGGCCCTCAGCCCAACAGGAGGTTCCTTCTTAGCCAAGGAGTAGCATGCCTTGATACACAACACGACCCACCGAGAGATGGTCCGCTTGTGCACCGCCCATCCCTTCTTAGCACCCACGTAACCAACAAAGAGTTGGTCATCCATCCGGAACTGGCATGTGCGATCCAGATAAAACGAGAGCGCACGTTTTGGGTCCAGACGGTGGAGCCGCTCTTCCTCCTTTAAGGGATGCAGAGGCGAAAGAAGGTGGGCAAGGTGATGGACTGCCCGATGTGGAAGGCTGTGACTACCTTGGGCAGGAAAGAGGGTCTTGTCCGCAACACAACCTTGTCCGGATGGACAGAAAGGAAAGGAGGTTTGGAAGAAAGAGCCTGGAGCTCACTCACTCTCCTGGCAGAGGTGATGGCAACCAGGAAAGCAGTCTTCAGAGTAAGAAGGCGGAGAGGACAGTTATGAAGTGGCTCAAAGGGAGCGCACATCAGATATGTAAATACAAGGTTCAAGTCCCACTGAGGCATCACGAATGGAACAGGAGGGAACATGTGTGTGATGCCCTTCAAAAACCTATTTACAATTGGGGACTTGAACAAAGATGGTTGATCAGGTAGCCTTAAAAAGGCTGAAAGGGCAGAAAGGTAGCACTTGATAGTGCCCAGAGCAGAGCCCTGCTGGGCAAGAGAAAGAAGGAAGAGGAGAACCTCAGAAAGAGGGGCAGAGAGAGGATCCACAGCCTTTGCTGTGCACCATGCCACAAATCTGTTCCACCTGCAGGCGTATACCGACTTTGTGGAGGGACGCCTGGCTGCCAGAATCACAGTACAAACTTCAGGAGGCAAGTCAAATGGCCTCATCTGTTGCCCCTCAATCTCCAAGCATGGAGGTGGAGACTGGACAGGTTCGGGTGGAGGACCGTCCCCTGCTGCTGCGACAGAAGGTCCTCCTGAAGAGGCAGACGAATCGGGGGATCGACAGACATACTGAGTAGCTCGGGATACCAGTACCTTCGCGCCCAGTTCGGAGCCACAAGGATGACTTGGGCCCGGTCGCGCTTGATCTTCTTCAGCACTCTGGGCAGAAGTGGTATAGGCGGAAAGGCGTACAACAGACCGCAACTCCACTCGGGACGAAAAGCGTCTCCGAGCGAGTGCCGCCTTGGAAATTCCAACACGCAGAACTGATGACATTGCGCGTTCTCTTCGGTGGCGAATAGATCTAACCAAGGCTCTCCCCACTGCAGAAAGAGACCGTACGCCACGTCCGAGTTCAGATGCCATTCGTGATCCATCATGCACCGTCGGCTGAGTTCGTCTGCCCTGGCGTTCAGAGAACCTACCAGGTGTTGAACCACCAGGGTAACGCCCTGATGTTCCAGCCACTGCCAGAGATGCAGAGCCTCCTGGCAGAGGGTCCATGACCCCACCCCGCCCAGTTTGTTGCAGTACCACATGGTGGTGGTGTTGTCCGTGAACACCTGCACTACACTCCCCCGGACAGAGGGGAGGAATGCCTTCAGTGCTAGACGAATCGCCCTCAGCTCCAGAAGCTTGATATGGAGCCGGGACTCTGCCGGAGACCAGAGGCCTCTGATCTCTGCCTCTCCCATGTGGCCTCCCCAACCGAGGAGGGACGCGTCCGTCACAACTACGTGCTCCGGTTGGGGTAGGGAGAGGGATCTGCCACTGACCCAATCACGGTCCACGAGCCACCACTGCAGCTGTCTCGCAGTGCCCTCCGAGATCAGGACATGGTCGGATAGGTGGCCCTGATGCTGGCCCCACTGAAACTTCAGGTCCCACTGCAGAGCCCGCATCCGCCACCTGGTGTGATGCACCAGAAGGATGCAGGAGGCCATCAGCCCCAGAAGCCAAACCGTCAACCTGACCGAGAACCCAGGATAAAGGCTGAAAGATTGGAATCAGAGCCTGAATATCCCGAACCCGCTGCTCGGTAGGATAAACCCGAAACTGCGCCGAGTCGAGAACCGCTCCGATGAAGAGGAGCTTCTGAGAGGGACACAGGTGTGACTTCGGCACATTGATGGAAAACCCCAGCTGGTGCAGGAGGTCTGCAGTCGTCTGGAGATGGCTGACTACTGTCTGGGGCGAGCCCGCCTTCAACAACTAGTCGTCGAGGTAGGGGAAGACTAAAATCCCTAACCTGCGCAGATGAGCTGCGACCACCGCCATCACCTTCGTGAACACCCGTGGGGCGCTGGTAAGGCCAAAGGGGAGCACGGTAAACTGAAAGTACTCGTGGCTTACCGTGAACCGCAGGTAGCGCCGGCAGGACGGGGATGTGAAAATAAGCGCCCTGCAAGTCCAACGCTACCATCCCGTCTCCTGGGTCCAGGGCAGCTAAGATCTGAGCCAGTGTCAGCATCTTGAACTTCTCTTTCCAGAGGAAGCCGTTGATGTTCCGTAGGTCCAAGATAGGGCGTAGGCCCCCTTTGCCCTTCTTGGGTACCAGAAAGTAGTGGGAGTAACAACCACACCCTACTTCTGGCCCAGGAACGCGCTCGATGGCCCCCTTGGCCAAGAGACCGTAACTTCCTCTCGTAGAAGTTTCAAGTGATCCCCCGACACGCGGTGGTATTGCGGTGGCATGGCTGGAGGGGTCGTATCGCAGGGGAGGGAGTAGCCCCTTCGGACGATTTGCAGCACCCACCTGTCCGAAGTGACAGTGAGCCAGTGGAAGTGGTGATGGCGAACCCTGCCCCCCACTGGCGTCACATGGGCCTGAAAGCATGGACTAGGAGGGCTTAGAGGCAGATGCTGCAGGGGAAGGTGTGGACTGGCCTCACCGTTGTCCCCGACCGCCGCCATGGCGGTTTCCACGGCCGCCACCGCGCTGGATGTTAGGCTACGGTGCGTGCCTGGCAGCACTTGTGGGAGCACCCCTTCCTTGGCCACGAAAGGAGCGAAAGGCACCCGTTTGCTGGCGTGGGGCCAAGAGGCCCAAGGACTTGGCCGTAGCCCTGGAGTCCTTAAAGCGCTCAAGCGCATGGTCTGCCTTGTCCCCAAAGAGGCGACGGCCATCAAACGGCATGTCCATAAGGGTGTTTTGGACAAAAGCCGAAAAGTTGGCGGACCTCAACCAGGCATTGCGATGAATCGCCACCGCCGTTGCCATCGCTCTGCCCAGTGAGTCCGTGGTATCCAGCCCACACCGGATAGAAAACCGTGCCGCATCTCGACCCTCCGCAAGGGCTTAGGCGAGTTTAGTCTGGACCTCCTCCGGACATTGTGGCAGCACGTCCGCAACCGTATCCCACAGAGAGTGGGAGTAGCGGCCCAAGAGGCATGCGGTGTTGGTTGACCACAGTCCCAAACTCAGGGAGGAGAATACCTTTTTACCGTACTGCTCATACCTCTTGGATTCCCGATCGGGCGGAGCCGTTGAGAATGTGGTCTGGGAGTTCGAGGCCTGGATGACCAGACTCTCGGGGGTAGGGTGGGAGGACAGGAAGCAAGGGTCACCTGGAGCCGGGCAGTGGTATCTGGCCATGTTCCTATCTACAGGCTGACCTGTAGCGGGCCTGGACCAAGTGCCCAAAAGAACGCACGTCAAAGCCTCATTAAACGGCAGCAGAGGCTCGGCCGAGCTTGACTGAAGTTTAAGGACCTCAGTGAGGAGGTTAGTTCTCATGGCCGCGACGGGGAGCTCAAGGGCCAAGGCCTTGGCTGCCCTCATCAGCACCACACTGTAGGTAGCCCCTTCCTCCGAAGCCACGGTAGGAGGGGAGACAAAACCAGTGTCTGGCGAAGTGTCCAGACCACTGGCATCCCCAAGCTCACCTGCCCAGTCCTGCTGAGACTGACACTCTTGTGTCAGAGGGTCCTCAGACCCCTCCCAATACTCCTCGTCACCCATCTCCTGATAGTCAGGGTTGTCAAAGGATGGGGCCGGTTCATTGAAGTAGAAATCTCCAAGCGGCGTCGAGAGCGGTGCCCAAGGGAGGCATCGGCTCCGGAGGTGATACCGAGGGGGTCGGCGCCGGTGAGGTCGTCAGGTCGACCGCCGACGACCCGGATCCGGATCCAGTGGGGCCCTGCGGCGCCGGGACCGAAGTCGCCAGCGGCGTCGGGGCCGAAGCACCCGACGGCGTCGAGGCCGAAGTCTCCGACCCACTGGGACCCCCAGACGGGGCCGCTGTGCCCAAAGGCACCGTGGAACCCGTCAGAGGAGAGAGCGACCTCATGGCCATGAGGAAGCGCTCGATCTCCTCCGGCGTCGCATCCCGCCCAGGGACCGGTGGGTATGAAGCAGGCCGCGACGCCTGTGACTCCGACGGAGCCGTGTGGGTGGTGTCACACGAACCCCCGGCCGCATCGCGTGAGCGTCGGGGGGGAGTCGGAAGAGCGATGAGGCCTCTTCGACTTCTTGTGCTTACCTGAGGACTTCGAGCCCGAAGACGACTCCCGGAGCAATGGTGGCCCCGACCCCTCGACCGGTCCCTCGACCTCAGTCCGGACTGGGACCTCGAGCGGCGCGGGGCCGACCGCCGGAGCTCGAGCCGCTTGCAGGACCGCTCCCGCCGAGCTTTGGTCGTCAGGGCTCGGCAGTCGGGACAGGCCTTGTCGTCGTGGTCACAGTCTTCGCAGGGTTTAAACCCAGGAATCCCTACCGGCACCGTCAGAGTTGAGTAGACTTCGAAAAAGATCAAAAATGATCCAAAAAGTTTAGTCAAAAATTGACTATGGGTACCACTTTTTCCGGATCGGCGCTTGCTGGCGCGGAAAAAAGAAGAACTGACGTCAGCGCGCGAGGGCGGCGTCTAAGTACTCCGGTGACGTCATCCCGGCGCCAACGACGGCCGCGGAGCCGCAGACGACGCGCAAGGGTACTGCTACGCAAAAAATTCTGGATCCAGTCTGACGCCTGGGGATATTCTAAGGTAAGGAATCTAATACTAACCTGTTTCTTTCAGATTTGAAATGTTTTGGTGGTGTTTTTTGCAGTTTTATATGACCCGAAGGTATTGGAGCTCTTTGCATGATGAGCACCAGCTACTATACACATGGAAACACTCCATTTATTGAAGACACGAGGAGAGTAAGTGATAGTCATTGGATATTGAGTCGACGCTGAGACTCGAAACTAGTTCCACAGCTCCCAAGTCAGCAGATCTGGCCCTTTCACCGCATCCTTAGACAAGCACTACGTCTGAAAGTCATGACTGATAACGAGTACTACTTTTACTAAATTAAGGTAAAAATGTATCAGCCCTTCCACGTGGCGCTCAATGAGAGACACGTCGTTTTAATTACATGTGTCTACGTCACGGCCACTCGTTTATTGTTGGTGTTAATTTTAACTTACTGCAAATGAACACTAGATGGCGCCGCTACACAGAATAACGCAAAAATAATTCAACTACGAAAATTCCGTATTTTACTTGAAATGCACCAATACAAACGCACTTTAAACATTTCAGGTTTTTTTCCTGACAACTCGTGAAACTATGAAAGCTTAACGTAAACCAGAAGTAAAGCTGTCAGATCACGTTCTCTCAACTAAAACACTTTAAAAGGGCTTGTGCGAATACTAGTGAGGCCCTCACTGCAGATCTGTATCTTCATCTAAATAGCACAGCGATTTAATGCACCTGCTATGGCTTCAAAACACATGGTTTTTGTGATCTGGGCTTTCCTTTTCCAAATTATCTGAAAATCGGACAGAAAATATGTTATGACAAGCATTTTACGAAACACCAAATGTCCTGTGGTAAAGTGAGTTCAGAATATTTATTTATTTATCTAAACTGCCCCGGATGCTCCACATAAAACACTGTACTGGGCTGCAGGGTTCTCATTGATGGGGTCTTCACTGCTCTGCTCACTCATAGCAATGGTCTTCTAGCTCAATGGGTTAGAGACTTCTCTCTTCTGGCTTCACAATGAAGACAAGCTCAAGAGTAGAAGTGCGCGCCCTTGTTACGATCTGGGACCGTTGGTTTCCTCCAACATGGGAACACAAATGTATGTAGCTCTGCTTGACTTTATTCCGATTGTACACCCTGATATACTAAATATGTTATGCCAAATATGCTGGCTGCGTAGAAAGGGGCTTAGAACCAGGGGCGGCTGGTGACATTTGAAAGTGGTGAGGCGTAAATACTGCACTGTGGCGAGCGCGCGCAGCGAGCGAGGCCCAACCACCTATGGGGGATTCGGGGGTTCTCCCACGAGAACATTTTGAAAAAAGAGTGGGCAAATGGTGCATTCTTAAGCACCATGGACTCACACAGGCACACTGCTCACCCTGCGCTTACACAGACATCACCAACCCTGCACTGTCACAGACATCACTCACCCTGGACTCACACAGGCACACTGCTGACCCTGCGCTCACACAGACATCACTCACCCAAGACTCACACAGGCACACTGCTCACCCTATACTCACACAGACATCACTCACCCAGGACTCACACAGGCACACTGCTCACCCTATACTCACACAGACATCACTCATCCAGGACTCAATTTTGTTCACTCTCCCTTGCTCTTTAAAATGGTGGTGCCTGTGCATACATTAGTGCAGACGCAGTGTGTCAAGTTTGGCCACCCTAACTACGCAGCCTCCTTTCAGCTGCTTGGCGAGCTTGGGAGCGGCCTGACGCAACAGAAGGCCTGTTTACGCCAGCCACCAATGGCCCTCGGCACCGTACAGAGGGAGCGGGAGCTGCGATGCGACATGCGGCACAGAACAGAGGGTGGGCGGAACTCCGCAAATTCTCTCACAGTTTTTATGCAACTTCAAAGAATTCCATGGAGTACAACTCCTCGAGTTCTGATCATCACCTATTTGTGATATCATTGGGGCCAGATTATGGCAGATTCCTAATTGATGTCACAGTAAGCACGAACAAATATGCAACAGAGTCAGACTATGATATCATTAGAGCCAGACAATGGCAGGTCCCATCGTGATATCACAGCACTGATATCTACTGGATGTACAGTCAGATTGTGATATTATTGTAGGCATATTACGGCAGATTCCAGAGTGATGTAACAGCATGCGCACACACTTGAAATAGAGTCAGACAATGATATCATTAGAGCCTGACAATGGCAGGTCCCACAGTGATATCACAGTATCGATAAATGCGGACAAATCAATGCAGTACTCGCGAGGGGGGTTGCGGGGGGAGGGGGTCACGGTGGGGGGTGCGCCAAGGGAGATAACATTAAGAAAACTTACCTGACCGCCTCTGCTCCTGGTCCGCGTTGGCGCCTCATCTCCAAACAGGAACCGGAACAGGAACAGCAGCACCGAGTGGCAACCCCTAAGCCAATCTGCAGCGCCAGGGCACAGTTAATCCTCGCCCGCAGCACGCCCATTAGGAGACCTAATGGGCATGCGCTAACAAGTTAAAACACAAGTGCGCATGCGTGGGCACGGTGCGAAAATTCGCCCTCCGTCCCCACTCACGCGTACTTGTGTTGTGCTGCTGCCCCCATGTCTGACAATGCATGTCAGTCAACATGACGCGCGGTCTGACGTCATGCTGGCTGGCATGCATTGTCAGTTCTCCCTCGGCGTCGGTCTTTGAACTTAAGTAAACTATTCAGTTTACTTAAGTTCAGAAACGTCAGAGCTGTGGGCGGCTGCGGGCGGGGGGGCTACGCCCCCACGCCCTAATGGACGCACCGCGCCTACTTAGAACGAGTGTGCAGAGTGGGTACTGCGTAATCCAGGTGAGAGATATGAGCCAAGAATTTGTCCAGAATGTGTATATTAGAAAAAGGTTTGTGCTAAACATTTACATCGTGCTAGCATTAAACACGGTGAGGCTGATTAGAGCGCGTTAGGCTGATTCATTTTAAGTCTCTAGGTTAGGCTTCTCCAATTTATCGTTTGTGAGCTACTTGTAACTCTACAGATGTCTATAAGTAGTTCTCATGTGTGCAGCCCAGCCAACTAAATTCTAACCTTTTGCTTTGCCGAATATATGTATCCCAAGATTGAAAAACCCATATTTGATGTTGTAAATGTGTGTAGTTTCAGAGCTCATAAGCTGATGTTTAGAGAAAAATGGTATGTAAAGCTCAGTGTTTGAGTGATAAATCATGCAGCATTGGAGAGACTTATTACTACTATCTTGGTGCCAGGGGCATTGCAGGTTTGACTGTAGTACATTAGCCATGTAGAGGCATTCCAAATTGTTAAAGCTTTTTTTAGGTCTTGGCTCTAGACAGCACATGCGCTGCCTCGAAGAGACATGTTGTATATACTTTGTGAGCTTCAGCCCCCGCCCCTATAGGCTTCCCATTTGTTGGCTCCATCATCGCTCTCCTATTCTTTCTCTCCATTTGTCCACAGCTTGCATGCGTCGTACCTCTTCCTGTGTTTAGTCCTCCCTGAGAGCAGGGACCAATGAAATCTATCCATCCACAGCTCCCAGTAAAGCAGCTGGTTTTCTAACTACTTTTAAATTGATTTTGAGCACTTCACATGGAATCGTTTTACTTTCTAGCATCCTTTGCAGACTGTCCTCAAGACACAGTCTTTGTGTAGAGAGAGGCTTCTCACTGCAGGTAGCATTGGGGCTCTCTTATTCTAGAGCACCCACAATACAAGCACAAAAGAGGTGTGAGGTTTTGGCACCTGGCGGTCAACAGCCCGACTCAAGGAGTAATCAGGGAATGATAAAAGCACGGACTTCACCCAAAGACCCCTCATCTTTTATATTAGAGTTTACAGTTCGACCCCGCACACCTACCTTCCACCAAATGGCAATGCTTTGAAAAATTAATGAGGAGCTTCTTGTTAACCAAAAGGCTCATCGAACATCTAAAGGCAGCCCTGTCTCCATTACTGACTTCGGTATCTTGGCCTCCTCCCTCCAGCTACAGGAATGCAAGAACTAAACCCCCAATGTCTTGTACCACAAACCTCACCCTCCATCTCGAGCTATGTGAATCCAGCGATATCTAACATGAATCCCACTGGGCTCCAGTACTCGGACTCACTCACGCCATTCATGATTTACACTTGCGCCACACATAAATACAATTAATACACACATGCCAGAGCACAGGTCCGAGCATGCACATAGAAACAGAACTTTACACAGGTTGTGCACTACGCCTCAACCTGAGCCGCCCTGATAAAAATGTTGTCACATATTATTTCGCCTACCCACGGTATGCTGCCACCACTGCTCTATGCACCATACTCATGACAGGGACAGTAGCTCACTGTTATATGGAGGTACACTTGGTGCATTCCTGCAAGTCACAGCACAGGTCCAAGACTTCTCGTAGCCAGGGACAGTCCTAGGCTTCTATGGACATGTGTAACTTCCCAAGATGCCACACCACAAGGAAAAGCCAGGTTAACAGATATACAAGAAGTTGGGCACTCAGGGCAGGGGAACATGACCGTATACCACGCAGGGGGCATTCCTGTCCCAAAATGTCCCCTGAAACCTGGTGTGCTTTCATTTTGGGAGCATACACCAGAACAGTAAACTGTAGTGACAATGTGTTAACGCCTTCTTACCTTGTAATAAGTTCCTCTGCAGCTTGTGAACAGAGCTGGATCTGTGAAACCTCTTCCTCTGTAGCGAGGTCAACTGCTTGCTGTGGGTATAAGTGAGGCCGGAGGGCTGGTTTGCAAGAATCACACTTCTGTTTGTCTTCCCAGGATTTCAACGTGTTCTCAAAAGCCTACGAAGTATAGATGTACACTCAGTGTCTGAAACAATGCATCGGTCAGGGGCGAATTCATGGGAAGTGTTAAATAACGGGCACTGCATATCTTCCTAGATATAAATGCTAGATACAATTCTTTGTTTGCTCTACTAAAACGCACATTTAACTGTACAGTGAAAAGTTCTATGCATGTTGCACAATGCATTAGTAGGAGTGCACCAAAACCGAACCTGTATTACACAATATACTACAATTAACAAGTTGATTTCCTAATACGTATGTGAAAGAAAGGATTTTCAAAATAGAGTGTTACTTGTAGACTGAAGCATTTAACTAGAACTATTTCCACCTGAAACAGATGTACGTTCCCCGGTCATAATTTAGACACCGTATTAAATTAGTGTGTGATCATTCACAGGTGAGAGGCGAAGACGCTGGAAGAGGTGCACTTCCCATTTAATCTCAAGAGCTCAATAGGCTACCTTAGTACGGATGATGTTTGGGGAATGGGGACTCAAAAGGGGAGTTCCCACATTGTCAAGAGGAGCAGATTTAATTTAGATGAGTGGGGGCAAATCTCAGACAGGCAATGCAATATCTTGAGGTGTCAACGATTCACTGTGTTTGCAACCCCTGCCTCCCAACCCTTAAAGTGTTTTTCTGCTGCCCAGCGTGGCGGCAGTGTTTTAGATGCAAATGAAAAGAGGGATCTGTAGTAAAACGTGGAAGCTTTTAATTCAGCTAACACTTACATTGGGCAAAAGGCTCAGTGCTTAAGTTGATCATAGGTGAGTGAAAAGTAGTGAAAACAAGTGCTGAATCTACACATCCTAGGCTGATTCTAGAAAGCAGACCGAGGGCGTGGTGGAGACTTGCATCAGACAGGCCCAAGTCAAACTCATTATTATTATTATTATTATTATTTATTAAACAAATATAAGACTAAAGGCTTCCTTTTCCAAGGAAACATTCTCTGGCTCCTACGGCATTATTGGTCTATGACCTCTTACCAGAGCTTAGTTTGAGCTGGTGGTTGCAGGTGCTTAATTTGAGCTAGTGGTTGCAGGTGCTTAATTTGAGCTGGTGGTTGCTGGTGCTTAATTTGAGCTGGTGGTTGCCAGTAGCACTCGGTTTTGGGGACCAGCTCTTATTTTGCCTCATCAGAAATTAACTGGCAGCAAGAGTGGGAAAAACACACAAACGTCAAAGACGAATGAAGACAAAGACGGAAAAACTTGTAAGAAGGGAGAAAATAGGGGCCAGCAAGAGTGGGATAAGGTTGTAGCAGTGTCTGGCAGTGGATTAAATAGGCCCGAGGTGAGTTCAAGAATACGCAGCCTTGGTATTTGACGCACCAAGGAGCAGAGCTTTGGACACCAGCACTCCCTCTTTTACAAATTAAGCACTGCCTCTAATTTTAACATCTGCCATCCTCTATTTCGCCTAAAACTGTTACCATTGAGAACCTGGTTCTCTAAGACATCTCTTGTTAAAACTCAACGTAAGTTTGCTCATTTTCATACTTGAAAGGAAGAAAGATCTTTTTGTAGCCACCTGAAAAAGAACAGTGCCATCAAAATCAAACCAGTTGATAGGGGATGCAGAGTTGTGATGCAAAACACTACGGATTACAGTTCTGAAATATACAGCTAACTGGATAACACAGAACACTACAAAAAAGCTGAATACTCACCCTAGACAAGAATTTTTTAATGTACTTGATTTAATGTACATGTGTATGTTGCAATAGTCAGATTTTTCTTGTCATTTTCTTTAGTGTGGTTTACAAGTTTCCAAAGACTTTTCTCAAGATGTACATTGATTTATATTGAAACTAAATGAACTAAACTATGCATGATTGAGACCTAATCCAACACAGGGGATTCAGTGTCCGTTGTCTTGTGTGTTTGACTTATTTTAATTTCAGTCTGAAACAGTGGCTGTCACGTTAAGCTGGGTTGGGGCCCTATAGTTAAATTTCGACAAGGTCTTTCATGACAAAGTGGTTCTGCCCATGGAAGCTACTGAGAGGTAAGTCCTGCAAAAGATACTGGCTGATATGCTGTACAAACACGCCTGGGGTGAAGTGGACTAATGCACCCACTGCTGAAATCTGTGTTTGACGTTATGGTAACAAATGTGAATACAGAGAGGTTCATACAACCTTTCAAGTACCACTGTATTGGTATTAATAAAAATCTGTAATTTAGTGGCAAGTTGCACCACATGCTGAATGCATGTTTTACAAAAATACATGTTGTTTAATTGTATCTGCAGCTAACTATGTGTTCTTTAAGCACTAGCAGGAGGAGTTTTAGGGAAAGGCAGAGGATATCCCTCCTCAGGAGGAAGTGACAAGAGGTGTCGGCTCCCTTTAATGTTAGAGAGGCTGTCTTCCTCTCCTTTGTTCTGTGCTTGGTATTCTGATGGCGAAGCCCCACTTAAGGTCAAAGCTCTGGATGAGAAGACCCTTGACATCTAGAAAGATTTCAAATGTGAGCCATGCATTGACATCAAATAGGCCTCACATGAAGCTCTCAAACAATGACCTGACACTGACTGACAATGATGTCAAAGTGTTTTAGAGGGACTCAGAGAGATGCCAGAATGAGCCCTATCAAATATTGAGATGAAGGCATCATCAGTCCTTGTCCCTTTTGCCAGCAGTGGGCCCAGAAGTACTTTGTTTCTAAAAGGAAAGCTTTGCCCTGTGGACATAGCCATCCCTGTCATTCACTAAGTTATAGCGCATCATCAGACGCACATTGCAATGCTCAATTCTGTAGAGTCTGGAAAGCAAACCAAACAAAATAGAATAACCTTCCAAGATCTCGTTCCACTGCAGGATGGAAATATATCAAACAGAACCAACATGCACCTGAAAAGAAAGGTGAGGAGATGGATTATCTCCGATAAAATGCAGCATTCAATTTCAGATGTCCTTAGACATCGAATGAGGGCAAACAACAATCCAAATGGAATGGAGTTTCCAGTGGGGAATAAGCCTATAAAGACAGATTGTGTTCAGGGATCGTTGCCCACAGAGTAGAAAAAAAATCAAGTAAGTAATTGCCCCTGCTGTGCATTGTGGGCCAGTGCATCTTCTGAAACCTCACAGTGGCCATGTTAAAATTCACACTTTTAGTGATTGACTTAATTAATTGTATCTTTTAGTGATTGACTTGGATGGTAAATGACTTATTTTCTTTGGAAAAAAAATCCATAGAACGTCCCCTCTTCTAGGCATGTTTGCTTTAAAAAATCATTTTAATAAATGGAAGCATTTACAATGTGTTTGTAAATCACACACATGCACAGACATATTACACTGTTTATAAATATCAAAGAAAAAAATCCCTTGATGGAAACGGTGTGCCACAAATAAGAGAAAGAGCGACTCATGTTAGTGTGGCATATAAAGCATCTTAAGAAAAACATAGCAAGCCTTCCAAGAGGTTCTTCACAGACTTTGTCCATTTTGTAGATCAAGAATGTTGAATTGTAATCTCTTACAGCAAACCATAGGGCGCAACTAATCAATGTAATAAACAAACATGCTTATATACTTTTTTAACTTACTCGGTCTCGCGTCAGCATTTGGGCTCTGTTTTTATGTACGATTTTTATAACACCAGGAGGCTGGATCCAAGCTTCTCCATCCACTTGCACTGGTACTCCTTCATCGCCGAGTATGGTGATTTTCACTGACCGACACTGCAGCGAATTACAGTAAAATGCACACATCGTTCACAGTCCAATATATTCAGGGAGTTGTAATTTCAATTGAGTTGTGTTTTTACCTATTTACTAAAACATGTTATTCAACAGTAAATCTTTCAAATATGGAAACTACATCATTTAAAATGTTTGATTTTGGACATTCCGATTCTTGTCTTGAGGGGCTGAGATCCTTTTAATAATAAATAATAATCCTGAGCTTATAAAAGCGCCTGGTTACACTTAGCCAGTGTGTCCCCGTGCTGTGCCGCTGAGGAACCCGTCCTGGCCTGTTCCTGTGAGGTGCTCACTCCTGGGCACCCCAAGGTGAAGCCAGGCATCCTAGCGTTAGGGCCCGTGTGGAGATTAAGCAAGCTATTGCCCAGAGTTGCAGGGTGGTGCCCATTATTAGAGTAGGCACCGAGGCCAGAGAATTATCGGGTCCGAGGACATTGAGCCCAAGACCAGCCGCGACGGGAATTGAACCCTGGTCCCGGGCCAGACCTCTGCATCAGAGTCTGCTGCTCTAACCAGTGAGCCACACTTCTCCACTCTTGTTCTAAAGAGTGAAAATTGATAGGACCATGAAGAGATGTGCAATCAGATAATGCAAGCATTCCGTGTGGGGTTTCTCTTTGTAAATCTGAACTGTAACCTAATATAGTTGGCATTGATGGCACGCGCAGAAAGGTCTGGATTTTTCGATAGTGAGGTAAGACCATTGAGAGAAAGGACAGCATCTAAAAACATCCTTGAGAATTCCTCATTTGTGGGTACAGTTGAGTCTATTAAAACCACCTGCAGAAGAGTTGTGAGTTTCTGCAAGATGAGTTTTGTGTAAGCACTAAAGTGCAGGTTACACACAGAAATTAATCCTTTTCCAATGGTGTGCGTATATTGAGAAAGTGGGTTGAGAAGGCTAATCTACCTGTCCCTGGCCACCGTCCCATGCATCCACAGAACCACCTCCGGAGGCAGAACCTTCTCCCACCGCGCTGCCAAGACCTGGAACGCCCTCCCCCTCCACCAGACTGCTGACCTCCTGGCGTTCAGAAGACTGCTCAAGACCTGGCTCTTCGACCACTAGCTGCTTCTCTTCCCCCCCCCCCCCCCCCCCAGCGCCTTGAGACCCTAGCGGGTGTGTAGCGCGCTCTACAAATTTCCTGATTGATTGAATCTATTTGTAAATACACACAGATTAATCTCTTCCCTACGTGCAGCCACTCTCACTGAAACATAAGCAGGTCTTCTATTGGTTACTGACAAGCAATATATATAATGGAAGAATCACTTATCACCATCTTCACCACCTTTTCTAAAACCATCCAAAAATAATCTAACACACATAGTGCATATTCAGGGCTCAATAAGACTGCTCTGAGGTGCCCCTTTCAGCATATGATAGGAGGAAACCCTAGTCCACATTAGACTGCAACAGAAGACATAGGTCAGGACAACAAGCTGATCACCTGTTCCCTCTGGGCTACTTCAGTTGTAAAAATTGCCGGGTGTGGAAATTCATCAAGAATACTGGATCCTGGTATGGAGAGGCCTTGGCTACACATGTTCTGCACCAACTCCAACTCAGAAGAGTTGGTCTGTACATTAAGATATATCTGAATGATTATACATAAAAGTATGCTCCTTATCCAAAAACGCAGTAGCATAAGAGGGTTCGGCAAAATATTCACACGACTGGTTGGCTATTAAATGAACATAGGCTGGAGCATACTAGAAAAGATACAAGCTAAGAGATAATAATAATACCATATGATACTCCATACTGAGCAACAAAGATGATGTTCTGCTTTCACATGCATGACAACAGTCACACTGATGGCACTGACTTGATCCCTGTTGCCACATATGTCAATGTGTAGGTGTGTGTGGGACAATAATTCATTAAAAAAACACTTACAGTAGGTACTGAGAAGTGCCATCTTAAACCAATTGATACACTAAAGTCTCTATCACCAAGTCATGCTGCCTCATACAGAGCCACAACAAATGGCATACAACACTGAAAAACATACATTCAACCACTAATGCTCTCACTTCAAGCTCCAACCAGCAATTAACCCACCAGAAATACCTAACATTTTTAAAAAATGCTTGTTTAAAAGAAATTCCAGAATGTTTACATTTACATTTTTCCAACCTGGGAAGCAATATTTGATGATTTTCTATTTTTTTTTTTAAACAGCATTGAATCATATTGTTGGGTGATGGAAAAGCAACCACACATTCAAAGGACATACAAATAACATGAGAACTATCACCCTCAGTGATGCACCATTAATATGTACTTCTTCATATTAAGTTCTTAATTCGAATTTGACATTAGAAAATATAAATTTCACTAATAAATGAACAATTTGGGAGGAAGTGTACACAACTCGCACTGTTTTTTATTAGTAATGTTTTTAATCAGATTCTGCATATGGATAATGGTTAACAAAAAGCTTTGAAACACCCCTCAGAAGAATATTTCCCTCTTTTTAAAATTCACTCATGCCATAGAGAAGAATTTGTTGTAAAACGGTGGAATAACGTTCCTCTGAAACATTGTTGTGAACCAGTCCACATTTTGGTTGTGATAAGTCTTCTAGATTCTCTAGATCATGGCCGGGGAAAGGAGCTTTCTAGCCCCCCTGGAAGTAAAGACTTTGTCAATGTGCTAATCCATGACAGAAAGCCAGCTGGACTGCGACCACGTCGCAATACACTGAGCTGTACTTCAATGGGATGCCTTTCAAGTCACGATCATTTTGTGAAACATCACAGAGATGTTTGGTGGAATCCAAACTTTTCGAATGATAGAAAAGCACACTCTTGAATACCAGGAAACAAATGAGTCATTTTAAAGATTAGTTTTAAAATGAAAATCCGTATTATAACTATAATAAATACTAACAAAATAGGAACTGCAATGCACAACAGAAAATATTCCAACATATTGGCTGTTTTAGCTTTATATGCAATCTCACTCTAACACTAACTGGCATTCAAAGGTAAACTCAGCACCAAGCAAAGGCCTGATTTAAGTTTCAGTTCACACTCTTATGCCTCCTTGGTATAATGAAGTTATTATTCAATATATTAGCATAGTCTGTTATTTTTGTCTCCCCTGGAACGAAGGCTTGTATGCCCCCAGCAAGTTCAAGCTGAATATGCCTCACCTTAGCCTTTAGAAAAAGTAAGGGAAGCGAATCTGCAAGGCTGGTACGGTCATGATCAACTGGCACAAAAGTCTTTTCTCCCTCTCAACTTATCAGGTCTATAACATTATAAGGCCATTGTTGAATAGTTTTGAATAAACAATCTGCTGAAAGTGGCCTAATGCTCTTTCACTTATTTGAATTGTGTAAAAATGTGCTCTTTGAATAATAATAAAAAGGATATGAAATTATCGATTTTCATTAAACCTTGTTCATAACTCAGTAATAACTATTTTAGAACAGAGAATGCAGTTCAGATTAAATATCTGAAAATATTCGCGCAAGCTTGATATTCACACTGAAAAATAATGTAACGTCCCCCAACCTACAAATAATTCCTTTAATAGTACATACATATTGAGGTTGGTGTAGTTAAAATAACCTTCCTCAAAAGATGTGACCAGCATGTGCATATAGAGCAATACATACCTGATCCTGAGACATTTTGACCAGTTCTCCACAAACCCTATATCTGTCCCCACTGAGCATTGCAGAATGCCTGAAGGGTCTTGTTTTAAGTTGGGTCTAGGAAGCATTCTCATACAGGAGGAGACGGTCACACAGCACTGATGCGCTTCTCAACAAAGCATGTAGCAGGGTTAAGGTATTCCACTCTTTCGGTTAGGTGCAAATAATTTTTCCTACACTGACCTGCAAATGATGTTTAGAATTTTGGAACTACAGCTCATTTAACTTTTGTATAATATTTTCCAATGGAATAACAGGCCATCCAGAATACAAACAAGGAAGGCCTAGTAACCACAGCCAATAGGACATTAACTGAATGTTTTGTTAAAAGGTTTCTTTGTTGCATTGCTAAGTCAACACCACCCACCTAGATCAGGTGAGACAATATAGATGTCAAGTAAAAAGATTTAGATGCTCCAACATTTCTGCTACATTCAAAATAATATAGTTTTGATAAGATAACCACTGTAATCAATTAAAGCTCCCTATGAAGTAAAGTGGCATAGTAATCCAGTGAACACAAACCCTGGACTGAACATCCCCCAGAACATGAGAAGCACCAATGACAAGGGAAAGTGTTCTCTTTTTATGATGAACATTTGTTAATGTTCTTGCCAGTTTCAAAAACAACGTAATCAATCTAATAGTAGATGGCAACACCTCTTTCTCAGACGAGTCTTCATAAATTAGAAACAACTGTGACATTGAGTATTGCGAAATAACCTTTTCAATGCCAATTCCTAAATATGTCAATAAGCAAGTTATAAAAACTTCAAACCCCAACCTTCCACTGCTGACAGCATCAGCCTGCTCACACCCACGAACACAAACCCTGAACACCTGCTCACCCACTCAGTGGCGTAACGAAACTTGAGGGGGCCCCCCTGCAAAGCACATGCAGGGGGGCCCCCGGCAGCCCGGCCCACCACCTACCACTTTGATCACAGGGTTAGCAGTCACTAGTGCAGTAGATGCAGTAACATCGGGGTCTTGTTATGCCACGTACAAGGTCCTGTTTACATCCGCATTGCAAAGAATGAACTCGGGTGCAACGTTCTGAGTGGGTGGAGACGTCAGCTACTCACTGCCGGTTTATTCTTGCACAGGTTTAGGATTTATGGTGTTAAATACCCGTGTTGTTCGCCACAAACCCCAGGGGACTCCTCGTTGGTGTTTCCGAGCTAGATTCTCTGTAGACTATTTGCTAAGCATTTTCCTCAAAGGGCACAGGTAGGTTTAAACGCAGACCATCTGTAACCAATAACAGAGTATTGCTGCTGTAAAGCTGCCCAAATTGAGTCAGTGGTCCCATTGGGCTTAAACATACATGTTTTGCACACGCTCAAACTGTTCAAAAAAGTTACAAGGGTCCAGAGTTTTTCTTGGGGTACACAGTCGCAAAACGCGAGGTTTGCGGTTTGCCAAGGCTGCCTAGTTTTGATGCCATCTCATTCCTTGGTCTTGCAGCACCCTACACTCCCTTCTCTTTACATCACTGTTACAGGTTCTTTTTTAGGGCAAGCCTGGGCAGCACATGTGCTGCTCTGCGAGTCATGCTGTATTGCAGTATGAACTTTAAGCCCCACCCACTCTCCTCCCATATTTGTCATTGGCTTTTGTCATTGTCCTTCATAAATACTGGCTTCTGATTCATCAATAGATTTGTTAGTCTCTCCTTAGTATCACTTTGTCTTTATTGGTAACCTCCCATGAGGACCTGCTCTTCTACTTCGGTTGTTACACAGTACGTCTTATTTAGTCTGTAAGCACCATTTTCTTTAATTTGTTTCTTCTACTGTAGGCACTACATGCTTTACTGCAACATTCACAGCACCTTGCTTGCTTTCATGGGGCACTTTTACAAAAAAAAGCAACTTTACAAACACATGCTTTGTTTTGGTAAAAGCACCCCATTCCACGCTTTCACTTTAATAGCGACCGCAGACCTTTCTTTAGACACGGCTCGTCTAAAGAAAGGGGAGTGACCTCTAGTAATGTGAAAGCGCAACATGGGTCGCTTGTAAATAACAAGCATTTGCAATGCAATAGGTCTCGCATTTCAGAAACTTTGACTTATTGGTTTTGCAAATGACAATGCCTTTTAATATTGCAGGTTTTTAAAACCCATAAATATGCAAAAATGCATTGTCATTTACAATGCCAGTAGCTCATAATCTCCAAGTGTGAGACCTATTGCATTGCAAATGCTTGTTATAAATATGTCTCCATCCTGCTTTTCCCCCTTGTGTAACTCGGTGCAGCAACTTGGGTTTCAGTCAATGACAGTGGCATATTAAAGGCCTACCCAGCTCCCAGAGTGCAGGGGCCCTAGCTCCAGAGGCCCCCCTCAGCACAGTAGCCTGGCCTGAAAGCTCTTGATTGTGTGCAGAGGGGGGCCCTTCTTGTACTTTGCAGGTAGGCCCCCTCAAGTTTCGATGACACACACCCTCGTTGCCACAATCAAAAATTTACAGCAGCCTTGTGCTCTGCCAACCAGCCCGCATAGCTCTTAATATACTGTAGTCCTAAAGACCAGCAGGATTTTTAAACTAGCATTGACGTATTTCTGGATCTCTATTAACGTTCCTCAAACCTAACGCATTATTTTCCTTCCACTGCGGCAATGGCACATATGCATGGCTCTCCCACTGTCCCCTATTCCTATAGTAAAGCAATCTTGTTGTTTATGACATACTCACACAAATAATTCTGTCACCGTACCTCAATCCTAAAGAAATACCACATACATAAATACATACAGGTCTGTATTCTGCTAGCTGTTTAAAATCTCTGTACAGCCGAAAGGTAAAACATAGCGTTATACAGTCTTAAAATAAATATTTTATTTGCACCAATACCTGCTTTCTGGATAAAAGTGGCCTCTTGAGTAGAGATGGGAGACATTCTGAGTGAAGTTACTGTGCCCTGCATTAGGAACTAGGTACAGTCCGGTTAGCGATTTCAAGCCAAGTGCCCCTATAGTAGAAATGTATCTCTAAACCAAATCTACTTAAATTAATAAACACAACAGCAGGAACACAAAGCAAACAGGACTCTAGGAGTTTTCAGTGCTTGTGCTTCATTAGTTCTACTGCTTCCGACAAAAGGCTGCTGAATTGCTAAAGTTAGAAGCAAACCTAAAATTTCAACTGTGTTCACTGAAATCATTGTTACCGTACTTAGCATGTTGGTGACTGTATGTCAATGACCATCAATAAATACCACAATTGACCTAAAACCAAACTTAATAAAATGTATACCCTGACCCACATCAACATACTTACAAACTCATCTGCCCACCTAGAAATTATTTTATTTTCCCAAATGCGCACACTTATGTATCGTCCAAAATTATTTCCTAGGAAAAACTTTCTCCAAACTCCATGTCACAAATTGTCACTATCAAGCCGCAAACTAGCATGAAAACTGATTCACTCAGACCTCCCTGAAGCATTATGGCTACCTCCAATTGATTACAACTGCTGTAATTTTATACTAAGAAAGGTGGAGTGTCTTGACCTTGGTCCACAATTGAATATTTCACATATAAATCAAGGGCTGGTTAAATGATGCCATCAATCGCTATTTATTCCCCATGACTCCTCACTGTCCATGGAGGAGTATTTGAAGAGTTCTTAGTAATGATGTGTTTGGGAGCTCCAAGTGACTATGTAAAAACTGGTTTAGTGATGAATTTGTGGCCTTTAAACCTGACAAGGACGCAAACTGTAGTTTGAGCCCAAAGCAGGATTACAAGTACTGAGGATTTAACACACACACACACACACACACACACACAAGTTGCCTGGAACAATGTTTTCCTTGAAAAAGAGGTTGGAAAGAAGTAAAATTGCAGAGACCAGGTGTAAAACCTGATGCTGCTAGTAAGCCTACTTACGTCATTAAATTATTTGAACGTAATAAACGTGCATAGCTTAAACTATATTATTAAAAATCAATTGCTTAGATTTCCGACCAAAATACTAATATGTCCTTTTCAGGAGTTATACATCTGCATTATATTGAAAAACACCAATGGCTTTAGTTCCAATACTTAATTTGAGCCAGTGAGGCACTGAATTTTCCTCTATTTTTATTTCTCGAGAACAAGAGCGAGGAATACACACTAAATGTAAAGGAGAAGCAAGAGAAAGAGGGAAAACTGTTGCAAAGGGAGAAAGCAGGAACCAACAAGAGTGAGATAAAGGGGCAAGGAGTGTCCTGTAGTGGTAGAGTCATGGATGAATGCAAGACTATGCAGCCTTGATATGCGACAAATTAAGCACTGCATGGTTCTTAATGTTTTTTTTTTATGCCATACACTAAAAGAGAAACCAATATCACTCATGCTGTTTCATATAATCTGCATTCTAGCTAATAAACGGGCATACAAAGTTATCTGTGAAAGAAAATTACGGACAGCTTTTCCTCCAGGCTAAAAAGTAGTGCAGGATGGCTTACCTCGATCTTACATTTTGAGAAACAAACTTAAACCCTCAGTCACTCTACCCAACAATGAAAAATACTGTTGCATAAAGCCAACATGTAAATGAGCGATGTTTCAGGCAATCCATATTTTGGACAATATTTCAATTGACCAGTACCGAGGATCTGAATACAATCAAGTTGAAAGAGATGCCCCGCTCACCTCACAAGTTATTCCCGTCCTGAGTCACGTGAACTTTCCATTGCGCTGTGGCTGCGCATTGCCCCCTGTGCCCGGACGTCGGCCAGAACTGTTTCACAATATCATAAGAAGCACAGCGGGTGCATGGTAAACAGAAACCTCGGCATGCTGTAAGTTGTGTGAGGTGTGCATGCTATTTGTGAACACGAGCAGCGCATGAAAGACATAGGCAAGAATGAAAAGTGCATGTCCCCCCACCCTACCCCACCCTGAAGACCACTCACTCGTGTAGACGCATAGACAACTACGCGCCTCCGAGCACCATTTAAATTATGACAAGAGGCCCGGCCGGGGCCCGGGCGTGCGCAGTGCGCACCACCATTATCAACCAATTAAGAGACCTGCAGCCAGGGCGTGTGGCGTGCGCACGCGGCGCCAACGGAACCATTTAATTAAGAGACCACTGGCCCTGAGCCCCTGACATGTGCAGCGTGCACCATTTGATTTATGGGGAGGCCGCTGTGCGCACCATTCAAATCATGATTGAAATTCAATCATGAATTAAATGGTGCACGCACAGACTTGAGGCTTGCTTGCTGGCTCCGCTGAGCGAGAGGGCCCCTGGAGCGTGAGGGCCCCTGGAGCGCCACAGGCCCCCCGCACCGCGGGGGCTGCAGGGGCCTGTGTTACGCCCCTGCACCCACTGGGACCCTCTCACATCTCAAGCCACAATCTCCATCATGAACTCTGTGCACTTGGGAGCACCCATGGATCCCTGTCCCCACCACTTTTTCAACTTCGGGAGTAAGACGATTGGCAACGAGCTCAAGAAAATCCTGAACAACTCCATCACCTCAGCCTCCTTCCCGGAGTACTAGAAACTCACTGAAGTGAGGCCCCTCCTGAAGAAATCATCCACTGACCCAGCAGAACCAAAGAACTACAGGCCCGTCTCACTGCTCCCTTTTCCAGTGAAGGTTCTTGAGAAGGCCATCAGTCAGCAACTCACCGAACACCTGGAACACAACAACCTCCTGGACACCTCTCTGTCCGGATTCCAGGCCAACAACTGCACTCAACCAGCCCTCATCGCAGCCACCAACGACATCAAGGCCCTCCTGGACAGCAGCAGAATGGCAGCCCTCACTCTCCAGGACTTGTCAGCCACCTTGCATCACATTTTGAACAACAGACTCCACCATATCGAAATCCTTTTTGCAGAAACGGATTGGTGGTGCCTTTTTGTGTTTTGTCCTGGAGGACCATTTGGGAGATCGTTCCCTTGTTGAACACTTACCTGTAAGGGAATAGGTATGCCTTGGTGTACCCATTTCGACCTTTGCTATGAATAATTTGGCGTTATGCTCCCTGATGGCCTTCGGGTCCATCAGGGAACAGGAACTGCTGGCTTGGGCATCTTGGCCAGATCCAAGGCACCAATGAAAATGTAATGATTATCCAACAGACATCCACTCACGACACATATGGCAGGGTTTGAACTCTGAAACTTTTAGATGAGACCTCTGAGCTAAGCTTTCTTGGTGAAGCACTGAAAAACAGCTTGGGGCTTCATTGGTGAGGCATTGAAAAACAGGACTGGATGTCAGCAGGTCGGTGGGCACCATTTTTATGATGGGGTTGTAATGTCAGGTAGGTAAAGTTGCGACTGGAGCCAGATGATGCCACCTGGCAGTACAGGACAGGTACTGCTGGGGAATATTCTTAAGGTGAGGACCCGACAGGAAGCTGTATTAATAAGACAGAGCGAGTGGTGCTGTTTGGCTCGATTAGCGAGAACCAACAAATGTGATTTAGTAGATCTTTCATGAAGAAACTAGATTGTCAAAAAAGTGACTGAAAACCTGAAAGGTTTGCACCATCTTTGCATCAGGACTGCAGTCTCACCTGAGCATAAACATTTTAGAACCCAAGGTGGAACGATCAGAGGCCAGCCACGCAGCTGCTCAGGCTTGCAGCTGTCCCAGGGACTATAAGGAATGGAATCGCCCTTGAACTCTGATAAATCTTATAGGGTGGTAATCTCCCAATTACCTGACACCTATGGTCAACTATTAATGCAACTAATCAACTCGAAAGTCTTCTGCAAATTCAACAGAAAAATGCTAATTCAATGTTGGATAAGTGGGTATCATCATCTGAAAAATAGCCCTTCACTTGTATTTCGATGAAGTTGTGTCTTTTTATACCAAAATCTGCATTACCAATTAATTTTTGCATAGAGAAAATGATTAGAAAAAAGTTAGTCTGATGCATAGTTATCTGCCTCCGATGTTAACACAGATCATCTCGGTAGCTGCTTCTGATTAACTCAGTTTAAATATCCCCCACAGATAAAGTGTCTATCTGCAGTCTGGCTTGTACCCTGAGTGATGTACTGCTCTCAGGGCGCATTCAGATCATAGGTCCGACTGATCAACACATATTGGCCCAGTGTCTATGGAAAACAAAATATGAACTTGTAAAGTTATTTGCTCTTGCTCCAAAGCATAGTAGAAATGTGATCGTCCTTCTTGGGATGGAAGGGTAAGCTGACCTGCTGGACCAGTGGAGAGGTGTGGTGCAGCGACCAGGGCAGCTTCCTTTGGAGCACAGGGTTCACGGTTCGATCCCTGGCTCCGGTCAGCACCATGTGACTCTGGGCAATAGCTCACTTAATTTCCACAAAGTGCCCCAGCGCCTTGAGGCCGTAAGGGTGGGTAGTTCGAGCTTTACAAATATGGATTTTGCTGAGATGGATACTGTGCCCATGAGGTCGAACACCACTCCCAGCAGTAGATTCCACCATTGTGTCAAATCTCATATCTGCAGTTCTTTCATGGAGCGATATTATGACCTCAGTGATAGGACTAATTCCAGGCAAAATTTTAGAGATGGGAGAGGATTTGTGATGCATATGTAGTCCAACATGATTGGGTCCATGGGTAAACGCCCTAATAGGAAGCCTAGACATGATTCACGTATGAAAACTGTTGGACAATACCATTCAGTACTCCTTGTTTTTTCTGCTGAGTGGTTGATATTCTGTCCTGTCTAAAATCAGACCATCTAAATATTGATATTTTCAGAAATAATGAAACCTTTATTGCTCAATACAATTAGGAAAGGTGTGTTACAGTCAACAGGTCTGGATTTTGTGAATGAATGACAAACACTGTTGACGTAAAGCAAATAGGCTCACATTCTAGCATATCATAGTTTTTGTTCAAGGTAATAGACTTTTAAGACATGCAAAAGAGTCAGAACTCCAGTCTGCATCCGGGAAATTACCTCATTTGACCGAAGGATGAGGGGTACCCAATAGGCACAAATCCCCGTTCCATACAGCCACATTCGCATTCTACCTAGATGTGAAGGGCGGGGTGGTTCCCTGGCATAGGAATGCAGCGTTATATGCCTGAGACATGAGGCGAGGCAGCAACAGATTCATTGGAACTAAGGGGTAAGTAACACACCCAAGACCAGAGTAGGATTCCCCACACAGATCGCTCGGAAAACCGCACTCATACAGAAGATTTTACACTAGAAAAAAGTGAAGGCTGTGTGGGAAACCAAAACGAAACATTAAGTGCATTTCACACTTCTGAGAAGGATAAAGAAAATGTACCAGAAGAGCATATGCCTGAAAGATGCACAACACATAGGCTTGCCTAAACGTATGTCTATGATGTGATGCTGTAAAAATAAAAAAAAGACACGATTCATTGTTGAAACACTGATTGTAAGATATCCTCACTTTACAATCATTTGTACATACTAATTGCAGACTTGCAAAGAATGCACAGGCCATCATGCAGTCTATAAACATTCCTGGAAGTTGATATAAAACACTACAATGCATCACCCCATTTGCTCTGGTGACTTCTGATACCGTCAGAACGCCTTAGATGCTTCAACATTCGGAATACAAACTTTTTTTATTATTCGATTTAAAGGAAAAATATGTTGCTGTAAATAAACCCTTCTCATGTATTTACTTTATTATTTAATGGGATATAGCAGTATGCTACAGCTCCTCGTTGAGCCTTAAAACACTACTTTCTAAATTGTGCACAGTGTAGAGGGCCACAGCTGTTAGATGTGTAATGGTGCAAAAACTCGATATTACGGTTATTGACAGCTGGTTGTCTATCCCAGAGCACAGATCTACTAATAACAGACCAAAGGCAGCTTAGGGTGTTTTCTTTGATCCTTTTGAGAGCCAAAGGAAGGAACACAAGTGCAGAGGCAGGGAAGGAGAAGAGGATGGGGAGGACCATTTACCTGTGCTATCCTGTGATGCTGAAGCTTGATCACCCTGGACACCGCCATCTGCATACTTCCAAAGACTGCGACCACCTCCAGGATCTTGTCGTCAAAGGACGGCGCCCCAAAGATCTGCAGGAGAGAAACCACAGTACTGTCATGAGCATCCAGGGCACGTCACCTCGGCCTTACTGCTGATTAGAATCTCTCTTCTTCCTGTTATTGTTTCAGTTATCATGCGTATACATGTGATAGAAGGAGCGCTAAAGCAATCCTTGCTTGAATTTGCAACCCCAATACTCGTTTATTGCAGATTAAGTTGTCTATCTGGACACTAAAGTTTCCAAATGACGACTCACTTTGTATTTTTTTAGCTACATTTGGCGAAGAGCTTATAAAGGGGACAACACATTTGGAAGAGGTTTCTATAGACACATACATTGGACATGATTGGCCTAGTAAATTCACAAAAGGTTAAGCGCAACTTAACCAATTTTGTCAGCGGTTAAGGCTTTATGGCCATACCATGTTCTTTGTATGTGCCTGCAGCTATAACTGAAGACACTAGATGGCAGCAACACTCAATACAACGAAAGAAATACATATTACCAAATACCTGATATTGAAAATGCTCACCAAAGAGAACAGGCATTGCATTAACGAAAACACAGAAGTAAATAAATGTTTTATGCCCTGGGAAAAAAACGTTGCCCAACAAAAGTTGTGCTTCTTCACTGTCAAGAGCTTTAAATTGCTTACGAAAAACAATCCTCTAGAAACATTAACTGAAGGGATGTTATAATGCAAAACCCATTTTTTTAAACTGACATTTGCCAATTTTAGTGAGCACAGGAACAAATACGCCCCCCCCGGCACCGTTTATGACTTCATACATAATATCACATATTCTCACACCATATCACAAACTACCACAATATCACTGTATGTGACATAGACAAAGCCTTTTGAGAGCATCACAAATGCCTTTTGCCCGCTCATGAACTGATCTGCGCCGAATCGGGAATGAAGCCGTGAGAGAGAATGTGTCACCTGACAAAATTCCAGCTGATTAGTCAAAAGGCACCGAAGCGAATGAAGCCCCAATAACAATGTTTTTTTTCTTTTTTTTCCCGTAATATAGAAACAAGCACTGGGACTAAAGAAGCAGTATCAAAATCCATTTAGATGCCATCAATAAAAGGATGAACGAGTCAACACGTTTTCTGAGAGAAAGTATGCAAATCATGTCTTGGTTCCAAAGCAACTAGTCTACGGAGAAAAGTAATGCTGGCACAGTTCAAGTCTTGATGCAACGTGCATTGATATTGACCAGTCAAGTTTTAAAGGGGCCATGGGATTGGAACGACACTGGGTTGGGTCGATATGAGCTTCTCTTGGACTTGGGACTGATGCCTATCTCCGACCCAGTTATGTAGGACCATTCGGCAGACAAATATAAATGATCTCATGCTGCTGGTCTTAGCTGCAAGGACCTGCAGGAGAAACCCAACAGGTCAAAAGCCTTCTTATTCTAGAGAAAGAGAGAGCACATGGTTATTACCCTGCAAACTAGTTCCACTAAATTCAGAATCACCAGAACAGTTGCAGTTCCACCATTTTCCTGTCCAGATGATCTTAGCCCTGCTCAAACTAAATTGCCATCAGAGATAAAATAGGATATTATTTGATACATCGAGGCCACTCCAGGCATAAAGACATATTACAAGCAGTAACTGCAGCAAATTTCCATCTTCAGCTATGGGGGACCTTTCTGCAATTTTTGAGCTTCCTGGTGGTAAGAACTCTGATTTGGACACAATACATTTAAGGCTTTGCTCTGTCAAAGCCTTGTACCTGGACTGATTAGAGCATGTATCGTTTCTGCTGCAAGAGTGAACAACAGGCAATTCTGTGGTCTCAACGCACGAGCCTCCCCAAAATGGGATGTTCTCGTCTGGGAGTCCACAATACTTAGAATTGTTCAAAATACATTAAAAGGTGGGTTAAATACTTTACAGTTTTAGTATAGTATCAGGTGGTTCATCATCAACATCAAATAATGCACCATTGATACTTTAAGAAAAACTAGGTCAGGTAGCCGACCTCTAAAGGTAGAAGAAACCAGCTCATGAAACTGACCCAAGTGACCTTGGGTGTGTGTGGGGTGGGGGGCATTGGGGTGGGGGTGCTTTCCTGCTTGAACGCTATGGATGCGACCTCCATGTCAATAGTGCTCACAAATGGGCGCTATGGAAATGAAGGTCACGTCCAAGAATCCGGCACCCGAGCAGCAGCTGTTGTGTGGTACTCCACTACCCTCCCTGCCACACCACCCTGATTTGAAGCGGAAGACTCTCCTGCCACTGCCAAGGAGGTGTGACCGTCCTGCAAATGGCACAATCATGTTAGTGAAGCACTTACATAATTTGCAGGACCAGCAGAAATTGTGTACAAGAAATTTTGATGTCTCCATATAGTGTGTTGGAGCCCTGCCTGTCACGGTCACTAGGCCCATCAATCCAACAGGGGTACTATTTTTATCAAGAGGTGTGTTAAAGCCTATGCATTTACTGTTCATGCCACTTTAACTGTGATGCAATGGTTAGATCTTTATGTGCATCACATGGAATGTAAGGGTACTGGCGAAGGGAGACAGAGTTGCTAGAGGGTTGGTCCAGTGATGGCTGTGCTGTACATTGCAGATGCAGTAAAGAGTGTTGGACTATGGCTTTCAGTGTGTGCGTACTCTTTTAACCCTGCGTGAAAACGTGACGGGACCTCGCTATTTACACTAAAAGGAGAACATGTTTTAACTTTCTTAGGCGGTAAGTGATTATGTTTCCAGGCCGAAAACCTACTTAATTGGTCCCCTAAGTGACCTTTGGCATGCGACGGCCACATAGACCTCAGGTCTAGGGCTCTAGGTCAATACAATTTAATTGCTGATCGTAGTGAGCATGTGTACCAACCACGTAGCAGGCACCATTACCTTGGATTGAAATAATGGCAATGTCCCTATGACCAGCGAAATCCCAGCAGATGTATGGTGAATCACACGGCAGAACGCGAGCTGTAGCGCAGGTCAGGGGAACTCGCGGAGCCTGCGCACACGTCTTCATGTGTGCTGAAGACTGGAATGTGGGCGTGTTAGGTCTTAAAGACTACAATGTAACAGATACTGCGGTTACGGCCGCGTAGTAGACTAGAACATGACCAGTGCTGTGGATGCGGTTGCGCACGACAATCAGCTCAACCTGGGAATACGCGCTGCTGATCTCGCATTAAGCGGCCTGTTCATTTAACACGCATGTCAAGCTGCTGAGGAAACGGTGTGTAAAATCATACACTTGCTGCAGTGACATTTCCAAGAACTTTGTGGTAACCGACTCATGCCAAGAAAGCACAGCAAATCACAAATTTGTTTATAGGAGTCAACACAAGCTTTGAAGCAGGTGGTTATTTTAATTCCTAATGTTAACCTGTTTTGGTTATTTATTATTTCAATCTGTTATTTTAGATTCTGTATTATTTAGTTATGTTGGTGTCCAAATTTGAACTATCCTTGAGCCATGGCAGCGGGAAGTATGGTTATACCCCCACAATTCCCATCAGAAGCCGGCGACCCAATATTACCATCGATGAAATGGAATAAACTACTGGATTCTTATTTAATTGCTACCGGTGGGGAGAAATATTCATCAGTGAAAAAACACAAGGGGTTTTGTTACATATCCTTGAGATTGAGGGCAGTAACATTTACGAGAGCTTGAATGAGATCACAGTTGGAAATGCGGAGAGGGATCCTGGTGATGTTTATGGAATGCAAATGCTAATGCTGGAAAATAAAGTTGGTCCCAGGATAAATGTGCTCATGGAGAGACATAGGTTTTTCACAAGAGTCCAGAACAAAACTTAAAGAGTAGGAAAGGATATAGCTTTGCACCTGTGAGCTTGGAGACTTGATAGATTCCTTAATTAGGATAAGGGCCACAGTGGGCACCTGCTTTGGAGTACTGAGGCTGCTAAGAACGTTTTTTAGACTAATAAAGGCCTCCGCACAAAAAAACAGCAACACAGGCCCTGCTGGCGTCCAGGCTTGATTACTGCAACGTGCTCAGCCAGGATGCTATTAGGAATGCCAAAGTGGACCACCATCCGTTCCGGTTCGGCTGAACTTCACTGGCTTCCAGTAAAAAACAGAATTTAATTTGAAGTTCAGTGTTTCGAGCACAGGATAAGGAATCAGAGAGGTCCCAGTTATCTCTTCCCCCTGATCAGTGCTCACACCCCCTCCAGAGTACTTCGATCTGGGGAAGCAGCTTTGGCAGTGATTCCCAGAGTGGGTCGTGCACAACTGGGGAGTTACTCCTTTTGTCTCCGTACCGCCAAGCTATGGAACTCAATGCCACTCAACCTAAGACTTGAAAAGTCTGAGGCAAGTTTCCCCAAAAATCTGAAGACTTGGCTCTTTAGACAGAGTTAGAAGGAGCTCTGAGCCTCTTGCCCCTGACCACTTCTGACCTTATTATGTGGCTATTGCTTAGTGCGGGGACACTCCTTGGGAGTAACCAGGTGCTCTATAAATCATATTAATTAGGGACCAACTAGTGTGCTGCATAATTAATCCTAAAGTGCAGAAGAAAGAAATAACTTATAAAAAATCCCACCTTAAAGATGCAGTGAACATTTTGTGGAAGGTATGGAGCACACAATGGGGTGGGTCAAGGAGATGCGTGACAAACCTACCAGCACTATGGAGAGAGTGGCCCATCTTAATATGAACAATGAGGATGAGTACTACTCTTCGGTAGACAAGATGGGGGCTACCACTTCCAAGGGAGCTACCAGCTCAAAAAAACTGTGCAATTAATGACAAGAACAAGAGTATTGTGGGTACTGATACCAAAAACACTGTTGGAATGAAATGTTTTAGATGTGACAATCCCAACCACTTATCTAACAGTCCTAAATGCTTTGCAAGGAATCTGACCTGTAGGAGTTGCGGGAAGAAGGGGCACCTAGATAGGGTGTGCACAAATACAAAGGTGTAGAATTCTGATGATCAGCTTTATGTGTGCACCAACTTGCCATTTTATGTGTATCGCAGATTGAAGAATCAGGAGTGAATTTAACTGATGGTGAAGTGGATGGTGGACGTGTGAAAATGCCAGAGTGCCAAATATTGGTGGATGGTAAACAGTTATTCATTTTGACAGACTCAGGTTCACCATTTACACTAATAGGTGACAAAAATTGGGAGACCATCTTTGGCAAACAACATAGAACTGAGGGCTGGTGATATTTTTCCTGGCGAGTATGGTGGTACTAAGATAGATCTGATTGCTCACACCATAATGAGTATTAACTTTAAAGGTTGTGAAACTGTAGGAAAGATCTATGTGTCTAAACAGGGAGATAAACTTTTAGGTTGGCACAACCAAAAGAATTTAAGGGTCACACTCATTCCTAATGCCACTGCCCAGGTCATGCTTATAGAGAATATTAGTGTGGGGAAATTTCCTGAGGCGTTTAGTGAGGCGTTGGGTTTTCTGAAGGGGTTTTAACACAAGATTGTCCTTAAGCATAACACCAAACCAGTAGTTCATAAGGTACAGAAATTTCCCAATCTCATGATGGGCACCTTGTGGGAGGAGTTGGGCAGACTAAAAGGTTGGATGTGGTGGAAAAGATCAAATCGTCAGACTGATTGGCCCCGGTGGTCCTCGCACCCGAAGACAATGGTTCCAAATTGAGAATGTGTGTGGACCACAAGGATCCTAATCAGTGTTTGGGTGGACAGCCAACCTCTTCCAAACATAACTGAGAAGCTGTCAATGCTAAATGGGGCCAACGTCTTCAGTGTAATGGAACTATCCGCAGCCTATCACAATGTGATGTTACACAAAGATTCCCATCACTGTACCTCATTCCTGATGCCACTTAGAGCCTACAGGTTCGAGAGGATGCCATTCGCTTAGCTTCGGTGGCTGCATGCTTCCAAAGATTAATGAAAGATCTGCTTGATGGAATCAACTATGTACTGTTCTTCCAGATGATATCGTTGTGTTTGGAAAGGCTAGAAAGTACCATGATGAATTGAGGCAAGTTTTAAAGAAGTTAGTGGACTCACCTTGAAGCATGAGAAGTTCAAATTTAGAGTGTGCACGGTGCCCTACTTAGGACATACCATTTCAGGGGACGGCATAAGACTAAAGGCGACACACACTGATTCCATTACTAAAGCTCCAGTTTCTGTGGACAAAGATGGCATTTAGTCATTCTTGGGGTTGGCTGAATACTATTCAAAATGTGATCAGGCTTTTGCCAGCATTGTGATGCAATTGGGGGCAATGCTGAAGAAAAGAGCCAAATTTGAGTGGTCAGTTGATTTTGAGGTGGCTTTTTCGATTATCAAAAAAGTCATTGGAGACATGCCCAACTTAGGATATTTTGATCTAACTAAAAGAACAATACTGACCACTGATGCAAGTTTCAAGGGGTTGGGAGCTCTGATGGCTTAAATTGTGGATGGTGAAAAAAAGGTCATAGTATATGCCTCACGCTCTCTCAAGGGGACAAAAGAGAGATACTCTGTCATAGAGCAAGAGGTACTTACATGCGTGTGGGCCATCCACCACTTCACATCTTCAATCTGGGGTTTGCCCTTCACTTTGAGGTCTAAACAAAAACAGTTGGAGGAGGTGTTTACTTGTAAAGGTACTGAAAGGGCAACCCCCAGGATCAAGATATGGGTGGAGAGTGTGCTTGAATTCAATTTCAAGGTAGATTATCTTCTGAGTTCACGCAATGCTTTTTCCAGGTTACTGCTGGAGGAAAAAGTGCTATCAGAGATTGAAATCATAGTCTTGTCGGTGACAGAAATGGCTTTGAATGAAATGGAATGGAATGAGATAATGTTTGGGGGCGTGAAGAAGGAATTCAATATTGTTGATGGCAAGTTGTTCAGAGCTAATCTTATAATTCCACCTGCGGGGTTAAGGAACAAGATTACAAATTTGGCCCATGAAGGACACTTGGGCCGGATTCTCACCAAGGCAAGATTAAGGGAAAGCTACTTGTGGGTTGGTCTTGATAGACAAATAGAGAGTCTGGTGAGGGACTGTTGGATATGTGCGAGCAGTGAGAAGTTCAACGTGAGGACGGCACCGTTATCTCCAGTGGATGTGCCAGAGGAGTCATGGTGAAGGCTGGGAAATTACATTGTTGGGCCCTTTAATCTGTTGGCCCCCTTAATCTGATGGCCCCCAGTGAAAGATAGGAGTTTGTATTGGTGGATTACACTTCCAAATGGGTGACTGCTTGTTGTACCAGTTCAATAACTACTATGATTGTGATGGAGTTTTTGAAAGATGTATTCACATGCGAGGAGATTCCCTAGAATAATAATCACTGATAAAGGAGTTCAGTTTGTATCAGATGAAATTAAGAGTTTCCTGGATGGACTGTCCATTGAACATCGCTGCACTGCTTTGTATTCTACCCAGGCCAATGGCTTTGTGGAGAAATGAATGGTGTGGTGAGGTATTGTGCTCAAGTTGCTGTGAAAGGTAGAAGATCCATCAGGAAAATCTTCAGAGATAAACTGTCGCATATCGCACCAATACAATAACCAATATGTCGTCTCCTTTGTTTGAAGGGACAATTGGCTGGATCCAAGCTTAACCCTAGGTGGTTAGAGTGGAAGAGAGAGATGGTAGTGCTCAGCAGGCAAAGGGTTGCAGATCACCAAAGGGAAATACAAAGAGCATTATGATTTCAAGTGCTGTGCTGTTCACAGGGATTGGAAGGTGGGAGAGTATGTGTATGTCAAAGGTGAATCAAAGTTCTTAGGACTTTTCCAAGTAGCGGAGGTCAAAAAGAATGTTGTGGTACTGGAAAATGTGGAAGCGTGGAACATGTCACATTTGGCCAAAGGTGCTTTGATGATGGGTGAGAAGAGGAATGAACGGGCAGAAAAACCTAAGCATTATGTTAATGCTGAACATAAGTACGTGGTAAGTTTACCACATACTGGTGCCCGTGTCTGTAAAAGACCTACATACCTCAAGGATTATGTTGTGAGTAAATATTCTGGGAATAACAGAGTAAGCGTTATTATGGCAATACCTTGAAGTTTAAAACTTTAGTTTGCAATTTCGGTTTATTGTGGTTTTAGGAGTTTATACTAGGTACTTCTACGTGCATTTTTTCATGTTTATTATTTTGTTTACAGTATACATTTGTGGTGCCATTCAATTCTTGGACTGTTACTGCCTTGTTGTTGGGGGTGGGGTATGCTATGTACTATGCATTTAGTGTTCATGCCTCTTTAACTGTGAGGTAATGGTTAGATCTTTATGTGCATCACATGGAATGTAAGGATGCTGGCAAAGAGCGACGGAGTTGCTGGAGGGTTGGTCCAGTGGTGGCTGTGCTGTACACGGTGGATGCAATAAAGAATTGGACCATGGTTTGCCGTGTTTGTGTACTCTCTTAACAAGATGCACAGGAACGCTGGTACCATTTTTATCAGGTGATGCATGGGAACACTGAGCGGTAGGACATTTATGGATCCCTGCAGATTCTGGAACATTCCCTCAGAGAAATGTGAGGAAAAGGTGTTTTTAGCCAAAATGTGTGCTTTGTAAGGGTTTCTGGGTAAAAACACTTCATGAGATCATTGCAAGTCTCACCACTAGGGAATTCCCCGGGCATCTAGTTTTCAGGAATTCCAGGGTTTGGGACGTTTCCCAAATGGCTGAGCCCAGGTCCAAAACCGACAAATATCCACAGTGCAAAAAAAGGGTCAGCTTCCACAGTGGAAACACAAGGGCCCGTTTTGAGTGGAAAAAATTGGTGTGTCCATGTTCCGTTTTGGGCCTTTTCCTGTCCCAGGCACTATGCCCATCTACACAAGTGAGGTATTGCTTTTATTGGGAGACGTGTAAGAACATAGAATAGTAGAAAAATAGTTTTTACCAATTTGATTACTCTGCATTTCTGGCTTTTATTCAGGACGTAAACCAAGCCGTTGTAGCCCCTGCGGTGCAAGGGCGGCCCCCATCACTTCAAGAAGCCCCAAATCCTTCAGCATTATTTTGCATTACATTACTGCAACTGTAAACCAAAATGTCCTTTGAAACACGTGATAGTATGGGTAACCACAAATTCAGAGGTGTACAAATAACCACTGTTCCTAAACTCAGTATCCTGTGTACATTTCAGAAATACATGAGTTTCCTTCACACCCACCTTTCATTAGTTATATTTTGAGATATGAATTGATATAAAGTCCGCACACAATGAAAAATCATTACAGGATGTATCTCAGTTGTTGGCTCTGAGAATCGCGCACTCCAGTTCATAGGGTATTCAGAATTTCGTGTACTGTTCAGACATGTATAGCTTTCCCAGAAGACCCATGAGTGTTACATCTGTTTACACTACAAACAGGCTGAAACCACAAAAATTAGGACAACGTATTCCCTCTGAGAAAAATCAAATAACAGTGGGAAAAAAATATATACTTTTATACAACACCGTTGGTTTCTGAAAGCTGGGAGGATGGTGAGCCTTGCACTGCAAACCTTTTGTTGATACCATTTTTTTACAAAAAAAAAAAAAAGCTTTCTTGCACAGCAATTCTTTCTTCACCCCCCCCCTACAAAAAACACACACAATTTATTTACATCATGGATATTGTCTTGGTTCCCGCCAGGGGAATCTGCAAAGCCTAGAAAGCTTTACATCCCTCATAATTTTTTTTAAAAAGACGCAAATTTGGCTTGGATACCTTTCATGGAGAAACAGTTATGAAGGTTTAAGCACGAGCTACCCCACACATCCAAAAAAAGCGCTAGGGTGGTAATTCAGGGGTGGATACCCATCAGTCAAGTGGTTACGAATATTTCACTGCATGTTTAAGCCATATGTCTTTTACTAGTAAGACCTAAGGACAAGGGTTTAAAACTAGTGAAGTGAGAGAAAATCTTCCAAAATAAATATGCCTGTAGAAAATATAAGTAGGCTTTGGGGTACAGTGACAGGAAGGTACGGAGAGGCAGACCAGTGTGCCACCGCTTTATGATCTGAGTTTACCTTCATACCGTTTTCAGAGCTACAGATGCCAATTTGTTGCCAATCTAGGTAGGGCTGACTGAAGTCGAAAAAGAAGGTGGTTAACTCTCAGATCTCTGAAGGCCATTTCCATCTCTATCAGCTCTAGATCTAAAAGCAATGTTTCATGATGAAGTGTAACATAGCTAGGAGTACAGAGCTGCCAAATGATGTTTCGCTCAGTGTGCGGTAAAGTCATGTAGGTGCAAAAATTGGCTGATCCCATCACAGGTTTACAAGGTTGTCCCCCTACTCCGATTGAGTAATGCTGGGAATTAGAGATTTCACATTGAATTCGGGATTGTGCTTTTGGGAACACGGCACTGATGAGCTTAAGGCCCCAGAAACTGTCTATGCAGTATTTCAAAATTCAGAAATTGGCCCATCGTTTCCGCCTACGAGTAGCCCACAATAGTGCAAATAACTCTTCAAATTCAACATTAGGATGCTGAAACATCTGTGCCTCAAGAATGCACCACTTTGTGAGCTGTTTAGGACAATTTTTTCCATATCGTTTGATCTTAGTAGCATACTGTGGTTTTACTATACATGGATGGGTTCTGTGTTGTAAGACACTCTTTAGTGGAGAAATTAATGAAGGAGAACAATGAATAAACATAACAAAGAACGCAACATTCTTAACATAATTACTATTTTCAAGTACAAAAAGAAATTGTGTTTGCTGTTACTTGGCATCAGCAACAACATATAAGCTCCAGGACATTCTCACTACATGGGCCTGGAAAAACGTACACACCCATTCTTGGATTGGGCTTAACCCTTCGACTTCACTTGTGAGGTATATTTCCTTGAAACATTACCATGAAGGCTCAAAATGATAACCAAGTTGTCTGTTCTCCAAAATCCTATTTACCGAAAACAGTTTATAATCACAGTGTAAGACCTCGCCTTCTCCCTCCTACACAAGCGACAACACCCTACTCGTTGATAGTCCCCCTGTAGGGTGCTCCATTTGCCACAGGTCACCTTTTTGAATAGTTATTTTTCCACCCTGAAAGAGCTACATTGGCCACAAGCATTGACCAGTATCACCTCGAAGACCTCTGGCAGCACGTGTGAGGGAGTAATACCCTACAATACACTGCATTAAGCAGAAAACATAGGTGGATCCTGAGAGTTTCTACATTCTTGTTAAGGCCTTTCTTATTTACCTTAATCTAATCACACTGATCACTAATGAGTAACATAATAAACAAAACCTTCAGTTATATACAAATATGTTTTAGATTGTGGCACCATTGGTTAAATGACATTTTTTTCTATTGCTGGTATAATGCCCCTCTTCAAGAGACGGAATAATTCCTTGTGGCTGTAATATAATGATGCACAACATTAACACCAGAATTATACTAAGATATGTGCATACAAAATCCGCTCTATTAAAGAAGGCTCGCCATGTTGAGGTTTTTTTCCTTCTTCTCCACCAGCCTCCAATTGCCTCACACTACAAGATAGTTTCTCATATTCCCTAGTGTGTGCTCAGACACCTTTATAGCTTATATCCTATGCACACTTATACATGCACGCACACCCAGATGCTCTTATAGTGCCCGCGTTGGCAAGTCAGTCACCACAAATAGCAAGCATTTGCTTTCTTTGTCGCTTACAGCCCACAAGGAGGAGCAGATGGCTAAAAGCTGACAGCAGCAGATGATGATGATCCAGGTGCTATCGAATGCACCAGCTGATGAGGTCAGCAATGTCACGACCATATCAGGTAGTTCACTGGTACCCATCGATGATTAAAGATATGTGGACCCCTTTCAGTCTTAGACTAAAGTTTCTGCTCTTACTTGGCAAGGAAATGAGCAGGTCAGGGAGGAGTAGATCTCATAAGAGAATCGCTTCATTTGATATACAATTCTGTCAAAGAAACTCCATAAATATTTGTCTTTTTCGTTCTGTTTACCATAAAAGCTACTGAACATCAAACAGAGTCCAGACAAGCCCCTCTTAAATACATACGGGCTACATGGCTTTTAAAAACAGAAAAATGAAAGCATGTTTACATACTTCCTTGCATTCTGGCAACACCAACCAACTACAGTAAGCATGTGAAGAGTAAAAGATCAACATGGAAACTCATCTCGGCAGATGGACTTCATCATTTCAAGCAGTTGGCTTTGGCATACAGAGCTTCATCAAAAACAAGTAGCACAGTCTGCCAGGGTGTGAGCTTGCAAAGGCTAACACAATATGTGACTGCATTTCCACAAAACATGGGTATCCAATGAAACTATTAATAGTTTCTAACATTGCCCCGTAAAAAATGTACTTGTATAGTATGGATGTACTACTTACTAGATTTGCACTTTGAGTATGGGAGCAAGAAATCAAGAAAGTGATTATGCTTATGTCACATTTAGGATAATTTATTGCCCCCAAAAAATCTTTAGAAATGTTGGATATTCATCAGGTAAATGGTATATTAAATACTGCTTTTCTTGTGCAGAATTGTAATCCTTAACGTTTTGGACTAGGAAAACTAGAATTCTTCTAACAGGAGATACCTTGGAAACAAAACTTTAAACTTCATATGAAACCAGACTGCGAATATGAATCAGTCAACTTTCCCAGTCTGTTCCTTAAAAGTTCACTGAAGCCACAAAGGATGAGGTTTGTGGCAGCCACTGGGAGAAAGGATGGAAAACAGTAGGCACGTAACACTTTTACCTGCGTCACCATAAGTCTATGCACTTAATGTTCACCATCGTGAATCTATCCCATTGTAGTAACTGTACATGTCAAGGACAAGAACACAGAATGTAATTGTTAGTATTCACAGAAGCCCCTCAGTTTATCTGTTCCCACGCTTACCTATAGTGGAGATCAGATTCCGCAGTCTACAGGGTCTCAAATGGAGTGTTGTATGTGTAACTAGGTGTCTACAGGCCTGAAATAATCACTTGGATAATGGCAGTGATATGAAGGAAGGCATCGTCTTTTTCGTAGTGGCCTTTGCCTGTTTGTGTGTGTGCTAGAGTTGTGTCTTCGCATTGATTCTGCATTTTTATGTTTCTCTCTATTGTTCACACTGAAAAATCTGTGAACTTTCTGAATGTTCACTGCGCATGTATAGTCTCTGGAACACTATAAAAGAAGTTGTCTTCCCCAGTTTTGTGGTTCCTTTCAAATTACAACCATTTCTCCGACACACAGCTTAGCAGTTCTTCATTCTTTTCATGGCGTGGGGCTTGAGTTCCTCATCAGCTCAAACTTCTGGATGACATCTCAAGCTTTCACTTCTGTATGGACATTTTCTTGGGCAATTGCAGTAATGTTTTCTAATAATTTTGTGTGGTTTCTTCTGGGGTCTTTCCCTTACTTCAGCTTCCTGCAAGTTACCAAGTTTCGTCTTGATTATCCTCCGGAGAACTGGTGCTACTTGCTCTTTGGCTCCTTCAACATATTGGGCATCTGTCTTGAGTCATATCATCGCATAGGCTACCTCTAGTTCCTATGCACAAGTTACTACTTGTGTAACGATATATCTGTAAGAGACATTAGTTAGTATTAGATTCCTTACCTTAGAATATCCCCAGGCGTCAGACTGGATCCGGAAATTTTTGCGTAGCAGCACCCTTGCGCGTCGGTAGGCGTCGTCTGCGGCTCCGCGTCCGTTGTCGGCGTCGTGGGCGCCGTGATGACGTCGTCGGAGTACTTAGACGCCGCCTCCGCGTGCTGACGTCAGTTCTTAGACACACCTTTTCCGCGCCAGAAACGCAGAGCCATGTTAAAAACCAACACTGGTGCCATTGAAACCAGGGCCCTGAAGGGGAACAACCCTAACCCTAGATATTGGTTCGCAGAACGGGGAGGATGGGTGGGTCGCTAATGTCTCTTACAGATATATCGTTACACAAGTAGTAACTTGTGCATCTGAAAGAGACACGTTAGTATTAGATTCCTTACCTTAGAATAGATACCCCAGCAATACCAACCCCGGTGGTGGGTCTGCGAACCAATAATCACACCAGAAAGTCCTGGAGGACGGAACGGCCAAAGAAGCCATCCCTCCGGACTTGGCTGTCCAGGCAGTAGTGTCTTGCAAACGTGTGCAGCGATGCCCACGTAGCTGCCTGACAGATGTCTTGCAAGGGCACACCCCTGCCCAGGCAGTGGTAGTCGCCGTTGCTTGGGTAGAATGAGCCCGCAGTCCAACCGGGGGCTCCTTCCTAGCCAAGGAGTAGCATGCCTGGATACACAGGATGATCCACCGGGAGATGGTCCTCTTGTGCACCGCTTTCCCCTTCTTAGCGCCCACGTAACCAACAAAGAGTTGGTCATCCACCCGGAACTGGCGTGTGCGATCCAAGTAGAACGAGAGCGCACGTTTTGGGTCCAGACGGTGGAGCCGCTCTTCCTCTTTAGAGGGATGCGGTGGCGGGAAGAAGGTTGGCAAGGTGATAGACTGCCCGATGTGAAAGGCCGTGACAACCTTGGGCAGGAAAGATGGTTTGGTACGAAGCACCACTTTGTCCGGATGGACAGAAAGGAAAGGTGGAGTACAAGAAAGAGCCTGGAGCTCACTCACTCGCCTGGCAGAGGTGATGGCAACCAGGAAAGCAGTCTTCAAGGTCAGAAGGCGAAGAGGACAGTTGTGAAGTGGCTCAAAGGGAGCGCACATCAGGAATGTTAAAACCAGGTTCAAGTCCCACTGAGGCATCACAAATGGAACAGGAGGAAACGTGTGAGTGATGCCCTTAAGAAATCTGTTTACAATAGGGGACTTGAACAAAGAAGGCTGATCAGGTAGCCTAAGAAAGGCTGAAAGGGCAGAAAGGTAGCCCTTGATAGTGCCCAGAGCAGAGCCCTGCTGGGCAAGGGAAAGAAGGAAGAGAAGAACCTCCGAAAGAGGGGCAGAAAGAGGATCCACGGCCTTTGCTGTGCACCATGCCACAAATCTGTTCCACCTGCAGGCGTATACCGACTTTGTGGAGGGACGCCTGGCTGCCAGAATGATGTTACAGACTTCAGGAGGCAAGTCAAATGGCCTCAACTGTCGCCGCTCAATCTCCAAGCATGGAGGTGGAGACTGGACAGGTTCGGGTGGAGGACCGTCCCCTGCTGCTGCGACAGAAGGTCCTCCTGAAGAGGCAGACGAACCGGGGGATCGACTGACAGACTGAGTAGCTCTGGATACCAGTACCTTCGAGCCCAGTCCGGAGCCACAAGGATGACTTGGGCCCGGTCGCGCTTGATCTTCTTCAGCACTCTGGGCAGAAGTGGTATAGGCGGAAAGGCGTACAACAGACCGCAACTCCACTCGCGACGAAAAGCGTCTCCGAGCGAGTGCCGCCTTGGAAATTCCAACGCGCAGAACTGATGACATTGCGCGTTCTCTTCCGTGGCGAATAGATCTAACCAAGGCTCTCCCCATCGCTGAAAGAGGCCTTGCGCCACGTCCGAGTTCAGACGCCATTCGTGATCCATCATGCACCGACGGCTGAGCTCCTCCGCCTTGGCGTTCAGAGAACCTGCCAGGTGTTGAGCCACCAGGGTCACGCCCTGGCGTTCCAGCCATTGCCAAAGGCAAAGAGCCTCTTGACAAAGGATCCACGACCCCACCCCGCCTTGTTTGTTGCAGTACCACATGGCGGTGGTGGTGTCCGTGAACACCTGCACTACACTCCCCCGGACAGAGGGGAGGAATGCCTTCAGTGCCAGACGAATCGCCCTGAGCTCCAACAGGTTGATGTGGAGCCGGGTCTCCGCTGGAGACCAGAGGCCTCTGATCTCCGCCTCTCCCAAGTGGCCTCCCCAGCCCTGGAGGGACGCGTCCGTCACAACTACGTGCTCCGGTTGGGGAAGGGAGAGGGATCTGCCGCTGACCCAATCGCGGTCCGTAAGCCACCACTGCAGCTGTCTCGCAGTGCCCTCCGAGATCAGGACGTGGTCGGATAGGTTGCCCTGATGCTGGGCCCACTGAAACTTCAGGTCCCACTGCAGAGCCCGCATCCGCCACCTGGCGTGATGCACCAGCAGGATGCAGGAGGCCATCAGCCCCAGAAGCCGCAGCGTCAACCTGACCGAAACCCGGGATAACGGCTGAAAGATGGGAATCAGAGCCTAAATATCCCGGACCCGCTGTTCGGGCAGGTAAACCCGAAACCGCGCCGAGTCCAGAACCGCTCCGATGAAGAGGAGCTTCTGAGAGGGACACAGGTGTGACTTCGGCACATTGTTGGAGAACCCCAGCTGGTGCAGGAGGTCTGCCGTCGTCTGGAGGTGGCTGACGACTGTCTGGGGCGAGCCCGCCTTCAACAACCAGTCGTCGAGGTAGGGGAAGACTGAAACCCCTAACCTGAGCAGATGAGCTGCGACCACCGCCATCACCTTCGTGAACACCCGTGGGGCGCTGGTAAGGCCGAAGGGGAGCACGGTAAACTGAAAGTGCTTGTGGCCCACCATGAACCGCAGGTAGCGCCGGTGGGCAGGCAGGACGGGGATATGAAAGTAAGCGTCCTGCAAGTCCAACGCTACCATCCAGTCTCCTGGGTCCAGGGCAGCCAGGACCTGAGCCAGTGTCAGCATCTTGAACTTCTCCTTCCGGAGGAAGCCGTTGACGTTCCGTAGGTCCAAGATAGGGCGTAGGCCCCCTTTGCCCTTCTTGGGTACCAGAAAGTAGTGGGAGTAGCAACCACACCCTACTTCTGGCCCAGGAACGCGCTCGATGGCCCCCTTGGCCAAGAGGGCCGTAACTTCCTCCTGCAGAAGTCGCAAGTGATCCCCCGATACACGGTGGTTCTGCGGTGGCATGGCTGGAGGAGTCGCCTCGAAGGGGAGGGAATAGCCCCTTCGGACGATTTGCAGCACCCACCTGTCCGACGTGACAGTGCGCCAGTGGAGGTGGTGATGGCGAACCCTGCCTCCCACTGGCGTCACATGGGCCTGAAAGCACGGACTAGGAGGGTTTTGAGGCGGATGCTGCGGGGGAAGGTGTGGACTGACCTCGCCGCTGCCCCCGACCACCTGGACGGCGGTTCCCACGGCCGCCACCGCGTTGGGTATTGCCCTGCGGTGCGTGGCTGGCGGCACATGTGGGCGCACCCCTTCCGTGGCCACGAAAGGAGTGATAGGCAGCCGATTGCTGGCGCTGGCCCGAGAGGCCTAAGGACTTGGCCGTAGCCCTGGAGTCCTTAAAACGCTCAAGCGCATGGTCTCCCTTGTCGCCAAAGAGGCGACGGCCATCGAACGGCATGTCCATAAGCGTGTTCTGGACATCTGCCGAGAAGTTGGGGGACCTCAGCCAGGCGTGGCGTCTGACCGCCACCGTCGTTGCCATCGCTCTACCCAGCGAGTCAGTGGTATCCAGCCCACACCGAATGGAATACTTGGCTGCATCCCGGCCCTCCACAAGGGCTTGGCCGAGTTTGGCCCGTACCTCCAACGGAGACACTGGCAGCACTTCCGCGACCTTATCCCACACAAAGTGGGTGTAACGTCCCAAGAGGCAGGCGGTGTTAGAAGACCGCAGGCCTAGGCTAAGGGATGAGAAGATCTTCTTCCCATACTGGTCATACCTCTTGGATTCCCGGTCCGGGGGGGCGGACGGGAATGCGGTCTGGGAATTGGAGGCCTGGATGACCAGGCTCTCGGGGGTAGGGTGGGAGGACAGGAAACATGGGTCGCCCGGGGCTGGGCGGTGGCGCCTGGCCACGTTCCTATCTACGGGCGAACCCGTAGCGGGCCTGGACCAAGTGCCCAGCAGAACGTCGGTCAAGGCCTCATTAAAGGGCAGCAGAGGCTCGGCCGAGCTTGACTGCGGTTTAAGGACCTCAGTGAGGAGGTTAGTCCTCACAGCCGCGACGGGGAGCTCAAGGCCCAAGGCCTTGGCAGCCCTCATCAGCACCACACTATAAGTTGCCACCTCCTCCGATGCCACGGAAGGAGGGGAGACAAAACCAGTGTCTGGAGAGGTGTCCAGGCCACTGGCCTCCCCAAGGTCTCCTGCCCAGTCCTCATGAGACTGACACTCCCTGGTCAGAGGGTCCTCAGACCCCTCCCAGTCCTCTTCATCACCCATCTCCTGAAATGCAGGGTTCTCATCTAATGGGGCCTGTTCGTAGAGATGGAACTCTCCAACCGGCGTCTGAAGCGGCGCCCATCGGGGCTGTCCCGACGCCGGAACAGGAACGAAGGTGGGACCGGGGACGGCGCCACCTGAGGCCGGCGCCAGAGGTGACACCTGAGGGTCCGACGCCGGGGAGGTTGTCAGATCCACCGGCGACGAACCAGATCCCGAAGGAGGACCAGTGGCATCCTATGGCGCCGGGCCCGAAGGCGTCGGCGGCGTCAGGGCCGAAGCACCCGACGGCGTCGGGGCCGGAGCCGCCGACCCGCTAGGGCTCCCAGACTGGTCCGCTGGGCCCGAAGGCGCCGCGGAGCCCGTCGGAGGAGAGAGTTTCCTCTTGGCCATGAGAAAGCGCTCGATCTCCTCCGACGGAGCCGCGTGGGCGGTGTCACCCGAACCCCCGGCCGCATCGCGCGAGCGTCGGGGGGAGTCCGAGGAGCGATGACGCCGCTTGGACTTCTTGTGCCTCTTACCTGACGACGACTTCGACCCGGAGGAGTGCGGCCTATTCTCGGAGCTGTGGTGGCTCCGAGCCCGCGACCTGTCCCTCGACCTCCCATGGGATCGGGACCTCTCACGGCGCGGGGCCGACTGCCGGAGTTCGAGGCGCCTACGGGACCGCTCCCGCCTGGCTTTCGAAGAGAGGGCCCGGCAATCGGAGCAGGCCTTGTCGTGGTGAGGATCCGTGACCGACATCAGCCGGTCGCAATCGTCACAATGCTTGAAGCCGGGCATCCCTAAAGGCACCGTTTCGGAGTCGAGAGACTCGAAATAGCAATCAAAAAGGATCAAAAAGTTAGTCAAAAAGTGACTAGGGTTACTGCTTTTTCCAGATCTGCGCTTGCTGGCGCGGAAAAAAGAAGACTGACGTCAGCATGCGGAGGCGGCGTCTAAGTACTCTGACGACGTCATCACGGCGCCCACGACGCCGACGACGGACGCGGAGCCGCAGACGACGCCTACCGACGCGCAAGGGTACTGCTACGCAAAAATTTCCGGATCCAGTCTGACGCCTGGGGATATTCTAAGGTAAGGAATCTAATACTAACGTGTCTCTTTCAGATTGGGAGGTATTCTTCAAATCCATGAAGGTTGCCACTTCACATCAGTCTTTGACCCGGACATTCTAAAAGATAGTAGGGTCAAGGATATAATGCTCACTCAAAGATTTATGCTAATTTAACGAAGATAGAAAATAAACAATGGAGGATAAATGGGTGCATGTAGAATGCCAAAAGCTACAACTTTTATAAATAAGGGCACATTCCTCACACAATCAGAGGAAGCTGTTGTAAAGCTAAAGATGCTACCACAAAGAGTTCCAAGTATACTTCACAGAAGGAAGCAAAGCCACTACAGTGAAATACACTAGCTAACTGCATTTTTCAAGGCAAGCATCTAGAAGTAAAGAAAGGAAAGTTCCAAGAGCACCTTCTTGCTGCAACTAGATTGACAGTAATAATCCCAAGACTTGGAGAATATAGTTGATAGGGGAGGTGCGAGTGAATATGTCAGGGATTTAGCAAAGTCAAAGTAGAAGCTTGGAAGAAGAAATAACATTCAGTAGTTTAAGAGATGAATGGCAGGTGAACGTTGGAGCGATGCGAAAGAATGATAAAATGGGAAACTAAGGGATCGTTAAGGAAAAAGGATGATATTGGGAAGCAATCAAGTAAACAATAAGGAAGGCAAACAGAAGAACGAAAAGGATAAGGAAAGAAGGAAGAAAATGAAAAATGCTGATATAGCTGGAAAAAACGTTGAAAGAAAAAAAGGAAAAAGAATGGACAGCAAAAAGGAATTTAAGAAGGAAAGAAGATAGCAATTCTATTCCGTGACATCACAAATGTCCACGTCATAAAAGTACTGTGATGCCCTTTAAAGTGAATCATGTTAAAATGAATTGCAGTGGGGTGCACACAATCTATAAAATAGATTATGTAGAAATTACCATATGACCAAAAACAAAATTACTGATAAATAACTCCGGTAAAAAAGACAAGGTTTCAAGAGCACGTGCACTAAAACACAAGGTAACGCCCTTCCTAATTATGAAACCAACAGAATCACTACATGCACGCTCCTCTGACATCTACGATGTTACTTATTATTTCAAGCAACGCGAGTCAGAACCACACAAATGCCATACCCTCAAAGATGGCATCTGTAAATATGCATTTGACTGTAAAGCCATGTCAGTGTATTATCACCGTAACATTAATAGAAGCGCAACCTCTCCACAATTAAGCACTGCATGTGCTAACTGCCTTACGCACAGACTATCCCCGTAGGACACAACAGCAGGGTGTCGAACAGCATCTCCAGGCATAAAAAGAGTGCAAATGTAAATGTAAATGTAAATGTACATGGATTTGTATAGCGCAAATCACCACTGGTTTCTAAGCGCTTGCTTAGGGAACCCGTCCTGGTATTCCCCTGTGAGATACCCCGGCAGGGTATCCGCAAGGTGAAAGCCAGGCATCCCGCCGCGAGGGGCCGTTGTGGAGATTAAGCAATCTATTGCCCAGAGTCGCAGAGTGTGAACCCATGAATCGATTAGGCACCGGAGCGAGAATTGTCGAGTCCACGGACATTTTAGGACTCAAGACCCCGCCGAGCCGGGAATTGAATCCTGGTCCCAGGCTGACCTCTGCTTCCAGGTCTGCCTCCTCTAACCAGTGAGCCACACTTCTCCATACATTTTGACGGCATAGGCATAGTCATTAATATAGTCCCCACGCTCAATAAAAGAAGCACCACCCCCATCGCCCATCATAACCCAGTACAAACACATAAATAAGGAGAAAACGTAATAGAAGATATAGCTTGATTGTGATGCTTCTTATGAATTGAGAAGTACACACTCATAATTCCAGCTTGACTATTCGGAGCACTTTGGCACTTAAATTGTGAAACTGAATGTAAATGTTTAAGCATCACAAAATGCAAGAATAAGATTGATTCCTGCCTATTGTTTTTTATAGTTTTGTTCCCTCTCCAGTTACAGGTACAATTCACCTATAAAAAGGTGAGAGTGCTATTTAGCACACGCAAGAAGAATGGTAAGTGCATTACTTACTCACGCACACTACAAAACAGTATGTGTGCAATCTCACGGTCCTGGAGAAAGCCCGACGACCCGACTGGGCACCCAAGGGCTGAAACATGTCGACCACTCATGTTTTTAAAATAGGAGCAATAGAACAGTGACTCTTCTATTTACTCACCACTCCTCTTTTTAGCCTTACCCCATCATCAACCGATTAAAATTAGTTCTGATAGATGGAGGTAATTTTAGACACACCTTACTCCCACTAATCGCTACTGTGAATAACAGTTGCTCTCCCTCCAGGTTAGATGGAGGTAATTTTAGACACACTTCACTCTCACTATCACTAATCACTACTGTGAATAACAGTTGCTCTCCCTCCAGGCGGAGGACAGCAAACCAAAAGACCCGATGATGCTTTTCACGTAATAACGCTTGTGGAAAATCAAGATATACCGCACCAACGGCTTCAATATGAATGAGGGTTTTTAAAGGAGGCAAGAACCCATGACCCTGGTTATAAACAGGACAAGTAATTCATGCTCCATTGATTACCTGCCCTTTAAAGGGAATCATGTTAAAATGAATTGCAGTGGGGTGGACACAATCCATAAAATAGATTATGTAGAAATTACCATATGACCAAAGACGAAACTACTGCTAAATAACTTGGGTAAAAAGGAAAAGGTTTCAAGAGCACAAAAACTGAATTGATATGCAGGATTCTGAAAAGCACTGCCAAATGAAAGAAAGACACCTCATACGAACCAGCTTGGCACTCAAACCTCAGGATATCATGAGCACGTGATTGGGAATAAGTTATCGCAGGGTCATGATCTTCACAACACAGAATCTTGAAACAAGAACCTTCGCCACTGAGCTGCTAGTTCAACAACAAGAGTGTTAGTTTTAAATTTGTTTTCAAGTTTTCCCCACTCGATCCCTGTTCATGATATGACCAAATTGTGGTATTTTCACGCTCTACATTGTCCAAGAATTGTCATGAGGTGACGAGATAATATCTTCTACAAGATTATGTCGAACAGTGGTGTCTTGACTATTTAAATAATACGTCCAAAACAGAAGGCGACAGTAGGCCAACATGGATTGGTAGAAAAGCACCAGTATCCGTGTTAGCCTATCACTATTACAAAGTGTTAATAATGATTTATACCAAGCTGAGCAAAGGACTTCACTGAAGACAAAATGCATGTCCTTCCAGAACATGCTCAACTTCACAGATTTTGTGGTAGGCATTTTCTAACAACAAAATCCATGTATTATTGCGACTGTGTGGCGTTTCCAAATAGAATAGAAAAGTGAAAATTGCACCTTTTTATTCAAACCCAGTGGAAAACAGATGGACTGAAAGCAGAAATTCTTGTTTTCTGTCTCGGTTGGTCGGCCAATTTTGAGTTTTATAGTAGTCATGTAGTGCATTATGCCATAGGAGACCTTAAAACCCAAACAGACTTCATTAAACCATGGTGCACTTTGAAACTTGAAGTGCTGGTGAAATTACGGTTGGCATTCCAACAGCATACAAAGTCCAACGAAGACATTCATACATTGGCTTTAATGTAAACTAGTGTCAGATTCACGGTCTCTCTCACATTCCACCCTGTGTTCTGGCACAAGCAAATCTTAATACCAGAGAACCCTTTGCTTAGCCCCCTCGGAGGAGAGGTTTGCAGTGTCCCGGGATATGCTTCATCACTGTTTCTTGGCTACCACTCTGTTTTAATCCGAGGCAACTCTGTTTGGAAAGAAGAATCCCTTCAGCCCTGAGCCCTAAGCCAATGTTTAAATTGATTGTCCCCTGAATCTCCTTTTAAGTAATGATCTACTGGTGCACATTGATGCAGATGTGGGGCACGCACAAAAAGGGAACACATGCCACTGTTCCATTACCCTTCAAGTGTTCATGTTATTCAAAGAGTATGCATAAAGTAACCTTTGGCCTGGATAAGGTGAAAAGCAATCTAATACATGTAAGTAAGGAGCCTGTACTTCGGGTTCAGCACTCCAGACACGACTAGAACTACATTTGACTACAGCACTTTTTAGGTCGAGTTCAGAGCCAGCGCACATGCGCTGCTCTGCAAGATGTATTGTAGAGGAGTAGGGAATAGAAGCCCTGCCCACTCTCCGCCCATTTTTGCCATTGGCTTGGTCAATGTCCGTCCAAAATGCTGGCTTCTGATTCATCAACAGGCTTGTTAGTCCCTTCTTAGTACCGCCTCCTCTTCATTTGTCACCTCCCATGGCGACTGGCCCCTTTAATTCGGTTGTTACACGGTACGTGTTATTTTGACTGTGAACACTATTTTCTTTAATAAGGTCCTCCTACTGCAGGCACAACAAGCTTTGCTGCCTTCTTTACTCTCTCCTCCCTCCAGTTGTCTGTGCCTTCTCCCCCCCTCTTGTACGTGCCTTCTCCCCTGTCCCATTGTCCGTGCCTTTTCGCCCCCCTCCCCTCGCTGGCCCTCCTGTTGCCCGTGCCTTCTCTCCCCCCGCCCACCCACCCTCCCTCCCTCCAGTTGTTCGTGCCTTCTCCCCCCATTGCCCGCCCTCCCTCCTGTTGTCCGTGATGCCAAGGTACACTCATGATCACATCTTTTTTTCATGTGGTTCTCGGCATCTCAGTAGTTCTCTTTTATTGATACGTAACGTGATACTGTAACTTTTTCAATTGTTGCTTTTAGCATTTTCTTTGACTTTTTGAACGGCTTGGTTTTTAAAGTTGAACATGCCAGATTCTCAAACATTACACTGTGCTGGGGCAGATTTTTCTGTGCTGGATTTGGTCACTCAGTGGATTAATCAATCCACTCTTGGGATCTTTTTGGCCCCTGGGTCACAGGTTCAATCCTCGTGGGCCCACTCCACCTTTCATCCTTATTAGGTCAATAACAAATACTACTGTGTTGTGTGGCAATACCCATTATTTATTTATTAACAGTCCCCAAAAGACGCCACAATGAGTTAACAAGCTTTGCGCTTTTATGTCAACGAGAGAGTAAATGACAGCCACTTTTAGCTACACATATTCTCACATATTGATGGCCGGGACTTTAATCCAGGTACAATGTTACAGCAGGTTGGGCTACATAAAGCCTCAGTGCTGTACTGCAAAATGTACTTTAGTGTGCTCACTGCCATACGGCTTTCAACGCTTTGAGGGGCTGAAGCGCAATATGAATGCTATTCCAGTAAGGCTGTCACTTTGAGGCGAGAAGGCCCACTCCCCTTAAATTTGGGTCAGAGAGAGGCCCCTTGGAGGCGTGCCCCGTACCGTTGCCAAACTTGCATACTGACCAGTTTCAAATGGTTTCTACTGCAGAAATTTGCAGTGTCTTCATTTTGATACACATTGACTTTATATGCCCTCCCCTCACTATGCAAGGTTGTGGACCAGATGTTACACTCCATCTACAAGGCAGCACGGAAGTCGACAAGATTGGGCCTGAACCCGTCAGCCTTCAGACCACCAGGAGAAAAAGACCTGGGCTCCGTGTCCATCCAGAGTTGTTCACACAAGCAAGCTTGAGCAGGGGTACTTTAAGGCATGGCCTGTTACTAGACTGGTTCGGTATTACATAAAGTGGTAGAGCCACTGTAGCGCTATGCTCCCACCTTTGACAGTGGTTGTGATTTTACACTGAACCTTTAATGGAATGTGCTGTTTTCGGTCAGAGGGGTAACAGACCGTATTTGTTGAAGTCTGCAAAGGAACTACCCACACATACTTCCAACAAAACAAAAACAATACAACACAACCACAACAAAAAGCATATTGCAACTCCATGTCCTTCGTAAATGTTGGCTTCTGATTCGTTAACAGGCTTGTTAGTCCCTCCTTAGTGCCACCTTTTCTTCATTTGTAAACTCCCTTGAGGACTGGCCCTTTTACTTCTGTTGTTACATGGTGAGTCGTTTTTTGGTTTGTAAGCGCTATTGTCTTTAAATAGTTTTTCCTACTGCAGGCACGGCATGCTTCCCTGCAACATTCAGCGTGTCATGCGAGCTTTCACTTTTTAAGCAGCCCAGGAAAATGGCAGCCACTTCTTTGAATAGGTCTCGCATTTACAAGAGCTTGAGCTATTGCCATCGTACATGACAATGCTTTTATTTGTGTGTTAATTATCAAAACATATAAATAAAAGGCATTGTAATTTACAATGGCAATTGCTTTAACTCTTGCAAATGCGAGACAGATTGCATTACAAATGCTTGTTCCCATAAGGTTGAGGAACGTGTTCAAGCACAGTCCCCATAAGTGTTCTCTGATGAAGTAAATTGAGACTGGAACTTAGATTATTTGGCTAATAAGGCAAAGCACCACACAAGGAAAATGCCAGCTGGTACAAAGAAGCACTAATTGCGGTGGAAATTACGTTCCAGAAGATGCATTACTACTACGTCATTTTTTGCTGAAACTCTGTTAACGTCTGTCAATCCATGCTCTAGTGAAAACCCAACACCACAGTTATGTGGATTTTTTTTTACATTTGACCAAGAGCTGCTGTACTTACGTCATCTTCTTTGGTTCCACCCCAGAAATTGGTCCCTCCAGCGTAGCTTGGAATGTTTAATACAGCTATTCCCTGAAGGCTGGGCAGAGGAATGTACTGGCCATCACACTGGAGCGCATAAGAATGAAAGTAGGAAATTAAGAACCATAAAATGGCATTTGAAGACAATGAGGAGATGTACTACGAAATAATGCAGGCATACAGAAGCACAATGCGCTATAAACAGGGTTCTAAGGCACTGACAGTTAATAGCACCATTGCTGTAAACAGTCGCAACATTTGAACCTTTTGAAGTTGCATGTAACAAAAGAGTGCAAAAAAGAAGTTGTGGCTGAGGTCTACTAAAAGTACAAAACTGTAAAGGTAAACATTAAAAAAGTGTACCACTACATTTGTAAATTGTACATAGATGTACACTATCATTTAGCCTAACTGCTACTCCCTCGATAACACAAAACCTTTTTTCCCCTCTAAATATTATATGCCATTTCATCTGGGGCACTGTCCCGTGTGCCATTCTTCACACACCACTTTTTCTTATGCCATCACTTACACCTTTCATTATAATGAATGAATGAAAGTATTTATAGAGCGCACGGTGGCCAAACGGCTTCCTGGCGCTGAGAGCTCTAGTGAACAGAACAGACAGGGCCAAGGAGTTAGCAGGGGTAGGCCTGGGCAAACAGGAATGTTTTTAGCGCTTTACGGAAGTGTGAGAAAATGGGTATAGAACGCATAGAAAGAGGGAGGGAATTCCAAAACCGGGGCGCAAGGACAGAGAATCTGGTTCCACCAGTGCGAGTTTTACGGAAACGGGGAACAGTGAGGAGGGCAGAGGAAGATGATCGGAGGGTGCGAACAGGGGTGTGAGTAGAGATCAGAGAGTTGATAAACGCCGGAGCAGAGCGGTCAACAGCCCGAAAGACAAGGCACCCTAGTTTGAACAAGGATCTCTGCAGGATAGGTAACCAGTGGAGGGATTTGAGGACAGGAGTGATATGGTGAGTTTTGGGGAAGTGAAAAATAAGACGGGCAGCCTGATTTTGGATTGCTTGAAGACGGCGAGTTTCGTAGGCAGGGATACCTACGAACAAGCTGTTTCCATAATCAAGGCGGGAAGTGATGAGGGCAGAAATGATAATTTTAAGAGAGTCAAGAGAAAAAAAACGGGAGATTTTTCGGATCAGCCGGAGGGAAAGAAAACAAGAGGACACTACAGCACTGACCTGGCCGTGCATAGACAGGTCCTGGCTGACCTTAATGCCCAACGTTTTAACGGAAGGAACGGGGGTGGGAGGGGGACCAAGAATAGGGGGCCAAAAAGCGGAAGACCAAGGGCTGGATGAGCCGCCAGTCAGGACAAGCTCAGTCTTGTCTGGATTGAGCTTGAGGTGATTGGCGCTCATCCACCCAGAAATGAAAACCATAGTGGAACGAAAAAAAGATAGGGAGTGAGAAGAAGAAGAGAGATCAAAGACGAGCTGGAGGTCATCTGCGTAGTTATACATTATACTATCACTAAACAAACTGTATCCCAATCTTAACACCAACCCTAACCCAACACCCTCGCCACGATCTTCTAGTCTAATCCTAAATCTGCCTCTAAAGTTAATCAAACTCTAACCCAACCCATTCTCCCAATCTTAAATCCTACACTTTCCTTAACGGGTACACTATATTTATATCATCCCTAACCCTATATATTACACTTAACTGAACCCCCTAAACAGAATCTAAACCTAAACTTAACCCTATCCCTAATCTGTGCAAGTCTTCAATAGTGTATATTTTTGTAGTAAACAATTATTTTCCTACCTTTTTAACTACACTTATTTTAAATAATACCTCTTCAACCACTGTGAATTACTCCAAACACAGAGAACTGATGACCTAGAACATATTCTATGGTCAAAGACTAGGGATTGAAAGAGAACATGATAAACAGATTTAAAAAGCAGAGCCAGACTAGATTTGTCAACAATGTGTCCCAGATGGAACTGGGCTACACAAACATTGGACCAGGCATGATGAAATGCGGTTTTAAGGAATTTATACTAATTATTAATTAGTTCACATGGCCTGAAGCCTATTACAGGAACAGTATTCAACTTGGAGAAATTTCAAATGTAGAAGTAAATAATAGCTCTAGCGCATTTGTAAACTTCCGGCACCAGCAGAACACATAAAGCCTTATGTAAAACAGTTGCAACAGAGACGATTTCACAACGCTTTGGCACACAAGCATCAAGCCATAGCTCACACTAAAAACATCAATGTATTTTATTGAGATTGCAGAGCTAGTAATTGGTACAAAACCTACCAGGTTGTCGTACCAAAAATCTAGCGGGCTATTTACATTTGGTGGGCGAGTGACCACGGTCATTTTACAGCAGAGTCATCAGGTCCCATCTGCCCAGCCCAAGACAGTTCAAGAACACTCTAGTAGGAATGTCACAGAGTATTTAATTACATAATGCATCCTAAACTCTGGGCCATACACTCAGGAAATGGAGGATGCAGAATAACACATCAGGAAAAGGTGAGAAGTGGCAGAATCACTCTTATGTTAACATTTAGAACTTTACAAAAATAAAGCTCAATTCCAGACGAATGGTATGAACAAAGAGATATAAAACTCACTCAAGTCCAACATGAGTCTTCAGGATGGGAAAAAGGTTGTGGCTACTCAAACGCAATAACCTAGATGGAATTTTGTGTTGGTGTGAGCAATCACATATTTATTGGCTTTACACCATAGCCATGATTTTACACCCTAGATGACAGTTTGGCTCCTAAATCATGAGTGCGGCCTTGGGCTGCTCTAAATTAATCTCAGGCTGTATTTACAACTCCACCCTCATCATAGCTCAGTACCACTGGGCCATGACACGTGATAGCCTTTTTCTTTTTAGTAAATGTATTGGGTTGTAACTACTGTTACTTCCTTTCCCTCAGCCCAATATTTCTGCTAAGGAGAGGACACCTCATAGGGCAGAGGTCATGTGCGCTACCTTAATAAATACTTTGAAGACCATTAACCTGACTGGATTGCCCATAAAGACTCCTGCCTTCGAGACTCCCGCTATTTTTTTCTGGCTGCAGACAGACACTGTGGAATTGGATAATAGTCTGTGTTACCTACCTTAGCTTTATTCTGGTCTGGTGCAGAGCACAGCCATTGTAAATGTGGGTTTCCCACTGGACAACAGTAAGACATGCTGCTTGGAGTGTGCATGCATAGAGGAAATGTTACTGCAGGTTTCTGCTGGACATAGGCCTCAGCTGACTCGAGGGGAGTGAGAAAACAATAGTTTGCTGGCCAACAGTAGGGGTTCCTTGTCTTGGGCTCTTCAAAGGCACATCTCAGTCACAAGGTTCAAGTTTGATGCATTGCTTGGACCACGGAGGGGCAGGGAGCTTGCTGGATGCGAGCCCATAAGTAACTCGGATGCATTATGGCCGGGGCTTACACTACCGCTCTATGATCTGGTTGCTAGACAAGGTAGATGCAATGCATCTATTACCTAATTACTCTGACTGTGCTTTATATTCTATATCAGTATGCGCAACATCCATTTGGAGTGATTGTCTGGTCTTTAAACATTATATATGCTTTGGTAAACCAAACAGCAGTCTGTGAAGAGTGAGCTTTTATTGGCTCTTAGAGGTAGGGGCAGGGGTGGTTGCATTTTCTTTTGCTAGATGGGCAGTACAATACCTGGAGCAAAGTAAAAAATGATTTACTTACCAGTAATGAAAGCATTTCATTTAATGACCATGCACGCAATACTTTACTGGAATTACAAATCCATTTGCAGTGTACCAAGAGCATTCAAAAAGAAAAATGTACAATTATTCAGGAAAGTAAAACAAAACACACATTAACACATTTTTTAATTGGATTAGCACCTATTCATTAATTAGAACACATTGAAATAAAATACATCCAAGCTCTCAGCAAATATAACAGTGCATATCAAATGTGTTTGTCCAATATGTTTTACTCTTCAAATAAATGCAACCCCGGGCAGTTCTAGTCCCTGATGTCCACATCCTGCTAATTGGGTGGCTGAGCTACTGAAGTGGCTGCCTTCGCAATAGAAGACAACACCGTTTTGCGATTGGCTGGCAGTCGGCCAGGTTTTGGTCTGCAGTCAGCTGTAATCAGAAAGGATTTCAAAGATAAAGCCTCAAGAAAGTACTTTTCGGAGACTTGCATGATCTCTCATTAGTTTTACTGGGAGAAATCGCTCATTTGTCCAGGGGGTTGAAGAGTGTCAAGATTAATGCAGTGCTGATGAATTACCTGCAGGGCCAGAGCTACAGCAACCAGTCCTCTTGGGATTGGATTATTGGGAAACATGTCACACTGTAAATGTGGATGTTGGGCAGATGCAGTATCATAACCTGGTAGGCAATATTCTACACCCTAGGCAACATTAATTTATAAACACCTTTAATTGTTTTTCATCTACAAATTCTAATTCTTTACTGATGTCTTGAAGGGCACAACATTCACATGCGTGGTAGTAGTAAAACGATGAGCGTAAAAGCGAATGAACCAGCATGTTCTCATCCAACCCTGCTACGTATCCGAATCATATGCCACCCCAAGATGTAGCCATGCTGCTGCGATACAATATGAAGGGTGCACTGGTTGAATGTTTCAAAAGGAGCCCAAGATCATCTTTATATAGAGAGGTACATGAAGGACCACATAACTTTGACTGGGTACCATGAAACTTGTGTCCTTCATGTATAGCTGTGTTATCTGCAGCAATGAAGGGCTGAGCCAGTCTCAGTAGGGGAGGGCCTTGCAACATACGGTATTTGTTGACTGCCTCCAACCGCATTAAAGCAAGCTCAGTTATAGGCTCACCGGGGTTCAGGGTGAGGGGTTCTTCTAGTGCTGCTCTGGTCTCTGTAGCCCCCAACTTCAGCTATAAGGTCAACTGGAATGTGTGGATAGAAAGGGTTGTGGAATCAGGGCAGGAAAGGACTTGGCTGGGGACTTTCCTGACTGTGAATGGGTTATTTTTAAGTGCCAACGAGTAAGCCATCTTCCCTGTAGGAATTTTCTCTATGTAGCAACAGTATATTCATTTCCTTCCTTGTGTGTTCTTGGTAATTTTCTATTGTAGCACCCTTGACGTACATACTTTCTTTGAGGAATTCTAACATTGTTTTGCTGTTTTCCTCACAAACAACGATAAAGTAACCCAGGAGTATGTTAACATGAGACTCCAAACTCTACAAACAGTAAACTTGTATAGATTTACTTAATACTGTTTTTTCGCAAGGACTGAACCAGCATCAGTGTATGCAAGCCATTTTGGTGTGCATAAAAACAGTTTGTAGCAGAACTTATTTGTTTAATGAAAATACCATAAAACTATATTTCAATAGATTGTGAATGCATTTTAAAGCTCAATTGATTGCTGATGAACTGCCCTCTGGCTCTTTTCCTAAAGCTGGAAACCCTCTGACCAAAAGTGACAATTTAATGTTGCTTGCTTTGCAAAGGAGAATTCTGAGCTAAGCGTTTATTCCCCTGGGTATCTAGAGTGCCAGGTTAAGTCTTGGACACCATTGCTTAGGAATAGTACATTCACAGCTTCTAAAGAAGGATACATTTGTCTGGGCTTAGAGTTTAACTTTTAAAGGTCATAGAAAGCCAGTAATTAGCACAACCATCTTGAGACAGGACGTTAACCCTGAACTGTAATTAAACATAGCAAACGATCCTGAAGCCATATAGAGATCAATGGGAGACTGGATAGCGGATTCATTTTTTTTATTTTAATAGGATATTTTTTTATTACTAGCTTGAAATTATAAGTTTGGCACCTCTATGTTGCCTGCCTCAAATAGGAATGTGTCAATAAAGAACTTGGGCCAACAGTGTATATATTTTAATGTATTTGATTTATTATATAGGCCCTACAAGGCACACATCCTAGGAGCGCTTCACAGCGTACAAGTTCACCAACAGGCCTCATCATGTCAGACAAAACGTTCAAAGTGTGAGTACAAAACAATAATTCACAATAAAATAAGCGGATGCGCGTAGCGGGTGCACCGCCGGCGCGCCAAAGGCGCCAGACATGCTGCTAATTTTGGGAAATCTCATCTTACCTATTCCCAGAAGGAATTGTTAGCAGCTAGAACATTGTCCAGGAGTTTTCTAGTCCATAGGCTAGAGGATTTAGAGGGTCCCTTCAGCTGCAAACAGTGCGGGTTTACATCTATTGTCCCAGCAGACGTGCAGGACTGCCCTCCTCCCCCAGGCAAAAGTCTGATAATCTTTCACCTGAACTGCCGCTCATTGGTCAAACATTGAGCTGATGTTTATGACCGTCTGGAAACCGAAGCGCTGGATACCCTGTTCTTAACTGAGACCTGCCTCTCGGGAGACACAAGAGGTGGTGGCATTGCGGCTATTGTGAAAACCGGCTACTCCTGCTCCTTCATTAAACAGCCCATTGTAGGCTGTGAATGTGCCTGTTTTAAAATCACCTTTAATCCCAACTACACTATGACTGGGTTACTGATATATCGCCCACCGGGCCCATCCAAAGCCTTTAGGTGAAGCATTCATTGATACGGTCTGCACCTTGGCGGCAAATTCTTCTAATTTTACGATCCTGGGATCAATCAGCCGCTGGATAAGCTGAATCCAGCTAAGTGGTTCCTCAATCGTATGTCCAAATCAAATCCATGGTACAACGAAAAGCTAGCGTTGTTGCGAAAAACTTGCAAAAAATGTGGAAGATCCTGGAGGAAGGACTTCGACCCTCTAAAGCGCACTATCAGGATGCAGTAAGGATCTATCACAAAGCAATCCATATTGAACGCGCGGCTTTCTATGCCTTTAAAATTAGTAATAGTACTAATCCCGCTAAGAGTATTTTCTCCATTGTGTCAGATCTAAAAAATTCAGAAGGAGACGGCTGGCCCATTGATCTCCTCGAGTCAGCAATGTGAGGAACTTGCCTTATTCTTCTCAAAAAAGATAGAATACATCTATAAAGGCTTTCCCATGATTGTTCTGGACTGCCCTGAAGCATTTAGCAATGGTACGTTGAACACCTTAGAGGTTTTCCCTCAGACTGAACAGGACCGGTTACTCGCTCTCTGTGCAAAAATTAAATCGGGATCACCGGCTGATTCTTTGAAACCTGACCAATTTAGGAAAAACTTACCTACCATCTCTCCCCTTCTTGGTCAAGTGATCAACAAATCTCTCAGTTCGGCGGTTGTACCTACAGCATGGAAACAAGCTAGAGTACTGCCATGGCTTAAAAAACCTTCTCTGGATGCCAAAAAAATTGAGAATTTCAGGCCAATCTCACTGCTCTCTTGGACTGCAAAAATAGTGGAAGCATACATCAATTCCATTCTTTCAGAGCACTTGACCAGCAATAATACACTCGACCCCTCGCAAAACGGTTTTCGTGCGGGCCATGGCACAGAGTCAGCGCTTCTGGAGGTACAAGAACATCTCTGGGCAGCGTTGGACGCAGTACAGACATCGGCACTGATTCTTTTGGATCCCAGTGTCGCGTTCGATACTGTGTCCCATGCCATCTTGCGCCGGTTGAAAGAGGCGGACATCGGTGGCCTTGCTATGAAGTGGCTAGCGTCATTTCTCTCTGACAGGACCTATCAGGTCTTTGCCCCCCGTTTTTTTCATCTACCTTTCCCATCAAGCATGAAGTACCACAGGGTTCCTCTCTGAGCCCTCTGCTATTTAATTTGTACGTACAACCTTTGGCTGTCTTTGCCAAGAGCAGAGGACTGACGGTGGTTTCCTACGCTGACGACACGCAGCTGGTGGTGGCACTATCGAGCAACTCCAAGGACGACGACGCTAAGTTTCAAGGTGCCGGTTGGATGACAGCTAATTGCCTCAAGCTGAACGCTAGCAAGTCGGAGGTGTTGCCGGTGGGAAGGGACCACAGGTTGTGGCCTGAGCATTGGTGGCCCAGGGACTTAGGCGCCCCTCCCCCTCCCAAACAGGTGGTAAAGAACTTGGGGGTATGAATGGACTCCTCGCTCAGTTTCCAGACACAAACAAAGAAGGTAGCGGGCACCTGCTTCAGTCTACTACACGGGCTTAAACCCATTCTAGGCTTCCATATCACCCTGACCAGACAGCTCATTATTCAAGCATTAATTATATCCATTCTTGACTATGTGAACTCCCTGTACTTAGGGGCAAACAAGGCAGAAATACAAAGGTTACAGAGAGTTCAGAATGTCGCAGTCAGAGCTCTTTTGGGCTTGCGTAGAGTCTGTTCGGTGTCCGGCACTATTTGCCGCCTTCATTGGTTGCCCGTGGCTCAACGGCTCGAGTTTAAGGCCCTCTGTATAGCCTTTAAAATTCTGAAGCTCGGATCCCCCAGCACCTTGACAGATTTGCTTTCTTTTTATGTTCCTTCCTGTCAGCTTCGGTCCATGGGCCAAAATTTGCTGGTGGTCCCTCGAGTCAGGAAAACGCGGGCCGGAGGTTGTTCTTTCCGCTATAGAGCGGCAATTCTTTGGAAAGCTCTGCCCCTCCATATTCTTGGCCTCAACAATCTCACTGATTTTAGGAAAGCTATTAAAACTTTTCTTTTTCCTACTGTGTAGGCTGCTGTCTGTGGCAACGCTACCATTTCTGCTGTTAGCGTCGGGACGCCCCTTGGCTGGGGCAGCTGTCACGCTCTATAAATGCTTTAAATAGAAATAGAATAAAAGAACAAAATATATGTACAATAAATCATAGTCAACAAAAAAAAGGAGATCAGCGACTGCATAGGACCTATGCAATATAGCACTCAAAACAGTTCACAGGAACTCAAACAAGAGATTAGGTAGCTCGATGGAGGAAGGAAGGAAATAATAGGTAGGATGGTTTTACTTTAGATCGCGGGTACTCCTCGTACGGCCCGCGGCCCGGCAAGCCTTCCTTGGCGGCCTGCCGACCGGCAAGCCTTCCTTGGCGGCCTGCCGACCTTGCAGACATTTTACTTTTTCTTTCTTTTTTTTTTACAAAACACAGGTACAGAGTGTCAGCAAACACTGCCACAGCAGTGCGGACTTCGAGACACTCTGCTCTATGGGCGCCGTGCGATTCATAACAAAGCCTCATTAACAAAGTAAATGGTCTTATAAAGACCTATGAAGTACTCGGTGTGGGGCTGTGTGTGCCCGGGAAGCTGGGGTGAAGTGACCGATTGTGACAGACAGAGGGAGACAGAGGGAGGGAGGAAGACAGAGGGAGGGAGGAAGACAGAGGGAGGGAGGAAGACAGAGCGAGGGAGGGAGGGAGACAGAGCGAGGGAGGGAGGGAGACAGAGCGAGGGAGGGAGGGAGACAGAGCGAGGGAGGGAGGGAGACAGAGCGAGGGAGGGAGGGAGACAGAGGGAGGGAGGGAGGAAGACAGAGGGAGGGAGACAGAGCGAGGGAGGGAGGAAGACAGAGGGAGGGAGACAGAGCGAGGGAGGGAGGGAGGAACACGGAGGGAGGGAGGAACACAGAGGGAGGGAGGAACACGGAGGGAGGGAGGAACACAGAGGGAGGGAGGAACACAGAGGGAGGGAGGAACACAGAGGGAGGGAGGAACACAGAGGGAGGGAGGAACACAGAGGGAGGGAGGAACACAGAGGGAGGGAGGAACACAGAGGGAGGGAGGAACACAGAGGGAGGGAGGAACACAGAGGGAGGGAGGAACACAGAGGGAGGGAGGAACACAGAGGGAGGGAGGAACACAGAGGGAGGGAGGAACACAGAGGGAGGGAGGAACACAGAGGGAGGGAGGAACACAGAGGGAGGGAGGAACACAGAGGGAGGGAGGAACACAGAGGGAGGGAGGAACACAGAGGGAGGGAGGAACACAGAGGGAGGGAGGAACACAGAGGGAGGGAGGAACACAGAGGGAGGGAGGAACACAGAGGGAGGGAGACAGAGCGAGGGAGGGAGACAGAGCGAGGGAGGGAGGAACACGGAGGGAGGGAGACAGAGCGAGGGAGGGAGGAACACGGAGGGAGGGAGACAGAGCGAGGGAGACAGAGCGAGGGAGACAGAGCGAGGGAGGGAGACAGAGCGAGGGAGGGAGGGAGGAACACGGAGGGAGGGAGACAGAGCGAGGGAGGGAGGAACACGGAGGGAGGGAGACAGAGCGAGGGAGGGAGGAACACGGAGGGAGGAACACGGAGGGAGGGAGACAGAGCGAGGGAGACAGAGCGAGGGAGACAGAGCGAGGGAGACAGAGCGAGGGAGACAGAGCGAGGGAGACAGAGTGAGGGAGACAGAGCGAGGGAGACAGAGCGAGGGAGACAGAGCGAGGGAGACAGAGCGAGGGAGACAGAGCGAGGGAGACAGAGCGAGGGAGACAGAGCGAGGGAGACAGAGCGAGGGAGACAGAGCGAGGGAGACAGAGCGAGGGAGACAGACAGAGCGAGGGAGACAGACAGAGCGAGGGAGACAGACAGAGCGAGGGAGACAGACAGAGCGAGGGAGACAGACAGAGCGAGGGAGACAGACAGAGCGAGGGAGACAGACAGAGCGAGGGAGACAGACAGAGCGAGGGAGACAGACAGAGCGAGGGAGACAGACAGAGCGAGGGAGGGAGACAGAGCGAGGGAGGGAGACAGAGCGAGGGAGGGAGACAGAGCGAGGGAGGGAGACAGAGCGAGGGAGGGAGACAGAGCGAGGGAGGGAGACAGAGCGAGGGAGGGAGACAGAGCGAGGGAGGGAGACAGAGCGAGGGAGGGAGACAGAGCGAGGGAGGGAGACAGAGCGAGGGAGACAGCGGAGGGAAACAGCGGAGGGAAACAGCGGAGGGAAACAGCGGAGGGAAACAGCGGAGGGAAACAGCGGAGGGAAACAGCGGAGGGAAACAGCGGAGGGAAACAGCGGAGGGAAACAGAGGAGGGAAACAGAGGAGGGAAACAGAGGAGGGAAACAGAGGAGGGAAACAGAGGAGGGAAACAGAGGAGGGAAACAGAGGAGGGAAACAGAGGAGGGAAACAGAGGAGGGAAACAGAGGAGGGAAACAGAGGAGGGAAACAGAGGAGGGAAACAGAGGAGGGAAACAGAGGAGGGAAACAGAGGAGGGAAACAGAGGAGGGAAACAGAGGAGGGAAACAGAGGAGGGAAACAGAGGAGGGAAACAGAGGAGGGAAACAGAGGAGGGAAACAGAGGAGGGAAACAGAGGAGGGAAACAGAGGAGGGAAACAGAGGAGGGAAACAGAGGAGGGAAACAGAGGAGGGAAACAGAGGAGGGAAACAGAGGAGGGAAACAGAGGAGGGAAACAGAGGAGGGAAACAGAGGAGGGAAACAGAGGAGGGAAACAGAGGAGGGAAACAGAGGAGGGAAACAGAGGAGGGAAACAGAGGAGGGAAACAGAGGAGGGAAACAGAGGAGGGAGAGAGGGAGAGAGACAGAGGGAGAGAGACAGAGAGAGAGACACACAGTGAGTGAGAGGGAGAGAGAGAGGGAGAGAGAGAGAGAGAGAGAGAGAGAGAGAGAGAGAGAAGAGAGGGGAGCGAGATGGAGAGAGAGAGAGAGGAGTGAGGGGAGAGAGATGGAGAGAGAGAGAGAGAGGGAGGGAGACAAAGAGAGAGGGAGGGAGAGATCGAGAGGGAGGGAGAGAGAGAGAGAGCTAGAGAGAGAGAGAGAGAGAGAGAGTGAGAGAGAGAGCGAGAGAGAGCTAGCTAGCGCGAGACAGAGAGAGAGAGAGAGAGAGAGAGAAAGATGTGTGTATGCCGGGACTGGTGGCTCAGTGGACAAAGGCGTCCGCTGCAGGGGCCTGTGTTCAACCTCATGGTCACTGTCTTTTTTTTGCTCTAGCCCCGCCCCCTCTCCTACTGATCCCACCCCCACCAGTGCGGCCCTCTGCCACAAACCACACTGTAAATTTGGCCCCCGAGAGAAAGTTTGTGAGCACCCATGCTTTAGATCTTCTTAATGCATGTCAGGTAGATTGGTAGTAGTGCGGAAAGCAGGCAGGATAATGTTTCTGCCTTTGAGTGCACAACCAAGGAAAGACAGGCTCAGGGTACCTTTTTAATGAGAACAGGGATTTCAAGTAATAGAGTGATGGAACTGCAACTGAACAGGAACCTCCTGACATCTTCGGCTTCTTGGCTACGCAGTGAGTGGTCACAGTGCAAGAGCATTACCAAAGCACAGAAGTTTATAAGTAGATCTGTTGTCAATAGGGTGAAAGACATGAGTAAGGTGATCAAAGAGGTCCATCCTCAATATCAGGCAGACTGTTGCATTGAAGGAGGCTTTGTGAGGGGGGGTACTTTGTAGGAATTCAGCATCTAACCTGGAGTTTACCAAAGCATGAAGTACTTCTTTTAAATCATTTTCCAATAAAAAGGTTTTTATCTCCCTGATAAGTCTGAGCTGATTGTTAGCATTCTTCACCATGTTGCTGATTAGATGCTTTTGTTAAGATGAGTTGATTGCCAAAAACGATTCAATCTAATTAGAGCTTTGAATAATAGTTGGAGAGCAGTATAAGATATTAGAAGACTTAAACGACTTTTTGGACTAAGGTAGAAGATGCATGAAGCACTTTGTTAGGAATACATTTGAGATGATGGGACAACATTCAAGAACATAAGCCATATCATCAGCATACTGCTAAGATGTGCCAGACTCTTGGGAAACTCCTTGGGGCACAGGAACTGGATTAGAAGGGGAGCTGTCAATTTAGTCTAGATATGGTTTAGAACAAAGTACATTCCCCCACAATGCCCACGCTGCCTTTTAATATGTGAAAAAGAATATTATGCTTGATGGTATCAAAGCTGACCGATAGGTCAAGTAGAAACAGAAAGAGTAAGTATGATTCAAAATGGACAGAGCGGCATCAATGATATGTAGAGCTGCAGTGTCAGTACTACCAGCTTTACAATGAGACATGATACAATTAAGGAGATTGTTTTTGTTGACCGATTACAAAGCTTTCAAGGATTTTAGTAAGGAATGGTCGACAAGAGACAAGGAAGGCGTTATAAAGTTTGCCCCAGCCTACAGTAGGTTGTGTGACGTTGTGAGACCGCTTGTGAAAGATTAATATGGTTAGACAAATTTGGGACAAGATATGATGGTAATTATTAGCCTCAAATATGTTTACTAGATGAACTCAGCAAGAATTTGAATATTATTCTTGCTCTGCCGTAGTAGTTACATGGCCCCACTTATTTATAGAAGTCTGTTACATTGCTCACACTTTATTACTGACACAGCATTTAATGCCAATGGCTGGAGTCCCCCTGATGAGGTAGTCTTTTGAGTTTGCAGCATTGTTTAATTAATCCTGCTGGTACTTGACAGAGCCAGCAGCATGCAGGTCTTCCACATTGATTTTCTTTATTTTATCATAGTAGAATATGCCACTACATGACAAACGGATACTTGCATAGACTAAAAAGGATACAGTTAATTTAAAATTGTTGACAAATATTTATATGCCCTGGGACTCAGCGTCCGCAAATTCACAATACTGCTGTGTCCAAACTGCTGAAATTTGTAATTTATTGTAATAAAACCTCAAAAACAGTAGCACGTGTTTAACAAACACCTCCCACAGAAGGCTCTGAGCATCAACGATACATAGAGAGAAGCTTTAAATTGTAGGATGTGAGATCAGATACATTTAAAATAGATTATAAAAACGTCACCGTACCTCAAGCTGGACTTTTTGTTCTAGGTTTTTATATGTTCTCTGCAATAGCTCTTTGGTTCCAAGAACTCCATACCACATCATATTCTTCGTTCGACTTCTGAAAATAAACCACATCTAATCACTCAATGTAGAAAGCAGTAATATAAATAAAATACAATGGAAATCCTTAAATGAAAGAATTCCATTTACAGGATCACAAGCCTACCTGCATTTTTCAGGATGCTCCTCTCGCTTATTATTAAATTCTAATGATATTTTTGCATCTAATCCAATTCCAAAGTAGTTGTTCATGACACACTTCTCTGAATAGCCTTCTCTGTGTGAAGACAAACATATCCATATATCACTTCTGTAAAGACATATATGATACTGCTCTTGAATATTTCTAAAGACTGTTGTAAAAACATTCCAATACTACATTACGTATATTCTGCATGTATAAACAGCACATACATTGACTTTTATTTACAACTGCAGTATCCATTTATTCACTAGGCATGTGAGCCCAGGCTACCAACTTCCAAAACACTTCTCTCTAGGTCAGAAGAAGTTCAAACTGTATGTATCACGAGCATAATCTAATCTTTGGTGCAAACATAGTGTGTCATTTACAAGACCTTTGCTTTTGTGAATTATACTTACAACCACAACAAGCATTGGAAATGCAATAGGTCTCGCATTAGAAAAGTTGGAGTTATTGGTCTTGTAAATGACATATTTTATTTATTTGTTGGTTTTTAAAATTGCTAAATTGATGGCTTTGTCATTTACAATGCCAATAGTTATAACTTTCGCGAATGTGACACCTATAGCATTTGGAATGCAACATGTTTTGTATTTACGTGACTTAGATGGCAGCTCTGGTCGTTAGGCCACATCTCTAGAGCAGGAGAGTGCAGCAGGGGAGAGAAGCACAGCAATGCAATAGGTCTCGCATTAGGAAAGTTTGAGCTATTGGTATTGTAAAGGACACATTTTTTATTTATGTGCTTGTTTTGAAAATAGCGAATTAATAGCTTTGTTATGTACAATGCCAATAGTTTTATCTTTCGCAAATGTGACACCTATTGTAACACAATATGTGTTGTGAGTGAGGGTGAGGGTGAGGGGTTGAGGGTGAGGGGTTGAGGGTGAGGGGTTGAGGGTGAGGGGTTGAGGGTGAGTGAGGGTGAGGGGTTGAGGGTGAGTGAGGGTGAGGGGGTGAGTGAGGGTGAGGGGTTGAGGGTGAGTGAGGGTGAGGGGTTGAGTGAGGGTGAGGGTGAGTGAGGGTGAGGGTGAGTGAGGGTGAGTGAGGGTGAGGGTGAGTGAGGGTGGGTGAGGGTGAGTGAGGGTGAGTGAGGGTGAGGGGTTGAGGGTGAGGGGTTGAGGGTGAGGGGTTGAGGGTGAGTGAGGGTGAGTGAGGGTGAGTGAGGGTGAGGGGTTGAGGGTGAGTGAGGGTGAGGGGTTGAGGGTGAGTGAGGGTGAGGGTGAGGGGTTGAGGGTGAGTGAGGGTGAGGGGTTGAGGGTGAGTGAGGGTGAGGGGTTGAGGGTGAGTGAGGGTGAGGGGTTGAGGGTGAGTGAGGGTGAGGGGTTGAGGGTGAGTGAGGGTGAGTGAGGGTGAGTGAGGGTGAGGGGTTGAGTGAGGGTGAGTGAGGGTGAGTGAGTGAGGGTGAGGCTGAGGGGTTGAGGGTGAGTGAGAGTGAGGGTGAGGGGTTGAGGTTGAGGGTGAGTGAGGGTGAGGGTGAGTGAGGGTGAGGGGTTGAGGGTGAGGGGTTGAGGGTGAGTGAGGGTGAGTGAGGGTGAGTGAGGGTGAGTGAGGGTGAGTGAGGGTGAGGGGTTGAGGGTGAGGGGTTGAGGGTGAGGGGTTGAGGGTGAGGGGTTGAGGGTGAGGGGTTGAGGGTGAGGGGTTGAGGGTGAGTGAGGGTGAGGGTGAGTGAGGGTGAGGGGTTGAGGGTGAGTGAGGGTGAGTGAGGGTGAGTGAGGGTGAGTGAGTGAGGGTGAGTGAGGGTGAGTGAGGGTGAGTGAGGGTGAGGGTGAGTGAGGGTGAGTGAGGGTGAGTGAGGGTGAGTGAGGGTGAGTGAGGGTGAGTGAGGGTGAGTGAGGGTGAGGGGTTGGGGGTGAGTGAGGGTGAGGGGTTGGGGGTGAGTGAGGGTGAGGGGTTGGGGGTGAGTGAGGGTGAGGGGTTGAGGGTGAGGGGTTGAGGGTGAGGGAGGGTGAGGGGTTGAGGGTGAGTGAGGGTGAGTGAGGGTGAGGGGTTGAGGGTGAGGGGTTGAGGGTGAGGGGTTGAGGGTGAGTGAGGGTGAGGGGTTGAGGGTGAGTGAGGGTGAGGGGTTGAGGGTGGGTGAGGGTGAGTGAGGGTGAGTGAGGGTGAGGGGTTGAGGGTGAGTGAGGGTGAGGGGTTGAGGGTGAGTGAGGGTGAGGGGTTGAGGGTGAGGGGTTGAGGGTGAGTGAGGGTGAGGGGTTGAGGGTGAGTGAGGGTGAGGGGTTGAGGGTGAGTGAGGGTGAGGGGTTGAGGGTGAGTGAGGGTGAGTGAGGGTGAGGGTGAGGGGTTGAGGGTGAGTGAGGGTGAGGGTGAGGGGTTGAGGGTGAGTGAGGGTGAGGGGTTGAGGGTGAGTGAGGGTGAGGGGTTGAGGGTGAGTGAGGGTGAGGGTGAGGGTGAGGGGTTGAGGGTGAGGGGTTGAGGGTGAGTGAGGGTGAGGGGTTGAGGGTGAGTGAGGGTGAGGGGTTGAGGGTGAGTGAGGGTGAGTGAGGGTGAGTGAGGGTGAGTGAGGGTGAGTGAGGGTGAGGCTGAGGGGTTGAGGGTGAGTGAGAGTGAGGGTGAGGGGTTGAGGGTGAGGGGTTGAGGGTGAGTGAGGGTGAGGGGTTGAGGGTGAGTGAGGGTGAGGGGTTGAGGGTGAGTGAGGGGTTGAGGGTGAGTGAGGGTGAGTGAGGGTGAGGGTGAGTGAGGGTGAGAGTGAGGGTGAGTGAGTGAGGGTGAGGGTGAGTGAGGGTGAGTGAGGGTGAGTGAGGGTGAGTGAGGGTGAGTGAGGGTGAGGGGTTGGGGGTGAGTGAGGGTGAGGGGTTGAGGGTGAGTGAGGGTGAGGGGTTGAGGGTGAGTGAGGGTGAGTGAGGGTGAGTGAGGGTGAGGGTGAGTGAGGGTGAGGGTGAGTGAGGGGTTGAGGGTGAGGGGTTGAGGGTGAGTGAGGGTGAGGGTGGGTGAGTGAGGGTGAGTGAGGGTGAGGGGTTGAGGGTGAGTGAGGGTGAGGGGTTGAGGGTGAGTGAGGGTGAGTGAGGGTGAGTGAGGGTGAGTGAGGGTGAGTGAGGGTGAGTGAGGGTGAGTGAGGGTGAGTGAGGGTGAGTGAGGGTGAGGGTGGGTGAGGGTGGGTGAGGGTGAGTGAGGGTGAGGGGTTGAGGGTGAGTGAGGGTGAGGGGTTGAGGGTGAGTGAGGGTGAGGGGTTGAGGGTGGGTGAGGGTGAGTGAGGGTGAGTGAGGGGTGGGGGGTGAGTGAGGGTGAGGGGTTGAGGGTGAGGGGTTGAGGGTGAGTGAGGGTGAGTGAGGGTGAGGGGTTGAGGGTGAGTGAGGGTGAGTGAGTGAGGGTGAGGGGTTGAGGGTGGGTGAGGGGTTGAGGGTGAGTGAGGGTGAGGGGTTGAGGGTGAGTGAGGGTGAGGGGTTGAGGGTGAGTGAGGGTGAGTGAGGGTGAGGGGTTGAGGGTGAGTGAGGGTGAGTGAGGGTGAGAGGGTGGGTGAGGGTGGGTGAGGGTGGGTGAGGGTGAGGGGTTGAGGGTGAGTGAGGCTGAGGGGTTGAGGATGAGTGAGGCTGAGGCTGAGGGGTTGAGGGTGAGTGAGGGTGAGGGGGTGAGGGGTTGAGGGTGAGTGAGGGTGAGTGAGGGGTTGAGGGTGAGTGAGGGGTTGAGGGTGAGTGAGGGGTTGAGGGTGAGTGAGGGGTTGAGGGTGAGTGAGGGTGAGGGGTTGAGGGTGAGTGAGGGTGAGGGGTTGAGGGTGAGTGAGGGTGAGGGGTTGAGGGTGAGTGAGGGCGAGGGGTTGAGGGTGAGTGAGGTTGAGGGTGAGTGAGGGTGAGTGAGGGTGAGTGAGGGTGAGTGAGGGTGAGTGAGGGTGAGTGAGGGTGAGTGAGAGTGAGTGAGAGTGAGGGTGAGTGAGGGTGAGTGAGGGGTTGAGGGTGAGTGAGGGGTTGAGGGTGAGTGAGGGGTTGAGGGTGAGGGGTTGAGGGTGAGGGGTTGAGGGTGAGGGGTTGAGGGTGAGTGAGGGTGAGTGAGTGAGGGTGAGTGAGGGGTTGAGGGTGAGTGAGGGTGAGTGAGTGAGTGAGGGTGAGTGAGGGTGAGTGAGGGTGAGTGAGGGTGGGTGAGGGTGAGTGAGGGTGGGTGAGGGTGAGTGAGGCTGAGGGGTTGAGGGTGGGTGAGGGTGAGGGGTTGAGGGTGAGTGAGGGGTTGAGGGTGAGTTAGGGTGAGGGGTTGAGGGTGAGTGAGGGTGAGTGAGGGTCAGGGTGAGGGGTTGAGGGTGAGTGAGAGTGAGAGTGAGGGTGAGTGAGGGGTTGAGGGTGAGGGGGTGAGTGAGGGTGAGGGGTAGAGGGTGAGTGAGGGTGAGGGGTTGAGGGTGAGTGAGGGTGAGGGGTTGAGGGTGAGTGAGGGTGAGGGGTTGAGGGTGGGTGAGGGTGAGGGGTTGAGGGTGAGTGAGGGTGACGTGTTGAGGGTGAGTGAGGGTGAGGTGTTGAGGGTGAGTGAGGGTGAGGGGTTGAGGGTGAGTGAGGGTGAGTGAGGGTGAGGGTGAGGGTGAGGGAGGGTGAGGGAGGGTGAGTGAGGGTGAGGGAGGGTGAGGGAGGGTGAGTGAGGGTGAGTGAGGGTGAGGGGTTGAGGGTGAGTGAGGGTGAGGGGTTGAGGGTGAGTGAGGGTGAGGGGTTGAGGGTGAGTGAGGGTGAGGGTGAGGGTGAGTGAGGGTGAGTGAGGGTGAGGGGTTGAGGGTGAGGGGTTGAGGGTGAGTGAGGGTGGGTGAGGGGTTGAGGGTGAGTGAGGGTGAGGGGTTGAGGGTGAGTGAGGGTGAGTGAGGGTGAGGGGTTGAGGGTGAGTGAGGGTGAGTGAGGGTGAGTGAGGGTGAGTGAGGGTGAGTGAGGGGGAGGGAGGGTGAGGGGTTGAGGGGGAGGGAGGGTGAGGGGTTGAGGGTGAGTGAGGGTGAGTGAGGGTGAGGGGTTGAGGGTGAGTGAGGGTGAGGGGTTGAGGGTGAGTGAGGGTGAGGGGTTGAGGGTGAGTGAGGGTGAGGGGTTGAGGGTGAGTGAGGGTGAGGGGTTGAGGGTGAGTGAGGGTGAGGGTGAGGGTGAGTGAGGGTGAGTGAGGGTGAGGGGTTGAGGGTGAGTGAGGGTGAGTGAGGGTGAGTGAGGGTGAGGGGTTGAGGGTGAGTGAGGGTGGGTGAGGGGTTGAGGGTGAGTGAGGGTGAGTGAGGGTGAGGGGTTGAGGGTGAGTGAGGGTGAGTGAGGGTGAGTGAGGGTGAGTGAGGGTGAGGGGTTGAGGGTGAGTGAGGGTGAGTGAGGGGTTGGGGAGGGCGAGGGTGAGTGAGGGTGAGGGTGAGTGAGGGTGAGTGAGGGTGAGTGAGGGTGAGGGTGAGTGAGGGTGAGGGGTTGAGGGTGAGTGAGGGTGAGGTAGGGTGAGTGAGGGTGAGTGAGGGTGAGGGGTTGAGGGTGAGTGAGGGTGAGGGGTTGAGGGTGAGTGAGAGTGAGGGTGAGTGAGGGTGAGGGTGAGTGAGGGGTTGAGGGTGAGTGAGGGTGAGGGTGAGTGAGGGTGAGGGGTTGAGGGTGAGTGAGGGTGAGGGGTTGAGGGTGAGTGAGGGTGAGGGTGAGGGTACATGCTTTTCACTTTCTTCAAAGGTTGTCCGTGCATCAAGGGTAGTTGACTGAACTTTAAGTATAATAATTGTACGTACTCTTCGGTGGCATTGAGCTCACACCCTCGAATGGTCTTCGGTAGTATTGTTTCCTGTAGAATTCTATTTCCTGCTTATAAAGCGCATGTCTCGGTCAGTATCAGCAAAGTGGTATGTGCATGTGAAAGTCGGAGAGTTGGAGGCGGTTAAGGAAAGGCAGAACATTCTGCAAAAGTAATGGGAAACCATTTTTATCTTGAAACTGTTTTTAACCGACAGTCTTTTATTCCTAATCATAGATGAGTGGGAGTAATACAGGGACTGGAGCAGCAGCGCCTCAGTTTGGATTGGTGTGGCAGGCAGGAGAAAGTCAGGAGAGGGAGGAGAGGGAGGAGGGGGAACTGCTTGCGAAATGAAATTAAAAGCGGCCGGCCGGGAAATGCTCTCGGTAGCATTCGTTTGAAGTGTGAAGCAGGGGGCGGGAGCAGCCTTTGATGTGCGGATAATTAGGGGAGGAGCAGCCAGGAGATCCAAGCTCGGGAACAGATGGCTGGCGATTTGGTGCTGTGCACGCGCATTTTAGGTCAATGCGCTTGCGCATTGACCTAAAAGCCACGGGCACAGCACCAAATCGCCACAGTTAGGTAAGCTTTGTTTAAAGCCCTATAGTCTCGCTTCTCTCAATGCGCATGCGCATTGATAGGTCACGAGACCTAAAAAGGTGGATTATGGTTTAAGTAACCAAATCCCAAATTACACAAGCAAAATTTGATGAATTTGGCAACCCTTAAAACCCCTTACAACTGAAAAACAGCCAAAGTTTAGGGGCGTAACACAGGCCCCCACAGCCCCCGGGTTGCTGGGGGAGGGGGGGTGGGGGGGGGCTCGTGCTCCAGTGGGCCCCTTAGTGAAGCCAGCATTTTTTGGTAAGTAATACCTCGCCATGGCCTCTTTATATTGGTGCGCAGATGTCATCGCCTCCGCGGCTGCGCGGTCTTCAGCCTTAGGGTGGGGCTGGCCTGGTGAACATAGTCATGCGCATCACGCAATTAAAAGTGCGCGCATGACTGGTGAGGTGAGGCATCACAGAGGCCGGAGATCACTGATAGGGACCGGGCTGCCACCGGACATAATTAATTAGTTCTAGCCCCTGGCTCGCCTTGCAGTCTTCCCTGTCTTCTGCCGCCCGCAGGTGAGTCTCCGACGCCTCCGAGGCGAGCCAGGAACAAGAAGTCCGTGTCAGAGGGTGGGGGTTGAAATTGGATGCATCGTGGTGCGGGCGGCCGGGGTTATGTAGTATAGGCCCTCGTTCCGTTCTGTGCAGTGCAGACCACGAAGATTGCTCAAGTTTGTGAGAGCGGGATGATGGTTGCAGCTTGTGCACCATCGCATGGCTGCAATAAATCAAACATTTTATTCATGATGACTGTCACCTTTGCAATCATCATGATAAAAATTTTGGACTTATTGCAGCCACGCGATGGTGCACAAGCCGGGCTGAAGACGGCTGGAATGCCAGAAACCGGTCCTCGGAAGCTTGTTTCCGGTCCAGGGAAGGCATGGCTTGGCAGTTCGGGCTGGACTGTTCCCATGAGGCACAGGGTCAGACTGATTTGCATATAGCCATGTCTAAACTGGGGTGGCAGAGTGGGCTAAAGAACGGTGATGGATCAAACCCAGATCTTTTGACTGGGTGTGAGTGTTTGATTGGTTCAGATGCTCCATCCATCACCACCCCCTTTTTGTACCGCACAAGCTGCAACCATCATCCCCGCTCTCCTTTCAGTCTCAGAAACTGCGCCCCCAGCGCCGTGAATTGCAAAGGGAGTGACATATTTCAGGACTGGAATCTGAGGAGGCAGGCGACCGGGCCGGTCAGCTCGCCCCGCGGTAATTAACCCATCACTTCAGCTCGCGGGCTTGAAAGCTGTAGTAAGGTCAATCTCCCTGGGCATGTATGCAGGCTGGAGATTGCCAGTGTCTCGTTTTGAGAGTCAGTGTTGGTGACTGAGACTCTGTGGCGCCTTCAACAACAGGAACACCATCTACCTCCTGTACAGGAGGCGGGCACATTGAAAAGGAAGGAGAGTCTTAGGAGACCGAGACATCTGCCTATTTAGCCGGTGTGCCACCCACTACTAGGTTTCTGTAAACAAGGCGCAAATGCGTGCGCGGAGCTCCTTAGAAAAGTTTCATAATTTAAAAGAGGCAGCAAAATCTGGTCTTAATGTCGTTTTTGTTTAATAGAGAACCACATATTTGGAACTGAAATAGACTTCTATGCAAATCCCATCAGATGTATTTATTGTTTTTCATAACACTGTGCATCGCCTTTCGGTTACTTCAGAGTACTCGGTATTTCATAAATGTACATATTTGTAATAACCTAAGAAAGAGCTAACTAATGTGTCTCTGGCATAAAGGATGATGAAATTAAAGACATGTTATCCCAATTCATTTACTGCCAGTTACTACCTGGAGTTCGAATTCACCCATTAAAAAAATCACTGCTGCCTCCTTATTTTTGCCCTCTTCTCTGCGCTAGGATACCTGTATAGTTAGCGGTGCATTACTAAACTGTTATTATATTGTAAACCGAACGTGAGCTACCCCTAACACAGCTACATCAGGCTTATAGAGTGAAAGTGCTATCTGAAAGACCTCGAATGGGGGCCCAAATTTGCTCCATCTCAATGTCCGGCCATTATCTTGCATTTAGATAAAACCACACACCGGTGCCGGTGGGCTGCAACTAGGTTTGTGCCTCAAAGAGTCTGAAACTGCCTTGGCGGTGGGCTCTGTAGTTTGGCGCCATAACGAAGGCCATGAATCC